>NW_025062479.1:7925220-8542720 GCF_000002995.4 Brugia malayi
ACTATTTAACTGTCAGCCTTGGGAGCAAGTATTTTAGTAATTGTTGATGATTCTGAAATAAATATTCCAAAAATAGTATGGTATTGAGACATGTTAGTATTCAAATTATAAAAATGAGGGAGATTGATATTGGCTATTGAATTGCATGAAAATGCAGAAATGCAATGGCTGTAAGTTAGAAAGACTTAACAAATCATTTTTGGATGTGTTGTTTATCTGTTTTTCTGTTACTAGTAAGTGACACGCAGGTATTAGCAAATTTATATGCCTTTTAATGAAATATGCACGAATTCTTGAATGAGTGAACCAGTGAAGCAATATAGTGAGTTATTGTGCAGCATTACTGCTACAGCTGCTGCTGTTTTCCTGTGTTTGCGCGCTGCTCCGAAAGAGATCACTCTCAAGGAATTTTTTTCCATCCTGGCTCGTTTTCGCGAATCTTCTGAGCTTTGTACTGGAACGAGGTCGAAAGAGTAGGTTGATCGAAAATTACAATTTCTCTGTTGCTATGCCGGTCATGGCTAAGCGCTCCTCTTCTCTTCCAATTTTTTTCTTGCTTCCAGTTTTTAATTGATAAGTGCTGGTTTGAATGATATGAAGAATGACTTGGCATTTTTCATCTCTGTTATCATTTCAAATTACCTTTTCATTTCTTCCCTGCACATTCCGTTGAATTTCTCTTCCCCTCCATCCCTCTTACTCTTCGCACTCTTCTATCATTTTAAATTTTGGTCAAACTGTCAGTTTTGTTTCGCTTCCTGCAACCATCAAACATTCATTTATCACTCATAAATTCTTAGAAAAGCACGATAAAATTGACCCTTTTTTCACCTTACTCGTTGTATGTGCCAGCATTTGTTTATATATGTTTGTTTATTTGTTTTAATTTTAATTAATTGAAGATCAATAAATTCAAAGGCACCCATTTCAAAATATAATATCCGCAGGCTGTATAATTCCTTATCACTGTTACATGTTGTTAAAAATGATGAAATCATACTGCAGGAAATGTATTGCTTTCGGAAATATATTTTTTTTAAAGAACTTTCCATGCTCTACTTTTTATTTTAGTAGTATTAATTTGAAACTGAAGTCGTGCAATTCCAAAGATTTGCAAGTGGCAGAGGAATAAGAAACATGGAAAGAAAAGGGAAGTGAAGAGGAGGATATTTTTGGAAAAAAATTAGATTTTACATACTGTTTTGAAATTATTGGGTTTGAAATTATATATTAGGAGTGATTAGGGTTGGTAGAAAGTTTAATGATCTGTGTTCTGATACACATGATGGCGTTTGGTGAATTCCTGATAAGGGAAGGAAGAAGAGTATACGAAGTCTCGGTGGAACCAGCTATTTCTTTTGAACACAGACTTGGAAGCTGATTTACAAACTACAGATGTTCGGCTGAAAATTGATGCGGACGGCATGATAGAGCAAATAAAACAGGATAGGAAAGAGGTAGTACTTCTCATGTTGGGACAGAAATAATTCAGTAAAAGTAGTCTGGGATGAGCGTATGTTTCCCTCACTGTTGAAACATCAAAGTGGTAGTTATCGCACTTTGATTGGGTGAACTTCGACGGCAGAAACAAAATTTTTGAATTCTTCGTTTCATTTTATTACTTATGAGATGTACTGTGTTCCCTTCTTGGTTATCTTTTTTAAGTAGCTATAATTTCCTATAACGGGAAAAGACTATTATTTGTTGCACGAGAAGAAATCCATGACTCGGAATCCGGATTATTCATGCATAATATGAGACTCACATTCTTCCCAGTTTTTAGAGATCGACTTGTTTCTCGAAATTATTCCCTTTTTAATTCACAATCAAAAATCTGGTCGAATGTTAATTGATGAATTGCTTGATCACAAAAAGCTTGTATGAAAAATGTGTAGTTGTTCGTGTCACTGTTCATATATTATTATTTCGAATCTATTCATTACATCTTTACATCTCTTTATTCGGTGAATCACTCAAGTAATTGTACGTGCCATCAAAGTACAAATATTTATATTTAATCTTTTTTGAAACCAGGCTCTGAAATGTTCAAATGCTGCGCGTTCATTTCTCAACTCTATAATTGAAAATTCATATTTAGATTTGACATATTTTGAACCTTATAAAGTCGAGAAATATGTAGCATTCATATTTGCAGATGGATTCTGGTAAATCACCTCTTGCTATGCTTGCAAAGACTTGCGAAACAATTGGTCTTCCTGACACATCGAGTCGGAAATCCAATAAAGATGGTGATAAATCTAGGGATCGTATCAGTCCGAGTAGCAGTATATCGGGTGAAACGAAAAAGGAGGAACCTAGCTCCACGACAAAAAATAAAAAGGAAGGATCTAAAAGTCCCCGTCATATAGCACACAGTCCGTCGGTTGGCAAGAAGACCCCGATAAGTTCCGAGCCATCTACTAGTGCTGCTGCTTCGTTACCTGCAAATTTGATGCTTAGTGCACGAGGCTGTTTTCCCATGAATTTTTCACCTCTCGCGGCAAGCTTCCCGGCCTTTCCTTATCCATCTCTCATGCCTGGATTCCCTACAGTCCCCACTTTTGCTGCTACTGGAGCATTTCCAGGAGGAACATCGAATCCATTTTTACGGTGTCCAGATCCATTAACTTGCAAAGGTCCGTTTTTGAATTCTAAAATGTCGAGGAAATCTGAACTAGAGATGGGCCAGCATTTATTGGGCAGTCAGATTTTTAAATAAGTGGTATTTTATCAATGAACTGTAGTTAAATCGCTCGGTTTGAAATTAAAACAAATTTACTTTTCGTTTATCGTGATTTGTGAATCATTTAAGCTATTTGTAGGATGTCCAGCAACTATGATAACAAGGTCATGCGTAACTCCAGGTTGTACAAGTTGTACGATACATAGCGCTGCTGCCGCAGCTACTGCTAGTACCACACCTGCCGATTTGATGATGACTTTCCCACCATCCTTTTTTGCTGCAGCTTATAGCCCACTTTTAGCCGGAACATTACCACCAACATCAAGGTAAATGTTTCTTCAAAACAAAAGTATGGGTTATGGTTATTATCCAAAAAAGGAAGCAGGGAAAGAATTATAGAATTGGTTTATATTCTTGCAAAAATTTTTTTGAAAACGCAATTTAACAATATATTTAACGTTAACTTTTGCTGATCAACTGATGAAATTTTACTCAAACTTTTTAGGTTTTAATCTCTCAAAAACTTCGAATTAATTTCAGTCTCTTATGAAAAATTAGAAAAATTCACCATTCTTGTAATTTGCAGTTCGGCAGCTCAAATTGCTTATCAAAATCTGATGGCTGCAGCTTCTGGACAAGCAACCAAACACATGTGTAATTGGATCGAGTCACCAAATGGTGTTTGTGGGAAATCGTTTCCAACCGCTGACGAACTTGCTGCGCATATGAAGGTATGTATTCTATCGAATGTGCACTATCTGATGCATTCATCTCGGATTTTCAAAATAAAAGTGGCTTGCGTAAGATTAATAGCATTGAGAAGGCTGATTTTTGGAGTGATGAAGAATGATAACATGAATTCAATGAATTACTAGCAGTGGAACATTCGAAAATTTCAGGCTGCTCATGCTCCATCAACAACAAGTTCAAATAGTAGCAACGATTTAAAAACGAGCAGTTCACCACGTTCAAACACCACAGCGTCGCTAATTAATCATGCTGCAGCGGCTGCTTCTCTTCGTTATCACCCGTACATGAAACCAAGTGGCTTGATGCCAGCTGTACCAAATCCACTTGGAATACCTCCATTTCCGACGATGACAGGTTTTCCTTCAGCAGCTGCATTACAGGCCATGTATACCCAACGTCTTATGGCTACCATGCCCCATCCCTAGAACTCATTTATACCTTTAGCAGGTTCTTTTATGTTGGTCCTGTAACCAATTGAGATAATGATGAACGTCATGACACAGTGTCTTCTTCGCTTGTTAAAGTCTGTGGAAAATATTCTGCACATCAAATTTTCCAATTATCATCCTTCAATCCATAAGGTATCCAAGTCAGATTTGAAAATGATAGGTTTTAACTGTGATATATTTTTTAAACAAATCTTGCAAATTTATGAATATACTCTCGAAAAGTTTCAACCACCCGTACCATTTCAGTGGGGAACCGGCTATTATGTGGTTGGTGGGGAGCGCTTATTGATTAACGATCATCAAGACCATAAGCTGTGTCCATTTCTCAGCAGTTATTTATTGCGGGTATTTATTCAGCAAACTGTGTTAACTAACTCATTTTGTACGGTGTTTCCTTTTTTGGTATGCTTCATTTGCGTGCTTGCGAATTGTATTTGACTTTAGATTCATGGTTCTTGCAAGTTTCAGATCTATCCTTACATTTCGTTGTTTTTTGCTTTATCTTTTTTAGCAGCCTGTATTTCGCATTTTCTAGAATCTTACGGCGAAACTTTTTTTTAAATAAAACTTAATACACAAAGTAAAATATAATGATATAGTTACACTTAGATCTAAAAAAAAAAAAACACATTTGCTGAATACCAGTAAAAGGTATTTTTAAAAGTCGTCCTCTTAATTTTGTATCAGATTAGTTGTTTCTGTTTTTTCTCCCTTACACCTTCAATCTCGTAAGCTGGCAATAGAAAAAATGTGCGAAAAATTCATGTTAATCTTAGAAGTTTTAATAAGCTTTTTACTGTTTCTTTTCACGGTCAAATGAACCAGTGTTTCTTCCTACCATACTTGTTATTAAAAAATTCTGAAAAGAAACATTTTCCTTTTCCTTTGTTTCCTTTCACCAATTTTGAATAGTTATTAAAGCAAACAAAAAAAAAGGGAAAAAAAGGATTATTTTTCTGTTTGTATAAAAAAATTCATTTGCGCACACAATAAAGTTCTATAATGATTTATTTATTTGCTACGCCGTTTTAAGGCTTCATTAAAAGACACTGAAAATTAAATGACCTGTTCATTTTAATTTCTGCGAAAATTTCAGTCTCTAACGTTTATTATCCTCAGGTAGAATTTCTCTTTTATTCTCTATGGAATTTTACAAGGTTGAATTTATCAAAAAAAAAAAAATTCATTACTGAAAAAGCAAATTGCCTCCTCACAAAATCTTTGGAAAGCAGCACAAGAAATGGTTATTTAGGGAATTTCTGAGTCTGATCTATTTCATTTCAAAAGGGATGAAGTTTTCGCTGGTTTAAAACTTGCAGAATTTTTAGATAAAACGAATTTAAAGGGGAGATGATGAGATAACTTTTTTTGGAATAAAACATTTGGGATGAGAGTGGAGAAATATTTGTCTATAGCAGCGGAGAAAGGGAGTAGAGGAAGAAGGGGAAGGGAGGGGGAGGGAGATAGGGTGAAGATACGTTTTCTGAAGCCATTAAAATCAACATTTAATAAATGTTGATGGATGAGATAAAAAATGGCTCATTAATCTTCTTTTCGTACAATAACGATGATCGATTGACGGTTGAAGTGATGCATTGGGACAGTTCGGCGAAGCATAAAGAGTTACCTGATATTCTGTACACAATACTTTCGGCAATTTTTCAAATTTAGCAAACCGGAATTCTTTCCGGTGGTTTGGCGTTGCTCAAAGCGAAACTGGCACTGTATGCCTTCGGGGGTTAGTATAGCTACAATTCACTTGATTAATGATCGTGGTTGCAAATTAAAAATGATGGTGCGTATCTGGAGGATGAAATGGTCAAATATTTTTGGTGGACAGTAAATTGTAATGCTTAATTAGTTGAAGTTATACCAATCATTAATAAAAAAGCCTTAAACAGGGTGGTATAGGTGTTGCGAAATTAAAGTAGATTATTTAGGGTTTTATCAACTTTTTTCGCGTATTGAGTGTTGATCGCTCATCATCTAATATCTTCAAATTATATTGGAATATAATAACGTCGTTTTCCTTCATTACTTTCACAATTTTCATGTATTATAGTGGGTTTACACCGAGAACTCTCAAAATTCTAACGGACACGTGTACAAGAAAATGGGACACTGAAATGAAGTTTTCGATACTATGTCAGACCGTCCATTCGATTTTAAAAAGTTCCAATTTTTCCAAATTTTTTTTAGATTTCTAAATTTAATCTCATGGATGTTTTTTACACTGATTTCAAAAAGTACCGAAACAATTCCAATTGTTTCGGTACTTAAATCTACTATACTTCTCGCTTTCTGAATACAAGGAATAATTTGTAGTATAGCAGATTTAATGATATACAGAGCAAAAATGCCTAAATAATGTGAAATTATCGTCAAGGCATCATTGTACAATTATTGCTATCCGTGGTGGTGGTGGTGTTGTCTTCAAAAATGTCCACAGAGAATTCGAATGCTCGGAATTCACCCAACTCAAATCCTTCAAGCGGAGATTTTTTAATAGAAATTTCCGTCCCTGTCTGTATTAATATTCCTGCATCTAACGAAGAGGAAACAAGAAACTCGGGAAAGGATTCCGAGAACCTTCTTGTGAGAGATGCTAACCCCGTTAAGGAGCAGAAAAATAATGAAGCAGGGCATCGCGACACAGAAGTAAAAACACCATTAAGTGCCTTTTCGTATTATAAAAACTATGATTCGGCTATTTCCATATCGCTTACTTTGCTGATGCTAAGCACTATTTTATTGTTTCGAAAGCTGTTCCTAAAACTCAAGGTGAGAAATCACACAATAAAATCTTTTTTCAGTGCAATGCGATTGCTATGAATGATGCTTCAAAAATTGATATACCACCACGTGGTCGTAGCTTGAAGAAGGAGAATCCAACTACGCGTCGCGATCGTGAAAATTCGCCACCCTTGCTCATGAGAAGTGCAAAAGGTACTGTCGTGCACAAACGATTCATGATATCTCGCCGTAAACCCACTCCACACCCGACCCTATATCGAATCCAACAGGGTTTTGATGAATAAGACTGGGTGACATATAATTACAATAGTTGTAATTGCACTAATTATATATGAAATAGTAATGAATTTGTGCATGATGAAAAAGGAGTTTAATTCCTAGATATATGCATACAAATTATATGTGACATATTGTTTCACTAAAACAAATATTGCAAATAAGCTATTGCGTCACTGTAGCGAATACATTATCTTGAAAAAGAAGCACATCACCACTTCATGATTTTGAAGTAATCATCTGTTCTTAAAATGATCAGAAAAAGACTTAAAACATTGTGAACTCATCAAATCATTGGAAGGTATCAATAAAGACACAAATATCAATTTTCGTTATTCCTTTTGCTCCAATTTTATTTCACCTTATTTTTTTCTGGACATACTGATTGAATTTTAACCGTTACATTCTACAGTTCATTATACAAATAAGATTGAAAAAAAAAAAAACCCAATACTATCCTTCAAAGTGATGACTTGTGATTTCATCAAGTTGTAAAGATTTCGAAATAATAATTAAGAGTAAATAAACACTGTAATGTATTTTCTCAAATGTTTGGCTTCTATCAGAAGGAACGTTTCAGACTTGTTTATGGCTGATGTATTTGTATTTTTTATCCACGAAACTTAATTAAGAATCGGTGTTATAGTGTGTAACTTGCGGTTTTGAAGTTACATGATTAATTAACAACACATCTATTAATCTATCAATGTACTATTTCCCAGTTTTCTCTTCTGAACATGTATTGTAATTTACATACTCTATCTCTTGTATCTTGATTTTCGCGCCATTCAGAGGTTACATGAATCCAGAAGTAGGTTACAGAACAAATCATAGCAAATTATAGCTAAGAATATCCAATGAAAGTGAAGGGAATTTGTTCTTGTATCATAAAAATAAATTAAAATTTAACGAACTACATTTTAAATGTAGTTGAACAAACAAATAAAAACAATAACATTCGATAATATATTTGAGAAAAAAAGTGGTAACTTAAATAAATTTCTAGATTCTAGTTATAATTTGAATATGAGTATTCAGTTAAAAGTATTTATTGGTGTCAAGTAAAATTCTTTTATGAA
The DNA here is from genome assembly GCF_000002995.4 of Brugia malayi. Lineage (NCBI taxonomy): Eukaryota > Metazoa > Nematoda > Chromadorea > Rhabditida > Onchocercidae > Brugia > Brugia malayi. The sequence goes on from NW_025062479.1 coordinate 7,933,212, forward strand.
ACCATTTTAAAAACAAGGTACTCTTTGATTTTTCATCACAGCAAGAAAAGGCTGCATTAAACGGCATCTGTCTCTTCACATATAATTCATAAAATGCTCACTTTACTAATTTTTCCACTCCGGCACATTTCTTCTTATCTTTTACTCCCGCTTATATCATCCCAGTTATTGAACTTGCTATTTGCAGCAAAGTGTTCTTATATGATATAAATCAGACAACATTTGGAAATCTGCTGGTGTTTTTATGTCATGTGATGTAATTCATGCATAGAATATTGAAACCATTTTTTAGATAGCAGCTTTTAGACAGATAGCCTATGTGTTTCTAGCAATTTTCATATAAGTAAGTTAAACTTCACATTCATTCAGCTTTGGAGGAAAGGCCGAAATGATTGATTGATGAACAAATAGAAATGATACATAAGATATAACTTCGAAATAATAAAATAAGGCGGTAAATGGGTTAAGGAAAATTAAGGAAGAACTACGGGTAGTATCCAAGTTAGGCGTTTTGGAGGAAAGGCTGAAATGATTGATTGATTGATTGTAAGTTCTGAGGTGATAGTGCTAAGGCACTCATTGATCAATCATTCTTTAGAAGGTGATTCCTATTGTGCGGCCTGCTATCCATCGTGTCTTCAGAAGCAATTTCGTCAAAGTTGAAAGAGAAAAAGGAGAAAATTTGAATGAAGAAGGAGAAGCACTTCCACGGAATTCTTTCAAAATTGTCTCATTTATCTTATTTGAACGAGATGCCTATCAATCTACTATTTCCTAGTCCTCTCTTCTGGATATTTGCCGCTCACTACCCACTGCTTACAACTTCAACAAAACTTATTGACTGGCTATTGGTAGTGTTAAATGGATCACTTTGCAACTGCAACAAGCACATTTCATATACTGACAAAGGAGAAAGAGTTCGATGCTCCCAAGAATGATTGATGCATTAACAAACGGTGCAAACCAACAAATTCATTTCTCCTCTTGCCTTGTTTCTATTTCTGTGCAGTAACTACAATTCTCAAATACTAAATTGCTATTTCTTTGCAAAATCATCCCTTGTTTTCCCTCCAAATTTGATAGTTCTTTGATTGATGGGCTTCAACACCATACATTGCAACTGCCAGATTGACAACAAACACATACAAGATATATTTGTACACTAAATAATTTCTTGCAGGTGCAAACTTGTATGTTAGAGTAACATGTATAATTTTGTTCAAATAAATGCTTTCGTTTCAGCTTCAGAATCGTGTTAATCATATGATATGTTTAGCATGGGGCAGGAAATGGTATCATTAAAAAACCGCTACCTATAGAAGGAAGCTGAGATTTCCAATGTTTTGACATTTAAAGACATGTTTATTGTGTATTGTGAAATTTGGCGAATATTAAAGAATGAAAGTTGAAAGAAACGAATGGAGCGCAGCATCTGTCAATCACGTCGTCACCACTGCTTCGACATACGGTAATATAAAGATGATGTTAACATCATCACCCTTCCTACCATATTCACTGATAGCATTCTTAGAGTGAGGTACACTGTAAGTTTTGACAAACGACCGCTGCTTTGAGCAAGGTGTTCTCTCAGTTTACTAATAATTAATAATAAATAATAATATAGTAATAATAACAGTAATAATAATAATAATGAATAATGACAATAATAATAATAATGAATAATGACAATAATAATAATAATAATGAATAATAACAATAACAATAATAATAATAGTAGTAATAGCTGTGGCACTTTGATGCGCTATAATATATAGATAATTAGTTCTATATATATATATATATAAATAACTAGTTTCTTAAAATGAATGAATGAATGGATCGCTTGCTTTAGATTGATAGCGTTTTGCGTTTGTGTTTACCATTTTTCTTTCATACTGCAAAAGCCAGGTGAAAGATAATGGATATATCAGGGAAACAGATTGCTTTTGTTGCAAAAATCTAATTTATTGTTTTTATAAAACAGGAATACTGCTTTGATAACGGTTGTGTGCAAACAACATCAGTCATAGGGCTTGAACTAAGATTCTCTTTGTAGATTAATAAATGACCAATCAGTCGTATGATTTGATCTGAATCCTCTTTTGCATATGAACCTTCAATTATGAGATTTCACACAACAAAAATGATTATTCAGATTATGGATCGTTTTGGATCATGATAGCCTAGAAAGTGTTGCAGTTTAAAAGTTGTTTTGTAATTTTACTGGACTGTATAAACGTTTTCAGTTCTACTCTCTGAACACGAACGATCACTGTAGTAGTAGTGAAACAACACCTTTAGCCTTATAAACCCTATTGGTCTGTTAATACTAAAAACACTCGCCTTCAGTAATGTCATTCAGTGAACGAATGCCAATAAATGTCATTAAAATAGAACTTCGATCATTGATTAGCACTTCTGTTCTATCGAAGTAACCAGAGTTGTAGATGAATTAAGGTTAATTTAACAAGGGTTCGTTTGAATAGAAAAGCTGATAAAATTTTTATGGATTAAAATCAACTTGTGAATTTTATTGGCAGAACTTTATTGGGATTGCTTTACTGGTTATAGAATGATTAGTAAATTATTCGACGTTGTTATCATTTATGAGAAATAATTATTTTATCCAAGGAAAAGCATCCTCATTAGGCATAGTTCCTCAATGATGCATTATGAAGACAACGTATATAGTATTGTAGACAGACAGTGGTTCAATATTGGTTGTGTTAACAAATAATCATTTGCTGATTATAACAGTTGTAAGGACATAATAAATGTTATTGCTTTTGAAAGACAAGAACAGAGCATTGTTCTTTCTGTCTTTCCTTTCCTTGTTACTTTATTATTTTTATCAGTATTTTCAAAACATTTCAAGGGTTTGATTTTTCTGCGGAATTATAATGTCAGGAAGTGATAGTTTTGAAATTATTCAGTAGTCTTAAATTCTGTACTACTGCTAGTTTTCTAAAAATTAATGCGGAATAATTTAGCCATCTGAATGAAAGTATTGTTTGGGCTGCTATCCGAAATTCTATTGATTATTTCATTTGGTATTTGTAGAAAAAATAAATTTATTTTAGGTTGCCAATGAGTCAATGCCTCTATTAATAAGGAAGATAAAAAGTGTTCCCGCTTCAACGTTTCTCAGGTTATCTAGTCAGGAATGACATTAAAGGGAATGTCTTATTTAAGGTGGTTCCATTCTTGGATATCAAAATTGTCCGCACAACAATCATGCATCGATCCAGTTTAGACGAAGATGATTGAAAGCTGTTAATCGCACGTCGTCACTTTGTGTTAATCGGATCAGAAAGCATAACTTGATGTCAGGATGCCGACTGGATTGTTCCACCATTTCCATTCTGTATAGCAAACTTGTTATCTGTATGTAAGCAATTTTGTGTTAATCATAGTTCTTCTTAAACTTTTTCTCATCAATCATCAATTAGTCAAATGACAAGTTTCACGTCAATAAATTTGCTTGGAGCAATAGCAGAGTGAGAATGACATCATATATAAGGGTAGGAGAAGATGAAGGAAGGAAGTGTTGGCAGAATGGTTAGAATTGTCTGTTTATTGACAGGACAGCGTGATGGATTACGCGTGTCCAGCCAAGAAGAGATTCCGGCAGCCGAACAGACTCTTTGAAGTGTGCCGCAGATCGGCATCCTTTGGCTGCTTATCAATCATTGCACTATACAGTAACTGTCATCATCCTACTAATGTGTATGTGTATGTGTGTGTGTGATATTGTCCTGAGTTGTCTTTCACAATCTCGCTATAAGTCTTACTACGTAGTCCCATGCACAATCCGTCAAATTCGTCTTTCCTGTCTTCCCATTCTCCCGTCAATTTATTCTTGTCGATCTGATCGATTGTCTCTCCACCCATCCATTATCTATCATCACTATTGCTTGCTTGCGTGGAGCTTAAAAGCAACAGGGTAATAATTCATTCGCGGATAGTGCTAGATACTTTGGGAGCGTCACTTAGGAGGAAAGGAAGGAGAAGCGAACTTCAATCGAGGTGCCAGTTGCAGTTGTACTATCCTGAATATCTTCCTTATTCTTACGTTACCACTTTCTTTTCTTTGAAACGGAAGTCAGGAAATGGAGATTTATGCATTCAAGCACTTTTTGCAGCATTACTTACTCAAATAAACTGCTTTCTGGAACTGGGTACTCTTGTATAAATCATTGCAAAATAAAAAATCACTTCATAACTAATTATGTGTTTTGCTTTCTACTCGGAAACATCATCAGAGACATGATGCATTCCTTTCTTTAATGATAAATTGAGCTACTTTTTAAAGAACTCAATGTTTCACGATCTATATGACACCTACACTCCAGTCAATAAGGAAATTAAAGAGAAAATCATTCAGCATTGGAAGTTATAGTTTCTGATGTTTTCAATCAGTGTGATAAACCGAAATGTTGAGCAGTTCTAATGAATTTTATTTTTCAGTTTTGGAATTATACTATAAAATTTGTGTTGAATTCATGCAAAAAATTTTTCTTTATTCCTAAAGCAAATGTCTTTTGAATCTTTTGAAATTGTGATCAATAATGATCACAATAGAAATGTGTACTAAATTTTAAACTATTTATGTGACTCAAAATTGTCTCGATTTTGATCATTTGGATTTGTGTTATTAGATAAAAAGAGGCCTGATGAGGATGAAGCAGGAGTTAGAAGTGGGAAAGATCGCAGAAATGAAAGAAGGGCATTGTTGGAGATGATAGATAACACACGTCTGATGATTTATTGCATGCTTGGCTCTACAAATTTGCTTCTACTTGGTGAAAAATTTCCTCGCTTTCCCTAGAAATACGGTCAAATGCTTTTGTATTCTTACCGTAATTTCTTGAGTAGATAGTTTGGATGAATCTCGCACAGAAGGAGGTGGAGAAATGTTTCAAAAGTCATAAATAGCTCCGACTTAACCTGTATCATAATTAGTAAGTTTTGAGTAGTAACTTTTTTAACTAATTTCGCAACAATACAATCATGGAAATTCCGTTGTGCAATCATGTTTTAATGATATTGGTGATGTTCTATTAAAGATACTAGCGATGCGTTATATAATTTAGAAGGGGGAATTTACCTGTTTATGAGGAAAAATACCTGTCATTTAGAGTTGCGGATTTATGTGATGGATTTTGACAGTGCAAAAATAATAAACAAATATTTAGTGTGGTCGTTGCTGCACCTACTGCTCCTTGCATCATCATGAGGCAAGTGATCCACACACTGGTGATTAGAGATTGCGCCACAGCCAAGCATCTGTTCTTCGTTTGTATTATAATTACAACAGAGAAATTTCTCTTAAGCAAACAGTGAATGATCGCCAGTGCATATATGACTCATATATGCAAACATGTGCTCTTTAAACTTCAGAAAAGAATAAGTTTAGTAATGCACCACGTTTTGGAATCATCTTTTGATAGATGATGGCGAAATCTTTGTCGAACTTCATCATTTCAACAGATACAAAAAAAATCTGGAAACGAGTTCCTTTTTAAATTCTATGTACCACAGTGGAGAACTGGAAAATTGTGATGAGCAGTTAATGTTTGTGCCACCGACGCAGAAACTCATAAATCATCAAGTTGAAAATAATGTATCAGCAGGCCATCTATTATAAATCAATCCTTTTCCAGTGTGAACAGAAGACAGAACTTCTTTGAGTCACTGTCTTATCGAACAGTTGCTTAAAATATACTGTCTACGAAAAATTTCCAGTTAGCTGAGGCTAAAACCAGTTCTGTTCTAAAAGATACGCGCGTGTTTTTAGTGTTCTCACTAATAATTTCTGATCAGCATCTCTTCGCAAAACTGGTAATAGCTTATCAAACTGTTATTTAAACACTGATGCCTTGGGAAACTATATACGAAAGAAGGGAAATAGGAAACATTTGCATGGAGTTAATTCAAAATGAACTAGTCATGGTGATGGCTTCATTAAAAATCTTCTAAGATCATGATCGTAATAAAATATGGATGTGGTGATGGATGCAGATGCATTATTTTAGTAAATGAATGGACATTTTGAAATTAAATAAATCAATGTGAAAAGAATGACTGCTTTTTTTTTCCAAATCGATCGAATTGTTCAAACATTAATTTTCCAAATAAACTGCGGTTTCCTGTCTTTTCGTTCCTAAACAGAACTAATAGCTATTAGTTGATAGTTTCCACTTATTTCTTGAAAAAAAAAAAAGTTAAAAACTAATTATTGCTGGAAAAAATTCCTTTTGAAGAACACAAAAAGACGCACATAAAGTGCCATTATAATATCACAAGATAATTCGATAGTACTCGAGCTTTGTCTAATTTATTCCTTAGGAAAAATTTTTAAAAAAATTTTACTTCGAAAGTAATTCAATTGTACTTTCATACTGTTTTGGAATACTAAAATTTTTTTCAATTGTTTTTTGGAATAAGCTTTATCCAAATTCGTAAAGCTTAGGCTTGTTCATTCCTGAAACACAACATTTGATGGTTTTATAAACTAAGTGCCAGGTTAAAAAAGTATTTGGCAAACAATCAGATTGACAATCTATTATATAATATTGTTTTATTTTTTTCTCATCGAAATTTACTGTTCAGAAACTTTTCGCGCTTTCTAGATGTTTTCATTACTTTTTTGCTTGCATTTATTCACAGTGATAACATTTTTTTTTCTTGAAGTCCTCAATTTTCTAAATATTTCAGCAATAATAATATAATTCTTGTACATTTTCGCGCATCGTATTCCTGCAAACCACAATTAATTTCAACAGTTTTGTGATGAAAAATATGTTACTTGTTAGTCTATGCACTTTTATGTTCCTTTTCACCTCTATTAATGAGCGTTAAGTAGTTAGTCGTGCAACCGCATTCAAAAGCTTAACAACGAAACAAAGAAAAGTTTTCAGATTAACAAATGCGATTGATTATAACTCCTTTTTGCTAAGTAAGAACTGATGATAATTAAAATTCAACACTGACAATTCAATAACGTCAATATTGAATCACAAGTAAAAATCGTATAGTAAGCTAAAGTTTTGCAATTCTTATAAAATTCAGAACAATGAATTCAATGAATGATTTTGCGTTATCAAGAAATAAATGCGATTTTTTAGAAAAATGGAGGTTGTAAGAGTAACATCATCGATGTGAAAGTAAATCATTTCCTACTGTGCTTACTCATTAATTTATGGTAATATATATATATATATATATATATATATATATATATATATATATATATATAGATGCGGAATGGTCGGAAAAGGAATGACAACGGTGATCAAGTGTGCAATTTATGTTTTTTTTTTTTAAATCCAAGATCAAAGAGATTGATAATGTTTGAAATGAATATCGTATGATGTATATATTTCTCACTCTTTTCTGATTTAAAAAGTGAAATTTAACCATAGCGTTTTTCTGCTGATAAATTCTTCAGCCCAATGTTGCTCTTATGAATTTTTATTACTATTGTTCTTGCGCTCAAATATTGATAACGTTATCATAATGAGTTATGAAAACAATTGCGGACGTCATCTGCAGAAAAATGATGAAAAAAAAAACATTCGAAAAATTGGTTTGAAATAAAATTCAAACAAAAAGTTTCTTCAAAGCACTTAATAAACCTATATAGAAGTTAATAATTTTCTACTCATCTTGGGACATTATCTTAATTAGTATGTGTAAAGAATATAAATTCAGAATAGATAATTTTAAAATTCATTTCACCATATTCGCTATAAATAACACAAAATACTGAGAAAGCATTAATATCGTATCTTTGAATGAAAAAAAAAAGCACAAACAGAACGTGAAGGGAGATTTAAACATTTAAACACATAGGTATTCTGAATTATTTGTTAGTTAATTTGTGCAAATATGTATGAGCACCCTCATTAATTAAGTGATTAATTGGTCGATTGTTTGTTTTATGAAAATTCATGATATGTTTAAATTTAACTGAGCATATAAATATTATACACTAACGATTTTACCAAATGGTAAGACAACTTCAGTGCTATTTAAGATTAATATTTCTATTAAATTCCTTGTTTTTAAACAAATTTGTTAAGAAATAGAACCACTATCTTTTTTTCGAATTCTTTCATAAGTAGATTCATTTATATATCATGCATTTGGTGTTACGAGATTTAAATTTTGTCGTGATGATGAAAAGCATAGGTCGGGTTTTATGGAGAAGTGGTTCACTGTAATTAAAAATTATTCCCCTGTTTGGATGAGCCAGATTTAGAAACTCATGTGATTGGACATTGCAGCTATTTCAATTAAAATTATGTTACCTTTAGTTAGCGTGTAAAGAATTTTGAAGCTTAATAAACTACTGCTTGCAAAAAATTCATCGATGAAAATCCTGTTGATGATTAAAAAATCACTATTAGTAACCAATAAAAATAAAATATCAGTAATGATTTATATATCCTTTATGTTGTTTTATGCAATTCTTCAAGATATATGTTTGAAAGACGCTTTCTTTGAATCCTTGTACTGGAGCATTTCATGTATAATTTTGTTAGAGGAAATTTGAATCAGAAGTAACTGATGTGAATAATTGTACAGATGAAGTTTTTCGATGCCATATATCTAACAGTCAGTTCATTTCCGCTAGTTGTGAATATTGATTTATTATTTTTCATCTGTATTTACAATAATTTTTTCTGTTTCTATTATTTCTTCCTTCTCTATCTGCTTTTAATGCTTGTTACTTGCCAGATTGATTGCATAAATTACACGTTGTAATAGAAGAGTCCCTGCAGTTAAATATATCAAAACTCAATAAGAGGAATTAATTTAAAATATATGCTACATCTTAGGCTGTCCTTCAGAACTTGACATGAAACTGAAATACTCAGTTTTCATACTGAAAAATCACCCGATATTCCATGTGGAATGCACAATTCGAAATGAAATTCTAGAATACCCTATTTTTAAGTTGAATTTATTCCATTCCAAACGTAATAATTTGAGATAAATTAATTATAAAAACTAGGTGATTGGCGACCAAATAGGCTAGAAGATTTGCAACGTTAATTTGTCGGCTATTGACTATTAGGAAAATACATTTCAAAGTTTGCATGATTATGCTTTGAACTCAAGTCAACATGTTTGCTCTTTGCATGACGATAAATGGAAGAAGTCTCATTATTTTAAGACGTTGAGCAATCCCCTGATAACTTATTCTGTACTTTCTTCCCATATTTTTTAATTTATGGAAGAAGATACTTTTGTTTTTTTTCTTCACTGTTTTCTCCTTCGACTCACTTTTTTTTTCTATAAGATCATCCTAAGTAACATAACATGCAATTCGACAAATTCTATGTTATGTGGAGGTTGGGAATTAGTTTCTCCACTTGAATATTTCAGTGAAGAAGAAAATAATGTAAAAAATTTTGGTATTTTTTATGCAGTTTATTTTCTTAATGTTAAGTTTGAAATCAGTAATTTCTTCTGCCATTAGTGAGCCTGAGGCTAGTCCTCATGAATCTGAAATTTTTAACAAATGAAAAAAAGTTGGAATTGTACCAATGTGCCCATTAGGTTTTCTTTCGGGTTCCACTCAGCTGACTGTCATTTATTCTCAAGAAATTACTTTTGCATTAAAAGTTTTCAAAATCGTCGTGCATATGGATTTGAGCCGAGATTCATATTATTACTGGAATGGTGAGTAATAAATAAAGTAAAGAGAACTGAAACATTTTTCACTCCCTGTGATTACAAATTATTTATTATAATTACTAAATTAGTGAACATTAGTGCTAGAAATAACTTTAATGGTTACAGAATCACGATAGTCTTTACTATCATTTGACGAAGGACATAGGTATAAACCAGTAACCATAATTACACTTTAAATGTACAAAGTATAATTATTATGTTACAGTACAATTATTATGCTATTATGTTAATTTTACTTCTATTTCAAACATAGAAGTGAAATTTACTATATGTGAATATCGAATGTTCTGAATGAATTGATATCATCAGTCGTCAGCTTGCTACTGTTTGCTACCACTTAAATCCCACTTCTTATATTTTTCTAAGGTTTTAAACAAACACTTCCTTTTTAAATATGGACACCAAAAACTTTTTTTGAAAAGAAGCTGCGAAATTTATCTGTGATTCAAAGCTTCATCTCCGTTTCTATACTGTATAGAAATCTGACTTCATCAATTATCCATCAGTTATCTGTTTTCCATTTCATTTATCAGTTTCAGTACGGTGGTAGGCTTTCTTAGGCATGCTCTGCAGATCACCATAGACGGAATATCCCACATGTTTTCTTCGCAACTATTACACAGAGTGAATTAAGTGTAGCAGTAGTTCATATTGTGGTTTATCTTACAAAATCGTAGTAAATCCAAAAAGATAAGCCATCCACCCACAGTGAGCTCTAGTTCAGATGGCCACTCGCTAAAAATGCTTTACAACAAAGTTAATGAGTTCCAAAACACTGAAATATGAATTTAGAGTATCTTCAAGACAAAAAATAAGTGCATAAAAGTACAAAAGAAACTGCTTTAGCTAAGAAATTCAAAACTCAATTTTTTTGGGAAAAACCGAAAATCCAATAAAATCTCTTGCAAACTTTGACGATCAGTTTTGGAGAATTGGTATCAGAACTCTGTAAATCTATAAATTTGGTTGTAGTAAAGTGGCTGGCTTCTTTTTGAAATGACCGATATTGAGTGAATTATGGGCCAAATAGCAAAAACCAATTTATAACCTTTGTTTTCAAGATTATATGTTAAGGTAAGAGTCTTGTATGAGGTGATTATTTACTTACTGCAAGCTAACAAACTGATTTGTTTCCAGTTTCTTGCGTAATGTAGGTGCACAAGAAAGTACAAACTCTCACATTTTTTAATAGGTATTTAATTTAGACATAAATGCTTCAAAAGATTTCCTGCAAACATTTCTTTCAATCCCAAGTAATTGACTATTATCAGAATCTTAATATTTAACGCAGTAATCAATGTTCACAAAGATATTTGAAATTCAAATCGAAAACAACCCAGTTAAAATGCATTTTATTTACTTTGGGATGTTTTCACTGCAAAAATGTATACTTTTATGCTGGTAACTACATCTAATTGAGTGGTCTGTAAAAGCAAATTCCATTTCTTTAATAAAGCAGACTTAAGTTTCGAAATTTTAATATGAAAATCAGCTTCTTCTTCAGCAGAAAGCTGATTAATCACCTACCAAAAACTGCCTTTCCTAGTTATTCGAATCCTAATTCATACAAGCATACCTGAATAAAAAAAAACTTATGAGCCAAAAGTGTCAGATCATGAATGCCTCTAAACTCTTTTAAAAATATAATGGATATTTTCCGAATAAGCACTTGAGCAATCTCAGATTTGAAAAAAACGAAATGTGCCAAAATTTTTAAAAATGGCAAATGATTGTTATTTCTATGAATATAATTTTGTTTTACTTTACTTACTATTGGGAATAATGTCTTTCCCCAATTGCAATAAATAGTGTTCATTCCTTAATTTTCTTTTCCACCTTTTCTTTCCCAACCAAAAAATGCATCCCAAGCATAATGTGCTATCTAATTATGAGCATCAAAACTCTCATAATTCTATTATTTCTCTATGTATTTGTAGAAAAAAGTGTCTCACTTGTACTTCGGGTAAACAAGACATTATTGAGACATAGAATATTTCATTCCTTGAGCATTTTTGTGCATTTCCTGATTTGTACGATTTGTAGTATTCAATTTCCAAGATATAGAAATGGTTCAATCATAATAACAAGGTTAAACTCTGTATGGTTAAGAATATTTAGAGTTTCAGTGTATTCTGACAAATGAAGAAGATTAAAAGATGAAAGGAATGAGTTTGGTCAAAATGATAAACAACATTTAGGATACGAAGCCGTGCCCAGCAATAAATTTTGCTTCCATCCCTAATAAATCATCTTAACAAATGTCAAGTTTGAATTCAGATATAGACAGGAAGAGACGGAGAAACAAGCATAGAAAAAGGAGCGGACGAAGCGATGCACAAAATCATTTATTATTAAACATCAATAGTCAAGCGCCATGGTGACAAACAAAGGGAAGTAATGGATCAACTTGGTTTTACGGGCGTTTAGGATCAAACATACTTCTGGGAATCATTCAGGACTCTATGTGGTGATATAATCTCAAATATACCAGTGGTTCAGGGTGTATCAAATAATTATTGCTTCGTTAGGCTTAATGAAGGTATTACACTGTTCTCATTGATCGTAGTGATAATAGATTGTCTCGAACTAAAGAATACTGACAGCAAATAATACAGTGCCAAATCAATACCTTACACTGGTCATAAATATACCTTCTCTGTGTTTCAAGAACCATAAAGCGATATGTTTTTAGTGAATTAAGCAACAAGTTTTTCATCTATTTTCCATCTGCTAATTCAAGAAATAAAATTAGTACTTTGATGTTACACATCACATCCAAAAACTAGTTTAATAACTCACTGTTCTTTTTGAAAAACTTGTTTTTGAAAAAATAATAAATGTTCATGTACAGACAGATAGCTATGTTAATAGCGAAGCCCTTGCTTTGAGCTTGTAACTTTCTCAATAGTTTTTATTTTAAAAACAATAATAGGAATAGAAAAGCAGAAGGAAACGAACAAAGAAGAAATGGAACAGCATTCAGAGCTGTCATCATAAATCTTCAGCGAATTTTATAAATGCAGCGAATTCTGCCCTCATAAATCGTTCCCTTTTCGCAAACGACAGCCCTAAGCCATCAATCAGTCTGGTTTTGGTGTACACCGTTTTTTTGAACTTGCGGCATAGTGCTATATGATTAATGAGTCCACTCTTCACATGCTTGTCTCCGAAGATGGATTAACCAAGAAATAACTCTGCATCACTGTGATGTTTGCTCCAGATTACTGCACCACTAATTAAGTATCATTTAATTATGCATTTCAGGTCACGCTCTTTTGAAAGAAAAGATCGAGCTGCCTGCCTTTTTTGTGGACTATTTCTCATTGAAGAGTAAGTATTGGAATACCTGATCACTTGGTATTGTCCATTAGCAGACGATGTCTCTTAGAAGCATTATTCCTTGAAGCAATTAATGATTATTCACACTTATATAGCATTGAGGTATACATTATTAAATCATAAATTGGAAGCCAACAGAGTTAATTAAATCAGTAAGCGAAGAAATTGTACATAGTTACTAAACATTTAATTTGTTTGCTTTCAATAAGTTTTAGTACGTCAAAACTGATGATTAAAATATAACCGGTAAACCACCAAATAGGTTTTGGCACAGTAGGAGGTACACACATAGCACTCTGCTTCTCTTAAGAATCAACTTTTTACATTATACCAGATGATAGCAAAAAAATTGACGATTCACAGTAATATACTGATATCAATTTTTATGCGCAGTAAACAATTTCATTTCTTTTACAGTGTGCAAAACGATGGGGAAGTTCAAGGTCTGCTTTTGCTTTTTAAATGGCAGCGATGTGTAACGCTAAAACTTATCAGGATTCTATGGACGTAGTATCAACGACTTACGAATTCATTGAAATGTAAATAATTAATGACTTCGAAAACCATTTTAATTTAAAATCTGGGCCTCTTATCAATTTATATTGAGATAATGCATGACAGATAGGTCTATGAAAACACTGAAATTGTAACAAAACTCTGGGTTCCATGGTATGAAGAACAGAAGAGGTGACATTCTGACCTAAAAGATATAACATTCATCATCCACTAGCAAGTTTACTAGAGTCATATTAAAGTTAATGATTGATCATTCTAGATAATGATCATTATGCTGGAACGATTCAGACAGTAGGGCAATGGAATTGGCCGAATACGGATCATTAATCAACAGTCAGCAGACAAATTTAAGTCTGAAACATCTATGATGCAAATTTCCTACTTAATTTTAGTATTGCACAAGGGACCGATTAATCCTGAAAAAAACACTCCATATATTTATTAAAAACTCTTCTAAGCTTAAATATTATTTCAGTTAGAAAACACCGATAATGCCACCGAGTTAATACAGAATTATTCCTTCAAATAAAATATGTAGAGTCCTTAATCACTGCAATTTAATCACACATAACGTGCTGTATAACCATTTGCAAATTCCACAAACCGGAATAGCTAGTCGAGATGGGAAGAGTCCGCTTGGATTTCGCGAATTTCACGCAATTCAACAAATGCTATCAATTGCTGCCTGCTAACATTAAATGATCAGAACCATCGACATCACATGTAGCAACAAGCTGAGTGTGAGAGCTGAGACAAAGCGCCTTCTTGAGGTTAATTAGGAAATATGCCGAACTGAACAGTAAAACAGTTTATTTGAAAACAACACAGTAACTGTCCCCAATCACTTAAATAAATTGTTTGCAGGTCTAATGAATGCTGAACTAGAGAAATTTATCATACTGCTCTATATTACCTGTTCAGAAAGTAAATGAATAATGAATACAGCTATAAGAAACCAAAAGAAAACAAAAACAGGAGCAGTACTGTAATGAAACATAAGAATAAATCTTCACAATACTCCAAATTACCTTCTGCAGTCTACTGATGGGAATTTATATACAGAGCATTGAGATTCCAAGCCAAAATTATCACAAATTCGTGAACCATTGTCTCGATATCTCACATATAAATGCACAATCATTTATATAACAAATTATATTATACATTTTTTATACAACCACATCATGGAAAAGCGCAATTTATTGTTATTCAGAACTGAGAAATTCGTCAGAAATCCCCACTTAACAAACTTTGGTATAAGAAAAAGAATATACCACATTAGCGTACACCGTATTAATATTGAAATATATTAGCACCTAAATATTGAAACTTCTATAAAATGCTTTATAGTCATCTTCAGCTTTCTGCTTGGCAAAATTCTTATAAAACACGGAACTGTCCTAACTTTTCAAGTTGGGTATTTCATACTGCTCAAAGAACTGTAACTATTAAGCAGATCATTTGCGTTTGTTAGCCAAATTCGTTATAAATTATGTAAAGACCAAAATGACGAAAATATTAACGAAAAGAATCAATATCAGAATTTTACAATTCCTATTTCAGCAAATTAATGTACGAATGTGCACTAAAAAATTAAGAAAACATCGAAATCCACATTGAATTTTTTTTTATCTTGAAATTAAGAAAACACCGAAATCCGCATTGCATTTTATGTTTGACTGCAACAATATAGATGATATAAGGTTAGATTATTATCTCAACAAAATAAACATTTAAAATATGAATCTAATGCAATTAATATATGTTATGAAATACATGTTACGTTATACTATTTTTCTGACCAGTGTTGCCGTTACGTCCAACAGACGGCAGAATGAGAGCATCACTGCCATCAACACTTACCTTCATTATATTGGTTGCATATTTTTTAGTTCAGAAATAAATGGAAAATTGGGGAATTTCTCTCACACACAGTTATCTTACGAAAAAAGTTGTGCAAAAACAACAAAACTACTTTTTTCATAAAATAAAGAATTTGCATCGAGGACTATGTTAATTTCCCAAAAAAATTTTGCACACAGTAAAACTGGTCCATTACCTAGATCGCCAATTTCTTGAAAGATTGCTCCCTACCAACCAAACTGATGTTGTCATGAAAAAGCTGATAGAGAAAATGATACATGGTCAGTGATAAAAGTACTGTGATGATAAAAACTACCTACAGGAACCAAAGCGCGAAAAATGACCGGTAGTTTGACAAAACTCAGAAACTAAGCTTTTCACAAAACTGCAGTCTAATAACAAACAGGAATAAGACTAGGACTCAGAGCAGAATTTAGTAATGCCAAAACTAAGTAAAGACTTCCCTTACTATACAATCGTCAATCAAAACCTAAAAATTTCGATGGCGAAATAAAGCCCAGAAAAATACAGAAAATTGTGGACATTCCCATAATATATATTCACTTCAATCATTCTGTTAGTGAGAGCTTAATAATTCGCAATTTTAGGTAGGTTACTTCAGTATTTTCCCTAAATTATAAATAAACATTTTAGCATTCAAATATGGAAAAATTAGTTCAAATTTAGCAACAAATACAACAAAGTCAATGAATGATTATATTTCAAAAATAATGCGTAACAACTATCCAATCTGATCCTGGAGGAGCAACAAAAATCAATCAAAAACATGCATGATTACTTGACAATTTTGACTACTTCTGCATTTCTTGTCGAATATGATTTAAGAATTCGACATAGCTGTGGGATGATTCTGTACGATCATCAATCAGACGCCCGGAGAATAAACTGCGTACGGGGCTATCCTCTCTGGAAATGTTCTCAAAATGAAATTCACTCCATTCAACGTAATAATAACGAATTAGTCAAACTCTTTTTCTTTTTTTTCTTGGCAAGTGGGAAGCCTAACTTCTCAGTCTAATGCAGACATATTTTAGAATTTTTAAGAAGTGTTCCCTATCACCAAATTTCAAAATCTGCTAAAACTAATTTGCAAATAAACATTAACTTAGAATTGTCTTGAAGAAAAATCTGAAAAAAAAAATGGAAAAATTTAAATAAAAAAAGCCAATAAATCTCCTAAAGAAGACAAAATGAATAAAGCAAAAAGAAAAACAGAAAGAATTTTTTAGCAAAAATTCAAACATTACCGTATTAGTATCACAGGAGCGAACACAGACCGATAAATAGAAAGTTTACGAAGAAAATTGTGTACCCTATTACTAAATGGGTTGTCAAGAGCTTCAAACGGACCCTGTAACAAAGAAAATGTTTATAAGTATCCTGATGCAATTCTAAGAAAGCAATATTAGTTCTAGAAAAGATGAAAAAAGGACCAAAAAACGAAAAAAATTGTCGTTACAACTTTTTAAAAACATAATACTAAATAAACTTGCTTCATCATCAATTCTTTCGAACGTATTAACACCAAATAAACGCTTTATAATGCTTGCTTCAACATTTGATGAAATATATACATAAACATATGAGCCTGTATCCAGTAAATATACACCATTTCGATTAATATGTTCGAAAGAGAGATGTAACCTTGGTGGATCAGTTTCATTCTATAAAAAATAAAAAAATCGTAAAGATAACATAAATCTTAGTACTAGAATTTACCTTGATATCACTGATTATTTCAAAGCAGTTCATACAGGAGCTTTTTGAAGCTCAACTTAGAAGTTCATAACGAAATTAAAGAAGTTTCTAGACTAAATCTGGAAAAACAATTCCATAATCAGCATAGTTTTAACTAAAAAAAGTAACTAAATTTAAACAAAAAGACACTTCAACAAAATGATTGAGTTCATATAAAGCAGGATACAGCTCTAAATCGATCACTTCTAATGAAGCACTGCGAAATAGAAGAAGAGCAGCCACACGGCTGTCTAATCTAATAGACTGTCCTGCTATGAATGCTCGCTGAAAAAAGAAATACTGTAGAAAACAAATGCTGTGCCAACATACCAAATTTAGGAATACTGCAAAATATTTTTAAATATCAAATTAACGGAAAGATACTAAAGTCACAAGATGAATTGGAATAACAATCCAAAAGACTAACATACGCTGCATAACCAAAGTTACCATTACTGATCACCAGTACCGCAACTAATGATATTTTACATATTTCAACTAATTATATTATATCATATGGTAGCAAACCTTCCGGTAAGAAAGTAAACAAAAGCAGGCTATATGGAAATCTTAAAGCAGAGGGTAAGGATAATTGTTACAAAAGCACTCGGTTATGGTCAATTTCATATGAATATTTGGTTGTAAAACAACTAACATGTTTAAGCATGCCTAACACATAGAGTGGTAACAAACGTATCGAAGTAACTGGTGATAACATACAACTGGTACGATCCATACGCGAAACAGCAGAGTTGTAAGCACCAAATACATCAACAACAGTATTCACCATTGCTTCACGAGAATCTGTCAAACTTGCACCCATAAAGGTGCGTTCGACCGCTTAACATATTAAAACAGATATATGTGATGAACATACAGTTCCAGTAATCCACCATCTTGTAAGCAGGATCAATAATTGCCTAACATCTGTTCGCATTTTAAAAATAGTGTCATATAATACATTTCAAATGAAAGTTGTAATGTACATATCACATGCTTCTTCATTATCGCTAGGTTTAAGGCAAAACGATTAGCAACGATACATCTGTAATGTGGTTGCGGGTAATTTATTATTCAGTAATTTAAAATCATTACCCATTTTCGAAAGAAGAGATATTGCACATTTTACATCAAACTGACTGAAAATAGTGGACAGATCCTTCGTTACCGGTAAACAAAGCGTATGAATTCGTATTCGTCTGTCGCCTAAAAAATACGCAGAGAATTAAAGAGAAATGGAGAAATTAGTGAATCATTATAGATAGTGATTCAGTAATTTCAATGTTATAACTGACCAGCTGCACAAGCAATCCGACGTCACATCAAAAATGTTATGATTCTATGAATAAAAATAAACACTTTACAAATACTTAAATATAATTCACCTCGACTTGATGTGTACAGAACAGCAGCTTGGAAGCATGCCGTATTAATACCAATAAGGTTCTCTTCCATCTGTACTTGTACAGCAATTGCAGAATCCGGATTTACATTGGCCATAGCCAAAAGATCTGTTGAGCGTACAAAAAAATTCCCGTAGAATGTATGCAATGACAAGCCTACAAATACTTTAAAAAATTATAAAAAAATTAAGAAAACAAAAAAAAAAAAAGCAACAAATGTCTGAAAAAAGAAACCTTTTGTACACCGAATCCTTAACACCGCTTCAAAACCAATTTTTCGAACCAAATATCGATTTAGCTGCTTTTGGAATCTTTTGACTTGTATCGGTGCATGATTTATATGATAATTTGGGAAGTGAAAGACACATCCCGTGCTAAATTTTGACATATCAGCTGAAAATACAACCAGCGAATACCAACGGAAAAGAGAACTGAACGAAAAAAACTACAATTTTAATAAAAATAACATCTTTCAAAAATCAGTAAATAAAACTATGCTTTTCCTAGTACTAGTCTTCCCATAAATGTTTGTTCGACTCTCTGGACATAGAGCATATTACAGATAGGATATCATTTGAAAGTAATATAGCTTGGAACTAAAACGACAATGTGTAATCAAGGAATTAAGGGATAGCTTATGCAGTTTCATTATATATTATGCAGAAAAAACTGTAGCATAAAACTTGCCTAAAGTTGACAAATCAGAGTATCGGTTATTCATTAAAAATAAATCAACAGCAATTTGATGACCAGTGCATTCAAGCGCTAAACGCTTATAATAGTCATTCGTAGGACACAAATTTGGTACTTCCTGTAATGAATCCATAAATACGGGTAGGATATTATCTGAAAAAAAAAAAATGTCCAAACTACAAGAAATTAATGGCTGCATAATCAAAGAAACCAACAGAAACTGCTTGTTGATTTGGATTCTCTCGACTTCTGAGTGCCCCTGGTCCCAAATCAGGAATTATTGTTAAGAATACGGTGATCCTTCCACCAATATCGGCCTAAACAGTTGAGTATGAACAGGAGAATCGTGAAAGCAGTGCAGTGGTAAGTACAATATCCCATGCATGCTTAAGAATCAAAGTTCAGGAATTTGAAAAGTGAATATGAACTAACAATAAGTTCACGTGCAGCAGTTAATGCCGCACCCAAGCAGCATGAAGTTGAGGAATTTGATTCAAAGAGAGTAGGTAAACTTTGTATAAACGAACGTATCACCTGCAAAAAACCACAAGTTTAAGTTGCAGCTGTTACTCGGATGATATAAAAGTTTAACACCAGAAATATGGAAACTCACATCAATGTTTTTGCGGAGATTTACTAATAATCCACAATTGACTGGAAGGAAAATATCTAAAACACAACATTTGAAGGTACAAGGCAGCCAGTATAGTTTGAACCGATCAGAAAATCGAGAAACAAAACTATATATTTGAAGCTGGTGAACAAAATTCTTTTACATCATTAGTAGCATTCACTGAAACAGTTGATGTCTGACGCAATATTCTCGTTTATAGAGAAAAGCGGACACCCAGCATTATCCAGAAACGTTACTACTTGTAGTAATTCATGTCTTAGGTGGTAATGTATAATTTTGTGTATATGCTGACCATGGCTTCAGAAAAACGATTAATGAAGCAATGAGAAGCAATGCATTAAGAAATAAAAATTAAAGTGAAGCCTAAGCCTTCAACAAATCTGCAATTTTTTTTTTTTCAAAAATTTCACCACTATATTCTTCAACTATGAGCTGCTGCGGACGTGATTTTCCTTGAAACTGAAAGAAGTGAACAGCTGAATCTGCACCGATAAAACCAAGCATAGTATGTTCGTTGCCAGGTAGCTGTTCCAAAGCAATCAAAAGCTGTTCAACGAAAGTATAAAGATAACCTGAATGACACATATTTTACCACAATCTCTCACAAATCTTTTGGTAAAATACCAATAGTTTGACGATTTAGTTATCCACAACTAGTACTAACTTGCTTCACTTTACTGAAGTTTATTTTACAATTCTAGATTAAAAAAAAAAAAAAAAAAAAAAAAGAAAAACAGAATTCTCAGTTTACTTTTGAGAGATTAAAAGTATAGAAACGATTAACCTGTTTCAATAGCATCTTGACTGATATCCATTACAAACACATAAACTGCCGGCTGCGGCGGACGTAACTGTAATAAAAAACAAGAATGAATAACTGAAATTTTTGAGAAAAAGTACATATAATCAGCATAAAAGTGCTTCAATTTACAACCGCATCTGACTGACAAAACTTCGCATTACCATATATTCAGAGGGAGCAATAAATTCGATGGTTGCGTTCTTAATTTCTGGACGATGTGTTGGTTCACCAAATGACTTTGTAGCAGGGTCCCAATTAAAATCATCCGGTACTAAAATCATTTCAATTGCTTTCATAAGGGAAATAAACTGCATTGGAAAAATTCAAAGCCTATATTAACTAACAAAAGTTTGATAAGTTCACAGAACATTAAACTCACAGTCGTTAACGCGATAGCAAATATTACACTTCCAGTGGCGAGAATCTGGCAAGTAAATATAAGGATTAATATAAGTACGACAATAGCGACATCGTAGAATGGATGATGTTTGGATAATGTTCAGATTCTACAAATTCAAAATAATTTTAGACACTGTTCCTCATATTAAGGATTCTTTACATTAATATTTTTTCATCGATAGTAATTTTAATATACAGCCGAGTCCATTTTTCACTTTTCTCTAATTTAAAATTTGCAGGGAAATCCTCACTACTGCTAACATCTTACCTTTTTTCAGCTGCAGATAGCCATCTTTAATTCAATCCCTTAATTAAATAAACTCTTCTAATGATAATGGAAAGAGGAAATCAAACCTTTATATCTTTAAATGGTTGCAAAGTGAGTCCAAATGGTAAACGCGATTTTTTCAGTAGTTCTTGGGTCTGAGGTACCGAGCTTAGTGTGCAACGAAATATACTGAAATCCATGTTTAAAAAAATTATGACTAGCGCATCTCCCTATTTAAAATTCGTTTTGAAGTTTTGAAGATGTTTTCAGGGCTTAAAAGCCATGAGATCTTCAATGAATATAGAAAAAAAATAAATTAACTAAGAGGACTGAAGGGCAGGACATTGCAACGTTTCGACCAAATAAATAATAATAAACTGGTGTGTCAAGTCACAAAAAAATTTCGTGTTCTAAGACATCAAAATATCGATAGTTTAAATAAAAATAATACTTCTAATACAATGGTTTAATAATCTTATTTACTTCCTGATGAAATTATTGTACAGAGTATCAAAGCTATTATATATGAAAAGAAACTTCACTTCCATATTTCAGAAAAATTTAACCTAGGACTGCATCGAGCATCAGGATTGCAAACAGTTGGTGGAAGAGCAATCTCTTCATCATCGGTCCCATATTTCAATAAATCCCTTTCCTGCATTAAATCGACATATCTGGTCGACTGCATCCCATAATTCTATAACTCGTCCAGAAATAAATGTGGGTAAAACAAACCATCAGTTTCCATTAAACCTTATAAGAACTGTTATTATGACCCTAATTAAATCAGGAAACTTCCAGTGACACGGTAAAACTGCTGACAACTAATACCAATGCGATAGCATAACTCGTGCATAATGGATTTACGATTACATCTAGGACATCAGCAATTCGCATGCATCGTTTTCGCACGACATTAATAAATAAGATCTTGCACTGCCTCCGCATACCAACAAATAAATTTAGTCATGTTATACCGATCTCCGTAGGTGATAATATTCAACCCTTTGTGTGAGTAAATTCACACATTTATGCCAGAAAAAAGAAGTCGAAAAAAGGTCTTGCTTACAATATATTTCGAGATTTTAGTGCAAAACGCAAAAGTTTCCAGTATAAAAGACCATAAGAAAAAAAATTCTCATAAGGAATTACCATTCGAGCAAATTCTTGTTGCAAATTGCCCATTCCACCGGGATAATTCCCATTCATCTGATAATGATCGTTTGACAGTTGCGACTGTGAATGTTTATTAAGAACTGGGAAGCTGTGATGCAAACCAATTTCATTCTTTGTATTATTCCTATACGCAACGCTAGTAAGAGGCTGCATAGAAGTTGGAGGTAGATAATACCCACAACTAACAACTGAATCTGACTTGTTATCTTGGTCAGTCAGAGAGGAATACGACTGTGGAGGAACTACTGATATCGGAGTAGCATCAACTGGAAAAACTGTGGACGAAAATGGTACTGCTGAAAAATTAGAAAGCAGCTGAGGCTGGAAAGTGGTATCATTTTGTCCACTTGAATTATTCTGAACACTGTTCATCCGATGATGCGTCATACTGCATGATGGTGGATAATTGTAAGTTAATGCTGCTGCACTCGAATCATGAAGTGACGACTGCACGTTATCCTAAATAAAGTAATAATTTTAAATTTAAATTTGAGTACAGATGAAAACAAAACTCAATAAAAAAAAATTAAAACACAAGCTTTGATAGCTTATATCTTATAAAGGCCGGAAAGAAAGCCAAATCCAACTATATTTCAAAATTACCTATTTAAATAACATGAGACATTATAATAATTCATATTCCTATACAAAAAAAAAAAAAAGAATAATAACAAATCACTATGAGACAAAAAATCAGCAAAATTTACGGACACTGATTGGAAATGAATTCGGATGCTGCTGCAAGTATGACAACACATTTACATTACTGCCAACTGCAACACTATCAAAAAAGTAACCTAAAAATACGGATTTCTAAGTGAACATAAATTTCTAAGAAAACACATGACGTGACATCAAAGTTCCGAGCAAATCTAACAATTGTAAATCATTTGCATATCAAACAAAACCCTTATATCTGCAAACAAGAATGAAAACGAAACCTTGACCGGATATAAGGTCGTTCGCCGGTAGCATTTTTGTCGTCCACGATGAATTTTGAATGCTGAAATAGAGAAATCCTTGATTAAATATTAATAAAAGAAAATAAATGCATCACTACGGTTTAAACAGAATAGGGAAGTAAATAGGCAAGTGATAAAGAATGCAAATAAATTACATTGGCCAGCTGAGTGAACCAAATAATTTTATTAAAGGATAGCATTCCCAACATAGTCAAGGTATGGAATATGCCACAGTAAGCACGTAAGAAAATATTTCAAGATATCGAAGTTGTGGTCACAACCAAAAAGCTGTGGTCAGTATGATCAAAATACTTTCCAGAAAAAATATTTTTTTTAATTGATTAAACAGTTAACCTCTGATTATTGAGAGCTGTTACCGAAGCATTTGCGTCGGCGTGGTGTTCCCACAGTTCTTGATTATTTGTTCCATAATCAACAAAATTTAGCGGATTCTCCGCCATCTGTTCCCGGAAAACCGTGAGACCGTAAGCAGCTGAATAGAAGCAGATTAAAACCTAGCAATTTGCCAAATTAATTACTCAACTAATACTTCTGTACTGCATTTAGTTCCACTTATTTCGTAGATGTAGTTCGGGTTAGCAAAGCTCTATTCTCTAAAAATATAAGTTGGTATTTTTCGTTATTCACCTAGCACACAGTTCAACCCTTCACAACTTCTGAGCACACTGTCATCTCAAACTTCAAAAAAGCGCCACCAACACTGCACACCCCTTTTCGCTTGCGTGTATAAAAAGGAAGCATTAGATCGCGCTATGAAAATTCGTGTCTCTCTGTACCGAGAGATTAACCCAGTCTAACCCACAACTTAACCCACCAAGTGTTAGATCGTGAATGTAATTCAGTTCCAATTCAACTAATGACTATAACAGTTGGAATTCATCGCATTTAATTTTCAGTTTTCAGCAAAAAAACTCCCAATATTGTATAATAACCATTTTAAGACAGTGAAACATGGATATCCCTAACACATCGAACTAATGTACATAATTCTTCAAACAGCACCATAGTATAATTTTTAATAGCCATAACTGTATTCAACCAAATAAAATGCTGGATTTAAATAACTAGATCCTTTAACTGAAGAAAGTTTCAAGTACGAACGGAACCAATTTTCTACTGCAAACAATGCAGACGGGGATGGAGGAATATGAGCTAATTCCGGTGTATTTATGGCACTCCCTATCAGCAATTTCCACGTTTTGGAATTCCAATAAACCCCAGTTAGTGAACATTGCGTAACTTCCCAGCATTATTCATTTCCAAAATCATCTCCCACTACTCTCACGCAATGCCTCACTTTTGTAGCTTTAATAATGGTTACGTTGAAAATTATTGTTAGAGGTGGCAACCAGCCTAAGACTATATAGCCATCGAACAATCATTGGCAGTAAAGAGAATTTCTGTTTTACGATCGGAGAAATATGAAAAATCGCCAGACAATAAATCCTTCCATGTTAATCTGTACAAATAAGCCGATAATTAGTGGAATTATAAATACACAAAAGAAATTCAAAAAAAGGAGATAGTGTCTTCATGTGAATAAAGTTTTAATTGGAGTATTCGAAACATTGCCTTTATCTAAAACAAACCATGCATGTGGTATGCTAGATGGTGATCAGTATTTGTACCACTTGAGCGAAGTCTTATTTGTGATGATACCTGAAACTCTAAAAGTGAAAAGCTGACCTTACAATTCTTATAAAACCACCTTACAAGTCCCTTTACGTTCCGTTTACTTTTATCTGCCACGTATAAACTACCCTTTAATGTTTGTACAGTGAATCTTCGTAAAAGGACAAGGAAGAATAGACAGCACACCAACAGTCTCTCCGACAAGCACCCCTTGTCGCAATTCACCACCACGAAGTACAACACCACAACAAGCAAATATCTATGCCGCTACTCCCCTGTAGTTTACACGGCCGGAACACCGTCACTTCTTTCACTGATTTTTTATTTGGTCTACAATGCTTTTCTTGGTATTTGGCGACTGGACGGCACTATTTACTAGGGGTCATCGATGGATGAGGGTCCCGCGAATTGGTGGTGCTGCGGCGTGGTTGGCCGTGCGTTAGTCGTGCATTAATAACTTTGTATAAATTTTTGCTAGCATCTTACACTTTGAGATGCAGGAGTTGACTGTTGCAAACCCAAGTAGCTTGCTGTGGGGTTCGGAGGGTCCTTTTTCTCTGGAAAAACTCCCTTTTGTATCAGATTAGCATGGGAATAATACTGTTGGATAATTCCATAAATGCAATCGTATTTTTCTCGCTTGCCGGATCGTGGTGGTAATATTACTAAACTAATTTATTTTAATAGCTTATTGTCATTATTTCTAACACTATCGATTTCTTTCTGACCAAGTTGGTGTATTCCGTTCGACATATGTTATTCAATCAAATTCTGCTAAAGAAGATTTTCGAAATAACCGACGGTTGTAGTTCGTTTACAGGCGTAAAGTTCTAGACGGACAAGCTTTCAGTTTATCAGCGAAGGAACGAGAGCCAAAAAAGGACGGCTAGAACCATAGGTTTGGAGACGTCCAGACGTGGGTACTACGTAATATTAATGTGTATTGGATGACAACCAGTAGTTCAAGTACGTTTCCCTCTTTCTGTTCCTTTTCCAACCATAAAGATTGAAATTTTCGTGAAATGTATTTTCTTACAGTGATGTTTAATTTTGAGGATTATGAGAACTTCCTGAAGTCGTTATTTTCTTCGATGTCGCCAGGAATGTGCATTCGTTTTTACGCTTTATAGGATTTTATCGGATCCTTGTACATATGGTACAACTCTGCATGACCTCTCGAAAAGGCCTGCTGTGGCAGCTAAACAGTTTAGGATGTCTTGGACATAGTCGTACATAACTTTTTGAAGACCGTTCATTCCACTAATTTCTCCACCTATTCATTTCTGTCCTGGTTAGCACACAACAGAACTGTCTTCACACCTTGACTAAGATTTTAGGATATCTCTACTGTACAAACTTAACTGTTTCCGTAATAAAATCATGAAATTCTTAAATATAGGTATGATAGGTGATGTCCATATGCCAATTCGTGGCAAGATTTTTTTTTGTTAAACTTTTTCAATCTTTAATACATTATTTCTTGAAAGCTATAATTTTTCCTCTTTCTTGAAACTGCTTTTTTATGCATGCTTATCGTTTTTCACGGTGCTGTTCACCAACTGGGTTCTCAAAAATTCCTATTTTCTGCGAAGTCTAAAAAAGCTTGAAAATATACTTCGACTTTTTTCATGGGTAACCGTTAATCTTGCACACAGTTTGCAGCCATCAGTTTAAATGCTTGATGTTATTGTGTAAGTGCCAAATATAGTTGAGAAATTTGAACAACAGGTCGAAGATTAGATCTTCTATAATAGATATTTCTACATGAGTGCTAATCATGAGAATTAGATATCAACGCATGTGATGTTCAGTTATATCGCGAGAGGATATAATCGCACACCATCGAGCAGACTTATGTGTTGGATTCACCACGTAGTTGGCATGAAACAGTAAAAACGTATATGTGCACCGAACAATTTTTAGGATTGCCGTAAATTCCTCTGCCTAGTAACTTCCTTGTTGTTTAGTGAAATCCGAACTAAAAAGTTGTTGAATGTCATTTTTTCATTAAAACTGTTATTTCCTTCAGAACATTATAATCCGGAATTCGATTTAGTTTTTGAAATAGTATAAGGTTATTTGTGCTAAACTTCCCATATTAAGTTTTCGAAGAAATTACAAAACTAATGTTTAGATCTTGAGTATAAGGAGTATGTCTTTAATGCTTATCTTGTCATTTTGTGCTATTTTCTACTTATGCCACTAACCTTTGTTTGAATTAAACTCCTGCTTTGTGGTATATTTTGTAACGGACGTTAAGTAACTGAATACTAAACATGATTGTTTCTCTTAAGATAGTCATGAGAATACTAACTCAGGTTACTGTAGGTTTAGGTAGTAGTCTAGTTTTTCATCTCAATTTCATAATACAGTTTATTTTCTAGGATTTTAATATATATTGTATAATCAGTTTTATTATTATTATTTATATGTATTATATGTACCTAAAATATTCAATTTTAAGATTTTAAGCTTCAGTGTTGCTATGCAGTAATGCTTTCTGCTGTGAAATGTGCTTGGGGAAATAGTACTGAATGTGATTAATTTTAATGCCTTCCACTTTTAGAGATAACAGGATGTTAAAACTTTAAACCGATTAACCATTCTTACCTGTTTGAAATTATAGGATTGTTGTATTCATGTTGTTTTAGTTATTTCTCAAATTAAAAAAAAAAAGAGTGCTTTTGTCAGAAAATTTTTTTGACGCTTTAATATTCGTCAAATTTGAGACACAAAAGCTTTTATCCACAAAATGGGTATAAGAAAGGAAGGAGCTGAAAAGTGTGGAGGATTCTAGATGTGATCTAAATAAAAACTGTTTAAAATCTGCTTCTCTAGAATTTGCTAGTAACTTGTAAGAAATCACTTTAGAACTGTTAAGAACGTATAAAAGCAAATGATATGCAATATTTTGTTTAATGGTTTCAAAAAATTGAAATTTTTTAGGTGGACTGAGGAGCTAAATAAATCATTTTCATCAGACTAGCAACTGAGGGAGTAGTCGGTGCACCGCTTGCTGTGTTACAAACCTATTAAAGCTGAAGTTTTGTTATCATGTACAGGCGACAAATGCTGTTCTTTCCCAGTACGTTCTTTTTTCTGGATAAAAACTCATGAATATGAACAAAATTTAATATTTTCAATCATGATTGCTTGCTCCTGCATGAATACCTTGTGGTTGTTTTGAAGTGCTACGATCAGCTTGTTTGCTGCCGGAATAATAATGCTGCTCTAAATTTATTGCCTGTGCCGCACTGTTCAGTTGTTTTTCTACGGCGTTTCGAAATAGTGGCACACTCAGTGTATTTGCATGGCAGTGATAGACCTGCTGAAAAAGGCTTGCTATCACATCTTACATTAAATTGACATGTTGGTTTGAGTGTCATTTGTTCGAATTACTCTGTTGTAGCCAGTTACACAAGCACTGTTCTTTTTGGCCTTTTCCTTAATCTTCGCATACTTGTTTTGCTGTGGCTTGATGCCTTCCTGTTATTGCCGTACATGTGCTACACTGGGTGGTTTTTATAGCTAGAGATTAAAATAAGTGAAAAGCAGTTTATGGCAGCAAACATGTTGAAGTGTTAGTACAACGTTGTACTAAATTTTGTTTTGTAAATAAACTTTATGACTTAGCAAGTTTCTGTTCTGTCTGTTGTCTAATGTATGTTTTTAAATTTGGAAACTCAGATTCAGCTATTCATGAAGTTAATCACAGGTTCCCAAAATTGAATGGAATTTCAGAGCACGACCTGTCATATGTGCCGGGTGCACATCATCATGAATTTGCACTGCCAAATGGTGATACGCTTGGACATGAAAGATGTGCCACCTCAGCTGGCTTACCGTTAACAAAGTCGGAAAGTACGGACGGTAGGAAGAAGCTACCGAATGGTATGTTGAGGGTGCATCGTATAATGACTGAGGAAGAACTTGCACAGGGTAAAGAACCGCGTTGGACGGAGCTGGAGATACGTGGTTTGTTTTTCTTGGACCCCAATAGATATAATAGAAAACGGCATGAATTTAGCTGAGAAATCAGTTTTAAGTTAAGCAAGAGGAACTGTTAGAACATTTAAAAGTTCGTGGTGGTCTCTTTTCTAGTTTTTCATTTAAATCCGTCAGTCATTTTAGTTATTTTTCAGGTCGCAATCTAAGTCCATTTTTGTGGGAAATGAGATGCCTTACCGCCCTTTTCTTGTATAGAAACCATCTGACAAGGTGATGTTTGCTGTTATTATTTTTTGCTTATTTTTTATCTGAGCAACAACGAAAATAGATGGCACGTGGACAGAAATACTGAAGCTTTGATGATTAATAATGCTAGAAATAAGTCCTATGTTGTTCACTTTAAGTCAGCAAATCTTTATGTTCTTTCAGAATTCCTTGCGAAATTTCGAAGTTGGAGAACTTAACGGTGCTGGATTTGTCAGAAAATAAATTACGTAGTCTGCCAGCCGAGCTGGGCGATATGATCTCTTTATGTCACCTATACCTCAATGGCAATCAAATAAGGGTCCTGCCTTATGAGTTGGGCAAGCTGTTTCGTTTACAAACCCTAGGTTAGTAGTCTTATAACCTAATTGTTCATAACTCAGATGCAGCGAATGTTTACATTTTTGCTTTTCAGATCTTCGATCAAATCCTCTTTCTCCCGAAATTAATAAAATTTATTATGAAGCTGGACCTCAGAAACTGCTTCGATTTTTGTTAGATCATTTGGCAAGTATGTTTTTCATAATTTTGTACTTCATCACAGTAAATGAAACGCTTGTTTTAATATTGTGGCCCGATGAACTTTTGCTTTAATTAATATTTATGTCTAATTTTCTCTGCTGATTAATATTACTATAACTGTATTCTGTGTAGTTACATGACTATGAAAATTTGCTTGTTGTATTTGTGTTTTCGCAGTATTTTGGTTCATTCATTATAAACTTTCTAGGCGATTAACTTTTCCTCGAAAACCTTGATTGATGTTTTAGTAAATACGACAATACCTCCGGATCGCCAATGGATAATGATAAGGCACGCAGATCCCGAAAGACCGATCGGTATCGAACGTGTTAAACTAATTCAGTAAAACACGATTTCTGATCTCTGGACACTTTTACCACTTGACAGCTTTTTGTTTTATTTGATATGTCCTTTACATTTCCGTCGAAATTTTGTTGCTACTCCGAAAATCTTACTCTCACTGGAATATGTTTCAAAATTTTAATAATAATTACTTATATCCATCGTTATCTTCAGCAACGTTCACTGTTCTTTGTTATAACGTTCTATGTGATAAATATGCCACGAACAGTCTCTACTCATATTGTCCATCCTGGGCTCTCAATTGGGAATATCGAAAAGCAGCTATTTTAAAGGAAATCCGACATTACGAAGCTGATATTATTACCTTGCAAGTATGTTTTTGTTTGTTCCTCTCATTCGTATAATCATATCAAATCAATTTTGTGTTGAAAATATTTTCGTCCTTCGTCCTGGTTTTGTATTGAACTTTTCCCATGATTCTTCATTCTGGAAATTCTAGTAAATTTGTTTTTACTATAGGAAGTAGAAACTGAACAGTTCCGTTGCCTTTTTCAACCTGAGTTAGAACAAATCGGATATGCGGGCATTTTTTCACCAAAATCACGGGCGAAAACGATGGGTGAGGAAGAGCGAAAATTTGTTGATGGTTGTGCGATTTTTTGGAAGTATGACAAGTGTGTTGGATTGTATTTTCTTCAGTTCGACTGACTGAGTTTCAAATTCACTTATAATTTTCATAGTTTTCGTTGTAGTTATCAGCACTTTAGCATAAATCATGAAGGGAATATGGACGAAGCTTATATTGATTATCTTTTGCATAAATCTTATTCTTTTTACAGTATTTTTTCTTAGCACGATTTAGCTTCTAACTGCCGCTTCTCCTGTTTGTGATTTAAAATTCCACTCAGAAATTTGGTTGTTGGAAAAGTATATTTGCAGATTTGAGCTAGAAAAAGAACATCTCATTGAGTTTACTCAAGTAGCTATCAAGAAAGCTCCAACAAGTGAGAAAATCTTGAATCGTGTTATGCCAAAAGATAATATTGCTCTTTGTGCTGTTTTCAAAATCAGGGAAAATGTCTACGCCAATCGTTCGTTTAATTATTTATTCTTGGTATACAGAGTATAAACAGTTACTGATGCGATGTGATTGTTTATCGATCACAGCTTTCTTAATTTTAAATTTATTTCCACAAATAACGCTCATTAATCTTCAATTGCACACATTCTCTGGTTCAAAATAACAAAATGCAGGTGACTACTGGGAAGTGAAAGCTTTGAACAACTCTCTGTGAGGTTCATGATGACACTTTCATGTAAAAATAATTTTAAAATCTTTTATTTCATTTCTCCATATAAAAACCAATAGATGTCGTCTTTCCGAATTTTTGATTTTCTGTAAACTGTTTTTCCGGCAGTAAAAAGTGGTGGCTTATTGTTTTAAGAACCTGCAGGACAAATGACTATGGCTCCAAGCGACAATGTGGTTGGAAATCCACTTGTTGTAAGTACCGCACATATTCACTGGGATCCAGAATTTTGCGATGTAAAGCTGATTCAGTCAATGATGTTGGTGCAGGAGATAAATACTTTGCTAGATGAAGTGTGTTTTTTTTTTTTTTTTTTCTGAGGATACTGAGTTCAAAATTTAGTTGTGAAAATGACATTTGCCGTTCTCCGAGAAAAATGTCATTTTCTATCTTTTAGATATCGGAAAGATATCGTATAACACCTCACCAGATACCAGTTCTGATTTGTGGCGATCTCAATTCACTTCCTGAATCAGGTTTCATCATACTTCATTGCTATATTCTAATGATTAATAGTTAATGTTTTATCTCTAGCACATGTCAACAGTATTTTTTCTTAACATATAAGTTTCTTGATAAAGTTATTGAACTTCTCTCTTTTTTCGAAAACTTCACAGCAGTTTCTTAGGTGTTGTGGAATTTCTATCGAAGGGAGCAATTTCAAGGGAGCATCCAGATCTCAAGGAATTCCGTCAGGATCCTTGTATTACACGTTTTAGTGCATCCGATGATCCCACGGTTTATACGCACGGACTCAGACTTGACTGTGCTGTGGACCCTAACTCAATGCCATTTACAAATTACACGTTGGTTTTAAATTTGAAAATATGTAGTATACAAAAACCATGATTCTTTTAAAAATAATTTTTTTTAATTTAAAAACAATCCTAGCCAATAAAGAAAATAAATCGGGTAAATTATTTGTTAAGAAAATCAAATTTCATGCCTGTGTTTTGAGTCATTTTTGCGTCTTTTCCACCATTGCTGCTTATTGTTATCCAAAGTAAAAATTTCGGAACATGAGTGAACTTAAATTTCAGGCTTGAATTTAAAGGTGTTATCGACTACAT
This sequence comes from Brugia malayi, assembly GCF_000002995.4. Taxonomy (NCBI): domain Eukaryota; kingdom Metazoa; phylum Nematoda; class Chromadorea; order Rhabditida; family Onchocercidae; genus Brugia; species Brugia malayi. The sequence continues at coordinate 7,965,800 of NW_025062479.1, forward strand.
CTTCTCAACGCCGCAATCATTAGCCCGTTTGGGAGTGTTGGGGCCGCTGAGTATGGAGTGGGTGCTGGCAAATAAAATAATCGGCTTTCCACATGCTCATGTGCCCTCAGACCACGTACCAATAATGGCCCAATTTGCAATTATTCCAACGAGCCATCAGCGTACCCAGCCTGTTGTCCATCACTATGGTAACAGTCATTCTAATTCATTTGGTGCTGTTGGTCGATAAAAATTCACGAATTTCCGTATTAAATTTGCACAGTCTCAGGAAATAGTTTCGTTGTTTGTCAGGTCATCAAGATTGTATTTATTTCAGTCGTGTCATTTTCCTCCGTTATTTCTATATTCTGATTAAATCAGAACTCTAATACTTGGGATTAGATTAACCTGAGGTATGGTACTTTGTTTTGTACAATATTTAACTCTTGAAGTAAAAATCGAGCTTGGGCTCTAAAATATAAATGTGGTTTCATTGAAACTGACTTGTTCGAAGGAAATAGTGATGTATTTCTGGCTGGAGATTTATGAAAGTTAAAAGGTTGCTGTAACTCAAAGAAATGGCATGTATTCCTATTTGGTTCGTACTAGTGTTAGTCAACAATAGCTATGTTTCACTGAGCTACTGATGTCAACAGAGATGCCAGATTAGTTTAGGCTCTTATGTGCCTTTTCCGTTGAAGAGTTTTTTTTTTTTCTGTAATTCTTCACTTTTCATTCCAAGTACCAACCAGTTTAGGCTGCTTTGTGTTTTTTACCGATTTATTCAACCGGATTTCTCAACTGGTTTCTTGTGTTGCGAAAATAATCTCTTAAGGGATTTTCAGGTTTTTGTTCGACAGTAAGTTTTGCATTCCTTCCATTACAATTAATAAAGTTTTTGTTTTGATAGGATTATTTTCGTTCATATTTCTCTTCAAGTATCGTTTTTAATTAATGTTTCAATATACCTCATCGACTAAGCCCTTTCTTTTCCTCATATTTGGCTTTAGAATTAGGCCTGAAAGGCGACCTTTTTAAGAGAAGGTTGTTTAATAATTGGTAGTTTAGTTTTTTGTTTGACCTGTTGTTTTTTCCATTGATATTTTCCTTATTTATCCAAAAATTTTATTTTCTTTTTCCGCGACAATTAGTGTTACTACTAACAGTTTCCGAAACGTAATATCTTGTCTGAGCTGTGTGTAACTTTCCTTTAGAAGGCATGAAAACTTAGCAGAATAACCAGACTTCAGTAGCCAGTAAATACGTTGTCTCATGATATTCGTAAATGGTATACTGCTGGAAATGCCTTTGCTCGTTATTTCCTAGAAATGTATATTTTTGTTTATTGTGGTAAATCTAAACAGGAAGCAAAGTAACAAGTAAGCTCTTTTTTGTTATTCATTGTCATTGTTTTGTTTGTAACTGGATGTACAACAAATATTTCCGTTCTAGTTGACAGTTGAATTTTTCAATTTAAGACATCTTGTTATGACTATTATCATCTCTACCAACAATTAGTTTTAACGCCTAATTTTAATTTTTGCTTCTTTGCGTATTTTTTTAATGACATTACTATTGATATAGTCGTGAAACTGTTTGCTCCTCGTTTTGATTTTCCGCTGATTTCTTGCAAATCTTGAAAACTTTCCTCATAATTTTTCCCTTAATATTTACATGTAACTTAAATCAATATTTTAACATGTTTTCTTCATTTATTATCATGATCTCGTTTGTTGAAGCCTTTTTTCGGATAAAATCCCACTGAATGCCTTGAAGTCATGTATTAACGTGTTAAATTCATAACGACTTTGGGACAGATTAAGACGTATGAAAGTTCATAATTACATCAGAATTTAAATTGCTTAAATAATCTTTTGTTAGCTGTACTCTGTTAGAAAATGTCAAGCATACCCCAGATTTGAATAACTACCGTTCTCAATGTCCCAATTCAGACAGTTTCATGGAATCGTTATTCCCATGATTTCTTATCTTTTAAATCTGGGAAGGATGGGGATGAACTGTTTTGTAGCTATAATAAATGCGTCATTAGTTTCTTAGTTCTTCATTTCATTTCCTAATAATGTTTCTTGAAACTTACGAAATGAAAACTGAGTCACATCGATAGACATCACTGCGGATTTCTTAATCGTTCTTTTCACTTTGGCATAAGTGTTCAAAAAATGTTTTCGAGAATATATGCAGCATCACTTTGTTAGTAGAAAGATCACATAGTTTCGAAGTCGATTATTTCCTTCCTAAACTTTTCGTGCATTCTTCGGCAACCGGTGCGAAAAAGTGAACTGTCTTATTACGACTCAACACTATTCATTGACCTGGTGCATTATTGATAAGACTTAATCCAGCCAAATTATTTAATACTATAATGAAATACACTACTTGTCATGGAATAGCTTAGCGGATCGTCCAAGGCTTGTTTATTGTCCATAATAGCAATAAATTCGAGTGTCCATGACAGTGAGACTGAAACGTGAACATGAGATGTGGACGAGTCATTTCCCCCACTCCCTTGTTTTCTATCCATGTTTTAAAGCATTCTCCCTTCGCATCTGCGAAATGCATTAACATGCTTCCAGAATTTTCCCCACCACATTGGACTGCTGTTTCCATACTTCCAGTAGCCAAATCCACTCCTCGAAATAAGAAAAGTTCTTTTAGAAAGCGCAGTTTTCAGCAAGGTTCGCGGAATCAAATATGTTATCTTTTCCTCACAAAACCACCTTCCACTGATTCTAAAACGTGCCCTGGAAGATAACTCCATTTACCTGCACAACTATTACGTAAACCAGCAACTTTTATGTGACAAGACACAAACGTCAAAAAAATTCATGAAGATACACGATATGAAATGAAAATCACCGAATGCCGAATAACATATCTGCTTTTCCGAAAATATTCGACGTATAAAAGTTTACCACATAATCCACGATGGACTACTTATACCAATCTACAAATATGGAAGTTTTTGCGAGCAGATTCCCAGATGCCCTATTCCCACTTTTGTAAGTTCACCATTCGTTGGCCTTCTGCCATAGCAAAAGATTTCCAAACCAAACATGGCTTTTCCGAAGAAAATTTAGAACGACACAATTTGTCGAATATGGAACATTTTTCACAGTCGGTTCTTATGAATTAAGAGAAAAAAAGTTCGAGGTAACATCGAGGAATGCAATAAACTGTAGGTGGAAAAGTAAGCATAAAAAATGAACCATAGTAATGAGGAGATAAAACAATGACAGCATTAACTGAACATTCATAACATCAATAAAATTCTTTCAGTGCGATCATCAAAAGTGTATCCTAATCAACGGAACAATAACTTGCGAAGATCCCAACCTACAAGAGTTGTGGGAACTTCGCTTTTTTTTTCGATTTAAATCGAAAAAGCTGATGTACACAAACTGCAATACCACGAACGCGGTGGCGTACAAGAAATAAGCAAGCACACTTGAAGTAGTGAGTCTCCTGAGAGCCAGAAAACACTGCGTTTGAAGTGAACAAGAAAACCAACACCACTAGAAGGAGAATCATCAAAACACCGACATAAAAAAAAAAAAAAAAAAAAAAAAAAGAGGAAAAAGATTTTGTGACAGATTAACAATTCACTGAGGTAAAACATCCAAACTCGTCGAGTGGATCTGCTCAAAAAAACGAGTTAATATAGTCCTGACAAATAAAAAATCCCAAGTAAAGAGACCACAGATCAAACAAAATGTAGAAATGAAACCAATGAAAAAACGGACCTGAGGTAGCCATAGTATAATGAAAAGAAAAAACAACATTCCTGAGTAACAGCAAAATGCACTGACCAGCTACACATACATAAACACACGGAACCACTCGCATTTTCCCAAAATCGAAAAATGGGACGTTTTTAGGAGACATGATTAACGGAACGAGTGCATCTGGTTTTAAATAATATTCCACTTGTCTAAGGTAAGCATCCCGATAAAATACTGACCTGACCAATACGATAGCATATATGTATGCTAAATCGCCAAATCTTGACTCGTTCTTCCTGAAAGACCGCTTAGCCATACCATAGATGTAAGCATACATACTAAGTTGACATTTTTCGCAGTGGGAAAAAAGCGAATGATGAAAAGATTCAACAAATCATAACATTACAGCAGAGTGAAGTAATAACACACCGAGTTTGTTACTGAACATAGCAAAGCAAACATAAAGAAAAATGCGAAATTTTTCTTAAAAATTTAATCTGAATCTAATATACAATTTTTTGCAAGTAAAACTGAGTAGTGACAAGTAAATTCAAAAAAAGATGAAAAAAAGACGAAAAATGGACCTGAGTTGGTACCTGAAATGGATAAAACAACACCTGAGGTGAAACCAAAAAAATGAAAAACTGTAACTTAGTTGAAAAGTATCCCTGAAAAGAACAACGAAGAAAACAGCGAGTAACAAACAGCACCACACTGGGTCACATTCTAAAAAAAACAGCACAAATTAACGAATCCTTAGTGTGACTGCTGAAAAAACTGACTTGTTCGCTGTATGTCAAGTTTAGCTAGCATGAATCAGTGAAAATCAGTAAGTAAAAGATAAAATGGGAAGCAATAAATCCAAATTTTCGTTTCTGTTCCCCGTTAACTTGAAATTCTGCATAGCTAAATTAACATTCGAACGGTAAAAAAAAAAAAAAAAAAAACTACCTAAACGTGGGTTTAAGTTTTCTGGGAAAAATCTCTGATTCACTACTGGTTCCGACTAGTAGCAGTCACCGTTATTATTAATATGATTAGCAATCACACAACTGTAACTGAAAACTTTAGTTAAAAAAAAAAAAAAAAAAAAAAAAAAAAAAAAGAAATCAGATGTATATATATTAAGAAAACACTAAATTGCATCATTTTATGTCCTAAATTAGAACATACGCAGAGATGTTAGGCAACACTAGTGTCAGGTTTAAACGACGCCTGCAATGGGGTACTCTGTATGCCTTTCAGATGTTCTTCATTAACCTGTAAACGATGCTCCAGGGCTGCATTAAAAGTATCTGTTGCATTATTTTTCAAATTGGAAAGGAGTGGAGCAGCAGCTTTTAAAGCATCATTATCAACAGCAACAGCACCCGTGGTACTAATCTGTAAATGATGATGGCGATGATGATCCACAGCACTACTTTCGCGAAGTCTTTTGGCATCACGTTCTTCACTTCTTGTCTTTTTCGAATGCCGCACACGTCGGCAACGAGCAGCCAGTTTACGCGTCACATCACGAAACACTTCCCAAAATTCATCCTCATTGGGGATTCGATGGATCATCACTTTACGACATACATCTGCAACGCAATAGTTTTATAAAAAACTAGCGTGAATTTCATTTCATTAACAAGTTATACGCAACCAACTGCTAATGTAATTGAACTGATACTAAAGAAATTACTTAGCCCTGAATCTGAATTTGTTAGAAACCTCATGTTAAGTTTTAAAAACTTACAAGCAATGTAATGAATGCCTTCTTCAGGAAGATTTTTGTAAGTTGAATGATTAGGACCAGCAACGGTCGTTTGTGCCATTAGCTTGGTACCAAATACCCGCTTTTCAGCCAACATTTTCGAAAGAAAAGCCATTGCCTTGCGTACATCATCATCACAGCGACGATTTTGATGAAACTGGTGAATAATCTGCTCTTCGCTACAAGGTGTGAAACCTGAAGAGTTGAAATTAAAGAGTTTCTTACCAAACCAAAATCAAAATGACTGCAGCAAATTTTAGAACTGTCTGAAATTAAAAAGCTATCATTGCTAACCTGGATCTGAAAGATAAGCTTGGGGCACCGGAATTTTTATATCTGAAATGCTGCTTTGAGAAATGCCCTTCTGACGTATGAATTTTACATAATCATCTGACACAGGCTTCTGAAAAAAATGAAATTTTGATAAAGGCAAATTCCGCAAAAAATAACGATACTTTTATAATGCATTCATATACCTTTCGACAGGGTGAAGCATTAGAAAGATGTTGTCGCTGTTGTCGAACTAATGTATTTTGGGAACCATGACTGCTATTTAACATCTGCTGAACCAGATGTTGATGAACTTGTTGATTTCGTCCAGCTAATGTTTCCAGATGAGCCGGAAGGCCACAGCTTAGCTAAAATGACTCTTTTAAGCAACAAATCTGCTTCGCTAAAGCTACTCAAGGAGTTCATGGTCTATGGTCTTCTCGCCAAAACATTTGCTTAAACTATTGATAACTTCATGGCAAATTATTCCGGATGACATTAATTTATGCTTCGGCATTTAAAATTACGAGAAAAATAGCTTTTGCGAAGTTCATCTGGATGAAGTAAATCGTCAGTTAAAGTAATATACTGTTTGATCAACGACATTCGTAGAACTCAGGTGAAGCTGAGTAGAATGATCCTGTTTAGACTGTTCTTGCCGCGTTTGTTGTATGTGATGTAACTGTGTTGATGACGATTGTGGCAGATGGCCCTGTCCATTCACAACTAGTTGTTGTAACAGCTGCTGCTGTAGAAGCAAAGGATTTAGTGAAGACAGTGAATCTAACTTCGACGCGAATACGTGCGCTACATTCTGCAAAAAAAATTATATCAATAATTGCAGAAAATATAAGTACAGAATGAATCGCAAGAACCTATTTTAGAGCATTATTAAGATTTGTTAAGATTTTTTTCCATAGTTGGAAATCTGAGAAAAGAAAGTACATTTTTTTGATTAGCAAATCATTTACAATTCAAGCAGATCGACATCAACATAAAAAAAATTCTCAATTCGAAACTCACATCCGTACTGCTAATGACACTCTTAGTAGTAACTGAAACAGGCGTTGAGCACATATCGTTGTTGTTATCAATGCTTACCGGATCAATTTGTGCATCGCCTAAATAATATTTGTCGTTGGAATACGAAAATATACGGCTTCATTTAAATAACGAATTACTTTCACATTTCAAAAAAAAAAAAGTCAACACTTTACCGGGAAAAAGTAATCAGACATAAATATATCCGAAATTACGAAAACTGAACCACAATTACATTATTACAACAGAAAGTTGCTGATACAACATTTCTATCTATCAAAGAATGTATATTCTATTCAATTAACAGTTTTTACAATTACCCCAACAATTTAAAAGGATGTATTGCGTAACCAAATAAATCTTCCTTTGGTAATATTCACAAACACTATTATAAATTTGAATGCAAGGTCTTCATTGGTAACTTTTTAAGGATTACCATTTGAATCGCATTTTCGGTCGAGGTTCGATGAATTCCATCTTTTTATTGAACCAAGCTGTAGCTGTTCTTGCAGGTTTGGTGGCAAAATTGGACTCGTTTGTTGTAACAATGACGGAAATAGCCAAGGATTCCACTGTAACAATGGGCTTGGCACTGAAAAAGGAGTACAGTGGAAAGTAAATAAAAGGATCAAAAAATGGCATAGCTCTCCGCAAAAGAGACAGAAGCTACAAAAAACTTTACAAAGTTTGATTTGTAAAAATCTTCAAAACAAACTGACATGCTGGCAATGGTCTCAGCGCAACGGGACATTCAGGAGTGACTGCATTCTTCCGAGGAGTTGACGAAGAGCTTGCCAAAGTATTCCCCAGTTCACTACCGGTCGCAGCACAAACCTGATTGATAAGAGCTTGCATATTCCTCTCGAAATGCTGTTTCATTTCTTGCACTTCTCTGCAAGTCGAAATATTCAATACGTCACTGATGCAAATACATATATCTTGTTCACTCAGAACAAGTCAAAAGCTAAAAAATTCCAGTTCCCGGATACTGCTTATATTCAAGATTTTCCACCTTACAGTATAATTCCATATCTTCAAAACAGCGGAAAAATGACACATTTTTTGCTTCGAAAGCATATAGAAATACTACTCCTGATGTGCGACTTGCATAATATCCTGTTTCAAGAAAACTACGCTATGAATTTTACTGACACTGGATCGGGAAATAGCAAAGAATCGGTTAAAAAACGATTTGCAAGTTAACGATGAGACAATTCTTGATGTTGGTTCAGTCTCAGTAATAAAAACGTGGATACTCTAGATAAAATAAAAATCAAAAATGGAAAAATTAAAGAAGTACAAATCAAAACTGAAAATTCTTCACATCTGATATGACCGTTACTAAACATTTTATTTTATGACTATTTACGATTGGCTTCTTTTATACATTCATTACATTAGTGAAAACTGCACTGCTTTAACCGCTGTTATAAGAACAAAAATTATCCCGCGCTTTGGAATGTTTGCTGAATTGTATTCAAATATGAAGGAATACTTATACTTCAAGCTACGTCAGTATATGTCAAAAGCAATCAACAAATCTGATGTTCATTGCGACGATATGCATCCACATTATTATAACAACTCCGTTAGTGCATATAACAAATCTCAAAAATAAAATAAGACAAAATAAAATTCGAGATCCTACTTTTTGATCTCCAAGCATCCTTGGCAAATTGTTGTAGAGGAATGTGTGCTTGCCACTGTTGGCTGTGTTGCTCGATTATTATTTGACAAAGCTGATGAAACAGTTGTTGGTCCCGCAAAATCAAGCGGCTGCTCTTCTTTCATCCGCCAACTTGACGACCCAGCTTGTTCTAGCTGCAAACTACTGTAAATATCAGAAATTTTAGGCGAGGAAAAATTCCTTCAGCTAATTCCGCTGCTGCAGCTAACCATCCAGTTACTCGGCTTATTAACAGGACCAAAGTTAACTGGATTAAACACAGACTGGGTTTAGGCATAAGCTAGACATGATTCTGTCAAAATGTAACAAAAAACCACATAAACTGAAGACGAATTATGACCACACTAACATAGTAGCATAGTAGATCACATCGACAACTGGCAGTTGTAGATGTGAAGTGATAAAGTGATTTACCCATAAACAAACCTAAGCCCAAACTATCGCTCCCTACTCGAGGTTCAATCGTAGTGAATACAAAATAACAGTGGAGAAGACTGAACGGACGAAAAAATAATGAGATGAATTACAGATGCCCAATTTTCGCGACCTTCTAGTGAACGCAAGAAAGGTTCTAATACATAGTCCTTCACACATAGTTGAGACAGCCAGCGGAAAGTATCACATTTGCTGGTCTTCTTTTCTCCTCTCCGTCCATCTTCTGTCACCCTATCATCTTTTCTTTTTCCATCATCGCCTGATGCTGTGTGTGTATGTTTTGTGTTATTACCTATTGTGATGGATTTGCTTGGGTGTTAATAACTTGTGTACGTTAATATGTCCACCCACTCACACATAAGCGCAGATGGAGGTCGTAGCTAAAAATTACAACTCGGGTGACTTGTGCTTCATTTGGTTGCTTTCAGTTGTAGACCAGACCTGTGGTTATTTACATATAAGTATAAAAAAATATATTTGAATATAAACCGAGTAAATATAGGAATAGGTACTAAATAAATTATATATATATATATATATGCCTATAAGTGTGTCAATGTTTGTCAATCGCACTTTGTGTCACAATATCGTCATCGCCATTAGCGCCAATACTTCTGCTTCTCTAGACCGACACTTGAAATAGCATCAGTAGCACTATCACAAACGGAAGCCTAGCTTTCTACCTATTATCGGGTTTGTAGTACCATACGTGTCGTCACCAAGACGCCTAACACCTGTCGTTACCAAGACACATTTTCGCTTTCAACTAATTCAACACTCCCTAATAAACCATCTTTATTGCTAACATCCCTGCACGTTGAAACTACTGTCAAAGAGAAAACTCCTACTGCTGGAAACAAAGCGCGCCGAGGTCAGGGTTTATTGCACCAATCAGTGTTCAGATGAAAAAAATTCAGCAGTAAACTACTGATGCGTAGTTAAAATGAGGACCAACATGCGAAAAAGATGGGAAATGTATATTTTTACCATCCATATTATTAACTAAATATTATTAATCATCTATTGCTGAATAACATACGCATAATATGCGCGAACCACTCCTTTATCACCTCAACTTCTCACTTTAGTTCAGATTTAATCAACAACTGTATTATAATACCAGAAACCTCAACTGTCAAATACTGATAATCATAAGTGCCACTATTACCGATGAATTCAGATAAACTAAAAATATCAAGTCAGTGAACATAAATGCTTATAGATAAGAATCGAGGCATCGTACTGCTGTGCAAATTGTTCTTAGAGACATGCGTCAGATACATGACCTACTCAAGCATGTTCTAAAAGTTTTCGAAATCGAATTATGCGAAAGCGGTGTGTGTGTGTGTTCTCTATAATATCGATGGTGCATAACTTCATGTGTACACATATGTACACAAACTCGCTGAGAGCAACTCACCAAGGTCACCGAGCAACTTTCATGACGGCTCTCATCAGATCTGCAAAACCTATGTTCCACAAATGAATATACATCATATTTAAATTTGAAAACATTTTTTAATTAAATACGCTAGTCGAATTAGAAATAGCATAGTGATAATTAGCGACAGAAAATACCCTTCTTAACTAATACATGCTACCTGTAAGTAAACATGCAATTTGGAATCAACCTTCAAGTAGTTGGATTTCTTCTTTTAAAAACGGCGGGGATCTCGTTCTCGTCCAAATCTTGGATTGCTTAAATCCCCACAATTATTTACGTGTGGTATTAGTCCAGTCACGAGAATGCAGTAAATCTTGCATGGACATAATTGTTCGAGTAAGACAAGTAAAGAGATACTTCCCGCTGAGATGAAAGAGAAAATCACAGTGGACCGACTTTTACATGAAACATAGCTCTAGAAAACAATACCTGCTACACTAACGTGTCATATATGTAAGTCCAACAACCTTTATCATCACTTCGACACACTGGCACAAATTATATGTAATCACGATGCTTCTGACAGAGGCCTGTGCCTGTTCTATTCTTTTCCCTTTTTCTTTCTTTCATACTCTTCCTTTTCACAAAGTTGTTCGAATGAGAGATGTTTGTGTGAGTTTTGAAGGAAAACGGACAGGGACGCTGCAGAAGAGCGTCAACCACCCACCTCAAACCAACTGAATGTTCCAGTGCTCCACAATTGAGCGCATTCATTCCATTTCATTCAAGCATTCCTAACTCTCACCTTGCTCACCCTGCTGCCTTCCTCCCTTTCATAAGCCGACTCGTTGTCCTTCAGGGTCCTTTCTTCCTTCTTGAGCGTCTCGACTCTCCAATCTCGCAGGGGGTATCCAACTGAAGTAGCCAATACGATTTATGATCACCAAGCATATTGATAAGCACGTGTCACATAGGCCACCTAACAGAAATACTTCCTATGAGATCCAAAAAACCGTAATCCACAATTATCCAGGACGAATATTACCTCCCGATAATGAATGAAAAAGCATAACATGTTTAACCCATAGTCCAGAGATAACCACATAGACATAGAGTTTATCAAAACAAACTTTAACGTTCAGGAATTCTATGCACTAAAATCCAGTTAAAAAGCTTTTCTCCGAAACAAAAAAAAAATCCAAATAATCAGTGGAATATAAGAAAGGAAACAAGGAATGCTAGATTTAGATATTTATAAACTACAGTTGTCGAGAATTTGCCAAAAAAAAAAAAAAAAAAAAAAAAGAAATGCCAGTTGTGATGTCAAAAAATTAAGCTTTACTTCCAAATATGGGTGATTCTTCATTAGCTAATGAATCAGTGATGAAAAAAGGTTTAACATGAACTGATGGTTAGAGTTTAGGTGAATATCACAACTGATTTTCTTTAAGCAACTGATTTTCACTGCATGTTTAAAGCTTTCTGTGCGAGTGGAACTGATACACAAGCACACAGTTCAAATCTCAATGCAACTTCTTCACTGTTTCAGTGTGCTTCAAAGAAATCTATTGAGAAACTGATATTCCCGGAGATCAAAGGTTATAGCATGATTTTACAAACATTCCAGAGAACACAAAGCAGACAAAGAATGCAAAAAATGTTTACCTGTAAAAGTGCGGAAATTAACTGTTGATGAGGAAGTGTATTATGAGTGCCGCCGTGATTCCTCGGATCAATGATGATGAGTACGGAACACCCCGTATGAAAGGGCTGTTTACTAGTAGTAAATGAACTGTCCCAAGACAAAGTATCGCCAGAATTGGATTATAAGAGACAGCAGCGTCAATATTTAGTATCCTTATGTGTCCTTCGAATGATTTAGATAATGAATTAAGAGATATCGGATATCCTTCAAAGAGGTTTAAAAATAATAGAAACGGGTGTAAATCAGCATACCGCGCAAAGCAGCGCAGTGCATAGCGCGGCGTGCATATCGATGCGGCGGTTAAAGCTCAGTAAACGGAGCACTAATTGCATTTTGTTGCAAGTACTCATCGCTGCTTCTTTAATTGCGAACTTTTTTCGGAATGGCAGTCGGTTGTAAGCCGTAAGAGGAAGGAAGGAAGGAAGGAAGGAAGGGAGGAAGGGAGGAAGGGAGGAAGGCAGTCGCTCTTTGTCTTTCTTTTTCCTTCCCCCTCTTTCTGTGTGGTATGTGGGCAAGTATTGAGATGGGAGTGACAGAAAGACATGCATGCACGCACGCACGCGTGCAACAAGCACAGCGCAACTATATCGCTGGCTGTCTGCTGGCTGGTTATGTTGGATGCCTGCACAACAAATGTCCTCACTGACTGGATGAGAACGCTCCGCTCCATCCCTCCGCCCCCTTCTCTCAACGCCTACGCCTCCCTCCCTTTTATTCAGTCTTTCTGCAGCACGATGTTGCAAGGCTCATTTGAAATTACCGAAAGAATAGCACGTTACATGCTATTCGCACCACTGCACGTCTTCTTCTGTCCCTCTCCCTCTCTGGCAACGAAATGCAGGGAGAGCAGGAGTGGAGGAATATGTTTGCGGGACAGTCTTTCAGCAGCGACGCGACAACGCTGTTCCTTAACATGGGAAGTGGGGCACTCTCAGTCTTTCCCTTCCTTCTTTCTCTCCCTAGCCCTTTAATTCTATTTAGGGAGGAGCAGATATAGCGTGCCATCACTTCTAGCATTGAGTGTCATAAAGGATTGCGTGAGGGCAACAGATCAGCGAGACGCAAGACGAACTGATTGAGAGAGGGAGAGAGTGTGAACCTGGTTATTATTTGCCACAAACAAACGATACGGTCTTCCCTTCTTTCCTTCTCATACACTATGCAGAGAGACAGAGAACAGAGAATCCTTCTTTGTAAAAGTATTGGCATGCGGGAAAGCGAGAAGTTCACAATACGCAATCGTTGAGTGGATGAAAAGAGAAATGAAATTGCGTGAAGCTTATAAGCATGCATTGAGACCTCATTTCTAAAACAGAGTGGAAGGGAAGGAGAGAAAGAGAGAGATGGTGAGAGGGAGTGGAAAGAAGTAGCAAAGTATCCTCGGAATAAGTTACGACGACGTAAACATTGTACTGCCGTAGCGCGCTCACTCACTGCAGGCAAATAGCTGTTGTGTTTATCTTGGCAAACAACCTATAGTGTTGCAGTGATAGTCTATGCTTTTGCGTTCTCTCTCTCGCGCTCTCTTTTCCCTCAATCCTGCTATGTCCTTTTCACAGCGGAAAAATGTTGCGGTTCTTTACGCTATTGCAGAGTTTGTGGACAGTCGTACACGTTGCTAAGCAAAGTTCGTGATGTGAAATTACCGAATTTGTCCGCTTCCAAAATCTCCAAATGCTGGAAATGATTCTATAACCCGAAGTGCACATCATAATCTGTGAACAATTCATCCGTCCTGCTCTTATTTCAGTTGAATCAACAAGAACAACCACCACCAGCAGCAGCGGCACATAAATGACAGCCGTATTTTTGCAGTATGCGAAACATATAAAGTGAATTTCATAGAAATCCAATATTATCCCAGAGTTGAACAAACAGCAGCAACGTATACAGCTTACATATACATACGCATGCATAATAGAAGCATAAAGAGAAGCAGACTGCAAATGTCGCCTGGAACCAGTGGGAATGCAAATACCCACTCAAATGGATGAAGTTTACTCAGGTCGTTGCAATTCATGCATTTCGTGCTGCACAAACAATGCACCCATTGCGGGGACCAATTGGAAATGATGAAATGTGATTCAGTCGCTGTGAACTTGAAAATAATTCGTCGAAAGAAATCATTGACTCCTTGTATGCCACTTTTTACTATACTGCATAATTCATTTTTATCTAAATTACAATTCCTTCACAATGGAAGCAAGTTCCACTTGTCTTCACTAACCTTCTAAATAATTTTATTATAATTATAAAGTTTGTGGCTTATAGGAAAGACGCAAAAGAAGCATTATGACACAATTATGATGGAAGACCTGGTACCAGTATTTGTGAGTTGTGCACAAAGGAAAGGACGTCAGGGATAGAGAGTAACTTGTAATAAAGGGATAGTGATGGTGTAAGGAGAATGGTTCGTTCAGTGTTCGCCATGTGTTCTCCTTCTGGAAGCCAAACCAGTGAACTTCGGCTCTCGCCGTAAGCGGCATCTGAGCAATAAAGCACGTTAACTTCGACGTACCACTCACAGTTTAGTATCACCACCAACGCCACATTCATTCCAATATTGTTATAGCTTCCATTGATATACCCAATAGGTTAACTATTTATGGTAATGAACAAAGCTTGAATTTCTACAGTTTTCTGAATTGCATCCAATGGCAAGGTGATCAGTCAGGTTCCCCTGTCCAGCTAATACTCTCAAAACGGTATTTATAGATTTGGAGGCGATAGTAAGTTATTCAGTTATTCACCGCAACTTAGAATGACTGAATTATCCACTGACATTAGCAGTCTAAGCTTTTTTAAAAACAAAAAAACTTGCGAGCCGAATTGCATACATCACTGATACAATTCATCACTGATTGTCAAACAATTCATAAATAGTCATTTCAAAGCTATTACCTTGTGCAACTGTTCCTTTCATGACAGTCTAATGTTCAAAAACGAAAATTCCCTCAGTTTTGTTCAGCACAACTTGAAACTTCAAATACTATATGGTATAATTTTGAAAGTCGAGATAACTTTATTCAGGGAAATGCAGAATCTTTGTTTATATAAAACCATTGATACATTGCCCACTTTTAGGGCATTCACGAGGTCAGTAATAAAATATGGCGGATTTCTAGAAGCCATTTCTAGAAGATTTCTAGAAGGATTGTGCTTTTCCGGTTGTACGTCATACTCATTTTCTCCTCTACTATTCCAATACTTGTCTAATTCGTTATTCTAATGGTTATATAATGATATATCCGTCCTTTTCAGAAAAACTGGCCAGCTTTTTTTTTTTTTTTTGCTTTATCTGTTCCTTATTTTTAAAAAGTGTTTACGATTAATTACACTAGAATAACGAGTGAATACCTAGTTGCAGTCAGCTAAGAAGATTGCAGTCAGCTAAGAAGACAATTAGTCTTTCTTCTCCAGACTTTCAGGAAGAGTTGACTAGGTCTTTCTACACTGTCAATAAATGCAGAGAAATTGTGATTTATAACCAGTGGATATAGTTTTACAAGTACTGGTTATATGTGCAGAGATTTTTTTGCGCAATCTTATATTGCATCTTTCAATTAAAGTTTTTGGTCAGAAAATATTTGATGATGGTGAAGAAATTCGAATTGGGTGGTTGCTATGTTGAAGTCGAAGCTTTGATTGGCACGTTAGCAACACAATCTTCATATATCTGTATAAAGGCGCTTAAAATCAAAATTCATTTATAACACTTCATTTCCATCCCGCGAAGGATTATAATATTGGATTGAATGAATAGCATGAAAGGAGCACCATCACTAATGATCATACCGAGCAATAATGTTTGAGCAGATGGGAACATTTCGAATAAAATGAGCAGAACAATTCCTCCGCCAAGATTTTCATATAATAGAGGTAATTGGTTGTTTCATCCAATTCTTAAGTGAATGCTTTCCTTGGGAACTGTTATTATCTATACAGTCTGACTGCATTAGAAACGAATGTTCAGTGCTAGTCTGACTAGTCAATTTTTTTGTTCTCAGGAATCTACAATTAATGAAAAATTACATGTAAAATTGAACTAAAACCCCAATTATTTAAATTTGTTTTTGGATTCTTTTCCAACGTAGATGGTAATTGTTTCCACATTCTGATATTATCTTCTTACATTATTCTAAAGCTTTTACTTCGAAAAGGATACTTTCTTACTGGTTCAACTAAAAGAACATTTAAAGCTGTTTTAAAAACATTTCAAAATATGTAAATGATAAGTTTAAGTTTATTGGTCAAGACGTCAGTTAACGAAATCCACACGCATTCCATAAAGGATGGAGCAAATATTTCACATTACTGCATAGGAACATAAAATCATTAGCATAACACTAAACAGTGTAGGTCAATTGAAGTTTTCATGAAACAGGAAAGTAACTATTTATGTTTAAAATTTACAGTTCATTATGAGAAAAACTACAACTCATAACGAGGAAAAGTAATGTCGGTGTCTAAATGAAAACGAAAAAATATGAAATCGTTGATAAGGATTTCAATGCATAAAACTTTTTCAAAAAGGATTGCGTTTAAAATTATCAAAGGCATAGAAATTTGTAAAATTATATATATAACTGGAGAGGAAATTTCGAATATTATTAGCACTGAATTTACTAAACTGGATTATTGAAAATAATTATTGGTTAAAAAAAGGGCACTGAAACTAATATGAATAATCACCTGCAGGGATTTCCAAATTTTTTTTTTAAATTAGATTTCATGGCTAGAATTAATTAGCGCTAATTTCGTACTAATGCGTAATTCGCTTTGTATTAATGCTCAATTTGTTTACTTATTCATATAAATTCATTGGAATTTCAATTGAATTTACACAAAGAAATGATTAAAAGGTGTATTCAAAAACGACGGTATGAAGAGCTGTTAAATTTTTTGTTGCAAAATTAGATTTTTTTAATGCGGAATTCAACTGCATTTTAAATGCTGAAGAGCAAAACTCTGATTTTAACAGTTCTTCAATGTTATAAATATTGCAAATTTGTGAAGCTCCAAAGCACTAAAACGAATTCAGAAATGCTAATTAATTTAACTGATTTATAGATATCGAAAGATGTCTTCATAAAAAACGACAAAAAAGAAAATTTAGTTCCTTTAACACAGTTCGATTGAAATAAAATTAGTACGGTGCATAAACGTGCAATATCGAGTACTTCTAAAAGGTTCGCAAATTTTTAGGTCATTACTCTTTGAGAAATGAAGGAAATGAATAGTGAACGGAACTCAGCTAATTGATGCAACAGGTGGAAATATGGCAGAACGGGATCCATATGAATACTGAAGTGATTGAATACGAGTCATGCATACACAGTGACCTTCTCCGTCTTCTCCTGGAGTTGGTGGACTCCACGAATATATGCCATAGGCTAAATCTTGAATTAAAATGATTTTTCTATATTTCAGTGGATGAATACATCAATATGCAATTTTGCTAACGCCTTTTCTTATGTATAAGAAAGATTATTCATTTATGTAACGCTTATTTTGTTTGTTTTAAAAACTATTACATTCACAAATATCTCTAATATATAAATAAAATTACACATAAATTAACCTGTACAATACTGCTGACATTCTTCGGGCTTCCTAAAAAGTACTGCCGCTGTCGCACCACCCTCTATTTTCACGTTTTTCAAAATTGAGCCTTGTCCTGAAATAATTGATCATCCAACAGTAATAAACTGCACTGAGACACTTTCTAAACGGAAAATTTTTAACCAATTTTAAAAATATCCTTTCTTGGTAAAAATCTTGGTAGAATCAAATCCCAATACTCCACTACAGCACCCAGTTGTGATTTGAAACGCAACTTACCTATGCTGTCTTATTTCAAGCTATTTTCAATAAAAATGAAAAGTGCTACCTGAGTGAGTATTCGCCTTTAAACCACTAATTGTCTCATAATTGATTTCGGAGTTGGACACTGCTGATTTCAAATAACATCGCTTTCTTGTTTTGCTGTATGTATAACCAAGACAGCAATGATCCCGAGCACATGCTATGCAACATCGCTAAAATCATTTCTATTGCTTATTGTCAAAAAAAAAACAAAAAAGAAAAAATAAGTGATGTCTTCACTAATAAAAGTTTGACTTTTTCTTTCAGTAATAAAAGTGTGATGCTTTCCTTATAGCTTCAAGCTGTCAAAACATTGCAAATATTCGAAACGACTTAGACAAATTGCACAATATTGAAGAAATTCGCAGATGTTCTTTCTCTGTTCAAAAGATTGTTGGACGTCTCTATCAGACGAGTACTAATTTTATCTCTTGCTAATCAACGAGTTTCTGTTTTTTAGGTGAACATGTGAAAAGCATAGACAAATTGAATTTAACGTTTTTTCCAGTATTTGATGGAAGAGACAGTATCACCTTAATATCATTTGCATTAAATTCATCGTAAGTACCACCAATCAGTGCAATATTTGGAAGATAAAAGCATCGAGACGCTGAAATTTAGATTAACGAACAAACTGTAGACTTTGTTTTATGTTCATTTCACTCTCATCTATAACTGATGCAAAAATAAACCTGAAACCAAGTACTGCATATACGCATTTTGATGGTTCCAAATATTTCTAGGGAAATCTTGATTTAAGTCCTTATTCTTCCCTAGTTATTAATTTGTTCGCCTCTCATTATCATTTGCCATTAGAATAATAATTAAAAAAAAAATAGAGGAGGAATTAAGACTTGATATGTTTTAAAGTGTGGAATTGCAGGTGATCCAAGAATTTTTAATATCACTTTGGTAAAGTATCAAATTGGCCCTATGAGATGTTATCTCATAAATAATCCAAATTACAACACTGTTTCAAAAACATGTTCTATAAACCTTTTGCTTAATAAATTTGAAAAAAACTTCTATTGACCAGTACTTTTTGTAAAAAGCAAATTTTTGATGTTATCTCATAAATAATCCAAATTAAATTTTCTTCCTCAACAGATATTTCAAAATTTTCACAAATTTCCTCAACAGATATTTCGTAAATATTGGTTAAAAATGAGAGAATCTCACCACTTTCTTGGTTTTTTGTTTAAGAAGAGAAATGAAAGGAACTGGCAACATAAAATAAACTCAATTATTTGTCTTTAGCGACTCTTTTCTTGCCAGATATTAATGCTTACTGTACCATATTTGATAGCAAGTAGATATTAGCTTATCATATCTTCAGGCGTTGAAAGTTTCATTTCTCAAAAAAACATAATTTAATTAGGAAGTTGAATGAAGATAGAAATTACCAGAAATATATATATATATATAAAGACAGAGAGAGAGAGAGAGAGAAAGAGAAAGATAAGCAGAAGAAAATTAGATCAGAGCTGCTATTACTATGCCACACGGTAGTCGTTTGACCTATTTCTTGAGATACTCCGCAGCTTCTTGACTATTTCTGACTCTCTTCGGAACGAGTTTCCGTGCTTCGGAACAGTACGAATAAATGATCTTGATGAGTAAACATGAACAGTATGATCAATGATTAAGGGAAGTTGCATATTGGAAGCTGAAAAAGTGCTCCATCAAGTACCATTTGTCATTTTATAAAAAGGACAGCGATGTTAGTGGGTATCCAGGAGATGATTTCAAAGGCGCTAGCTAAAAATATTTCAATTCTTATTTTTTAGCAATCATCGTTATTCCCTTTCAAGCGAGTGAATACTAAGAACAATATCATAATAAAATGGCTCATTTACAGTTTCTAGATTGCCCAGTTTCGTCAATAACCTTTCTATAGTAGGACAAATGACGACAATAAAACTTCACACATTTAAAGGTTGATGATCAATTGAACATAAATTCAAATTGATCTATCATCCAGGAGATGATTTAAAAAGAATTTATGCTAGTCTGTGCTAAAATATAAAGATACTGGAATTTTGTGCTAGTTTATGCTAATTTGTAACGTTATGAACAATACTTTTTACTAGCCATGAACTTTTTTTCATTATCGATCATGAAAGTGCCTATATGAACTGATTAACTTATACTAAAGTTGTGATCTTATAAGGTTGTCACATATGATGAAATAAGAAATTACACCACAGCAAAATTATAACTTACTTACTGAATGTGTTGTACGGACAAACAAACCAATGATCAATGCTTTCAGGAACATCCCGACAAACAATTAGGTTCAAATTCTCAGTTCTGGATTATTTACCCTGATAGCCAGAATGCAAGACAAATCCTGTAAAGTATTTTACAAAATAATTCAACTTTACTGAGTTAATTAATTTACAGCACTCGGACAAATGCAAATGTCAACCTAAAATTAACAAACACGAATGGTCGATTTGCATATATAGTTGTGTAAAATGATTGTTATCTTTAGTTAGAATCCAAAAATGCAGTGTATATAAAACAATTACAAAAAGAAGAGCGTTTTGAGGAGGAATAATTTAAAAATATATGAAATTAAACTTAAAAAGACAGATTGTCATGACATAAGCAAATGCTATTTAAATATATAAATCACATAATGGAAGCTAATAAATCTTATTTGTCGACTGGAATGAGTTAGAATAAGCTAATTGCTTGTCAATAAGAATGAGTTATATGCAATACATAACATTTCCTTGTGTTTGTAAATGCAAGCGTATGAATATGCGTGTGTGTGTATGTGTATGTGTGTTTGTACTTCTTTTCTCGAGACATTATACAGCGATCTCAAGAATACAGTGGACATTCGACCACTCCTTACTATGATAAATAAAACTTCGGCGAGAACACAATTCAGTCATCGCTTTATCATTTTCTGTCATTTCTGTGCCATTTTCCTTAATATCCATCATTCCAAAACCATCCATAACAATCCCAGGATTACAGAGTTTGGTACTATTTTACCACCTTTTATATTTTTGACTTGTTTAATTTCATCATAAATCAACACTGAACAAAGAAGACGGGATTTGGAAAATTCTTCAAAAGCCGTTATTGCAACTGATCTAATCAGATATCTCTTTTCTAAACGATCCTCTTCTCTTAAACTAACTCTTGATATCTATTTTTAACTCATTCAACTATACAATGAAAACAAGGATTGTTCACCATCTATTTTTTGTGCCATTCCTAAAATTCTAATCATTCCGGAAACGATTCATTCATTTGTTCTTGAATTACATTTCCCAGACTTCTAGCTGCATTATGTCCAAACTTTTTGTAGCCTACATATTTCTATGCTTAAACGAATGAGAGCAATCTCATTATTACTGAAAAAGATTTATATTGAAAAGAGTATAAATCTTCGTTGGATGAATATCTTGTTGTACTTTTTAATGATATAAACATATTTTTCAAACGACAGAGCAAGTTAAAAGTTTGTGTTAAGATCGCTGATCAAAAGTGGATGTTGATAAGCTGCTAACGAAGAACAAACCAATCAAAAAATCAGAAATTCTTACTCAACAGATAGAAATTGTGCTTTAGTTCCGCATAGACGCTAGATTAATGCGTACTAAAAAATATGAGTAGAGTTGAAATGGTCCAGGAAAGAGCTAACAAAATCGTTTGAAAACTGAGGCAGCCAGTAATCACAAATAACAAGAAGAGCTAACATGAGCAAATTATCTCCTGATATTAACAGTATCTCTTATATTCTCTTTCGCTCTAAGTTGTTTTAGGGAAGATTTGCACTTGGGCCAGTAAAAGAGCAAGAGTAGTTAAATACCAGAGAGATCAAAACCCAGGAAAAGATTTTATGACTATACAATACGAGATTAATTTTTAGAGCCCAGTTATCCGGGAAAAAATTAATAGGTGTGAAGTGGTCCTACTCAGAATCCGGAATATGATTCTGCCTTAGATGGGAATTTTTCATTTTAAATAAATTACATTGGCAGAAAGTTGTCGTCGAATCAGTTGTGTTTAGAATTTATCGACTCCAAATTGTAAATTAGAGAAAGTTTCATTGGAAAACTTTCCATGAAGCATTTAATTTACCAATTCAGTTAGAAAACATGAAATTTCACTACTTAAATGTTTAAATTCTTATGGTATTTGATATCCATTTAATACACTACCTTTTCTAGACCTGGAAATAATCACATGTTTGTTGACAATAAAAGCCTAGTTGTTTTTATTGTTACCAAAAACAAAAAAAGATTCACTTCCAAAATCAATTGTCTTAACCTTTCAGTTTCCATATATTATGATAACATATCAAATTCGTAGCGAATAAATTTTAGTGTCTCGAAGTGTTTAATCAAGCGAAATAACAAATAGTCGAAATAACCCATCCGTCTACAATAAGCAGTAACAAGTCACAAATAGGGCTCACTATTTTATAGAACTTCAAAAAATTCCATTATCCAGTTTTCGTAATGGTTTCATTTTTCTCGGTGTAATGAGTAGTTTGTCTTGGGTGGGAATGTAGCAGTGTATACATCAATTAAATAGTCCTGGAGCATGGACATTTTAAAAAAGAATGAATTGAAGAAACTTATAGGAAGACTTATTAGACCAAAATTTAAGGTCTTCAAAATAAAAAGTAAACAAATCCGGTGCAATAAGGCAAATGTTCGTAACAATAATTGCAACAGCATAACTTTATCGTAAAACTTAAAATTGAGAGGTTTTGTTTTTAGAGGATAAGCTTTGATCATGAGTATTAGTTTTTGCAAAAAAAAAAAAAAAAAATAACAATTGATTTACAAGATTTCGCCAAAACAGTTGTGGTTTTCCTTAACTTAAGATCGTAACTATCTTCTTGCAAGATTACACTTTTAGCATTTATTGGATAGAATTTGGCATTAACTACTGTATTCATTTAAGTCGAGTAAACAATTAGGCGGTCATGAAAGATGACTTTCCCGTAGAGTAAGAACGTGAGTCAAGAATTTCTTAGTGCTTTTTCAGTCTGATTTTGAATCTTCACGAATTTGAGAGCTAATTTTTCATTTTGTGATGCTTACGTCTATTAAACCTGTTGATTATTTTATTTCAGATTGTAACTGAGCACACAAAAAGCATTTTTAACAAAATGGAAAACGGGAAAAGAATAAAAAAAGCCTTACAAAGACTTGGAACATACTGAGGTTGCTAGGGTAACAAGAGTGCCCTATCTAGCAATGCTTGTGCATTCTGTGTAGTTAAAAGAGCTGTGATAGCTTGCGGTGTGGTGTAACACTAACTATTATGATTTCATATATATAGTTCGAGCTTGTTTAATAATTATAAGAGAACAAAAGAGCAAATCCTAAGTCAGTTCTGTTTGAAAATTGGAGGTTGTCATTGTCGTCATAGCTACATATGTATGCATTTGAATTTTAAAGAGTCCAAGTGTTGGTTTCTAGTTTTACTGATTTTCAGTGA
The DNA here is from genome assembly GCF_000002995.4 of Brugia malayi. Taxonomy (NCBI): domain Eukaryota; kingdom Metazoa; phylum Nematoda; class Chromadorea; order Rhabditida; family Onchocercidae; genus Brugia; species Brugia malayi. Next base: position 7,989,134 of record NW_025062479.1, read on the forward strand.
AATCATATCGCTGATTTTATAATTTGCCGCCCAAGTGTTAAATCGGTCGTCGACGTTAAGTGATGTTGAATCACCACAGTAAGCAATATGACACTAGGTATGAAAAGAAGATAAGTATGGAAAGTTATATCTCAATGGAAATGTACATTCGTCTTTCATAGAATTAGATTAAGAAATGGAACCTGTAAATTAACAGATGAGTTAATTAAATAATATTTTAGCGTTACATCGCAGAGCTTTGGGGACTATTACGGTCGAGTAAGCAGAGCTGAAGAAAATCAAAAAAATTGCGATGAACAAGTAAGCAAAAGTGCTACAATGGCAGTGATTCTGAGCCAACCAGTGTACGATGTATTCGTTCAGCATGATAGTTGGTTATTTATTTATTCGTTTACTGGTGCTCTAAATTCTCGATTTAAATTGATCGATACGCTGATAATAATATTTCGGCAAATTTATTCTTTCCAGGAAGTTTCCGTCGAACGGATCGAAAACAATATGAAAAGATGTTAGAAGCGCGAACAGATGATTTGCTGACTGTTACTCCATCAGAGAGTATTCAGGCTGCATTGACAATTCAGACTGCCTTCCATAATATAACACTCATCATGCAAGGTAAATATAATGTTTAATTATATTCAGGTTTTTTTGAATTAAACTTTTATTATTTTAAACCAATTCCCAAACACAATTAAAGCATTTTAAGCCAAGTCTTAAGCTTGTTTCATTTTACCGCCACGAATTTTTTACTTTCAGGATTTTTGTCTGGATTCGGCACTTCACATGCTATTTTTGCTTTTGCTTTTGCCGATATTGTAAATTTTCATTATGAATTTGTTTCTCTCCCTCTATGGTGCCATTTAATCCTTTAATTTCTTAACAATGTATTTTTAAATAGAAAATGTTATATGGATTGAATTAAGTGCATAATTATTTAATTAACCAAATTTTTGTCATTGTTTTCTCAGGATATACTTCATAAAAGTTACACATGGTTAGCGATGGCAGTCCAAGCTACCTTTTACGCATGCTTTGTGATTAGCACTATTGCAGCGCTTGACAGGTATTTCATCATTTTGTCTTGTAATCCTCAATTGTTTGTTTATTCAGCAAAATCAGTTCGAGAATTAAGTATTCCTAACAACATCACCAACCTACTTTTGGAAAAGAGATATCTTATTTTTAGGCTTGAAATTAGTTCTGGTTTAATAGATGGCTTGAAACGTGGGTTGAGTTTCCAGAGTGGTGGTTTAGACATATTGTTATGTTTAATTGGTACAGTAGCTACACTGATATTAACGTTATATGACGACTGGTTTGCAGCGCCAATAAAAGAACAAGAAAGAATTCAGGTTTGCGTCTGCAGTTCTTGCAGTTTCTTTTTCTTTCATCCTTCAGAATTTTGGTGTTGTTAATGAAATGCTAGAAATTTTCTTTAACTTTTAAAATGAAAAAGATTCGCAGTCTAAATATCTGCTCAGAATGGATGATATTAATTTCTTATTACGAAAGATTTGATTGATTCACAATAGTAAGTTGATTAACACTGCAGGATATTGTGGTGATGGACCCATTGGTTACTTGGCGTTTATTAAGCAGTGTCCGTGCATTAGCTGGATTATTAAGCTGGCTTTTTCTGGCTCTTTCACCAAACAGCAATATCTTATTAAGGCAACTTCGTAATCCGGTTTGGCAACCCAACATTTCTGATTTTTTTTCAAAAATTTAAGAAGTCAACAGATAGAGATATATCTCAGGAACAGTTTAAAACTTTTCACTATCACCTCGAAAACATTTGCTTAAAAGTAGTCTCCTAATTTCAAAATTATTTTTATTCGTTTTCAGGAATCAATCAATTAATGGGAACTGCGAAATGCCGTAAAATGGACGAAATGCTTGGGAGATAACTGAAGTAATGCATGAACCTATTTCGGATTACAGACGGCGGTCAGATAGAAACCATCAAACCTAAGCAAAAAATTTGCTACATTATTTCACTTTAGCGGAACTATAAGATTCACGAATACGCTGAAGCAATTTCCAAATAAAAGTAGACCTCATATTTTTTTTGTAAACTGAATGGAAAAGAAATCAAATTTTGATTAGCATTACTCAAAAGCATTATGTATTTCTATTTTCGCTGTACCCTCAATGTTAATTACTTCTTTATTTCATACTTTTCGACGAAAATTCTTATTCTTCTTAAAATTGTTTAATTTAAACAAGCTGAAAGATCAATCATCTCTATCAACACAAAACATAAGTAATTAACCGACAATTTCTTGCGGTTTTCTGTCACCATAGCCACTAAGTCAGTCAATTAATTGGGTTCTAACCAGCCAATAAAGTGAAATTCTACGTTGACTACATTAAATTGTAAACAGCAACTTCATTAATTTTTTACCAGTCGAAAGAGGAAATTGAGATTAATAGAAACTCTTAATGTTCTTGCTGTCAAATTTTTTAAAAACTTTGAATAGGTTTTCAACTCAAGTATTCCAAGAAATTAGAATGCCTATGATTTGAATCATCGTCACACAAAATTCATTAAAGTTTTACTGAAAAACCATTAAAATTGGATTCCATTATTTCTCTGGTTTCATGCTCCGTCCTCTTTTTTCTATTTCACTTCTCATCCTTTCTCAGTTAGAATTTGATGCTTTTCCTCCATCTTCATTTTGGTTATCGATAGAAAAAAAAAAAGTGCCAATTTTTTGAGAAGAAAATTATAGTTTACATCTGCATTTTTTTTGGGAGGGGAAAGGCAGTTATGAGGGATAAAATGATTCTCTTTTCAATTCACGTTTCTGTCATTTTCCATCAATTTCCGCAGGATTTTCACTAACAATTTCTTCTTACATCCATAATTGTTATGGTATTTTTTGTACTAATAATTTCGCTTTGCAAGATTAAAATGAAATTGCTTTCACTGTTTGTTATGTTCGGTACTGTTGATCATGACAGGAAATACAATCATTTATGGAATTCGAGTTTGTTTCCTCTTTTTAAAATGACAAATTTGAGTTATCCATCATTTCTACATCTTGTGTTAATGAAATGAAAATAAAGTATATTATTTCCTTTTCATAATCTTTAATAAAAATTTTGTACAGAAAAACAAATCGGGTCATTTCATGGTTAGCAATTTTAATATGGCATTTGAATAAGGACGCTAAATTCAACTAATTCATTTATTTACAATTCTAGTAACATATTTTTATTGCGAAAAATTGGCTGCTTTTATCTAACAAAAAGTTCTGGTAAGAGTGCAGCAAGTAAACAAGTGGAAACTGTTGATTTAACCACATCACTTTTAGTGTTTAATAACAGTTCGCATATAATACATCAGTGCGATAATCAAGTTTATTGTGTATAAGAATTAAAAAGCTAGGTTCAACTAAATTATAGAAAAAGGAAAATTTAAATGATTCCTTCATCAGTAAGCGAGTTGTATTCAAACTTTTAACTTGTTTTTTTCATATCAACTGATTTAATTGGAACAATCATTGATATCAGTAGAGTAACATATCAACATAACGGAACTGATAATCACTCCACATGAGACCATGGTGGATAGCTGATAAATATTACAATTTCTTATGTGATTTAACTACGAATGTAATAATTTGATAGACGAAGTTCTTAACTTCACTGATGAAGAATATTCATGATTTACCAACTGTTTAGATCAAACTTCGTTTTCGCTCTTTCCCTGTTTTTATGCTTTTCTTGGTGGTGTGATGACATTTCGCTCTGTTGTTGTCGAAGATTAATACTAGCTTTTCTATTTTGCCTAATTGAAAACAAAAACTAATTTTATCTAGTTATATAGAAATCATCACTTTCAGTTTACGTATTTATTTCCTTTATTTTTATCAGTTCTAAATTATTTGGACTTTTATATAGTAAAAACCCGCGTAAGCATACATCCTTGCATACGTCGCAACTTCTGTTGTGAGACTTGGGGCTTCTTACTCTTGTAGCTTAGAGTTGAATTGAAGTTTTGCCTTCCTTGTTTGTTATTGTAGTTGGTACAGACGAATGCGTTGAATGATAGGTCTGTTGTAACGACTTTATTTGTTAACAACCACAATGTATAGATATTAATCTATAGCAACAGTGCACTGATAATTTCTTAGAGTTCAACGAATAAGATGAAGGAGATGAATAAGTCGATGAGGAACATAGAAAAATTAAATGAACTATGAGTGAGGAAGAGTAGCCGAACCATAACTTGCTGGTACAAAAAATTCAATAAGACAAAGGACTTCAATCTTTGTATAGTAGGCATTGATTTGTAAAAGATACATGATTACACTGAATAAAGAGCTATCGAATGATTTTTACTCTTTATATAGTAAGAGATGGGTTTTAGTATTGTCAGTTGCTCATAAGAATGATTATTAGATTAGAAAACTTTTACAATATCTCAACATTACAAGCAAATTTGGCTTGGAACAAAGGAGTAATTTTTAACATATCAAGCAATACACATGCCCTTTGCTAACTGTTGAAAATTCCTAGACAAACAGAAGAAGCTTAGCTACAATGAGGAGAGTTTGGAATAATGATTGCTTAGATGAGATGCAATTTGGAACAGTTTTATATTTCTTTAAAGAATGTTCAATTAGGAAAAATTTTAGTATTATGAGTTAATTCAATTTTATTTAATATCTTTTGTAAGTTATTTCGAGGTTAGCGAGACTTATTTCGGGTTTCACGACTTTTACACAGCTGATGGATGCGCTTTTACAAAATATATGGCTGAAATTATGAAATCAAACAGCTTTTTTCTATCCATTATCTAATGTTTTGAATATCGAGTAAGCTATTGGTTTTAACAGGTTTCATTTTTTATTTCTGATATAGTTATTTGTCTAATGATTCAAAAATTTACATATAATATGACTGTTAGAATACTTTAAACAAAAAAACTAGAAAATAAAAGTGCTATTTCCGGTGATGTGAAAAAAGTAGAAATTTCAGCCGAAAACTTCGGGATCCTTTTTTCATCATCAACTGTTAGTATATAAATTAATATTACAGGTGATAAAATGTTCTAAAAAAGATAATTATCTCATACGTATGAAAATTTCTGCATACAATTGTTCATCATTCATAACTTTGTATTTAAACACTTTCCAATGCTTCATATTCATTGCCAACTTAACAAAAGTTTTTCCCCACCTTTCAAAATGAATGAAACCAATACAATTTGAAGAAAGAAAATATGAAGAATGAGAAATCATGCACTTTTTAAGATATGGAAGCTTAAAGTTAGGCACTATACAAATAAATGTTTTTCCATGGGTATTGGCACTTTTTGAGTTGGATCAGTATAACTATAAAGTCATCTTTATAACATTTGGGATGATAAAATATAAAGAAAATAGAATGGAAATTTACATCAATTTTTCCAAGCCATAATGCTATAGTTGGCTCTTGTCGATAATGTTTTACTATCACAGCACTTCACATCAAATAAGCCTAATTTTCGCAGGACTCTCAATCACAGCATTTGCCTTATAATGAAATTCAGCATTGAGCCATTACATCTAAAATTTTTCTATGTCTTTTGCTTAAAGAAAAATATTAATTGTGTAGCAGAGTCGTTTACGAAATTTCAGCATTAATGAGGAAGATATTCCTAAACATCACATTGAGTTAAACTCATATGGTCGTCACTTGAGTGTTATTATGTTAAGAAATTCTTGACAAGCGAGCTGGATAGCAATTTCGTATTTAGCTAATTATCAAATCCCAAATTTACAGTGAACAGATAATTATTGAAGACAATGTCACTTAAATGATATCTTCAATGAAGGTTTGAAATCTTAACCGTTCGTTTCATTTTCTTCCGAATGAATCTTATAAGAAAATGTCAAATAATAGTAGTAAAAAATATTACAGGAAATGTGATAATTTCAGAATTTATTGGAAACTTTTCCAAAGATTTGCAATTAATCTTTTGTCATTAGAAGTCGAAAATTTTTTAAATTTCATTTTTTATTGATAAACTTATTTCTTTATAGTCCTTTTTTCTACTTCAACTCAAGTAGGAAAGCTAAAACTGCGTTCTGTTACCATATGGTAGCCAGAAAAAGTTTCCTCTATTCAAACCTTTGGAAAAAATTTGCTGGGGTTGAAATCTTTATAAAATCCAATTAGGTATTTTAAAAGTATTTGATGTGAGGTTAACAAAATAGAACGTCAGCAACACGGTTATTAAAAATTTCATTGCAATATTGAAACAAAGTTGATATCATATTTTTTATTTAATTTTTTCCATCACTCACTTCATAGTGGAATATATTGACTTGCTTTGAGATACTTAAAAGTTCTGAAATTATCTATGGAGCAATAAAAACATAATTCTGGAACTTTTGATGAGTTGCAAATTAAAAAATCAAAAAAAAAAAGAGGAAAAGACTTAAAATTACCTAATGTTTTAGAGTCGAGTAATATCTTAGTTGTGAAAGATATACATATTTGCTAGAGTGTGACCACGCCAACACTATTCAGAACTAAAATTCAGCCCTAACGGCTCACAATTCATTTCATTATGCCGCATTTTGTAAAAAAAAGTTATGATTTCAAAAAAATCAACTATTTCTAGTAATCTGAAACTTTAATTTATGTTTTTTATAAGGAAGAGCTAAGATAATTCGATATCTATGCTAGCCGTTGTTGTATGTTTGTGAAAAAAGCGATTTTCAAACTATAGCGACAGTAGACTTTAGTAATAACTAAGGCTATTATTTCGTTAGTAAACTAATTCCTTTTTTTTTTCTTTTTTGTTTATATTATATCTGAAATTATTTCATGATTCCTAATCAAAATGTTTTTCGAAGCAATACACTTAATCGTTCCTTGAAAATGACCAGTCATAGCAAAACTTATTCTCAAAAAAATTATTGTTATATAACTTATTGCCAAAAAATTCTATCTTAAATTCATTCTATGGTTTGCCCATTGTTAACACCAATTTAAATGTCGTGCGCAATTTTCGTCCCTCTCTGGTGAGAATAATAGAGAAACTTCTGTGTGCTCATAGACTGACTGATGAGAAATAAGAATGCTTTAAGTGCAGTCTTTTCCTTAATCTTTTTCGAAACAAGCCAAAGAAAAATGATTTTGGAAAAATTTATTTATGAAATTAATTGAATTTCTCCCCTTTAAGTAAAATCTTTTGCTTACCAAAAACTTTTACTTTGTTCTTTCAATCGCACTTCATTAGCAATAGGATATTACGCAAAAAACAAAATCTGAGTAAAACGCTAATCAGTGTAAAGTAATGCAGGAAACGAACGGAGCCTATACTTTTTAAATGAGTGACTGAAACTTATAAATCAAAGTCTTCACTTTATTTGACAGCAATAAGGTCACGTTTTGTTCATCAATCACGAATGTTGTATATGAACATGAAACTATCATAGAAGTGAGGCACGCGAAGGGTTGTAGTCTAAACTTGGACAACCTGGATGAATTCGAATATAAGCATGCATTATCAAATAATGTTAAGAAACTTTTCAGATTACTTGTGGCCAAAATTCTTTATTAATGAGCATGTTGTAGTTGTCCAACCACAAACCAATTTCTGTTTTTAGAATTCTATCAATTTCATTAGCTTTAGAGGAATAAGATTTGCCGATTCATTCCTTGACTTTCAAATTGCATTTTTCCAGAAACTTTCTGGAATTCTATCAATTCGAAATGCGCATTATTTAATTTAATGAATCTGTAATAATTAATAATTAAGGAAAAAGTTATAATAGGCTCTCTGAAAATTAAGGCTGTCAATGATGTAACTGAAATATTCCAGATTTTTTAGTTTCTATTTCCATCCAAAATGTTTTGATTGTGCATAGAATCGTAAATTCCGATGTAAAAACTGTTTATGAAAATCGATGCTTCACATTGTAATGGGCACCGGTTTTACTTCTACATAATTTTACAGTGATCCCAAATTGGTTGTATTAGTACCACATTTTCTCATTAAATTAAAGTGGGATACTTCTTGATTATATCTAATTAAAGTTACTGACAAGCTACCCACTATTGCAGGAATACAAAACTTATTGATACTTGCTCTTTTTTTAAATTATTTTTTTTATGGGTAAAATTAACAGATTCCTTACTAGGACTGATAAAAAATGAAAATATATATATATATATATGACTTCCGGAATATCATACGTCTTTAACAGGGAACCATACTGATGTTATCACACGCCAATTCATTTATCAAAATAATGAACTAGTAATGAATTATTGGATTCTGCAGTCAGTTAACTGAAGCTTATCATTTTCTTGTTTACTTTCCACTAAATCTTCCACATCTTTCCCATTTCTCCATATGTACTTTTGTTTCATTGTTTTTTTTTTTTTTTGCAAAGACTTGATAGATTTCGCTTCGTTTGCTTACAAGAATTACAACTACAGCTTAGAAGGACACAATGTTCCACAAAAATATATGACAAATTCGTTTTCAGATAATTAAGGATTGTGCTATTCCACTAACATTCTTGAGAAATTTTGACTTTTCATAAAACTTAAAATTAGCTTAACGTAAATTAGAAAAGGCAAATTATCTTTGAGCAATATTAGGCATCAATCCCCATGTTAACCTCGTTTTAAAAAATTTACATTGTAGAATGCAGTTAAACTAAGAATAACTAATTTTTTATTTTGTCTTTAATTTCTGTTTTCTGTTTTTTTTTTTTTTTTTAATTCTGGTAAACATAGCTACCAATATGGAGAGTTTTTCCAAAATTTTAATATGACTTAAACCTAAATTATAGCTTTCTAACCTTTTCTTTAAGTGATACATTCTTTGTTAGGCGCTTTATTTTAGCAGTATAGACACATGACAAAATAAAGTGGAAATTAAAATCGACTTTTTAAATATACCGATAGTGAAATTCATAAGAGGAATGCTTTACATACACATCTACTTGAAAATTAAAGGAAATTATTTGAGCAATTATAGGCTGTTAATGATAAATAACATTTTTTATATTCAATAATGTGACTTCAATTGCAAGTAAAAGCTATTGCCGCTTATAATAACAAAATGTTTCATGAAATTTTCTAAAAATTTTTTTTTATATCTAATTCTTCCTAGATCAGATATATTATTCAAAAATCTAACTCCTGACTATGATTGCATTCTTGTCAATAAAATGTTTTTGCTTTTCCTTCTACCACAAGGGGTCGGTTAAGCTCTGGATGAAGTAGTTACTAATTAAGGAAAAAACTGCAATAAATCAATAAATCGTCAAGATAATCCAATGCACATCCCAAGTATATTATCAATTCTTCTGTTAATTTGTTTAAATGGGATGTCGAATTTTACAACTAGCATTCATTGCTATTTTCTGACTTAATATCATTTCTAGTAATATTTCTCAACAGTTTCCAGATTACACCCAATGATGCACATTTTACAACCCCTCATATTTCCACACCACCTCAGAGGAAAATCAATGAATGCCATTAAAGGTTCAAGATGTTAACCTTCCATCTCTAATATAAGAAGTACCAAAATTCCTAACTGGACTAGGTAAATGTTAGAACTGAAATTGTTAGGATTAAGAATATTTAGAAGATGTAGACAAAATGAGGAAGAAAAACCTTAGCACTTCAGTTATGCCAAACAGAAGATCTAGACTGGATGGCATTAGCACTGATGATAATACGAATCTTCCACTCTGAAATTACAGTGACCTGCTGAACTAAATTTTTGGTAGATCTTAAATTATTCATATTCTGTCACTACTCATCTTTATAAGATTGAATATCTAAGCAAAACTGAATGACCACAAACACTGAAATTACAATTATGTGAAATGAAGCTGAAAAAAGTAATAACCAATCTTTTTTTCATTCATAGAAATTAAGCTCTTTAAATTGAGACTAGTAATTTGAATATCTTGTTCAAAATTTATCACTTCTCCCTTATCTCCAATGAAAAAAAAAACTTAGTCATACTTATAAAGTTTCACGAATTTTGACACTCTTTATTATAATAAAAGACGAAATTTGAGAATTTGAACTAAAGCTGCGCATTAGTTCAAGCTCATAAATTTCATATTCTCAAGCATGCATGTTCAAGTGGAAGAACGACTCAAAAAGTGCCGATGAGCCTGACCACACGTTTGGAAAGAAATACAAAATTGTTGATGGTTAGATTTTATGAACAACGTGTTATAAGTTTAAGCGTTCCTAAGATCTTTAAAATTTTTCTAAATGTAGCTTATAGAATAATAGGAGAAAATTTTAGTTCAAGTTTTTTTTTTATGGTGCTAATTTTTTTTCTTAAAGGATTTCTTTACCACTCGATTTGATATATATAAAACACGATTTGCGACAATTTATTGCTACCGTTTGTAATGCCACATCGAAAGAGTGGTTGCTAATTTCTCTATATGAACTAACAGCTTATAATTTAAGCATTTCAAACGGTGAAAAATACAATCATTTCTCTCACAGTGACAATATAAAACTTATGGAAAAATTAATTTACAGTGTAAAAAGAAGAGGTGAAAATTTTTTTTAAACTACAAACTAATTTTTTTAGAGAAATGAATAACCGAGCTTAATTTTCATAACTGATTTTTGCAGTTTTATTGTAATCAGTTTTTCGAATTAGATAAATTACTGCTAACGTAATTAATATTTTCCCCTTATATAAATGAAATCACAGATAAATAAACGTAACAAGGAAAGTTTGTCCTTTTGCTGAATTTTTTTTTTTTTGTTCCATTATTTCCCAAATACCATAATATTTTTTACTTAATAATGGAAGAGAATTAATTCATTCCAGAATAACGAGCAATGAATGAAGTAGAAGACTACTTGGTACCAGAGTCAGATGCAGTATTTCCTATCGATTGTTCACAATCAAACGAAACATTTGAACAGCTTCAATTACTTTATTCTCAGAACATCATTGCATGGCCAAATTTTTCAGAATGTTTACCACACTGTGAAATGTGCCAAATATTTGCTTCTGATTCAACTTACATTGTCTATAATCTAGTGCTCATTGGTTTCATTCTTCCTCTAATCGGTTTCTGCGGTCTGCTTGGTAATGGAATAAGTGCTTTCATTTATTGTAGACCAGGTATTATTGTTCGATTAAATAATTGATTATCGTAGAGCAGTACATATATGGTTTTTCTTAATTTCCTTAAACAAAACTAATCAGAATGCAAGTTAAATATGAAGCAATAGAAATAAGTTATGAATGAGTAACCAGCTACAGAGAAGGAAATGGTCTTTTCCTCTAATTTGGAAACTTTTTGCTACAACTTGCTTTGAAATTTGAGATCATTATAGCTTGGAATCTACTTGAAATTAAATGTTCAACTAATTTTTCTTACTTCATTTAGCTATTTAAGGCAAATATTTCAGAAATGCGTTCATCAACTAATTTGTACCTATGTGCACTTGGATGTAGCGATTGCGCGGTAATATGTACAGCAATATTTTTATTTTGTTTTGACATTATCAGGCGTTACTCGTTGCATATATCTTTAATGTTTGGAGCATTTTCACCGATTATTTATCCAGCCGGTATGACTGCTCAAACATGCTCTGTTTATTTCACACTAGTGGCCGCTGCTGATTGCTTCATTCAAGTAAGAATTTTAATAATTTCCTGACAAGTGTTTCCAATCAGATTCATTTACAACTTTAGTTTCAAAGCTGATTTTCACCTGTGCTAGGAGTACAGATTTTAAAAATATAAACATTGCATAATATACTTGTTATATATATTTTCAATGTCTAGAGCACTTTCAAAAAAATTTAATAAATATCTTTATATTCTCTTCTTTGTACCAAATTGCTTTCTTTTTGCAAAGAAGAGTCACAATGCGTTCTGCTACAGTGTTGCTTCTCTTACCCTGCTTTTTCTTGACCTCATCTCTTCACCCTTTTTTCCCCATCTCAACATCCCTCTCGATACCTCAGAGTAATTCATAAATGAAGTGGTTTGCACAAGTTTATATTTCCTGGGCTCTCACCTCTGGAATAAAGATTCTGTGCAAGCCTTGCCAGTTCCCTTGTTAAATCTAGTATGGAACAAATTTTTTAATTAACATGTTACTTGATTTATCATCCTCGAATATTTTGCAGGTGTGTTTGACGGATAGTTGTCGAAAACTTGTCTCTAGGGAGTTTTTCGTCAAATGTGTGGTGCTATTTATTGTAACGTTCAGTATTTTATACAATGTGCCGCATTGTCTCGAAACAGTTGTTTTGGAGTGTTGGCACACGCATTTCGAAAGTCGTTCACTTGAAGTTTGCCCCGATCCATTCAGGTTTCTACCGAGGTAACAATTATCAAAATTTTGATTTTTACAATGACAAATATCAACATCTACTCCATCTCATACTTGGCCTTTAAACATTGCGATAATCCTTACTTGAATATCCAGAAAGTTGCATCTTTAAAGATGCTTATTGAATGGTCGGTAAAATTGACCCTATTAATTTGTTGTCTTCTAATTTCTCCACAATTTAATTAGGTTAAGCTATTTTATTACTATTCAAACATCTCAAATATACCTTCCCCATTCTTAAAGTTCAAGGGAAAACATTTTATTTTCTACTAATGTGTGAAAATGTGAAATAACTGTGAAATACTAATTTTGTCCAATTTCATTGATGCAAATTTTGGATGCAAATTTTCAGTTATAAGCTCATTTATTACAAATATATGTATTCGATATTTCTTGCCGTAGGTCCTCTCGTTGTATTAGTAGTTCTAACTGTATGCATTATTGGCGTAACTGTTACTATCAAGAAGGCTGATGGCAGTTCTGGCGATACCATTGCTTTGGTTAGTTTTATCAGTGTTACCTTTACAAAGATTACCAGTTAGTACAAACTGATTTAATATAGCTGTACTAAAATTTCACACAGATTTATATGAAAAATCCACTCTTCCAAATCTAGAGCACTGAAAAAAATTGTTGAGTAATAATTTTCAAAATCACGAATTTGAAATCAAAACTATTCCATGATTACAATTAATATGTTGATAATTAGGCTCTAGAACAACCAGGAGTTGTTTTCTAAAACCATAACTTCAATTACAGATATTAGTGGTACTATTATTCATTGCTTGTAATGTAGCAGCACTCCTATTAAATGTTTTTGAAGTTTATCTTGGTGAATTACTGGGACCTTATATCAACTACGTTGTGGATGCATCCAATGTCTTAGTCGTCTTTAATTCGTCATGCAACTTTGTCATTTATGTGAAATTTTCATTAGCATTCCGTCGTACTCTTCGACGACATATTTTCAAAACAAATACAAAAAGAACAATTCAAACGAATTCTAAAACAACCGCAAAAACAATAATGACAATAGGCAGTAAATACGGCAACAGTAGCAAAAGCAATGACGGTAGTGATAGTAGTAGTAATGGTAGTAATAAGAGTAGTAATAGTAATATTAGTAATAGTAGTGGTAGTAATAATACTAGCAGCAAAATGAATTCAACAACAGTCGTTATCGCAAGTGAAAATTCGATTGATTATCATCATCACGGACATTATCAGCATCCTAGTTATGACTGTCGAAGACACCAGTATCCTGAACATGTTGAGCAACTATCCAGAAAAGAAACCATCAGTCGTGTTCCAAAAACAGCCCAACTAGAAACACTCATATAGACAGTTCCGTTATTGTGGTTTCTTTTAGTTTGAATAGTTTCCTACTTTTATGATGGTATTTTTTCCCCGCTTTATCATTACCGAAATATATCTCCTCACCTGAATTCAATATTTTTGTAACAGTTTTCATATCTTGTTTCATTGATATACAATCTATTTCAATACAGAAGTGTAAGATTTCATGCACGACAAATTGGCAAATTTTATGCAGATATATGAAGTTCCAAAACCAAAATCAGCTTAGACTGAGGACAAGGTTCAGAAATGTTCAAAGCTGAGCTAAGAGACTTTTGTCGTGGAATGTATTGACTGCCAGATATTTTATTTGCCTCGAACCTGGGTAATTAAATCAAACAAATTAAGATTATATCAACGCGCAACGCATAAATTTATAAAGGATATAACACAATTATAAAACACTAAAATGCGTCCAAAAACCACCCAAGAATATACAATTAATAATGGTTAATGAGGAAAGTTGGTTAACTTTATATACAGAACTAAATTGACAACCGGCGAAAAACGTTCCCATGAATGTAAAATAAAGATGTGTAACAAAGAGGATTTAGAAAACATTTCCATGATGTAAAACAAGGACTGGTAATTTAAGTGTTTCGTTTTTTACAACATTGCTTTGCACATAAATAAATTGAACAGTTCAGACAGAACTAAGACAAAAAGGCAGTTATTTATCTCATTAAAATCACATAACTACATTCAGCATAGCGAGTCAGAATGCAGGGAAGAAGTAATATGCAATGTGCACATAAACCTCACTGCAATTTATCAAAAATTCCTTGCTATGCTTCTCGCTTCACGATCTCATCGAAAGGAGTATCATTTTGCATGATCATATATTGATTTAATGAAAGAGAAAAAACATCCATCGAGTAAATCAGGAAGACTTATTGATTAACTTTCAGCGCTGTCGAAATGCATTTTTACTTACCCATGCAGAATGCTATATACTTTAAACATTGTCTTTCTTAGATCACACAAAACAAGTAGGATGGAAGCGTAGTTTATAAATTCCGACCGGAGACAACAGCAGACTTTGGGTTTTTGCAACCGCCAGCTACAGCAATATCAATTTCAAAAAAAATAATGGAGTCTTACGAACGATAGCTTATTACACAACAAATTAATTGAACAAAACAACTACCACACCAATCTGATTTAACCCAATTGAAAGTAACATTAAATAGACATCCTACTTATGTTCCATTGCAACTTCTAGAAAAGAATTATTTGAATCCATGCTGCAGACTTGACCGAACAGTTGCTGATGTCACAGCTTTCTTTTGGCTTTTAGTAGAGGAGCTGCTACTAGCTCACATGCTCTTGAATGCCAAGATATGAGCTAGCAGTAATATGCAATTATTCAATACCAGCTGTGATACATTTAGTGTGATAAAGTGCCACGTGGAAAAGTTTAATGACCCGTTTCACAAAACAGATTCTAAGCGATTGTTACAAATAAAGATGCAGTTTGACAGTTTCAAAAACAAACAATCCTGAAAAATGACCATAAAAGCGAATTTTTTTCTTATTGTCCAGCGGGGAAATAACCTGAATACAAGCTGGAGTTAAGAGAAAAATATTCTAAAACAAATCTGGGAACTACCGATAGTACCCAGATTTGTTAGCGGAAAGTAGAGGAGGCAGTGTTTAAAAAAACAGCAATTCTCTTTCACATACAATCGCTAGACACGGAGACATTTCCATCAAGAAATGATAAGCGTCAATGAGCTACAAGATAAGAGAAATGAGTGATACAAAACTGATTCAAATAACACAATAATTTGGTTCATGCACATAAAAAGTGAAGTATCACAAATAGATGGAAATTTCTTTTCCTAGTTACAACGTGCCCTTGAAGGCTGGTATTCTGAGTTTGGTATCTAACTGAGCATTGTGTTCCTTCATTGAACAATGGCTGTAATATCGCACAAAGTCGACCAAAGAAGTAAAAAATAATTTCGTGTTTAGAAATGCATATCCCGACGATTCTGGATGTTTTAAATCCCTATAAAACACATTTCGAAAGTTTAAACGGAAAACACTAACATACTTTCGCTCCAAAATCTCACTAGTTTTACACTAATATTATGTTATATTTCGTAGCCAAAGACCGATCCTTTAATACTGCATAAACGAGGTGCACAATAATGTTGCTCAGATAACTAGAACAAGTGCTTCAAAAAGACGTTAGAAAAACCTACATAATACCAAGAACATGTTTTTTTTTTTCTTTGTATAGAAGAAAAAAATGACTATAACATCACCTGTATTCAATTAGACAATTAAATATATGATTTTCATTTGATATAGTCAGTGCATAGTGACCTGCTTGGGACTGACTAGGGCGAATCAAAAATATTCCATTTGAATTATCAGGATTACAGTCCATCAACGATCGTATAATTTTAAAAGCACTATCCTGAAAATCCAAGGTTAACTCTAAATTCTAAAATCAAAGAAAACTGCTGAAATTTATAGTTAAGAAGAGATCACGTACATCTCATTGAAAGCAGATAAAAAGTTTTAGAATAAGTTAGGTACCTTTGTACAATCAAGCGAAAGATATCTATCAGGTTGCCATCGCAGTGTTAACTGAAGCAGTATTCTTGTCAGTGGTTCTTGTTCCAGGTCAGCCAAAAGCGACACTTCTTGTAACACTTTATCTATTGCTGCCTGCGAAACGTTAAGCTGCGAGAGACGGAACTGACATGTATCCAATTCTCTGGAATATTTTTTTTTTTCTTTGATCATAACTAAACAATTTAGTGGTATAAATAGAGAATATTCTCTGTTGTTTCAGTTTCTGAAACAAAAAAAGTAAATAATATTAAGAACTCATAGGGGTAGAAAAAGAACTACGTGGCAAATTCAAAAACATAAACAACCACTTACTGATCCTTTTTAAAAGAGGAAAATTTTAAATTCTACTTATGGAATTTCCAAAGCCTTGGAGTTAAACCACAATGCAGAGTTTCGTTTTCCCCAATTCTTTTTTCGATCGCTTCAATTTGCTCAATCATTTGCTGCTGTTGATAACGTATACTTTCCAGTCTAAAAAACATTTCCTTCTTTAAAATTGGACACTGCATATTGAAGTGAATTTGTTCCGTGAAGCAAAAAATATCTTGAGTCCCGTAATATCAGTTGTTAATTCTGATCCCAACGATATTCATGAAATATTCAATGAACATATGCCAAATGTAAGAAATTGAACACAACTAATATGAAATTCCACATAGCTTTTGGTGGTATACAAATAAAATTTTCAGAGCAAACTTTAAGACATAAATGTGTTGTCTTTTTAGTACGAGAATGGATGCCTTAAGCAAAAGCGATGCGTATTATTAACAGCACAATTACTAACGACAGTAATTAATGTCGGCAACGAAAGTCGAACAAATACGGTATCAACATCATGCCTTTCATTCATTCATTACTTCATGACCGTAATAAAAGCAGAACACTCCGTCAACAGTAGTCTAGACAATGTCGTAGCAACTAGATAAAATGAAAGCTTTTGAGCAAATTCGCTTCACTTGAATGGTATGGTGGCACTTAATATACGAATGCATCTAAATAATACCAAGAATATCTCAATAAAAACCTCTTTTGACAAACATACCTTCTCTGTTGAGCCTCCTTATTTTTGTTTGCTTGTGCAATTTCGGATTCATCGAATAAAAACTGCTTATTGCTGATAGGAAAAAAAAAATGCTCTAGATGATTGATACAAAAGGAGAAATAACCCATATTTTGATGGCGTTTTAATAAATTAACATGTTTGGTTATATGAATTGAAGTTTTAAATTTGTAATGCAGTCATTTCTATACCTACTATTAGCCTTAAAATTTGGAGCGGTTTCTTTACTGGAAATCCTAATTGCTACTATTGGAATAAAATATACACTACGAAACGTGATATAAGCTAAAAAACTTCAGTGAATGTGTAACACAGCGAAAATGTGAACAGAAACTCATTCATTACGTTATCTAAAACTACACTGTGAAAAGATCACCTTTCAAGCAATTCTACTTGTTTCAAGAAAAGTGCGTATGCAGCAGTAAATGCAGCATGTGCTAGTCGCTTCCTTTTTAATTCTTCTTTTAAAGAATCAAGCTCTGCCGTAATCTTATCATCGTGCCGGATAACGCGCAAATGAGCAGCGTGTAAACCACGTAACTGACAGAGCAAATGTTCCACACTGCGTAAACCATCGATAATCTGAACAAAATAAATTTAATCTTGCTGGGCAACAAGACAATAAAGTTATTAATCACCATCTATTTGATTTAATCTTTAGTATTTTTATTTGATTCATAAGCTTCAGAAAAGAGAACGCTAACCCACGAAGTCTGTTGGAAATTTGGTTTACGAAGAGGATAAAGAAGTTCAGTAGAAAGCTGTCGGTTGTATTCCAACAAGGAATTCCTTCGATAGTAATCAATTAATGACACAACTGACTCAAATTTTAACATATCTTCCGTAAAACCACAGTGTTCGCCAGCAACGATAATCCTTATTAAACGATTCCTCTACAACATAATTTTCTTCGCCCATAAACTGGCAACACATGCATTTGATTATAGCATTTCATAAGTCATTCCAAAATCAAAGCTGGATGATTGCTGAAGAAAAATTCCAAAAAAGGGGATGAAATTTCACAACGATCTCATCCCATTCCATTTGTGAAGTTAATCTACAAATAACCATGGCTGTGACGCTGGAACTGCATACATAAGATGATCACAGATAGATTTCAAAGCAATATATATCGCTTATGAAAACAATCACCCACCAGCAATAACTCATGGTCCATGCTAGGCGATAATATCTAAACCCTAACAAACAAGAAATGGAATTATTATAAACAAGCTACCACTTTATAACAATAAGGGCAATCTACCAGAAGCCATTTACCAAAAGGAGATAGCAGCTGATGAGCAATATTTGTAAAGTTACTGTAAGGAAACTGCTGAATGAAATAATTGAAAAACATAGTTAATTCATGTAAGTACGTACCTCACCATATCTAAGCGTAAGAGTATAGTTTCCTTTAGTTGAAGCATCGCGCACACAAAATGTACCATTTGGACAATCCTGGAAAACAATACATCATTTCCGACATTTTAGAAATTTTCAACTGCAGTTGTAAACTTGACTGTAAACAGTAACTTACTATGTAAAGTATTTAGCTCTATCAGCCAAATACTGTATTGCTCGTACAGGTTTGCCCTTTAGTTGTTAACAATACTTTTGCCTTTAAATTTCACCTCACAAAAAAAAAAAATCAAATATAGTTTAAGCAGCTTTCCGTAACAAGTCAAAACTTACACATATAGCTGAAGCAATTTCCTCTTTGGAAGCATTCGCCCAATACCATTCTTGCTGTTGCAGGCCATGAGTGCAGTCCTCTTCCTTTTTTTCCATCACGCTGATAACAAAAAAACAAAAAGTTCACTAAACACCATCAAGAAATTACACTGAATGAAATTAAGATTTTAATTACATCCTTCGCTATATTTAAAGTATGCAGACAGACAGTAATGTTAACAACTTTTTGATAATTTTGATAATATTTTGAAATTCTATTTCAAAGTTGGAATGAGAGTTAAACATACCGCCTGGCATTACTAAGTTGTATTCATTTGAGTATTTTCATTCCGAACCTGATTCTGAAAATCTGCATCAAAGAAGCCTTAATTCATTTTCTGCATATGAGGAATCAGGCTTCATCAGTTATAGATAAGTGATGATAAAAGTGATAATATTGAAAAAATTATCACGTATCCTAGCACCAAAATACAGTAACGAAACTTAGCAAAATTAACTGCAAATTCTAAAAAGGATGCAGTAAACAGCGCTACCTGCAAAATACCAACTTCCACACAACACTTCTCAACATGCAAGCTATATCTTCTGATTTGAAGAGATTTTTAATTGCTTGCATTGCAGGATGTTATGTGGCCTTCCAATGAAAATCGTTGATTCACATTTGAAATTGAGTGTGGATTAAATTTTATTGGGTGACTAGTGTGTACGCTGAGACTAAGTGAATTGAATTATTTGACAGATGATTTGGCTAAATTTTGTTACAATGTTGGTATGAAACGAGAACTGCGTTTTACTTCACTAATAATAGGATTTTGTCCCTCGATAGTAATAGTTTTCAAGAAATACTGATTCCAAATTTCAGTAAAAAAAACGGATAAATGTAAGAAAGTAAACTGGAATAAGATTTAAAGGGCATGACTGGACGTCATAGACAAATCGGTAATTGTGGCGAAGGACAGCATTTGTTGTGTGCTTATAAATTTTCCAATGCTGAAGATTCTATTTTCTTAATTCTTTTGTATTTTAAGGAATGTCAATATCACATCACAGACCAGACAATCAGTTTGACTTTTTATAATAACCGTGTGGAAATAACCAGAAAAAGTTTAAAACAGGTATGCTATCATAGAAGTATTCCCACACATTAGTTTCTTGCATTACTGAAAACAGTTCGGAAAAATCTTCGTATATTCATTCCATCTATACAATTCTTCCAAAATAATGCTCAGTTTTTCTCAGTTATCACAGGTTTTTGACATTTTCTTTTTCATTCTTTGTTTATTCTCTTTTGACGTCATTTTCCAGCATTCTTATGAATTTCCAGATTTTCTAGTTATCTTTTCACAGCCTAAAAAATGTACTGAGCTCATTCGTAGCTTATCATTCGCATGAGGATTAAACAGCTTTTATTATGGATATCGCGGAATTCAGAATTAGAAGACAGACTATTTGTTAGCATAGGATATACTTAAAAGTATTTGGCAAACGGGCGCAACGGACTTATATGAAATGCTTGAATTAAACCACTGATAATATTTATTAAACTTCACAGTATGTTTCATAAGCCATATGCTAAAAGTCTTATCAAGTGAAAGTGAGGAAATAAAATGAGGACTTATTCTTCAGACTTACTTTTTTCAGTTATTTTGTTTTGTTCAGCTTACAATATTCTTATAATAAAGCTGGAAAGAACGGAGGCAACCATTTACCATTTTCTGTAATCATCCACACTTCTGATGAGATTATTAATCAGTAGATCTATTCAACTGTCACTTTAATAGACACTAATTTTCTGTACTTATTTATTCCATTTAATCAAAAGTTATTAGATGTTACCAGATCACAGTATGTTTTTTATAGTTTAATAACTGTTCCGGTGACTTGCAATCAAATATATAACATTTATATGATCATCATTTTATTCCGCATTAATTCATTCTCTATTTCCTCTCGACTTCTTGTCTTCATAGAATCAGAAAAAAATGTGAAGATATGATGGCACATATAACTTCAGAGCTTTAAGTAAGCGGAGAAAAATTCCAGTAAAAGATTAGTTGTTCATACGTATAAGGTGCAATAACATTGTAAAATAAAAATTTTCGAGCACCTTCATTTGCGATTAAAAAAATCAAGCGAATGCAATGAGGTTCACATATTGTGTGATTATCTAGACAGATAAAAAACTTACTGCTTTTTATTTATTGTAGCAATTATGTAGATAAAAGAAAATATTTGTGAAAGTGAAAACAATGCGCGTTAAAGCATAATTTTGTAAATTTATATCGTGAGAAATAATTTGAACTATCATATATTTCGACAAACTACGATGAGATTTTTGAAACTTGTCTTGATGAAAAAAGTTTCTGATGCTAGCAATATGTCTGCAGCTAAAAGTTTGACACTGTAATAATAAAATGTTTGTTTGCATAGCAAAAATACAAAAAAAAAAAAAAAAAACATCGAGAAAGTAAGGTCATTCTTGCTCGTACAAAAATACTTAGCTTTAAAAAGAGATCAGATCCTTTCATTTTCTTTTATTAAAAGCTATCAACAACTTTTTTTCATCACGTAAGGAGAGATTCAAAAGTCTATTTGTGATTCAATTATAATGCAAGGAAAACAGACATCTCCAAAGATGGCTTATGACATTATTTTATTACCAGTTGTTATTGAGTTAATACTACTGTTTTATGTGATATATTTTACTTACAGGTAATTATTTTACCTTTTTAGATTTACTTGACAATATTTACCAGTTTGCTGAATAAAGTGGTGCTTATGCTTTCCACTAAATTGCAATTTTTGGATGTATTATGATTTAATTTTATCACTAATTGCGCTTAGAAGATTCATAAATCGGAATCAGCTGAATAAAATCTTTCACTAATTTAAGCAGAATAATGCAGCTTATTCTGCTTTTATTTTCTCATTATTTGAAGTATTCTAATCCAACTGAAAACATGTTAATTCTTAAACGAATATATTTATGAAGATTTGTAATTCTAATCTTTTAGCAAGTTAATACTTCTAATTAGAGGAATACATAGAAAAGCCAACACAAATTTCGTCTTCAAGTCCATTTGAAAATTTCATGGAACTGATTTAAAAAATATTTTTCTGACTTAATTTAAATTGCTGAATCACTTACACTTACGGATTTTCGTTTTTGTGGCATGCTTTTGTTATAAGATTTTTTGGAACTTATAACAACTCATGTATGTTACCGCTTGAGACTACAGTTACTCTGCGATCGTTCCACAACGTTCATTACTGTCAAGTTACCCGTAGAGTAATTAAAGCTAATTACTCAATTTATAACCTAAACACGTTATTATGTTACGGACAGTAACATTCGTTTGTGTCTCAGAAAAAACTGTTCCTTCTGGCAAGTTCATGCATGCAAAACTGAACGAAAAATTTATAGGGTATTGAAATGACAATTTATTAAGTTTATTATTATTATTTTTTTATTAAGGTAAAAGTTTCGTAATGAGAAGTGGTAATTTCAGCCTAAGCGCTGTGGGGGAAATATGACATTTGTTAAATAATGTAATTATTTGTTTGTGCGTAATTTTTGATCACGATATGGGTCAGTTTAGATTACTGTTCAAATACTTTAGTTGCAAGTATTTAATGAAGCTTACTACTAGTAATAGGCTACTTCAGAACAATAAGTAATTACTGTTTCATCAGAATTGTGCAGGCAATGCAAAAACAGGAGACGTTATTAAGGAACCGGTGAAAATGAGGGAGTCAGATCAATTTGTCCCATTTCCTTTTAGCTAAAATCCCAGTAAATATTCATAACAGATAACACTAATAGTAATTTTAGCACGAAATAAACCAGTAAATTTAAATAACATGAAAAATATTGGATTAAAACATACATACGTCGAAGATACAACGAATACCGTGTAACCAACCTCTTACTGTCAAAAAGGTATTATTTAGTGCTTTAGACTATGACAGTATGGTATTATAACAGACAAAACCGTAAAATGTAACTCGTAGTGTGAGCTTTCCTGATACTACAACCAGAGAGTGTTTGACAGGACATATCCAAACTTCGATGTGTTCATTGAACTTCTTTGCCATCTTTATTGACCACCCATGATGATTTTCAACTTAGCTGTGGCAACATCCTACCACTGATATAGACCACCCAAGAAGTTCTCTCTGCAATGCTTTAATTCAGTCCTTCAGAGCAAAAGAACAAAAATTAAGAGCGATCGCTAGGACAGTGATTACATGTGCAAACCGTAGGCGAAGGTATAATAATTCCTCGTCCTAACATATGGAACGTTATGGAGAGCTGACAAACCGTTTTCTTTATGTAGTTGCTTAGACTGCTATTTGGCTTTGTTTCCCATTGCTTTGATTAATCAATTAAAATTTCTTGTCAAGGTGAATTCCCCAGTTCAATTTCAGGATTTTGGGGCACTTAACAAAACTTTCCTTACAACCTGGAAAACTTGTCGACTGGAATCAATCTCGGAGGTGGATCATGTTATACTCATAAAACTATTAGGCAGTTCCTTGCAGTGATGTCTGAAAATGGAGTTCGAAACTTAAAAGTACATTAAAATAGTAAAGGAAGGCATACACTAGAAAGGTAATCTCTGTTTACATCAGCGAAAAGTGTTTCAACTAAACAATTATTCTTTGTTTATAGATCTATTTGTAGATCACAATTTCAGCCAATTGAAGAGGTACGACTGGCAGAAATACAGCGTTAATAAAGTTGATAAATGGCGTCATGGAAGCGTGGAGTTCACCTTACTTTGTACTTCCATTTTTCACTACATGCCTCAAAAATTTTACTGTATCTTTTCTATACGCTGTCAATTTTTTTCATAAAATGTTGGTATGTTTAAAGAAATAAGTCGATGAAGGGAGGAAGCTTAAGGTATAACGAAAGATACAAGCTTTCTCTGCTGCCTTAATTTTCAAGAATTTTTAAGGTTTGCCGTTTCTTCAAAACATTGTTTTATCTCTTTCAACAATCATTTTTTAATGCAATCTCTCTTTTTATTTAGTTTTTAAATCCCTTATGATCATGTAAATTCCGGAAGAAGTATATATTATTTGTATTGATTACTTCGGTTCCTTCACTGATCACTAGCTGTCATGATGCAGTAGTGTTTTATCAGACCATTCTACTTCTAGTATGTATGATTCCATTGCAACGATTGTGTAAATCATATGTTTTAAAAGTCTATTTAGTAGTCAAGCTCACAATTAAATTTTAATTACCTAATGAAATGAGAAGAGGATACAAATTATTTTATAAAAACCTTGTTTCCCTACCTTGTTATTTCCATCTTTTCTATAAACTTTCTCATTCATTCTAGCTTTTCGTATCTTCCTGATTCTTTTAAAAATTTTCGATTTTGCTCCAAAACTTGATGATTCTGTTTCGGAATGTTTCTTCCTGCTTTATCTTTTGCCACTTCACAATAACTACTTTTTTAACTAAACACATTCCTCGAATATTTCTTTTTTCAATTTGATTAAAATTAGTTTCTCTCCCATATCCTATTATCTACATCTCGGTGTTCGTTATGTAGTCTAATCTTCCATTCCTCACCAACTTTATTTGAATTATTTCTTTTGATGGAAGTTTATCATTATAATTTAATTTAACATACTTTTTATTTCATCTATTTTATGTTTGCATTTATGTGATGCAACGATGACCCGTAAATGCCATAACAAACAAGAGATAATTAAGAACTCGAAGATGCTGCGACTGATCGGAATACCAGAAATTTGTGATATATGTGTTACCGGAAAAGGATCGAACCAGGAAAATCAAGCTATCTCCGTAGGTACTGATTGTTACTCGGGTTTGTACTTGAACTGCTGCAAAGGACTAAATTTGACGGGTTCAGGATTGATTGTAATTTGATGCGTAAATAAAATCAATAAAAGTGTTTGACGTTAAATGTAGAATCTTCCAAGGTACTTGATTATTAGAGATGGTGATAAGTTCAGTAATCTTTCGCCAGAATAATGAGTAAAATCGCATTAAAATAAAGTGCAAAATCTCAGTATTAAACGGATTAAGTAAACATCACAGATTTATGGAAAGGTATTCAGCCCAAATTATTCTGATAAAATCGCACGGACAAAGAACTTGCAGATCATCTGTAAACCTGATAAGGTCGATCGTGAAGATGCATTTAACATGTGTAGAGATAAGAATATTCACAGAGCACATGAAATACATTAACATCACGACAAGATCTAATTGTTAGAAAACTTGGTCGATGCTCTGACAAAACCAAAGCAGAAAAAGCACGCGTAAATACTTGTATAAATAGAAAAGATATTTAATGCTTTCGGTACATACCTAATATGTTCTAATCAAGCAACCAGTTTTGACAAATAAGCTTTGCTTCTCCCAATCGATATTGTCGTGATTAGTCTTGTGGCATCATCGGCTGATGCACATTCGAGTTGAAAACAGTTCTATGGATCTCTTAAGCATTAAACCGACCGACTCAAGGCCAAGTTTATCTTCTCTTTGGTCGCTTCATGTTCATTTACAGGTTTGTATTTTATCATCAGATACGAGCAACAATTGTAACATTTCCAGTAGGAGTATAGAAACTTCTAGTTATTCACTGTGATCGGTTTAGCGATCGTTTGTGACATTATAGTAGCAGAAATTCAGTTTGCCAACAATCAGTAATTATCTATGAATATAATATTATTCAAAAAATGTACTCAATACACTACTGAATTTTTTCTTAATTCATGAATTGAAATCACCGGGAAGAACCGAAGCAAGAAGTGCTGCTTATTGATGAAGTTTCATTTATTTTAATACTTGAAATAAAGATATTCATTCCCTTTTGAAAATGACATGATAATTCGGTTTTGTTTTTTTAGAAACTGGAATGCAGAACTCGGTTTAATATGCTTCATCCCTGTTGCTGTTTAAAGTGAAACGAATTCCTAACGATAACATTCACAGTAAAATCCTACTGAGCGGAAAAGAGTTGAAAATGACGTCTTTTGCCGTCATGCATACTGAAAATGTCGCGCTAAATTGAATGTTACATGCTTAAATTTTTTCTAGAAAGACAGATTTCTTCTTGATCAGGCGGGATTTGATCTGAATTTTAGCAGATTTTTGATTTGCTGCCTGGAAATTTCTAACTTATTAGAATTTTTTTTTTTCAAATCTACAACAAATTATCAGTGATATTTTAATCAACAAACAATCAACGAAGATGATTTTTTAGGACACTTCTGTACTGCATATAATAGTCGAATAATAGGAGAAAGACGTTCCTAGTGTTTAGTCATTTGTCCAACTATTTCTGACATCGATTCAGAACGAATTGATTGAACAAAGAATGGATGGTGTGGAACTGAGTATATACGGCATACTCGCAAACGTCCTACATGTTGGTGAATGTAGATTAGACAGAAATTGTCTTCAAAAGTCCTTTTCGTTGATGATATTTTGATTAGCAAAGCTAACCTTCAACAACAGGCTGATTGCTCAAGTGATATCGATGTTTAAAAATATTGGTAATGTATGTCACAAGGCAACTGATGTATATCACGATGAAAAACAGCAAACAAATGCTAGGTGTAGGATTTCACTGCTGAAATATTTGTAGATTTTAGGGTAACAAAGAAGGGAGAAGGAGAATTTGGAATTGCAACTTAACATGGACTGGCCTGAAATGAGATTCATGACAAAACATTTAACAACATCGAGTCTGAAGTTAACGTGAAAAGATGTGACAAGTTTTCCCTATGCAGGAAAGTAGCTGAGAAAAGTTCAGGATTGTTTTCTTACGATATTGGGCAGTAAGAACTTTAAAGTGAAAGAAATTATGCTGCATTGGCTTGACTGTGTAACTTATTCCACCTTTCGCTCTCCGCTTTTTTCTCTTTGTATGCATATTGAAAAGTTCAGGTTGAGAAATTTAGAAAACGCTCTTTGAGGAAATAAGTTTCAAAGGATATTTCAGACCTGGATAAACTGAAGTAATTTTTTTCCGAGAAGATGCCCTTTGAAGAGGGTACACATAATAGTCAGGGCTATAAGTAAGTTTCCGCTTTTCTTTTCTAGGTTCTTATTTACTTGTTAACTTGGAATACACAATACGCTGATATGCAATGGTATGAATATTGCTTTTCATGACGCAGATGCATCTTTATATGGCATTCGTTTTTTAGCAATATTATAACATATTAAATATGATAACTGATATGATAATGAGAAGGAAAATTATTACTATGTCCACCTGGGGCAATCATATTTTATGACAAAGAAAGTTTTATTTTCATCCAGAAATTTCTTAATAATTTTTATGCAGTAATTTTAATATTTAGGTTAAAAATATTGCACAAATATTTTAGCTCATAGCTTTTGATCGGATACTACTTATTTGTTGTTCTTGCAAAAGAAAAAAAAAATTGTTGTTTAGAGGAATTGAAGGACCATTCTTCTGGTTGAAGGACACTTCATTTTTTTAGCTTATTGGTTATTCGATTGGTAAACAATTGGATATACGACACTTCTTGTTTGTATTTCAACATAAATGGAAAAATTATTTGAAAAAAATCAAAAAGCGGAAAAATAAATTGAATACCAGTGAACTTCGCAGCAGATTTATTTTCGATATTGGAATATTTAAACTTACGATCAGCAAGAAGTTATTTGTTCAGATATGCTTAAAATCTATATAAATAGCAACGGAATATTTTGAATGCAAGTACACGTAGCTTTTCTTTCTTTCTTTTTTACCTTTGTTTATTCATACGAAGAGTACTATTTTTTTGTATTTATCTTTCGTTTGTTTTTTTGTTTTTGCATTTCGAAACAAATCATAAAGGACATAATTTCGAAAGTTGAATTCTTCTACTTAATAATGGCTTGTATAACAAATTATAAATACTTTTGTTCAAATATTTCAAGGAATTTTTGGTCGGAGACTATTTATCTTTTTTAAATTTTAAAACACTATCATAGTCATATTTTGGAAATTTGAAACTCATATGTAAGTGTAGTTGAAAAACATGTTTCTGTCATCTTTTGATCTCTTGACAAGTTCCTTAATAGGACTGTAACCATAATGAGTGGAAGGTTCTTCTATATATGTTTGCTGTTGTAATTAATGACTTTTGCTCCCAACATTTCATATCCCACTTAACGGTTAGGAATAAATTCTATATCACCTGACCAAATTCACAGTTATCCAGTCACCGATTGCTCAGCAAGACAATAAATTAAAAATATTTTAAGGATTAAAACACTAAATAAAAATTGGACATAAGCTTCACATTTTGGTGCAGTAAAACTTTTCGGAGATGTCCCATGAGAACAGGATAGTATTCTTTGTGCAAATAGTTGGTTTATTAAATGTTTGAATACCAGATATAAAAGACTACAAGATATGTTTAGCAGAACTTTTCGGAATGGTCTAAATGTTATCGTTTTTGTCGCATTGTACTATCTGCTTCTATAACTTTTTTATACCGCTTAGTTCTCCACTTTTTATTTGAATGATGTGCCAGCATATGAAGCAGATTACTCTCGATATCACTGTTAGACACTGCTTTTTGCTGAAAGGAAAGACTAAGAGTTTCTCTGAAGAATTTTAATGTTCCACATTAAAAATTCCGTTATGAGAAGAGAAGGATGAATTTGTAAGTATGGTTGATATTCTCTAAGTCGTTATTGATTTTTTCGTGTTATTGAATTATCAAAAATCCCTGGTCATTAATAGTTGCATAAATAATTGAAACTGTGACAACATAGGACAAAAAAATAATGTCTCTTATAATTACGCATTTGCAAGAAACTTTCTAGAATGTCGGTAATTTATGTTGGTTTTATTAAATGCATTTCTTTCTGTTCTATGTTTATGTTAAGTGAAAGCAAAGTGAAAAGGTATTTTCATACTGTGCTTTATTAGAATTATACATTCTTCTTTTAAGCACAGTGTTAAAGTTGCTTTTTTTTATTTTTTCATATTGATGCTTGAGGAGCCAACAGATATTTTCTTTTCCCAATTTCTCGTAATTTGATCTGCTGTTGTTTTTTCATATTTTTCAACATTTAAAGCTTTTGCTTATCTATTTAGACAAACTTTTCTATATTGATAATGAATCTAATTGTTTACCTATTAACAATATTTCGCAAATTGTTCATATTTGTCACTACTGTTTATCTCAAAACATATTTCTGTAATTAGTTTATTGATATTTCATTAAATACTTTGTTGTGGCCATAGATTATGTGATATCTTCCGAATCTTAAATATAAAAATATTAAAATAACATTCTTTGCAAACACACTGAGAAAACAAAAGTCATTCGCCAGAGCATTAAACAAGAAGATTCAGACTTACCATGTTTTCGGTGTTTTGTTATTCTGAAAGACTGATTCCCTTTGCATTATTCTTCTTTGCAGAAAAAGACTGTGAACTCTGAAAAAAAAAAAAAGTGTCCTTTGCTCTCCTCTTAAAGGAGTATAATCTTCGCCGACTTTCTTAGTAATTAAGCGTGTTATTGGGTAGAATCCGGGCAGTTGTGTATAAATTTAAATCATATCAACTCACTGATGCTTGAAAATTCACAGCAATAAAATAATTAGGCTTTATAATATTTAAATTTTCTTATAATATTTAAATTTTTCAAAATCAGTGCTGAACGCACGTGACTTTCCATCACTTCATTTTAGACAGAGGATGACCCTCCAAAGTGTGAGGAGAAATTATGAAGTGAAATCTATTGCATTATTCATTCCAAATCTTTTCATCACATTTGCCTACTTCTATTTCTATTATTATGAATTATTTGATTTTCCTTTCATTTAGACTTTTTTTTTTGGTGTTTTTTTGAAGCTGTCACAACACAGTCGAGTTTTTATATCTCTTATAGTGGAATATTGTTTTCCTTTTCCTCCATAACCGATATGTATCTTTTAAAAATAATTTGTGTTGGGTAATCGCTTATTCCGATTCCTGTTGCACAAGATAAGATATACTTTGTTCTTTTGCTCGATCTTCTTCACATTCCGTACTGCCAGTGTGTAATGACTTCGTGGTACAGTCTACTAATTACATGCTACATACTGTTTCATTGATCACACCGCTTTAAAATTCTCGATTACTGTTTGGCTAAATTGTCTTCTCATAATAGATAACAGTTGCATGGATCCGAATCATTTCGTGGTCTTACATGATGTATCTTCGTCCTCTCATACAAGTAATTCTCCTTCTATACTGAGTTTTACATTTAACCCTCGACACGTTCTCCTGTTGTTTCGAATCCTCTCATCATCCTCTTATTAAGTTTTTAGTTTTAGCTATTGTTTCTTCTAATTGTTTGGAATTTATTGCAAATCGACTTCATGATCATCGATGATCTCCAAATCGTTTGAGTGATATTCACGCACGTTACACTTTATTCATGCAGTAACATAATCTTGACTGGTTCTTAATGCTTCTCGTTACAGAATTTAATTATCTAAGTTTGAGCTTTAATTTTAACTAGATTCTAATCATTTACCGCTTTTTTGAAATTGCTGCAAAATTGTCAATTCCGCGGACCTGCGTGAAATTCAAATAATGTTAGCTGAGTTAAGCGAATCATTTAGAATTCTAAATGGTTCGCTCTCTTGCTGCTTATATCCGTCTCCGCTTTCTGATATTCATTACGCTTTTATGAAAATTGAAATATAAGCTTTCCGGCATTTTTAAAGCGACCTGTGCTTCTGGATTAGCATGATACAAAGGATTTTGAACTTGATGGTACATAAGGATCATTAAATTATGCAGACAAATGAATCACACTAGGTATTAGCTGTTCGGGAAATTATGGACAATATCACTGATAATATTTGTCTCACAAGGATACGTAGCAGAACAGACCCTTCCCAACCAAACTTTGTCTTTCTGAAGAATTAGTACTTGAGAAATATTGTAAAGCTGAATTTCCTTCGATTTTTCTCATTACTTATGATACGTTATGGAGTTTCCTTCGATTTTTCCAAACATTTTTCCAAACAAATATTTAGGGGAACCTAGCGAATTTTTTTCACCTTTCCATTTTTAACTTTCTTCTACATGTACGGTTTTACAAATTTGAAAATGAAAAAATTTTTAGATTTCATGGCTGAAAATCTTGATGCAGAAAAATTCTCTACTCACTTCGTTACTTATCCAATGATCATAAACACATAAACACAATTTGACATTAATATTTGAATGAATTCAACATACAAAAAAGATTTAAATGTTCCACGAAAGATGACAAAATTTTGTAAGTGTCTGCTTCCATACTTTGAACAGAAGCTTGCTAGTTTGTTGAGAATGAATCACCTAATGGTAGAAAAAGTATTAAAACAAGTTCAGTAAGATTTAATGAATGTTGTGTATCTCAACAATGAAAATCTCACAGAACCAAAATAAAGCATACTAAAAAGACACCAAAAATCACTTCTGCACCAAGCTCAACAAATTAAATTAAATCATCACTTTCTTTCTCCCTATCTAGTTCGTGGTTCAAATTGCTAGTCATTTGCTATCTCCTGCGTAAACACGTTTTCCAACTTCGTGACAAACTGGTTTGTTAGAACTTAATTATATTTGTGTGTAGCTGGTGGGTACCACTTTGCCCAACATCACTGTATACCTTATGAGTTTAAATGAAATTAAAAAGATAGAAAAAGAATTAGGAAAACTTGCCATCTCTGATGATCTCTGAAAATTTCCTTTTTCATCTTTTTAAATTTATTTAAACGAAAATCGAAAGTGATGAAATGAATCTGCCATCTCAACCAGTGAAGTTAAATGCATTAAATTCTGAGAGGTTTATAGACAGTCAAGCGTTCATATTAAATCTGATTAATTACTTTTAAAATGCTATGTCGATGACTCACTGTTAGGGACTTCGATTAGGGACGGAGGAATTCGGATATTTTGAAGAGACATCAAGCCATTTAACAGTAAAACACTGGAATTAAACGGGCCGGGCATAATTCACAACAGCTATTTAATTATTCAGTAGTGTAACTAAATTTAACACACCTTCACCCCAGTACTTTCCTTACCTTGAATGTTAAATTGCATGTGATTTTTGGGAAGCTTTTCTTTCTCTTCAGTAACTCGAATTTTATTCGCTTCTTTTCTTCCCAATGTTTGCATATCTACTCAGTTCTAGTCTCTTTTACATATGTGCTCATCGTTCTCAGATTTTCATAACCTTTACATTTTCTACCATAAAATACAAATATTCATGCCCGAGTTCCCGAAGGTACTTGAATAGGGACTTACAACTACCCTCAAATTCTTCAGGAAGTGCACCGGTTTTGCTCATATTGCGACGGAAATCACGAGATGAGCAAGCCAGAAACAAAGAAAAAGGAAAAAAAAACCACACACCGAACGAACGCAGCGTTTGAGTTTTCATAATATTCGGCATAGGCATACTTTGCTGGTGGGAACGGAGAGCATTTTAGTTCCAGCTGGGAGCATTACAGCTTCTACCAGCACTATAGTTAGTTTACTAAAGTTTGAAAAGTTTCTTCCATATTTTGGCGTAACTCGAAATCGGTCACTAGTGATTTTAGCTGATAACCATATCGTTGTCACTGGTGATAATAGAAGTGCTAGTTCCTGTTTGCTTATCGACAACATTCATTTGTTTTTCAAATTAAGGTGCGGAGAGAGGTTACCTTATGAATAAGATTTATTGCATCTCCGAATGATTTATTTACAGTGATGAAATTAATCAGCTTTAGCGCTCAAAAAAAAACACCAAAATCATATTTCTGGCATTTTCGATTTTTGCTGCCCTGGGCCTTTTTTGAGCTTCCTTATTGAATATTAGCAATGTGAAATAGTTATCACCTCATTTTTTTTTCATTCTACCTTTTTCCCATTATCTACATAATATTTATCATATCTTATTTTTTTGATGTTTTTAATGTATTAATGTTTTAAAAAAAGTGTCAGTGAAGTAATATAAATTCACAAAATGCCAAATTCTTTTTCTGATTTTTTACGAATTGTGCAGGATTAATTCTGGTTTGAAGCATTTCTATCCATAATTTAAAATATCTATAAGCAGTAGCTAAGCAGCAAATGCTTTGTGTAACACATAGCTGTCGCCATTTTGGAGTATATGTGCGCCAATTGAGTAGATTAGTGTATATACATTCAAATGCAAGTTTATTGTGTGGACGCCTGATTAGGAAGAGAACAAGGAGAGGAATATAAGCAAAGAAATGATGAATTACTCATGAGGACAAAAAATAACGAAATGCAAATGTAGGAAATTGTTTAGGCAAATAATAGAATCGAAAAATCAGAATTACTGCAGAAAGTCGTAAATATGGAAGCAGTTCAATGAGAAGGATGATAAAAGCAGTTATTCCGGAAAGGGATAAGGAAGAGTGAATGGAATGGGAACGATAGGAAGAGGTTCTGTCCAACGATGAAGTGAGCTCACTCTTCCAAGCAATTGAAGTGTGTTCGACGTCTCAAAAGACGTGTTGCTTTACTTACGCGTCGTAAAGTTCCAATACTTACTGTTCAGTGGATAATAGCAATGTTTACTTTGCAGCGCAGAAAACTCAAATATCAGTGCAAATTGCTACGACGATTAATATACAAGTAATCATTACTGCAAGAGTGATAACAACGACGACATCTCAAACATGATAGAAGACGGTGCGCGAAGGGCTTACAAACGGGATCCCGCTCACAGGTTTGATCCATTCAGTTGGCATTGTTTATTAATTAATATATTGCATTCATTACAGCTAGGAGTTCAAGCAGTAGTTCCAGTTTAGCTAAGGTTCATATTATCTTCATTACATTGAAGGCAAACTTCTCCACTTGCAAAAATCATCTTATACACTTTTCCTCAGCTTCAATACTCTAAGCCCAAAATATCTAATATGTTGTTAGCTGCATTCTTCGAAAAGATGCTCACAAAATAATCTAGCGTACAGGTTCGTTTTCCGCACTTCTTTTTTTCTAGAGTTTTTTTTTTTTTTTTTCAGGAACATGCAAGAACATCCTAACCCATTCCTTGGAGTTAAATTCCTTATGTTATAAAACCTCTTCAATTGCATTTCTTGAAAATGAAAATATGGGATTCTTGAGTTCTAATATTTCAGGATTTTCGTAAATCGTAACCTTCGGATGGAGAAGATCCGATTTTTCGGTTTCGATATGGATTATACGTTGGCGGGTGCGTAGTTTATTTTACGGTGATATCTTATGGAGACTGAGGCATTTCTTCCGGTGTACATTTTGTGAGTCGTACTCTCAACAGAAATGGTTTGAAATTTCTATGCTCTATGAGTAAAAGAAATATTTGAATTGGGAGAATGGAGCAGTAGAATTAACCACCATTAATATAAACGTTTATCTTTTTTGATTGAGGAACGATTCCGTGATTAGATTTATTTGATAGTCTTGGTGAGCTTTCCACAAAATAACTGCTTAATTTTGCGGGATGACTAATCGTATTTATTCGTATGATTTCAGTGTACAGATCACCAGATCTGGAAATTGTAACATTTGATATGGTAGTAGAGCGTATGATAAGTCTAGGATATCCAGAAGAATTGCGGTCATTCAAATACAAGGCTTTGTTTCCTGTACGAGGCCTTTGGTTCGACCACGTTTATGGGAATTTGTTGAAAGTGGATGGTTTTGGGAACATTCTTGTTGGTGTACATGGCTTTCATTACATGAAACCGTAAGCTTGCTTTGTTTTTAGATTACTGGAAATTGCAGAAGTTATTCAGAATGTTATTAATGGAGTTGGAGTC
The DNA here is from genome assembly GCF_000002995.4 of Brugia malayi. NCBI lineage: Eukaryota > Metazoa > Nematoda > Chromadorea > Rhabditida > Onchocercidae > Brugia > Brugia malayi. The sequence goes on from NW_025062479.1 coordinate 8,023,989, forward strand.
TCTTAAGACTGGGACGTTTCGGAAATCGGTGGTCACTGACCAGCTGTGTACATTTAGTTTAAGTTTAAGACTACAAACTGTTGGAAGAAGCGTTCTCCTACAGTTACTGGTATCTGGTAATATAGAAATATAGGAAAAAAGTTATTATTGGTAATATAGAAAATAATTTTCAGAAATAATGCATTGTGAAATTCAAATAAAACGATTCAAAAGAAGCTGTCAAAGTGTCAACAATAAATAACATTTAATAACTTGTTGTTTCAGTTCTGAAATTGAAGAGCTCTATCCGAATAAATTTTTGCATCTCTCCGAAAGTCGAATCTATGTACTGAACACGTTGTTCAACCTTCCTGAAACTTATTTGGTTGCATGCATCATCGATTTTTTCGACAACAGTTACAATTACGCACCGTATATTTTATCACCTGTTCAGAGAGTACATTGCTGATTAAATTTCAAAGGACTGTTGACTGAGGAATGTTTACAAGAAAAAAACTACATTTTGCAGCACTGAAGATCGTACAGGAATAAAAAGTGGTGATGTTTATATGTCGTATCGTTCTATATTCCAAGATATACGTAGTTCGGTCGATTGGGTGCATTTCGAGGTAAAAGATGATTTCGTTGTTGTTTTGTTCATTGTCTATCTGCACGAAATTTTATCTAGTTATAATCTCAACTGATTAGAATTCAAAATATAAATAGAAATTTAATGCTTGTTAAATATCGAGTGATTGCATTTATTTCGTCGAAAATTTCTCTGCAGTACATTTCATATGTCTTTGTTTGCTTATTTTTTATGTTTATAGAGCAATATGAAACAAATTATATTGGATAATAAAGAAAAATACATTATCAAAGATGAGCGTTTGAAACAGTTGCTCTTGCAAATTCGTGAAAGTGGGAAACAGTCCTTTCTTCTTACGAACAGTGACTACTCTTATACAAATGTAAACTATTTTGAATGTTTGCTTAGTACTCTTCATTTTCACGTCATGTAGATTTTTAGGGTTATCCTGGATTTTAATAAATTCTTCTGATGAAGTTCACATTGTTGATGATTTTTTAATGAAAAATAATATAGTTTTAAATATTAAACTTTAGATTTCAAATACTAAATTTTATTTTATCTATCAGTACGTTCTACGCTGTATACACATGTATATATATAGTATATGCTTTTCGAATTTACGGAAATTTCCTTCCTGTTCCTAGCCTTTATTTTTCTATTTGCTAGTGAACGTCTTATACGTCTTAAAATTGAATTGTAGTCTCGAAAAGGATGGAATTTATTTAGTCGTTTATTCCATATTATTCTTTGTACTCAAAGTTCAGGGACATTTCTGATGGTTTAAGCTTTTATGGATGGAAGGAGATCCATCTTTGGTTCCATTCCGACATCAGTTTAATTTAAGTATATATAGCTGGCTTTTATGCATCTTTGTGAGATGGAAATGACTTATATATAGTTTTTTTTTTTTTTTTTTTTTTTTTTTTTTTTCAGGGAGTAATGGAATATTTATTAGGAATGAATTGGACTTCATATTTTAATATCACCATTGTTGATGCTAAGAAGCCGAAATGGTTTGCTGAAGGTACGGTATTCCGTCAGGTAAACACAAAAACAGGTGCTCTCAAAATTGGTACTCATGTGGGTCCACTTGAACAGGGCCAAGTTTACGCAGGAGGTTTGTTCCATTCTCATAGTAATTCCTTTGAATTCGTAATGAGAAGTTCGATGTTTCGACTATTCATTTAGATGTTGCATTAATACTGTTTGAGTTTGTTGCTTGAATATGTTCCTCTAATTATGAGTTTTGGTATAAACGAAATACTTTTTAGTCATATCTTGAGTTACATTTTAGGTTCATGTGATGCATTCAGAAGATTGGTGAAAGCTCGCGGTAAAGATGTTTTGTATATAGGAGATCATATTTTCGGTGATGTTTTAAGATCAAAGAAAGTTTGTGAATTGAGGGTTTTTTTCTCATAATAATGTAAAATGGACCTCTTTCGTAAAATTTTGATTTAAAGAAATAATTGGCTTCAACAAAATAAAAGAAAAAAACTTAATTTTAACAAGATAACTGTTCGTTTTATGCACTCCAAGGTATTTTCTGTTATCAGGCTAGGGGATGGCGGACTTTTCTTGTCGTTCCCGAATTAGCTCATGAACTAACGGTGTGGACGGAACGCAAGCCGCTGTTTGAAAAGCTGACACTGTTGGATTCGGAACTAGCGGATGTATATAAAAATTTAGATAGTAATTCGAAGGAAAAACCATCAATTGTACACATTGTTGATGCAATAACGGTATGTTTTTGCTTATTCTTTTACAGTTGTAACAAGAACATTCAAATTGGATTCATACTTTTTTTCTCACTCGAAATTTGCAAAATGTGCAATTTCAGTTGCTTACACACGAAATGGATAACGAGTATGGTATGTTAGGTTCCGTTTTTCGCAGTGGTTCTCGGACTACTTTTTTTGCTTCACAAGTTCGTGACTGGTTTTCCTAATTTTCCTTATATTGTAAAAAATTTCTTTAAAAAATATAAAAATTGATACGATTTTCTTCTTTTTCGTTTGTAAAGATTTAATACTACCGGGAGCTCTAATAGCTTTGAATTACATAATGAGTTATTTGCATATTTACTGACATTCAGTAACTTGAGTGATATTTGCATGTTTTTAAGGTTGAACGATATGCTGATTTATATGCATCAAGTTGTTGTAATTTAGTTCATTATCCACTTTTTTATTTCTTCCGCGCACCAATGACGCTAATGCCTCATGAATCCACTGTTGACCATGCATCTGTCTTGACGTCAAATCATGTTATACAAAAAGTTTCCGTCGGCAGCGAAGGTAAAATTTTTGATGGACACTGATTTATTTTTATCATCATTTATGGGACTGAATTTTGAGAATAGGACTGTTATTTCTCCTAGAGCCTATTAATGTTACTCAATTTTTGCTTTTTTGCTAGTATATTTTTAATAAAATTTGTTATTAGCATAGTAGTAAATAATGACAAATAATCTCATAAATACTTTATCAAAAGAATGAATGGATACCCAGTACTTCCTTCAGTTCGTGTTCTTAAAATGGATGAAACACCGTTTTGCCATGAAGAAGAAGATGATGAAGCTTCAAATAGTGATGTGGAATTGGATGTTGGAAAAATGGATAGTTTAAGCGAGGAATTAACAGGTCAGCAGTTGAATAGTTTGGATGTTGTTGGTATTCTACCCGGACATGTAGACGATATATCAGAACAAAAGTAGCTTTTTCTGTCATTTCTAACGCATTTTCTATTTCATCAAAGCTAATGTTTCCTTTCTATTAAATTTGCAATTAAATGGCTTTTGAGACATTAACGTTCAAAAAACTGTTTACAGATATGAGAAAGGAATAATACTCTATACTCTAGTCAATATTAAGTGAGGCTGTAAGAAAGAAAATTAGAAATCATAACATATTTTTCAACAGTTTATCTGTCTTGTGTTATTCTGTTGTAGTAAACAGTCATAAAGTGTTCTTTCTGTTGGGTAGGAAAATTTTTGTGGTCATTAACGATCTTTTGAAATCATTTTTGGTAATAGTTCTTTTCTTCTTATTTTACTTGTGTATATTACTTTGCAGTTTTGCATAGTTTTTCTTGTATTCTATTACTTACAAATTTTTGTATATTCTCTTTGATTTAGTTTAAATGACTTTGCTCAGCAAAAAAACGAAACCACAATACTGTTCAACATTTACGTAACATAAAATGAGGTAAACGAAATAAATAGCAAATTAGATCAAGGGCTGGTAAAGAGCTAGTGTTACATTTTGTGTTGTGAGTTTCGAATTAAAACATTCGTGAAAAGTGTGAGTCAGGAAAGAATTCAAAAATCCCTTTTAGCCTTTATAAGTCTTCCACATTTAAACTTTTTTGCATTGTGTGACTGGCTTTCCAAAACAGTGTATATGAACGTATATGAAAAAAAGTCTACTCAACTATCGATTTTGTTATGTGGTTCTACATTCCATAATTTTCGTTTAGAAACCTACTGTTGTTCCAAATGCGTTATACTGTGCGCAATTTTCGAGTTTCATTTTTTCATTTTACTGATGTTGTTTGGGTTTTTCTTGTCTGTCTTTTCTCGTTTTTAGTTCTTTTGTAATACTTTTTCTTGTCATCAAAAAGCACAAATTTTTATTCTGACTGATTGAACTTCATATTTAATGGTGCGCATTACTTGTTATGCATTATTGTATATGGTCGTATATTGTGTTTTCTGGCAAAACAGTTTACAATAATTTACGATGTGTCGATTTGATTTAAAGATAAAAAACGGTACGGTGAAGATATTTATTTATATATAGTTGGCGATCTTAGTGAGCATTCTTATACAACCGATTCAGAATTTTTTGAGGATTTGCTATTTTGGGAAATCTTTTATTTTTTATCCTTGTTTAGAAGTGATTGTGAAGAAAAAAATTGAGATAAATAGGGGAGCAGTTTAAAAATGACTTTTCATTGCTTTGAGTAACTGGTTGCTTTTAAAATTAAAGGTGAGCGATAACTTACACATGTTCCCGCTACTTTAATTTAATTAAGTCTGTTTCTAGAGTTGCCGCAAGTTTCAGGTAATTTTGCTTATGCTTTAGAATGATTCTTATTTGCACAAGTCATTTCCAAATAAATAGCTTTTCGTTAAATTTTTTGACTTTTAAACGTTTTGAAGTGATATGATGTGTTTGAATATTTTTTGAAGATTTCAGAATTCTATTAATTATTACAGTGCGGTCGTTTGTGGCTTGTTGAGATTTCCCGAGGGAATATTGAGAACTGCAAGTGATATAAAGATGGTATTCTTAAGCTTGTGCAACTGAAGGAGTTGCTTTTTTTTCTTTGTTAGGGTTCAAAAGTTGGGGAGAAAAGCAGTATTGTTTATGCAGAAGTCAACAAAGATCTACAAATACACGCTAATCAAAGAGTAAATGCATAGAAGATTCCCTGGAATGAATGTGCACTTTTAAATTACACTGATATGCAGATTCAGAAACGGAGTTAGAGAGGTAATTCTATCCACTATCCGCAGCATATCACGGAGATCGGTTTTTTAATTTCTAAAAAAAATTCAGATAATATGCTTTTATCTTAAATATGTCCATATTTTCAGAAAAATAACCCCACAGTTTATAGTTTCGAGTAACGTTCTGGAAAAATATCGAAATTCCACGGAAAACAAGCAAAAAGAAGGAATATACATGACTTGCAACAAAGTGTTTATGGCATCTGGATTCGTTCTAATTTTTTTCATTTCCAATAGAAACAAATTCAGCCACATTTTGAGACGTCTGTTTCGGCTTTCCGAATCTATTCCGTTGAGAACAAGTGCGGAAATCAGCAAAGTGTCCTTGCCGTTCTCAAATCCACGGCACCATTCTCGATCACTTGAATATCATCTATTGCACAAGCTCCCTGATTTGTCCTTGTATTTTCGCAAACAAATAAAATCTACAAAAATTGAAAATCGTTTTGAGCATGTTATCAATACTGTAGAGTAGATTAAAGAAACGAAGGAATGAAATCATTTGAAAAATTTTTTGTTTCAGTAGAACCTTTCAACACTTCCACAGGAATAATAAATTACTAAGAATACAGAGTACTACGGTAATCTGAACCTGGTCATGCTTTATTTTAACTCCACGCTTATAATCCTAAATAGTTCACGTAAAAATTTTGATGCTCTATTAAAAATCACTGAAAATCTTCAAAAAAAAGAAAGAAGAAACAAGAAAATACTACTAACCTTAGAGGTACCAGCTGGACAAATAAATGCGGTAAGTTTCCATGTTCTATCACTCACACTAACAAATTTATCAGATGCGAACAAGCAGTGTTCCAAACTTTCGCAACAGCCTTTCAACTGTACTCCATGTGTTCCTTCATAATACTGGAACCGTAATCGAACTGGTTCTTTTAAGTTCACAATATTGACTGCTAATCCAGCCATTTCTCTTGGATATAAAAATGTAGCTGCATAATAATGGCCTTCTAGAATTAATTTTGCTTAAATCCTTTACTTGCAGGTATAATGCAAAAGTTTATTAATATTTTTAAACTATTTTAAATTGAAAGAATATTCCTAAAATCAGTGGGAAATATTTTTGCAGTTCGAAATTCTAAATAAATACGATTCTGAATATTTTAAAATGATATTTACTTCCGAGCATATTTCGTAATAAGTAATTTCGGCAAGGATAAAACAAACCAGTCCCTTCTTTAACCCCAGTAACTTTATTCATGTATTGTCCAGTGACCACTTGGAAACTTGTTGTCACGCCACGTATTGATTCCGTCTGATGCGCCTCCTTATAATTACAGATATTTCCTGGAATAATGTAGTTCAAATTGACATCAATTTGAAATGCATTAATATTGATTTTATTAAAAATGTATTACACAGTAAAATTTTCAAATGAACGCACGATTTTCGAATGAACATTTAATTGCATTGCAAGTGGCTGACGACGAGGTAGTGATCTTGGATACTTGATTTCTCTCTGAAGATGCTGGTACTGGTACTATATCAGGTGATGATAAAAGAGCAGACCCACTAAATCCAGACTGTGATTCAGAAGATGATACAGCCGAGGATAATGATCCAGTTGCAGATGCAGCTAATGATTTTGTTTCAGTTGTTTTAATTTCATCAGATGATTTCTTTCTCCCAAATGTCATTTGAGACGTAGAATTTAGTGAAGAATGCGAAGCATCGATCTAAACAAACATTATTGCTTGAAATACTTTTATTATTATTATTATTACTATCATTATTATTATTTATTATTATTAATTATTATCTTTTAGATTGAAAAAGGCATAGCAGTGGCTCTAAAAAACTTACATTATTTACAACACCAGCTTCATTTGCACTCGCTATTGTAGCTTTTTCATCAATTTGTGCTTTTCGCTCCTCCTGTTCAATGCCGCAGTCATCACCATCACTTTCATAGATTATTTCAATGTCATCTAGAATTGCCATATCACCTCGCTCGCTAACAAAGTTACTTGCCACAAATACAATCTGAAATTTCAAATGAAGCTATAGCCTTCTTCATCTGCCTGGATTGCTTGCAAAGCTTAATTAAACAAAAACTCACATCAATGAGTGAAGCTTTTGGAAGGACCAATTCTGTCGCGCCAAGGCCATTTACAAGAGGAAATTCTTGACAATTTAATAGTGGATTAAAGTTAACGGTATTTGGAAATGATTCTCGTTGACATACTTGCAACAAAACATTTTCAGACTGCCAGTGTCTGGAATAACGAATTCATATGAATTGGCAATATGATTTAGGTAATTTAATAATCTCTTAGATTCATGACTGATCTCAAAATACAAATCACATAGATGAACAAAGATTTCATATGAAGCTCAGTACAGAAGCACGAAGTAAATTACCTTGAGTAAAGAAGAAGATTTAGACTATTTAAAACTGAAATACTGGGCAGGTATTGCATTAGTAAATAACTAATTCATGTGGCATAAAAATATGTGTTACCTACCTTGCTCTTACGACAATAGGTGATGATGCGCAGCCAATAGCGCACGATGCAAACTGAGCCTCGTCTGAAGGCGCTGAACTGCTGGCGTAGGTAACCAAATAATTACCACCTTATAAATTACTGAATTATTTAATGCTCTTTTATTATTTTTTTCTTAGGCTATGTTCAATAGTTATATACAATAATTACATATCACCTCCTACATTAATTATGCAGATTACATACAGTATGAGAAACATCATTTAAATTATATCAGCTATGAAGATTTTGGTTATAATAAAGAATATACTTGGAAAAAGTGCATTCTGGAATTGTGGTGAATCGGGTACACCATTTGCTAAATGCCAGTCAAGCTGGTCATCAGGTGGTGGAACATTAGCCCAGCAACACGGACGAGAATCAAAATCACAAGACAGTGCTTCGCCTAGAATTTCCATAGAATTAAAAAATTGTGTGCTATCTCACTTACTTTTACATGGTGCATTGCTATTTGTTATATAACAATATAAACTCTATCAAATCCTTTTTCCATAATGGTTAAAAATCAGGAATAAGGACAATACGTAAATAGAAACAAATAATTGTGCACCCAGAGAACTGGTAGTTCAATAATTATTTCAAAAAAAAAAAATCGAACAATATGGAACAGAATGAAAATATGTGCAAATGGACCTAACCACACCAGTAGAATTCGAAAGAACTATTTTCCTAATATCCTTTATGCAAAACTTCATTCAGGAAATAGAGCAGAATAAAACGGCAAAAAAACCAATTACCTGCAGCAACTGGACCACCTCCTTCTGCGTTGTATCCATTTGAATCAAATTCATGTAATGTTATCTTTGAGCCCAATAAACCTATAGAAGAATTAAAGAATGATGAAGATTTCTGCAATCACTGGGAATTTTAATTTCCAGAGCAACAATAACCAGCTTTTTGCGATCACTCAATTCAGAGAGTGTTAGTAATGTTGCTTAATTAGTAGAGGCGATTGTTTTCATCCATAAAGAGACCAACAGTGTTATATTTTTTGGTCTGGTATAGTAGAAGGGAAGAAATTCTCGGCGCATATTTGAGTGATAAGTTTTTCTATCCTGTATTATTTGGCATTCATTCAAATGACCCGTGGAAAAAGATTCGAAAAAGTAGATGATAAAGAAGGTAGTAGAAGAATGATAAGGAGGAGAAAGTTAAGGAATATTTTCGAAGTTAGTTGTACTTTTTATCATGGCATTAGATAACACACCTTCGGATATTTCTTAATTTGTCAACATGCAGTCACTCATCTTTATATATATGCATTATTCGTTGTAGTAAAAATAATGATTTCAATTAACTCACTTGCGATGGTAACAATAAACTAAAAATAACAAAGTATGGTATTTCCATTTCGTTCGGAAAAACTTGATTGTTTTGTAAAATTTTGCAGCTTTGCATGCAGCAACATTTATTGCTTAATTTTTAAATCAAGTACATATGCAATCTTAGAGCTTCCCTGTCACTTATTTTGAAACAAGAAGAAACCGTAAAACATAACCATCAAACCAATCAACAGTGAATATATGACAAATAAGAAGACTAAATTAAGGTTATAAAAAATTGTAAGACAAAAGAAATATAAATTATAATTAGAGATGGATATTCATTTATGAAGCTTTTTACTTTTTATAGATGTTATTTTTAACAGACTTTTCCTGAGAAGGCTGAAAGAAATTTAAAATCTAAAGACAAATGCATTTTCAAAAATAATCTTATAATTTTTGGTTGATAACATAAATATGTAAGATCAGATTACACGTGACTGTTTTAAGATAGTAAAAATGATGTTCACAGCAATCAAATCGAAGCGAACAGGCCAGAAGTAATCCATGAGAAAATTTCTTTAACTGACTGTTTTAAACGGGAAAGCCAAATAAATTCAGAATCCACTAAACTTACTATTAAGAAGCTGTTGTTGTGGGATTGGTTCAATAGGTCCTCGACCCGCAGATGAAATTGCAGGCCTAACTGCACCGACAGGAGCATTGTTAGGCACTTGCTGCGGTGCAGCGACAAGTGCGATTCCTTGTGGTTGACCAATCGCTGCGCCGGGTGGAGAAGGCGGAATGGGATTAAACTGCTGTACTGATACTCCAGATGAAAATGCTCGTGGCGACGTACTAATGCAGCTTTCTCCTTAAATTTCTGATTGTTAACGAAAATGAAAACATTGGCAGTGAATAAAAAGATTGGTACTTCAAGAAATAAGGTGATTTTGATAAGATGAAAAATTTTTTGATACTGTTATTAAATTCTTCGTCGAAGACTTGTAGATATTCAGAGCCAAAGTATGCACTGAGGAAAATTAAGAAGTTTAGTTTTGACCACAACCTTTTTAATTTTAATCAGCATTGTTAGGAAATACGACGATATCTATCAGATTGATATCTTTACTTTTCTCACACTGTTTTCAATCCTTGTCAGTACTAGTACAAATTGCTTTGAAGATTTAGTGCCTGCTCATAAATATGTTAGTTGAGCTTTACATTTCCTATTGTAGAAAATATTTTGCGAACAATTTTTATTTAACCAGTTGCATAATGAAATCTTTTGCTCTGACCAATTTTGTGAAAAATTCAATTTGAGATTTGAGTGGTCGGCAGTGATAAAGGATTACATTCGCGAAATCGAAACTGGGTCGGAGGTGAACAATGAATTCAGCGGAATTCGATGTTAATTTCCACGATTCGTTAATGAATAATTGAAGAACATGCGAATTACAGAACATATCTCGTTCGCATATTGCAAAAAAAACGAAAAAAAACCCAGTAATATCTATTTCTGAGGAATTAAACAGATTACATCATCGAGAGTAGAAACTGCTGTCATTTATCGATATCATTTCTAGATGCGATTCGTATTAGATCATAGATTGCTGATTCTGATTATGTACGAGACATTTCAAAATGTTGAAAATGAAATTTAAACGCATTTTGAAGGAAAAACTTTCTTAACTGCAAGTATACTTCGATGTTTGAAGAAAAAGCAATGTTATGATCTTTGGTTTCCTAAATTTACTGACAACTGGAATAATATGGAAAATGGATTAAATTTCAGTTTCATTAATCATGTCAGTTGAACTGTCTCACTTTTCTGTTATTTATGCCTTTATGTTCGAATTAAATGCCTAAAAAAGTATAAATAGCTTGGAACAATTTTGGTATTTTCTATGAAAAAAAAGTAGAAAAAAATATCATTAAAATAAAATCCCGAGGGATATATTTAAGACAGAAATGTTTGTATGTTGCAGAAAGTATCTGACGATATGTCTATGACTTTGATGATGAAACACTCTTATGACACTTTTAATTTGGTGTTAATACTGTTAGCAAACTGTCAGTATAATGACTTTCGAAATTTTCAAAAACACGAAGTAATTGCTTCTAGTTTTAAGGAAGTGAATTTTTGAAATGTGATAAATACGATTTCAAAACCATCTCACGTATCAACATGCTGTAGTTAAGACACTAGAAAAATTATTCTTCTTTAAATTGAAACAGTAAAAGTCACACTATACACATTTTTAAAAATATCCATTTCCTTAGATTATTTTCCTTCGAACATTTCTTTCCTTTAATTTTAGTACGCAGTTATTCAGATTATAAATTAAAAATTTCTGACTTTGTTAAAATTGGAAAGTATGTAATTAAGAGATCTGAATGCAATCTAATATTCCGAAAGCAATTCATAACGGATGAAATTAACATCTCAACTGAACGAAATATATCAGCATGAACGAAAGAATTATGACGACCTTGTGGTTGTTCATAACCATATCATCAATATTTTAATTTTGCCATTGAATTTCTCAAATATTTCAGATTACATGAGATTTTTCGATTTAGATCCAGATTTTATTTTTCCCGTTCTTACTAAATACACTTTTGAAAATTTTGCCCATATGATGCATTATTTCTCCTTATATTTAGGAAACTTTGGGAACAATAAATAAAAAACGGGCCGATTGAGCTTAAATAGAAGGGTATGCGATAAAATAAATTCTCAAATACTCAAATACATTACTTAACCACCAATAGAGGTTGTTTCTAGCTCAATATCGAAAAGTTTTTAAAAGCATGAGATTGAAGGATTTTTAAAAACTCGGGAAGTAAGAATATTGATTTAAAACTCGCTAACCTCACTTTTTTCTTACTTTACATGCAAAAAATCATTTTAAAAGTGCTCTCCTTCCAATATTCTTAATAAAACTATAGGAACTATCCAAAATTCTCCACAGAAATCCCAAACGATTCTAATAATTGCTAGCTTAACCACAGTGTATTTTTAAATTTCAATATTTCCATAAAGAAATAAGCTGCGGAAAAGATGAGCTTAAATTAAAAAGCTTCAAAAGAAAAAAATCGAGAATTTTCTGTATAATTATGCTACCACATTTGAAAGAAATATGAATAGTGGTACCAAAAAAAGTTTTAATAAACAAAAAAAGTGAGGTGCGCTTGCCAAAACCCTTCATCGTTTGAAAACCAGATTTCATGATTATTTCTTCAGTAAACTTTGAAGTAAATGCAAAATTGCATGCAATCTGCGATGCACTTGGTATTAAATGCTAATTTAAGCAGGTAGAGAAATCTAAATCAGAAGGCCTAAAACCACCTTATACTGTTTATTTGAAAACCGAACTACCCTTAAAAATAACAATGTTGTTAAAACTAGTGTAATTTCATTAATTCTAAATTCCAAAATTTCGACACTTTCCCTCAAAAAACATAGTAAATGGAATAAAAATTTGCATCTAAATCACAAAATTATAAGTAGATAAAGTAGGCAATAACGATTAAGTAGAGATGGAACAATTGTTATGCTTTTCAGCACTATGTTAATTAGTAACCTAGTGGCTTTTCTCTATGAAGAATGAAAAGCATACCTAATCGGAATAAAGTTGTTGTCAGTGATGCAAAAATGAACATAACGATAGGTAACATTCGGACCTGCTCCACAAATAACCAATAGATTTCCAATTAGTGATAACGATGACAACCAACAACTGACTACAGGTACGAGCAACCTATAGGATCGAAATTGTGGATTACGATGAATACGAGATGCTTTGCTTTGATGCTACGATCTCCAAATGTTTGAAAGATGAAAGTTTTTCGAAAAAAAGGATGCGAAGAAAAACTGTTTCTGGACTATGATTGATAAGGAGTGAGAAAACGACAGTCTCCTTTTAGTCCGATATCTGGTTATAACGTTGTTCTAGTAAATTATTAGCAAATGCAGTAAATTTGGACAACGATTCAACAACTTAATTGCCCACTTAAGATAATTCACGGGAGAAACAACAGAGATGATTACGCTGATTGGCAGAGGACTGAGGATGGAGCTGCTGAGTGCAGTAAGGATGCTGGATGGATGGATCCGGTGAATTCGGTTGGATTCAGATGTTTCTACAGACACACACTCGAAAGACAGATCTCAGACGCTGGACAGACCAGTATGAAGAACGCATATACATACACATACACACATACATATATATATACAGACATACACAGACACATGCACAAAGAAAACGATAAGAGTTGTATTTCTTCTAAGAAACAACGAAAATTTTGGTTGTCACTGGATGGATCTATCCCTTATGACCTCTTTCTCCTTCAACTATTGCCTTATGACCTAGTTCAATGAATAATTTGGTTCCTGTCAGAAGAATGTTTGCGTATCGCGTATATGTATGTCTGTCCTTACGTCGTTCAAATAAGGGTATCTCCCTATTTCCATCTAAGTACACAACCCCCCAAAGAACTACCCTAGAACCTGAAACTCCATTGTTGATACCCTCATTCAGATTACATGCTTTTTTTTTCGTCCTCGTTTCTTTCTCATCTGAATTTCTTAAATCAAATATATATTTCTTTATACAGCGATGCTGTCATATGCAGGCCAACTAATTAAATTGTTGTATTATCAATCCAAGATCTACTGAAGAAATTCTTGAGAATAAGAAAAAGGATAGATTTGCTTGAATTATTGGAAGTAATTGCAGAAATAGTAGTATTAATCACAAGGTGTTGTTGCTGGCCAGTTCTTCTGGTCCAAATTATATCACCCACTTTGTTAACAAACAGATGCAGCGCAAGGTAAGATAACCTGGTTTCCCAAAAACGAAATGTCATTTTAAAAATTGCTAAGCATTTCGGTTTGTGTAACTGTCAACAACAAGAATTTAAAAAAGCTAGATCAAAAATAGCGTAGCTATAATTTTTGTTGCTCTCTTGCGTTGATTTTTCCGTTTTGTAACAGTTTGTATTCTTCTTGGTAATAGCTAATTATTCACTAATTAATCCATTTCTTGAAAGTTTGCATTTTCGAAATGCAACGAAAAGCGGTGAATATTTTTCAAATTTTCTGATTAGTTCACTTTTCAGAAATTTCCGGTATAGCATAAACAATCATTCGAGCCACAATTTGACTCTGTTCTGATGATGCTGATAGATCAAGATTTGCTGATCATGCAGATAATAATAATCCAAACGCTTAACAGACACAGACCAGTTTCTTAAAGCGTCCTAATTTATAGTTATATCGATTTCTAAATTTAATTTCAGACTGTATAACACTTTTTGCAACTATGGGCAGTTCAAAAATCGCCGAGACATATAGGCATCGGAACTCGTATTTTTTTTACAATGTTTGAAGTCAACAAGAAAAGGGTGAACGCGATATCGACATTTTCCAATTAATTTCCTCAATTATTTTACAGCATTCAATTTTCCACTTGTATGAAATGAAGTCTTCATTGAAGGAATTAAAATGGTTTTCCTTCGAATTTAACTTGCTGTTAAAAATCCAGCAAGGACCATTCAGGAGTTGGAAAATAACTTTTTTTGTAAAAAGCCAAAAAAAAGGTAACGAATTTGTTTGATTTAGTCGCATTTTTTAATTCAAGCACTGAAGAATTTAAAAAATGAAATATAATTTGCATGTAAGTTACTTCCACAACAATGAATAATGACAGCGATTAATTAGCAAAAAAAATATTCAGATTTGAATAAACCATACGGAAGTGCGAGATACAAACATGAGAACAGTACAGGATTAATTAGAAAACCTTTTCAGGTGAAAGGATTATCTTCGAAAGGAAATATTACATAAAATCTAGAGCATGAAATTTCACTTTTTCCCTTTTTTATATTTCTCAATCGAATTGATTGTTAAAAATTACAGTTTGATAAATTCATTAGTTGTACTGCTTTAAATCACAAGAAGCCCTAAAACAATAATATATTCTTTATTTTTTCACAATAAATACTATTTTCTAAAAGCGTTGTTTATTTTTCGTTATTTCCAGGATTCCTTTAGAAGCAAACTTTATAAATTGCCTTTAATTTTATGAAAATTGTGAGGAATGGAGTTGTTATCACCACTACATTTAAAAGGCATCCTCCCACTAGCTGTGACATTTTCAAAATTTTAAAGGCCGAAAGTAATGTAATCCTAAGTATTCTATCTTGAAAATATAATCAAGAGTCAGTTGATTGATACAAAGAAAGGTTAAGTTCAGACCGCGAAATAACCATTATTTGTTAATTAAATTAAAACTGTGTGCGTGAACAAAGTGATGACCGTTTTTATAACACAATATATCTAACAGATAAATTGATCTTGTCAAGGCATATGTCGTCTATTTGACTTGCGTTTTGAACAATAACGATCAGAAATTTGTTTGGAAATTACTATAAGTTATTCATTATGCCAATCATTTCATGAAAAAAAAAAAAAAAAACATTAGGGAATTGCAACTGAGAGAGAAAGATTCAAATGCGTGTCTAATTTTTTCACACCTAAATATACTTAATCAGAAGTTTTTATTTTCAGTTAATAATTTTCATTATTTTCAATTGCATACTGAAGTATCACTAGCTTTTCAACTTGAAAATACGAACTGGTCAATGCTTTTCAAATATTTTAATTTGTGCGACACAGATATGAATATAAGTATATTTATATGAACAACACTGATTTAATTTTAAGGGAGCAGTGAGTCGGTCATAGGAATAACTTTCATCGCTAATTATTACGATTGAAATGTTAGGCAGAACTCTCAGAAAGTATTGTTTTAACTGCCCATTAGTTTTATATTAACAGAA
The DNA here is from genome assembly GCF_000002995.4 of Brugia malayi. Taxonomy (NCBI): domain Eukaryota; kingdom Metazoa; phylum Nematoda; class Chromadorea; order Rhabditida; family Onchocercidae; genus Brugia; species Brugia malayi. Next base: position 8,039,703 of record NW_025062479.1, read on the forward strand.
TACCTATTCAGCTTGTAAGCTAAGCGGAATATTGCATGGTGGATAGAGCATATATAATAAGTGCACTACAACAAACAAGAAACACTACTACGTTTAATAGTTCAGTAACTGTTAATTTAAGAAAAGCTGTACAAATAATTAACTCATTTATCGTGCACATGGGGCAGAAACTTCGCCATGTTTAATCAGTAACTGAATTTTATCAAGACCAATCACATAATTCTTCTTTAATTTATCTGCCACAAAATAAATCTGAAACATATTGAAATATTATTAAGTTAAAAAAAAAGGCTTTTTTGATAAATTCAAGCTTTTTTATGACATTAAAAGAAAAAATAGTTTCACCGTATGGAATCCTCGTGATATATTGATATGAAAGTTTATCCATTTTCTCGTTTTCACACTCAGCGCTTGTCCATTCCTTTCAAATGAACATTTTTGAAGAGAATCCAAACAGACTCGTAAACGACCATATTTGCCAGCCATATGTACGTAGAAGCTAACTTGTGATTCTTCAGGTATATTTATTGCTTTTGACGTTCGCATGAGAAATATTGCTGCTGGATTATTCGTTTCACCAGCATATATAAACCAACCACCTTAAATTAGAACCAGACTGAGACGGTCAAATTTATGCAGCCAGCGTTTGAAATCGACTAACCAACCAAACAAGGGGTGGGATTCTCCAGTAGCTCCAATTCTAAAAACCGAAAAGCCAAATCACAATCCACATAAACTGGCAAAGCTAGTTAGCTTTTTTTACTTATTAATTCTTTTTTTTGGGATGGATGAGTAAATTTTGGGTGAGTAATTTATAAGCAGTGGCTGGAAAAACATAGAAAAAATGATAGAAATCAAAAAATCATACCGCCACTGACATCGCTCATTATGCCGGTGAGGGTATTAGAAACTTTTTGATTTGAAAGCCTCCACTTCTTCGAAGTAATGTGAGAAGGTAAATCTATTATGAAATTTGTTTAAAGGAAACTGCTATTTATAACAAAATTAAATGTAGGATTCAATTTTTAAAATCATCTTCAGATTAGAAATATCTAATAGATTCAGACAAAAAGAAAACGGATAAAATGTAAAATATACCCAGCAAAAGATCATCATCATCTTGGAGTTCGTCACTAGATATATAATTACACATATTAACAGAGTCAAACGAACAATCTGTGAAGAGACAAGGTGAAATGAGCTGAGCATTGATACGTCCAAAGGTTAATTTCGATATTGATTTCCGTGATGTTGATGAAGTATACACTGGCAACAATCTGTATTTTATTTGTTGAATTTAGAATTATTATCACTTGGCTATGCAAATAGCAAGAAAAAAAAACCTTTTGGGACATTAATTGGCTTACCTCTTTCGATGTTCACTCGTAAGGAAAGAGATAAGGTTTTTGTTCACTGAATCAATTCCATTAACGTCGAGAAAATTACCTGGAAGGTGTGTTATTCTCTCTCCTTTAATTTGCTAATTTAAAGAAGAAAAGCCTTTAATTTTTCTTTCCTAGAATAAACGCATTCTAGGATAACGTCAGAGTAAAAAAAAAAAATTCATTTGCGCTTCCATTGCAGGTCTACCAACCAGATTTCTATTAAAATTGCACGATGAAGAATAATTCTTCCACTGTCTCACCAGCATGAAACAACTTATTCGAACTAAACTCTTAACCTGCGAAAAATTTTTCCAGGATGTGTAAGAACGCGTAAAAAAATTCTCAAGCAAACGGTGCGACGATCAATTTTATACTTAAGAAGCAAGGCGGAAGACCGCATTTAAAAGTTCACAAGAATTCAACCTAATTTATTTTACCATTGTTTACTGAAACCTACGCGCCTCCTTTCAGACATCCAGAAAACTCTCTGGTACTCTAAATCCTTTCCAAATAAAAAATTTCTCCAGCATTTGAAATTATACCTTTTAAATTACGGAAAAAGGTTAATTTGCTTTCACCGCCTTCAGTTGATCGAGAATTAGTGTTCTCTGTAAAACGAAACTTCCTAAAATTAAATTAAACGCTTTTCCTATAGAAGGTTTCAGCGAACTTTTTAGAAAAATATAAGCTGGATAATATTTCATTCGACGAGGTTCCCTGATTCATTATCCTGCCATTTTTAAGGCTAAAACAATTAAGCACGAGAATATTCTTAAGCAAATAAAAGATTAAAATCAAATAAATACTCACAAAAAATAGAAGGGTCATAAAAATATTCTAGACCCAAAATAGTAGAAAATCCATAAAAAATATAAATAATCTTTCATTAATTTTACACGTGTAATTTCATCTTTACTATTTAATGATTTGTTCTCAATAATTCTTAATATGTTAAATCCTTAGTAAGAATTTACGCTTTTGAACTTTGTTCATACCAAATTTCGCTGTCAAAATCATATTCCTTCTTTTCAATATTCTCCATACTTTTTTGGACTCTATTCTATTCAAGTTTTTCAGTTTCTATCTTTTGAAAATTTTGTCCGCACTTTTTGTTTTTTTATCTTAAAAATTTTTTCGCATTGGATTCTTATACGTGGCAAATACTCGAGAAGTTCAGACTTCCATAATTTGCAATTCATGTTTGATTAGGAAACCCATAATTTCGATATATTCACGAATACTTTGAAAATTAATAGTTTGGTTTTCAACTAGATTTAAATGGTTTAAACTTTCACATTCACTTCTAAGTTACCAGTTGTCACAAACTGTTAAACCTCTTAAAATTTATGGGCTTTTCATGTCTGTTTTTTTCATCGGCACTTTGTATTTCCACTTCATTTCTTTGTTCTGCAACAACCTTTTCCGCTGTTGTCTATCAAATAATAAATCCTTTAATATTAAGATCTAAATTTTCTGAGAACTTTCTAGGCATAGCAGCAAAAAGTGGTAGATAATTATTATGTCCTGTAGATATAATGTAATAAACAGTAACCTATGGGTATTGTTTTGTATAAATGAATGTGATATACAACTGCAGCACTGAATACTAAGCTCATTCATCCCATGTAGTGACCACGAGGTTTTTCTCTCAGTGACATCCATTTCTTACTTTTTTCTATAATTGCGTACACTTCAATTCACTGGAACCGATATTTCTGATCACGCGTTGAATGTAGCAATAGTACCAAGCGTCAAATAATTTCATAAATTCACTTTTCATAATTTTTGGTACGAACTCCCGAACTCCCTTCACCGGTTAACAAATTTTACTTTTAGGACATGTCTTGTTTACGGTTGAACATTATCCAACTATTATTGTATTCATATGGCAAAAAAATTTTGAGTGAATTTTTTAAGGGAATTCATATGCAGGACTTTTTCTCTGTTTGAAAATTTTCTCAAAAGACAGGATTTACCACAAAGTGCGGCATCATAGAAGATATCGTCGATTGCGATTATGTCGAATGGCTGAATATAATTTGAGCGTATCAAAAGCTGAAATATTTTGTTTCAGCCAAAAATAAATATTTGAGAACTAAAAAATTAGCAACAATTTTATCAATCTGATCTTATTAGTAAAAAAGATTTATTTCCAATAAAAGACCTCAGTACGTCAAAGTGTGTTGTAAAAAATACTACGTACTCACAACAGTCAGATGTCAAAGGTGTAAAAATTAAAATTTTGCTGCTCAAAATATTTGGATACTGCACAACGGGAAGATTTGAGGGAAACAGATTAAGTTCGTATTATTCTTAGCATACAGACTAAAAATAGTACCTCAAATGGTTGGGTAAGTGGTGGGAATTCAACGGCATTGAATAACCATTGATGAGCATAGTTTTTGGGGAAGACAGGAAAGCATCGTAGATCTGCGGTGTTCAAGCTTCCTGGTGGTTGACGTACACACACTTCCAGTGTTGCTGAGTCACCTGTGCGGTAGTACCAAAATGTTAAGGTGCTACCGCCTAGCTGACAGCTGCAACAGTTAAAAAAGTTAGATGAAAAAAGTTATTAGCTTAGTGTCTCGTATGAGTTAGTATATAGTTTTTGAATTGAAACATAGTTTTTTCTTTACAAGCTTACAAACCTTATAATATTGCTAATTAAAGTAGCTTTTTGCATCCCGTCGAAAGGCCCATGTGTGTATGCAAATAACTCATCTGTAATAAAAAATTTTCAACGATTCTAAATTATTCTATCACAACCTTGCTATGACGATAAGAAGATTTCTGAGATTTGGGCAAGTAAATAGAAACTATGATGTTTATCGTAATTCCAAAATCGTTAAAATTGCAAACTGAATTGAATGCGTTACTCAAATTTTCAAAATATCCTAGGATAAAAACATAAATGCTATCAAGTAAAAGGATAAGAATAAGAATAGCATCATTATCTTAATCATTATCTTCGTGATAGCATAAAATCCAATTTCCAGTTTTTGGTACTCAGACGGAAAATCCGCAGAAAATAAGTTGAAAATTTCGTCCTCCATTTACTCCATTTGCAATAAATTAAGTGTTAGGGATGTCAAGTAAAATAACCCACCTGAACTATTTCTCGAAGGGATTATATTGAAATGGTTCGCCACCCTGACATTGCTTGTTATCAGAAAATCACCACTATCTTCTCCAGAAGTATTATTACGCCATTGACATGTCGATTCAAAGCCACAGTTCAAATCTGCCGATGTGTTTATTTGATTTACCACTGAAAGCAATTTGCATACTTGAGAACCTGATTAACTAGTTTAGGTAAGCCTTGCACAATCATACCTTTTTAATGAATTTAAGACCAAAAATACTATTTTTGTATAATATGTTTCTTTTTCTAAGCGACTTAGATACAAATTATCGCCAACCTTTCGACAGTATGCTGGTGAAAAAAGTTACAGTTAGCCTCATTTTTCTGCTTATCGGTATCTTTTTTTATTCGATCGAATTTAACTGAAATTCTTTTTTAATGAAAGCTAAATAATTGTTGTTAATGTTGTATTATTGATGCCAACCAATTATGGAAAAAAATGTATTTACCGATATTGTACAGAGGAAAACTGAAACTAAATTAGAAAACACTACCAGCTAGCTTGCTTCCTTATGACAATTGTTTCGTTGGATTTTCAAGTTCATTGAGTTTTATTAAGTCCATCTTTAATATTATCTTTTAATTTCATGAAACTTTCAAAAACCATTACTACTCTCGGATTAAAATAAGCCGTTTAGACTAACCATTACAAAAAGTTGGCAAGTGTAATTGTGGTATATATGCATTGGCACATGTATTTGTGATATAACATGTAAGAAAGGAATAGCATTATGTCACATACTGTCTATGGAAGAGAAAGTGGAAAAGGTTCACATTTTTAGTTTTTCCTTTACACGCTATATATATAATAAATAATATTTACAAAATTTAGGAAAGAAGTAATTAATTAGATTTTAGAGCACACTTTTTATGAAGACATGAAATTTACCATGTGGTAGCAAAGACCAAGCAGCAAGAAAAATGAAGTAAGAATAGCTAAGTGAAGTGGATTTTTTGAGGAAGTCTATATAAAGTATGTGAAAATTGAGGACATGACCTAGTAGTTATTGCAAAGATAGGTCGCAATTACGCATTTGAAGTGTTTGTTAACTAGTCCTCCGCATTCCTTTAACATAATTTAAAAGAGCCTTCTTCACCATTTTCGGACTTTTATAATTATAGTACCGATAACTACTACCATCTGTCGTGGAAGATTTGAAAATCTAATTATTATTTTGAGGTTGTTGATTTGCGGGAGGTTCGTTGGATATAGATGTAAATATGTAGGATAACAGAGGAATATAATAATTCCTTTATTAGCAGAAACAACAGTACAATAGAGAAGAATTGAAGATGAACACTCCTGGTTCTTGGTAAAAAACACACAATAAGGGTGACCTCCTTATGTAGCAAGCAATATGCGTAAACAAAGTATATGATTTAATGATTTACAATATGAGGTTGACCTACCGAAAGAGTAATCGATCTAACAGAGAGCTGTTGACCTGGTTTATAAGCACATTTAATTACTAGTTAGCAAACCGCAAAGGACATCAGTTAAGCAAAAGTTAACATCGTAGATTAAAACATAATTTACAATAAGTAGCGACACAACAATAAGGTCAACTAAATGAGGAGCCGATACTATTTAAATAACATATAAAAGATTTACAGTCTAAACATTACATGGAACAAAGGGTTTAAGGTATAAACATTACTTACAAAATTTCATATAACATATTCCTTACTCATATTTTCAACTCTCATATAGTAATTTAGAGTTCCGCGATATTAAAATTCGCGACACCATCCATCATTTCGTCATTCATATATAATTGCATTCGTTTTTTATGCATGATCATCCATATCCAGTCACTTTCTTGAGCTCCAGACCAGAAAAATTAATAGAAATTACTTTTAAAAAACTACATATAAACTCAGTTGATCTTTATCAAAATTCAAAACTATTATCAACTTCAAATCTGCTAGCCGTTAGCAAAAATACTTCCTGATTTGGAACTACTGAGAGATCACTACAGTAAAGTAGTGGGAAATACAACATTTCTATGCATGAATATTTTTCTGTGTGCAATCGTGTATTCTACAATATAGCGACCATCCTACCTATTCATGCATGGATGAGCAGAGCACCTAACGCAAAATACGAGAGATATTTGACTGGAACACTAACAGCGGGATTAAGAGTTAAAAAGGTTCCGGGTAGGTCAAATTATAAGACGAGGACATTATTCGAACAGTTTATCCAGGCGAAGGTTGCTTCCTTATGCTCTTCTCTCAATGTTTTACTCGTTACCATCAATTCTACAATGTTGCGTGCTTGGTTTAAGACCTGTAGGTTAACATATTCTTATAAATTTCGATCAGAATGAAGTCGTCTTCGGAATGCAGTACTTAGGGTTTATGTCACAGCTAAAAACGTTGTAGTCCTTTTCAGAGAATATCTATAAACAGGAATTAGCTGTAGATTGGATAACTTTTCCCCAGTTCACATGAGTGCACATCGAGGTTCGTACGACCCAAATAACCCAGTTCTGGTTGGTTCTCTAACTTTAGTTCAGTTACAAAAATCCAGGAGTTTAGAATGACTCGTATAAACGTAGACTTTATATCATATTCTTTGAAATGAGTCGTGGTTCATCTCTTACAATATGCAATATCCAATATATTTGTACCTAAATCATATTTAACTTCAGCTACAGAATACGATACGTCCTGTATCCATAAAAAATATGGACGGTAAATCTCCACGATATAATCAGCGTCCCGACAGTGTTGGTGGATCTCTTGGAATTGACAGGTGTGCTTTATTTGGTGACCGATAATATATTTTAGTGTTTCAGGCAATTCTTTATCCTACATATTTCGTCCCTGAAGTTAGTGTATCTTCATTCCTAAATATTAGAAAGTCTGGATATTCAGCTGTTTGTTCCTCTTGCTTACACATTTTTACACAAAACACTTAGAAACTCATAACATACCCATCAAGTCATTTTTAATTTCCCGTATAGTGGACTGAAAGTAAAACTGAGTAACTTACCGTACAATGTAAGTATATGCTTCATATTTGATTTATCATAGAACGTTCGAACAAATTTGATTAGTAGTCTAGGAGTAACATTAAAAAATATTACATTGTTTCCAATAAGGATTAATTTTTATTCATAAGTCACTTTCCAGGGAGAACAAAGATCAGGAGTGCTGCTTTGTTCTTCTTTTGAAGATCGAAAATTTCAAAGAGTACTTAGCTGAAATTAGTTGTTGTGCTTGGTTAAATAATATACCACTGGTTGCCTTTCTAGTTGGTATTCTGATCCTTCTGGCTGTTTTAATCATCTCGCCGTTCCTAATTGTTTCGCTCATCATACGCGGCTATGTAAGAACTCTCTAATATTGAATTTTTAAATTATGCGTTATTTTAAATGGATTGAATATTTCTATGAACCTCGCATAAAACAATTCTCATGTAAAAATCTGAAGTTTTGGTTCATCAGATGAATAAATTTAGTCGTCGATATCCTTGAATGACAGCCAAGCAGTGGAGATCATTAGGGCACAATCGAGCTGGCCTAGTGCAGATATATCATTACACATTAGATCCCTGAAATCGATGATTCCTCCGAACGTTACGTTATGCAGGGGATATGGGTTTTCATGCACAAATTTGCCGGTAAGTCAACTGTTCTTTTGTCAAACTCTTAGCACTTTAATGATAACTGAACAATTTTAATGATATATAATATCAGATGATTTATAAGATGAATATCAATGATTGATTACTAAATTGATTTAACCATCTAGTTGAGAAATAAAAAAAATGAAAATTTGTTCCATACAGAGCCTCATCATTGGGACATTGCAACGTTGTGATGGTGTAGAAGACTGCCCAGACGGAAGCGATGAAATCGGATGCAAATGTATTCTTTTTTTTCTTCTCTTTATCTGTTACTTTATCTGAAGGCAACAATAAAATCTGTTTTCAACTTTATATAGATTGTACAGGGATTTTCGCTCGATTAATGAAAGTATTTTAGTATGTCATACGACGGTCAACTGTTCCAGTTCAATACACGGAGTTATCTCATCGAGACATTCGATGTGTTTACGGGGTTACCGTTTATGTGATGGAAATGTTGACTGTCTAGATGGTTCTGACGAGGAGCATTATTGCAGTAAGTTCTCATATATATCAACATTGGTTAGTTTGTAGCTATTGTTCTTTATTTTCCTAGTCGAATACTTTCGAAAACATAAATGATTCGATTTTTATAGGAAAAGAATGCTCAAAATACGAAGAACGATGCGGTAAAACAGGTATATGTTTGGCCCAGGAACAGATGTGTGATGGTGACGTGCAATGCAAGTACGGCGAAGATGAAAAGAATTGTAATGGTAAATGTCACGGAGGCGCATTATGGTGTGAAGGCAAAAAAAAGTGCATACCCAAGTGGCAAATTTGCAATGGCATTCAAAATTGCCCAGATGGCAAGGATGAAATGGTAGATTTCCTCAAAATGAAGCCTACAATTGTTTCATTTTTCAGTTGAATTCATTGCAATAATGGTTTATTATCATGAGTTTTTTCAGTCTTGATTTTCATGAACATCACGTGATATAACGAAGAAGATTTTCGTGTAAAGTTGTATAGATAAAAAGTGTTGCAACCATTTATTTGGATTTTTGTAGGATTGCACGTGCAGAGAGTGTTCAGGTATTGGGAAGGCATTATGTAACAACAGCAATGTCTGCATTGAACGTTCGAAGGTTTGTGATGGTAATGAGGATTGTCCTGGTGGAGACGATGAAATTAACTGTCCGGGAAGTTGTGCACATATCCCAAAAGAGGTTTCTACAGGAAGAATTTTTAAAACTTTTATTAAGTTGTAACACTTTTGTCTGCGAACTCTTACATGAGTCTGAATGGAATTTGGCTTGTTGCAATTCCAAAAATTCTTTTATATGTACAGAAACCAGACTTTTTTTTTTTTTCAAAAACTGAAATATCTCGGAAATCTTCCAACTTTTCCTTTTCATAAAAATTTTGTTTATGTCTCATTAAGGATTTTATCCGATGCCGAGATGGTATACTATACCATAAGAAGTATGCTTGCAGTGGAATATTGAGTGAATGTGAAGGGAAGTGTAGTGAATGTTTCAAAGAGATGGCATTCACTTGCAACAATCATAAGTGCATCAAAAGGAGTTTGGTTTGTTATTTGTTCATTTTCATCAAACATCGTAGGATTGGTCGGATGCTTTTCAGAGACAATTTCCAGATGTAAATTGATAAGGGAAAAGGGAAAGGTTATATTTAAGGTATGTGATGGCCTGGACGACTGTGGCGACTATTCCGATGAAACGAACTGCAACTGCAGTATTATGAAACGTGTAGGAGAAACAATGCAATGCAAAGTATATACTCGTGGGGAGACGACTAAGTGCATTTTGTTTGTATGTTCTTGGTTGTCTAGAATTCGTTCCACTAACTGAGTTCGCCATGAATTTCAATAATTATAGTCGCAACGGTGTGATGGTTATGAGGATTGTCCTGATGGTGAAGATGAGAGAAACTGTGAAAAATGCATTAATCCAAATGCTGTTTATTGTGAACCGACGAAAACTTGCTTGGTGAGCACGAAGCGCTGTGATGGTGTTAGTGACTGTCCCGATAATAATGACGAACAAAGGTGTAGTTGTGCAGGTAAATGGATCGTTTTTGTTGGAGATAAAGTGCCTATTGTTCATTAAATGACGCAGGAAATTGTCATTATCTCTGAAAGTCAAGCAATGTATTATGCTGGACTTTGATATAATATAGTGGTCCTTTGAAAAGGAAACAAAAAGAGCTGTTTCAGAATGTCAGAAACATGGGTTCCCAATATATATGTGTACAAATGCAGCTAAATGCTTCAGACGACATGAAGTCTGTAATCCCTATACTCAGTGTCCCAATGCTTCAGAAGTGGACAAGCTGTTTTGTGCCAGTCAAGCTCGACAAAACGCTTTCTTCGCTGTAAAAAAGGTGTGAACAAAAATTTATTGTTTTCTCTGTTGATAGCATGTCTATGAAGGACAGGTACAGTTTTTCGGCTGCATCTCTTTTTACAAACTCCTAAAGGAAGTAAAACTACGGCTGCTTGACCGCGGGCTGTAATTTGCCTATCATAGACGTTGTATGTTTTGTATTTTCCTAATGATTTCATTGTTTACCTAAATCACTTGTCTCTTTTCTACGGAGCTATTGTTCTTTCAAAAAGTTCCAAAGACTCATCCGTAGTTGAGATTTACAATTTTTAATTTGATTTCTCTACCATGCAAATCCCATAAAGGCGTTCGAACTTGGGTGCACTAATCAAAGTGTCAAAATGAATGCATTAAGCACTATATCTTTTTCTCCACTGATGAATAGTCTTTTTGCTTTTCTTTCATAATTTAAATTATTTTGTTGATACGATTATTTGTTTATTCTGTTTAGAGAGGGATATCAGTTCATCCTGTTTTTATAATGAAACTTGTAGTGTAATAATCCTTCGTGTAATAATTCGTGCATCTCAAGGGTAGTTCTTTTAGTTTTGCACACTTTTTACTCAATTCGAAAACGATTGCTATGTGGAATTTCTGGAATTGCTTATCTACGAACCAATATTATTATGAGGCTTGGGGAAAAAAAGCACAAAAAAGATTTAATTCAGACAATATCTGACAGGACAAAGCAATTCTGCTATATCTTTCAGTTTTTATTCTGTTGCGGACCCTATTACATGTCAATGCGTGCTTATGTTTATGCTTATTAGGTTCAAGTCCTTCGTTTACGACCGACTTGAACTGTATAACCAGTGGCTGCTGGTTAGAAATCAGTTACTTTGAAACCATGTTGAGTTTATTTTTGAGAAATATTCTAGAGTGTTGTTAGTTTTCATTTAATACATAAAATTACTTAAGGGTAGTTGTCTTTTAACACATCAGAAAATACACTCGAAATTGCTTAAGATAATGGTGTGCTTTGCATGTGAGAAGTATGACGCTTACTTCGAAAGGTTTTGCAGTTGTGCTCAGTCTGGAAACTTTTTTCTACTATTAGAAGTCAAAGAATTATAGTTCAGAATTGGAGCTGACTGAATATTTACATGTCGATTCTAAAAACTGTAACTCATGGAGTCTTGTTTGGGGAACCCGTTGACCGTCCCTGTTCTGGTGTTTCAGTCCCATTTTGTGGCTTCACAGGCAATAATCGTTATTTTCAAATAAATTTTCAATTAGGATTATTTGTCAAGTCTGTCTTGTCGTGAAGGCATAACATTTTTACTAGCTTGCATTTGTTTGTTAGCTTGTTTTCCCTCTCATTTTGACTGCAAAGATGTTAACGAAAGTCGTGTGTCACAGTGTGATCTATGTTATTGGCTCTACTGAGCACATAAAACGTACATGTAAGTGAGAGATGAAAATATAAAATCATACCTGATGAAAGTTAGAGATAAGCAATAAGTATGCTAACGAATAATCCGTTCTATTTGTAATATGTCCATTGAGATATGAATATGTTCCAACTACCGAAAACTAACAGCAAAAAAAATGCCTAAAGTAAAAAATGGTATTTTACACTATAGTGCACTTAATAATTTATGCTATCAAGATGGGGATTCATTTTATACGCTGAACAAACGAATTTTCAGATAACAAAATGGCTTGATAAAGTTGCAAGATAAATGCTGCAATGGAAAAATTATTTATGAATGATTGTCATGAGTAAAATACAAGTAATAAAAGATGATAATACTCCGAGAATAGTGTATATGAAATGAATACCGAAGCGATTAATCAGTGCAACAAGTGGAAAATTAGCAATTGAAAAAGCTGTAGCAACTGTTAACGTTAAGTGCGTTACTGAGGGATAAATAGCGACGATTTACGTGCGTCCAAAGGTTGTCAAAAGCGAGGTTGTTTCTGTTTTTAAATAGTGCTTGTTCATTGTGATATTGTCGTCATTATTTATACACACAGTCACAAAGTTGAATGCTATTATATTAGACCATATAGATGCTAAACACAACTAATCAGTCCTAAAATGAACTTGAAATAATTGTTGAAGGTAGCAGAAATATGCCATAAAAGAAAGAGAGTGAAATAAACATGAAGTTAAACTATATAGAATGTAGGTGTTTCGTGCCATGCTTGTGCCATGCTTTCAATTTCATATTAATATAAATGCATTTGAAGTAAGCCCATATCAGATCTATTTTCATGTCAGACTCATTTCTCCATTTGTTTTCATTTACCGGTGTTGATGTTTCATTTCTTCAGTCCCAAATCTTGTTTTTAAAAAATGTTGGAAAATATTCCAAATTAAAAAAAAATTTTAATATATACCTAATCCTCGCACGAAAGAGTTTCAATATTTTTAGTTCGTCATTATTATTCAATATTTTTAGTCAGCAGTGAACAATAATCCCAAATTTTTTCTCATTTACATGAAAAAATTACGAGTATATTTTGTAGTTTTGAACGAAAAGGCGTATAAAAATAATTTAAATGACTTTAAAATTGGAGAAAGACAATAAATAGCGTTCAATGTAGTGTATATGGAGAAAGAACAATAAATAGAAAGACAATAAATAACGTTTAATGTGGTATAATATAGTATGAGATAATTAGGCTCCAATTAACTTCTTGAAAAACTAACTTTTTTAACCAGCAAGGATTTCTTTTTCCTATGTAGCGATTTTTTCTTTTTTTCTTTTCTTTTTTTTTTTTTTTTTTTTTTTAGAAATGGCAAGAAAAAACTGAAAGCGTGAATATATGATTTAGCATGCACTTTTGTCCATAAAAAGATAATGCTTATGATGTTTAAAGAAGAAAAATGTCTGTATATTCCAACCATTTTAAACTCTTCAAAAAATGACATTACATTAAAATTTAGTCAATAAATAACTAACAACAGCCAACAGCTAACAGAGCAAACTAGCAGTGTTATGGAGAACTGAGGAAGTGACAACCAATTTTGCAAGGAAGTTATAACTTTTAAACTTCCTTCAACCACAAATTCAACATCGTTCAGGATAAAATTCTCTTAAAAGAGGACAAATGTTCTGGCTATTGTACAAATAAAATCCAAAGTCATCATAATTGTTGGTTCTTCTAGATAGAATAAAAAAGCCAGTGGAAATAAAAGCTAGAATTTACAATCGTTTGTGGCAAGCAAATAATCTTTCAATATGGATTTTGTTGAGGTGGTATAGCAATAATTCTATGTGGAAATTTGTTAACCTTTGTATGTAATAGAACATTTGACCTATTTAAATTATAAGAAAGATGAATGAACAGCGATTAGTAAAATCTACAACAGAAACAACAGAAACTAGAAGTCATAACATTTTCTGATAAAAAAAAATCTGTAATTTATATCATTATCTCTTGGAAAAAAATTAAGATTGCAGAGCTATTCTGAAACAGTATGCATCAAGCTGAGGTCAAATTAAGAAATTTATTATTTCGTATTTGTCTTATCCTACTCAAAAGAATTATTCTTTGTTTTTGAGCATGTTAAACTTATTGAATTTAGATTTATTTGGATTATCTAGAAAATGAATTTTGCGCGGCGTCGCCTATCTTAAAAACTTCATGCAAGCACACTTATTACGTTACGAATTTATTTGTCACAGCTGATACTTTGCTTATCATCAAACCATATTTTAAATGAATTTAATTTCAAAATTTTTAATTAGTTTAATCTACACCAGATTTCTTTTTCCATATTTCCCAGCACAAAAGAAAATGTGCTGATATACGGTTTTCTAAGAGGAAAAAATACTCTTAGTGCCTGGTTTAAATTTACTGGAACAGGAATGTTCCAATCGCCTTTTATTAATAGGAATGTTCCACCTTTTATTATTTCATTAAAGCAAATGCGGCTTCCTTCAATCTGACCTAAAAACTTTAAAATGTATGAAACAATATGCTAATATAAAAAAACCGTATGAGATAGAATGACCCTTAATCCCGGAATTTGGAATTTCAAATTTAAGCTCAGCTACAAATACAGGTTCCATACATCACAATCATATTTCAATTATTCGTATTTATGAAAGACAACTGCAAGAACAAAGTTTATTGTGAGTTTATGCAACTGATCCATTGGACAAAAACATAGTTCAAGTGTGTAAAAGAACACCCATACTTCAACCTATTCCTTTCCTCAATCAGACTTCCTTATTCCTACAAATCCGAAAAACTTCTGTCAAAACAAAAATATTGTTTGATAATGATGTAAAAACATTTAAATAAATGGTACCAGTTTGTTGAACATTTCAAACCAGCCATAATCAGTTCTGTTAAAGTGAGAGCAGTTAGGAGTGTTTTGAGCTTTGTAATGAAATAGCACTTCACTGATAAAAAATAACAGTATTCTACTTACTTACTTGTCGATGTCATACACAAACATGAGATAGTTTTTACAATGACTGTTAAAAAAACAGTTCGCAAACGTACTATACACGAACTATGTAAACGTACGCAACCAATATACACAAAAACTGTTTCTGCACTCTTTATTTTCATTCATAAATCCCATCTCCTTAATAACGCAGCTACTTTAATTTACTCACTGATTTCTCACTACCAAATTATTTTATATATCGCAAAGTCAAATGCCAAATATATAATATCTCTGCTATTCGCTTATGAACTGGAAACAATGAGCAATACCCAAAATAAATTAAAAGGAAAGTCCATCGAATAGAAATATATCCTTTCAACTGCCTGACTTCCTCCGAGCTAATCTCAACATTACCTCCAAAGCTTTACTCTTACCTTACGCTTGCAAAACCATCTAGATTATACTGACAAATAACATTATTACTTCAAATTTATACTTGCATTTCCCACTTTTATGTAACTTTTAAAAAATTGTTCACTGTGAATAAATCGACGCCTTTAAAACACATTCTTAGCTACTTAACTTTTCATGCAACAGATTGTATAAACATCTCCAACAATGCACTGGCTCTCTTTGTCACAAGTACAAAATCAGACACTTTGCAATCGTAATATTTCTCCTCATGGATAAGGCGATTTTGACAGCCCAACAAACTCAAATTAAAATATAACATTAGTAATTGAGAAACCCCAAATGAGAGATGCAGAGAAAAACGAAATGGAAAACTAACAAATCAGGAAGATTATGAAAACGGATAAGGTTTTTTTTTTTTTTTCCTCTACAAAATATTTAGATGAACTCACTATATAATAAATATAATTACGAAGCACAACTGGAAGTGAAAATAATGATGATAAGCGCCAACAAAATAAAGTGTAAAACTACGCTCCCTACCAAGAAATTCAAAGCTCCGTTTTTCAAGTCTACTTTGTCAATACGAAGAAAATTCTTTCTCTAGCTTCAAGTGATAACCAATATTATTGTTTGCATTCTCCATTATCCGCAGTCATTCTGAGATGATATTCAAACATGAAGTACAGAAAGCATCACAACGAACCGAGATTTAAAGATTAATGTAAACAGGAAACATGGAACATATGAAGTGAAAAGACAGAAATTACCAAAAATTTGTTCAATGCATATCAAAAATTTTATCACTTATTCATTCGCATTGCCTTCATCCACTGTCTGCAGTTTTCCCGAATGGAATAACCCTCGAATCACCAAACAATCTCTGTTGTTCTGGTAAACATTTTATGGTGCATTGGTATCCCATCAAATTTCTTTCCGAATATTCCATAAGCACGGAGAGCTTTTCAGATTGGATTTCTTCACCGATCATTCTAGCCTCTTCCACTAAATTGTCAAATTTTCTTCAGTATTCTAAAAATTTTAGTTCCTTCGATTCTAATTCTTTTATTTTAAGATTACTTTCACAAGGCAATTACCGGTTTCTTTCGCAAATTCATTATGCCTACAACGATGAATGGCTGGAATAAGGCATGAAATCAAACCAGACAATAGTATAATCACACCAGCAAAATAAAATGACGCATCATATGAGGCAAACATATCATAAACAATTCCTGCAATTCATCATATCTAAATCAATTTCACCATAATTTCGACATTTCAAGCTGCTGATAATTTACCTGCTAAAGGTGTTCCTAATAATGATGCTATACCCCTGCTGACAACTAATAGACCGAAAGAATTCGTTAATCGATCCAAACCTAATTCATCTACCAACACGATTGATGTAAGAGAAATATATGCAGCTGAAAAAAGTTTTTCAACATATAATTTTGTTCAAACAGTAAAACTCAAAATGTTTTAATTGTGTGCTTCAAAAATGTCGGATTTAAAATATCTAAAACGCGTATGCTACTAAACATATTAAAAATAATTGGTCTGGTCATTTTTTCCAAATTACAACGAAAATTAATTAGACATTTTCCAGGTTATAGGGAATTGAGCATAAAATGACAATACGATATACTGCTACGAATAAATTTATTAATTTAACAGAACTAACAGATTATGAATCCAAATAAAATGGAGTAAACCAGGAGACCCCCATAGCCAGGAAACAGTGGACATAAACAGGTAAGCACACCACATCCAAGCAATGCAAAATTGTTTATTGTTAATGCTGACAGCCAGCCACGATCCGCTAACCAACCAAATGCTATTCGGCCTGCAAATAGCCTACTTTAACTTTGTTCTGTAAGAGTATTGACCTAATGTGAAGGTCAATCTATATTCATTTACAATTTCTATGACGTCGCATACCGATCGGGTTTGTAAAGGTCAAATAAATCAAGATATTTTTCAATTCACTGAACCTTGCTTAATCCCACGCATTTCACGCAGTGAATAACAGCTCTCATATTTTTTCAAAGGCCCTAGAAATGCTCATTATTTACTTAGTTTGGTTCTATTTGTACATAATAAACAAATGAGAAAATTAAGTGAAAGCAGATATCTCTAAACTACAAAAAGGCATTAACATTCAAAGGTTTTCGAATGCTAAGTCCTTTTTAAAAGAAAACTGGAAAAGTATTGAAAAAAAAAAACAAAAACAAAAACCGGACCAATGGTGTTGGTAATGCCGATTACTGATAAAAGTAATGAACCGCTAGCTTTGGTATGCCCTTTTGCAACAGCCATATCAATGAGAAACATAAAAGGCACGTAAAACCCAAGCATTCCACATAAATTTGATATGCAAAGTAAGAACATAGCTGGTTCCTTCAATAACGAAATATCAATCATTTCACTCAAAACATTGCGAATACTTACTGGAATGCATTCACACCTCCTGAAAATCATCATACTAAAGCACCTCATAATTAGTTGCAAAGTATCAATCATTTTACTCTGACAATTCAGTAGCATGCGATTCCTTCAAACTATAGGAAGGAAACTATTTCTAGAAAACTGAAATTTGTTCATTTTCATAATTGAGTCACAGTGAATACATCTGCAAAGACTCAAAGACCTCCTTTCCATGACAAATTTACTGAAAAATCAAATATTTTTTTTTTCTACCGTAAAAGATGGCGATCAACAAGTGGTGAAAAAATAAATAGTTTCAGATTCTACTACTTATTTCATGTCTTAATCGGTAGTTCCAGATATGGCAGTGCATTGTTATTTCAACTTTCTCGTGCGTAATATAACAAAACATTTAGCAAAAGAGATTTTCAATACAATTATCAACTAACCTGTCAGTATAATAATCGACAAGTTGATCCAGCTGTTCGTCTTCTTCCCCAGTAGCTCCATGATTACTATGTAATTTATTAGGCGTGTCGCTAATTTCGTCTACCTGTGACACGCCAGCAATTGCATGGCCAACAGCTGATGCAGAGATCGAGATTTGTGATTCTCTATATGACTGGTAATTACTACCTATAAAAAGAGGATTTGGATTGCATGGGTTAAAATAGATTTATAGCATATGATCACATAAATTTTAACACAACTAAATACAGATGAACATCGATTTTGAGATACGATAAACACAATACCTTCGGACTTGAATTCAGGTAGATTTCGGATTGAACCAGAATAAAATATATCTCGTCGACTTAGTGGTTTGTTGAACTCTTTAATGCTGCTCTGAAAATACTCTGCAAGTCTAAGAAACATGAAACATTGTTCCTTTAAAATATGGAATTAAAAAAGATCAACTAACTGCAACAGACAACAGCGACTCAGCACCCTTCATTTGCGACGACTGCGACAAAAGGTTCATCGAGTGTGCGAAACTAAGTAATGATATTCTGTTTAAAACATTAGCTAAATTGCCATGATTCGTTTTTAGATCGGTTGCCGATGCAGTCTTGTTATTTATACTATAAGCATATAATCGTAACAATATGAAAGTGCGGAATACTAACCCATAATAGAGTATGAAACCATCCTTTTATGAAGCATTTCAGCTGTTAACTTTCCCTTGCAAACATTTTCAAAGAATGACAAAACCGCTTCTTTCCTAAGATTCTTGCCGCTTTACTAATATTTTAATTCTAGAAATTTCTGAGTATGTAACGTATTTTAGAATGTCAATGTACTGAGATAACTAATGTTGTGAGGAATTTGTGCATGGAAAGAATACTTCCAGCAATCGATAGAACTTCATTCACTAAAGCTTGCATAGAACATAGAACAACTTAGCGTCGAATTGGAGAACGAGTCTTGGTTTGAGTCTTTATCTATCTAAATGAACAGCCCCGCCTTTCTCACTCCTTTGTTCCTGTCAGTGCACTTCCCTTCATCTTTCATATATCATGAACCTTGCTTCCGGATCTCTTGCTTTCGCTGATAGCCGCTCAGTTGAATCACTATGTATACCACTATTTTTGCTAGTCATGTTTTCAACAGCCGGTGCCAACAGAGTCGCTTCGTCAAATTGGTGTGTTTCACTTTCACTCTGTGTATTAGGTACACGCCTGAACTTTTGAAGGTTATTCTCGTCTGTCGCACTATCTATAAATATTTCATGAGTTGGAAGAAGTCGGCTCAAAATAATATAAAGGTCACTATTAACAGTGATTAAATGATAGTCTTAGAAATTTTAAACAGAATTAATCCCTTGCTTTCATCGAAATAACGACTACTCAATTACAAGGGTGCAAAATAGTCTAACCTTTGCTTTCCTCATCATTTGTTTCCCATTTTTTCTCTTTTGATTTCAGAAGCTACAATAAATTAATATGAAGAGTTTTCCACACAAAATTTTCACTCCATCCTTGCTTGAATGAATAAATAAATTACAGTAGATATACGAACCAATTCTTCCACATCAGTTTCCGTATTCTCCTTTCCTCTTTTAATTGCGGGTGCTTGCAACGGTCTGTATAGTAATCCATAAATAGTGCTCGAAAAACTCAGAGCAGCAAGTGAACAGATAGCGATTTTCCACCCAAACTCTGGAATTCATTTCAAAAAAATGAAGAAAAAAAAGAAAAATTCTATTATATTACTATGTATATATAAAGCATACGATTGATGACGACTATGCACAGAGGTGGAAGTACAAATGTCCCAACACCTGAACCAGCAACAGCAATGCCAGTTGCAATCGAACGTTTCTTCTCAAAATAATAACCAACAGTAACGATTGAAGGAAGGTAAATGAGTCCAAAACCAGTTCCTATAAATAACACATTCATATACCATTATCACTCCTCTTTAAAAATATTAATTTTTGAAAGTATTCCATTCCACTGGTTAACCCTAATCGGTGACGCATTTCTCCATAAAAAATGCATGGCTATGTCTTTTCTAGAATCAGTTAAAAATAAAACAGCTTCTTTTGAATTACCAGCAAGAAATCCATAGAAAATCATAAACACGTAGATACTCGAACAAAAGATTGAAGCTAAAAACGATAAACCAGCCACAAAGGAACCAATTATGACAACCATTCGAGCGCCATATTTATTCACCAAACCACCAGCAACTGGTCCTTGAATTAATTTTGATCTATGTATTGCACTCCCTTAATCAACATTTTGCAATACTTTTTCAAATATTGCGGCAAAACAAACCGATCAGTAAATAACAACCAATCAATAGGGAACCAATCAGCGAAACCAAAGCCTTAGATGCATTGAAATAGTCCTGGTAAATACTCATGAAAGCACCAAATGAATTAGCGATACCATCAACCACAAAATTTGACATGAATGCGGCAAATACGATTACCCATCCATAACCACCATCTGGCGGTGCTGGCAAAACATCGTTGAAGTTTCCTTCCTCGGAACCATCTTTATCACCTTCAATGTTAGAAAAACATTATGAATTACCTAGAGTTCTCCTTTATGAATCGTGTTCTTTCATAGCATAGAAAATGCACACCTAACCGTTCTACTGCATCTGACTGATCAGAGTAAATTCGAAAGATCACTTCAATGCTTCGAAAATGCAAAATTCAAATACCAGTATCACATGTGCATTAATTCACAACGTGTAAGAATGACAACCGACGTAGTAAAATTGTTTTTATAGGGTTCATCTTTATGCTTAATTATTCGACTACTGAATTCACTTATGCTACAGTTGTAATGATTAGTATGCACAGCTTCTTATTTTCTTTTGCATTAAATAGAAGTGTCGTATAACAGTACAACACTAATGCTGAGAAAAGATACAAACACACTGCAGCAATCCTGAGCGTTGTCATGATTGCATTTACCGCCCATATTTTCACCATTACACGCTTCTGCTTCATCCGGATTTGCTAAAAGTCAACTTTTATGCATCGGTGGTTTTATGATCTATTGATTAAAAATTATTTTTGCTCTTTCTCCAAACGACATTCTTACTGTTTATTTTTCATTAATGGAAATGAGAAGAGGTATAAATGAAATAATGACAATGGGTGTTTATGTTCAACATGCGGAAGTATCTCAATAAGAACATCGCATTGAAATTCTAAACGAACTCGGCGACATCAGAAAATATACCGTGCCCGTTCCTTTTTGAATTATCTTCAGCAGGCAATAATTTACTAGACGACTGATTGCCATTAACAGCAACTGGTGGTAGATCTCTCCCAGTGTCACCCTGCAAACAGAAATGAATAACAGTTACAAATTGTAATGACTTCACATTATTTTCTCTAAATGGATATTACTAGCTTATATTTATCAATTATTATAAAAGATATTTCCCAACAAACCTGAGTTCCTTCAGTAAACCAGGCACCATTTATTGGTTTCATACTCTTCTCAATAGGCATACTTGTTATTTTTCTGAAATCGTAGATGTCAAGTCCATTCTGTTTAAGACGACATCAAAAAGCGCAAAAAATATTAACTCTATATCTTTTAATGAGCCTACTTGGTAAGAAATCTGAAAGACAGCAATTTATTAAAAGACGCAACAGTTAACATATCAATAGAGCGCTAAATTAATTTGACAATTTCAAGTAGAGATCTTATAATAAAAATAATGTACATTCCGCATCAAATGGTAAGAAAATGAAAACATCGAAAAAATTGTGGAATTCGCTCATCAGCAGCTCTTAAACGTTCTCCAGAGAATGATGTCAATATTTGAACCAGATTCTATTTCCGTTTTTTACTTCAGTAAAAATTTTCAAATGATTTCAAGGCTATTTTTTCTGTGGTTTGAATAGCCACAAGAAGTTTTAGAATCAAAGTTCACCGCAAATCTAAATGAAAAACTATGTTCAGAAAATTGAAATTTAAATACAATTTAGGACCACATGCCTGAGTTTCATTGAGCACAGTGTTTCCTATATTTTTTTTAAGACGAAATATTAATAACAGTTGAAAAGGCAAGTGGGAAACGAAGAAAGAACATGGAGAAAAGGAAAACGTTATCTGGTGTGCAGCAGAAAGACAACTAGCTGTTCATACGATCATTTATGTCCTTGAATAAAGCATTCACCATTTTCCAAGCATGCCCCTCAGTCGTTCTGGTATAAAAAGAAATAGAAAATACAAACCGATAGACACATTAAGTCTTTGGTCTGATATAATTATTGTTTGCTAAATAAATTGACATTGATGTAAGTTAAAAATTAATTTCTTTAATGCAATTAACCAAAGAACAAAGATCCTTCTCTGATAAGAATTTCAGAAACCACTCTGATTTTACCAGTCAGACAATATATTATCAAAACGGCTTATAATATTCCTCAAATTACTTATGCACTAGAGATATGGAATACATTTAAAACTTTAAAAGAATAAAAATGTTGGAGAAATATACTCAGATTTTAGAATATTATTTTCCGCAATTTTAATAAGCTAAAAAAAGACAAAACTATTTCGTTTGTTACTTAGAGAAAAATTCGTCTAAAGGGAGTAATCACTTTATGATTAAAAAATCTATAGCACCAAAGTATAGCACTGAACTTTCCTATTCTAGGTCCATATAAATGCAAATACAAAAATTTCTCAATTTCAGTATTTTCAATTTTTTGGCAAAAACTTTTGGAACAATTTTATAATTATTCACATTAGGATAATACAAATTTGGCTTTCAAGAAGTGCTCTAAGAGGAAAAGAAATGCGACTCGATTTTAAAATGAGTAACTCGAGTTGAAACAATTAACAGTAAATATCAAAACGAGCAACTCACACTCTTGAAAGTGATACCCTCTACTAATAAAAATATGATGACGGAAACCGAAATACTGGAACATCCAAAGTAAATAAGGGAAGTTGAAGCAGTGACAGAGCTTGGAGGAAAATCAAAGCACAAAGTTGCAAAGGTTACTGATGCAAACCATTCTACATATCAAACGCATACCCATAACAACATCTCTATTTGTCTGCAATATTGCATGTACTTCTATTGTTTTTGGAAGTTACATTTCAGCCATTCCATTACACAATTACAAGCTAAGTTTCATTCCAAACTTCATACATTCTGCTGCATTTTTCCAGACCTCTGTTATTTTTTTTTTTTTAAAAAAAGGCAAAACAGTTCATCACTAAATGTAAAATAAATTCTACGACCTGTCTTTGGAAACG
The DNA here is from genome assembly GCF_000002995.4 of Brugia malayi. Classification (NCBI taxonomy): domain Eukaryota; kingdom Metazoa; phylum Nematoda; class Chromadorea; order Rhabditida; family Onchocercidae; genus Brugia; species Brugia malayi. The sequence continues at coordinate 8,063,139 of NW_025062479.1, forward strand.
TGGATAACGAAATAATTACTCTCTAATTACAATTTCACTAAGGACAACAGAGATATTTGGCACCACATAAATTCGCTAAAAGGAACGAAATGGCGTCGTTTCAAGTTTCAGAAGGATGAAGAAAAAATATAATAATGTGAATTATGAGCTACAAAAAACCATTATCTTTGGAACAAGAAGTGACAAAGTAAGGGGCCAAAAAAATGACAGTTCACAATGTACAGACGATACAGAGGAAACATCAGTCAATTTTGATTCCTTTCAAATTGATTAAAGGTATACATCTGAACTAAAAGTGAAATTTTTGCATTATGGTGATATCGTTCTATGAAAACTTACCAATATTATTTAGTGAAGTAAAAACATTGTTTATGTCAACGTGCTTACATTCATACCTAATCTTTTTTTTTCGTGTTCCGCAACTGCTGCTCCACTGCTATCTTCTCATGTGCCATGCGACTTAAGAAGTAGCGACTCATTTCTACCAGTTGAAAAAAAGAAAGGATGTAGTCCAAACAAAGCACTGAACTTCCAATTTTCACATCATGGTGTTGTAACGAACCATATCATTTAATACTAATATGTATTACTTTTTTCAAGTCTTAACAACTCATATCGAACAAACATGCATTAGCAAACTGGTTCCGCTTATAAAAAAAAAAAACGTTTTACTCGGGTAATTAGTAGGGCAACGATATCCAGAAATGAATTACTAATAGAAAATATGCTAAGAGTTAATACACTGGAGTGGAAAAGAAGAGAAATATAAATCTGGAGTAAGACCGTGGCTTGCAGCATGTGATTTTCTCAAGTATTTACCCTTTAGAGAGCAGAACTTCAATATCAGATGAAGAAAGCAACCACAAGCAGAATGATGGATTCAAACAATGCTTTAAATCCTCTTCTTTTCAATCACTGCTCAAAATTAATTGGGATAAAATAGGGAAGGCAAACTGCCAACCTTAGGCAAATCGATTAGGGACAGAAAGATGAAAAGTCAAAATGTCTCGCGCCTACCGGCTGGAATAAAAATATATCAGAAGATTGACGTGCATTGTTGATAAATTGACCACAAAAAGGTAGTAATGATAATGACTAAAGAGTGGCGTTTGGAATGGAACAACGCTGTTCCTAGCACACCCATCATTCTGGACTGATCGTACACACATACATGCGCCTAGATTTCCAAGAGCATAGCGCGACATAGTGAGACAGATGGCTGCACCATCAGGACACGAATAAAGCCATGCCAGTGCTATCAGTCTCTTGAACAAGTGTGGATTGGACGAAACCAATGATGAGACTTCAAACTAGATGGTCCTCGTTTTCATACACCGCATTAAATGGACGAAAATTTATTGCATTCATTTAGCGTTACGAACATTCAGAAACATTTACAAATGTTTAACTCTGAAATAATGAAAAAAACGAGAATGCTAGAATTGTTAGTCGTTGACAAAATAGAGTTTGCAGAAATGGACCAAGAGTAACAAGCATCAGTCAAAACCAACAAACTATTTTTTAAACATTGCAAGAAAGAAATTTCAAAATATGATAAAATAAAGATGAAGAAAAGACGAAATATATGACAATGTAGAGTTCTCGAACACCAAAATTCGTTCAACATTATTAATAGTTGTCAATTAGTGTGTCAATATACATTCAATGCATACCATTTTAATACTCAATTTATGGGAAACACGAAGGACAACACACATGTGGGAACTGCTGAATAATTAAGACAGCTGTCTAAAGCTACAAATTCCTTTAACACTTAGCAGCTAACAGCCCTCTTTCAAGTTACTCATTCTAATAATCCTATTTCAAAACTGACGACAATGGTAACGCGATTAATGAGGAGCAATGATCTCACGATGAGAGTTTTGTTCAGAATGCTATCCCTTCCACTTTATGGCTACAATAAATGAATTCAAATATCAAATTAATGAAACATCTATATTTTGCAGTTTCAGCATATCACATGCTGGGGACTTTTTCATGTCATATGAGAATCAACAAATTGAAGTAATGATCATGATCAGCAAACTCCTCCTCGTATCCAATCTCTAGTGCAGGATTTTTCCTTCTTTCTTAAAGACAACATTATTCTCTTCAATAAATATAATGCTGACAAATACCATAAGAGGTATGCAATGGCCTTCACTGTAGGCTCTTATCAATAAGATGATTTTCAGTGCTTTTTATAACAATATTAAAATCAACAATTCATTGAAATTCTTGATTGTGAATTTGAAAGAGTTCTTCTAGAATGAAAAAAAAAATTTAAAACAATTGGATAAAATGAAAGTTTGTTTGTGTGGAAGGAAAAGGAAAGAACAAGATAGAAGAACAAGCAGGGAGGAATGAGGTTTTAAAAAATGAGTAATTTAACTAACCAAAGCTCTAAATTGAAATAACAGGTGATATATGAACAAAATTTCTCTGATTTCCTAATTGTCTTTCAGGTGAAAGAAAAACAGTTCATAAAAGAGAAAAAGGTTTTACGACATTCCCTTTTTCACGGATTTATTCTATTTCTGAAAATAACGCATATTTAAGAACTGTTTACCAGGAAACTGATCAAAATTAAGCACAAATACTCCTAGTTACCCACAACAATTTCAAATTCGAGAAAAACTGACCACTCTTTCATCAACGTTTAAAAAATCATTTGAGCAACTGTTTATTCCAATACAATGAAAAGTAAACGATTGTGTAAATGGCTTTAAAATGGGATAGTGTGCATTTCTAAATGTCGGTTAAGATACTAACACAATTGAAGACATTACCGTAGCCTACTCATCACAAATCTACAATTCCTTCCTATGTTTTTCCATTTCTTCTTTTGTCTTATCAGCTCTTATCACTGTTAATTTTCCTAAATTATACTATTGTGACACTTAACAAATTCGAGGGACTGTGATTTTTTCTCTTGCACCACAACAATTTCTTAAAACAAATTCTTTCCAAACTTTAAGATTTAATTGATTATCCCGAGATATTTGATATACTTATAATAATCATCGCTATAGCAGTTTTTCATGCAATGCCTTTTAGCGGTTGTCATATAAAGGAAGCAACCAACAACCTTTTTTTTTGTCCTCTTACCACGACGGTTCATTTCACCCGAATGTCCCGGACTGCACGAGATGATATCAATTCGATTCCAATTTTTTATCTTCCATTTTCAGTTCTGGTGTGTTTATAGTTCATGTCAAGTAGCAGCTTGCGAAATTATTTGATTTTTACGTCAATCCATTTTATCCCTCACTTCGCATACGTCCAGATGTAAGGCATCATTTTGCATTGGCATTGTAAAAATTCGTGACGAGGACCAACCGTAAATTACTTTTTATTTCAATGTACAAACTGGAGAAGTAAACTTAAAAAAATCAAACTGATGTTACTTGTTGAATGAGATTGGGAGATAGATTAGTGGGACTTCATATCTTTCTTAGAGAAGGTAACCTATGACAAAAATTTTCACGTATGCTTGTGCATGTTGAATATTGGTTTACTGCTGTATTTTTCGCGAAATTTTCCACGCTCTTTTTCCAATTAACATCATGCGAACATACCTAATATACCAATTAACATCATGCGAACATACCTAATATACCAATTAACATCATGCGAACATACCTAATATACCAATTAACATCATGCGAACATACCTAATATACCAATTAACATCATGCGAACATACTTAATATACATATTCCTAAACTGAGTCATTGAGAGTATGCAGAGATATACAGCAATTCTTAGGACGATATTATTCGACCTTGCTACCAAATTGCTTGCGTGCTGGCCGAGCTTAAGCATTACTGAAATTATCTTGCTTGTGATTATTGGAATTACATGATTTATGTAAATATGCAGCAGTGGACCAGTCAGACTGACTACCATCTTCAGTTTCGAGATGAACTTTTTTTAAAAGAGTCAGTTATATTCTCATAAAATCGAACAGCAATGCGGAGAACGATCTATTCATTGGTTTTTGGAACACACATTTTATTTTTTGCCACCTTTTTTCACACCTCTTTGGCGCACGATGATGAGATTGCGTTTGTTGAAGATGACGTGGAAGAGGTGGAGGTTGGTTCTTATCTTTATTGATTTTTGCACGTCGTATAGAATATAACCCCATGTAATTTAGTTAAATTCAATGCTGGTTTTCCTGTAGATAGTATATTGTTGTACATTTTCGTTTACAGTGGCATTTCATCTAGGTTTTGCTATGTAAGAGGTGCAAATGAGACTTATTAACATAGCGAACTTTGGCTTAAATCTATTGCAGTTGTCACCGAAGCAGACTTCCGTGGAATGTTGTGCCACTGAGAGCGCTAGCTTCATCAGTAAGCATTATTTTTTGGTAAGAGTTTAATCTGTCAATTTCTTGGTTCATGAAGTGAATTTCTTCAAACTGAAGTGTAATAACTTTTAGGCAAGTACAGTAGATGGCAAAATAACAGCAATGGATATCGAAAAAAGTGGTGAAGTGGTATGGATAGTGGATGCTGATAATGTCCCATTATTATCAAGTTCGCTTAATCAGCAAAAAGTAATACTATGGTTTTAACATTAGTTCCTTTTGCGAACAAAGCTCAACTTTTTGCTTTGTCACTAAATATATTGCCTTTTAGAGTGCATCGGTTAAGATCTAGAACATTTTTGAAATGTATAATTTGTAACACATTGTGAAGACTTTGTTAGTAAAAAGAATCGTCGTTTTTTTTTGCAAATTTTGATCAGTGACTTAATTTTATTCAAGCAATGTTCAGTCATTCAACACAAAACTAAGCAGTGTAATATGTTGGCTTTGTAATGTACCTTCCCTTACATTTTTGCCCTGGAGATAACCTTCTTTTGCTTTACTAGTATTCTTTGGGTGTATTTGGGGTTTTGCAGTTAGTAGCCGATAATTTTCCATACATATTGGTCCCATCGCTTGATGGTTCGTTATACATGTTCAATGTGAAAAGTAGTTCGTTGAGTCTAATCCCGTTGAGTCCTAATGCGCGGATACTGGTTGGGAATGATGAGATTGCTGGTGGGACATTTGTAACATCTACTGGAATCAATCCTCTTACTGGCAAGGTATTTCAATTTTAAATCATTTACGACGTTTGCTTATCACAATTTTATGGTTGGTTAGAGGGAACTTGAATTTACATTGTTTACTATTATGCTAATGAATTATATTCTCACAATTTTTGAGATGAGATATCGATGTACAGCAGGAAAATGCATGCAGTACGAGGCAACAACGAACGATTCATCGCTTTATACCCTAATTATGCGAAAAAATACACAAATTGCTCGAGCTGCTGATCCTCTTACTGGAACAGAGAAGTGCATACATAAATACATAAATAACTGTCAATTGGATGGTTCATTTAAAAAATTCTCAAAGTTATGACTTAGTATAGATTAATTTTAGGTGGAATTTATCAGTCGGGGAATATGACATTAGTCTGGTTTCATCAGACCATTCACTTCATTTTGAAAGAGCAAGTGTACCTGCTCATATCCGTTTTCTCTTGGAACCTCCGAGCGGTACTATTTCAGCAGTTGATAACTGCGGAAATTTGAAGTGGGAAAAGCGACTGTCAAGCCCAATAGCTAAAGCTTGGCAATTATCTCGTGGCAAAATCTTCGAGGTTGGTGCTAACAATATTCTTTTAATGTTTTTAATGAATACGTCAGCAATTATTTGGAACCGGAAATCTTTGCTGTTCGTTCCAAGTATTAAATAGTATTTTCCTTAAATGAAGGATTCAACTAACTCAAAGCAGTAAAATTATTTTAAAAAAACAATCATTTATAGAGTTTCCGTTGACATTTTTTTTTTTTTTTTTTTTTTCAGATATCACTGTTTTCTCCTGAGACTATAGGTGCATTGAGTGACTTTACTGAAAATGGTCATCAGTTTATCTCTAAATATGAAGCACCGTTTTATTTTGGTAAATCTTCAGATTAGAATTAAATTTCTGGGATTTCTTCTCTCTCAGTGATTGCGATTACCGTCTGGTTAAAAATGTTGGACTTGAACTTTGTATTTAATTCTTGACTATGTAGTGGTACAAATTTCACAGCGTTTAATTTTTTTTGCTGGAAAGTGAACAAGAGATTTTGCAAAAGCGCTTCGACTTCAAAAAATTGTGCCAACCACTTATGTTTTTAAACTACCTATAGAAATAGTTATTTCTGCTCAGAGGAAGTTATATGTTTTATCTCGTTACAGATTTACTTTTTTTTTTTTTTTTTGACTGAAACTTGGATACATTTGATAAACTGATGGAGTAATTTTTCAGGAACAGTCAACTCAGTACCGTATATTATACCTTCGGAGTTTATGCGTGAGCTGCGTCGAACATCTGCAAATATACAAACGCAATATCATCCGCAAATATCAGATTCGTCTTGTTACTCAAGGGCGCCATTTTTAGAAGGCCTGAAAGTTGGTAAGTTTGTTGACATAAAAATGCTGCTAAAGGTACTTCACTTTTTAATTTATTTTTTGCAGTAAACGTTTGTTTTCTTTACTGCAGGTGATTTGATACGAAGATCGTATAGGACTGAAAATACGATTGAGGGTAATCAAGTAAATAGTGCTCGAGGTTCAGCTGCCTCAAACTCATTGACATGTAATATATATGATGCAATTACCATTGCTGGCAGCAAAAAGTTTGAAGAAAACATTGGAGTGACAGGTTAGTTTCAGGAAATAAATAACAAATTTATAAACGTTTGCCTTATTTGTGAGGATTAGTGTTCAGTTTGTCTTTCCTGGTCTGTTTTAGTAGTCTCTTTGTGCACACTTTTAACTTATGTTTTTATGTCACTTTACGATTATATAGCTTAGGTGATTACGGTTGGTACATATTCAAACCACTTCGCAAGCCGTGCCAAAAAGGCAACCCTTTTCGAGAAATAGATCAGAAGAAGCTAAGTCCTTGTAGCTACCTCTGCAGACGAAAGAATGTTTTGGAAGAACTGAAACAGATCGCACATGAACCAGTTTCAGGATGGTGGTAAGTGTTATTGTGTAGATGCTCACCTTTTGTCTCAATCAATGTTCAAAAACCAGAATCTGAATAGCAGTATAATGTTGCATTGCTTTATTTGACATTGTGTAGGTTTTATGGCTTCTGTTGATAAATATTTCAGGAAACTCGTTGCACTTTTCTTGTCTTTAATTACGAGTTCATTTGCTGCTATAATTCTGTTTTACTGGCAACAGATTCGACATCTCAAATTATTTGTTTTATTACATGATCTTAGGAAGAGATCTCACACTCACTGGAATATTTCATTTCCGGTTTGTTTTCCGCTCAGAAATATGATAATTTGCATCCTTTTAGATGATGAATTTTAATTGCGATGTCGTGTGGTTAAAACTTTCTCTTTTAATGATTTGCTGGTGAAAAGGTTTTTGTCGTGTGGTTAAAACTTTCTCTTTTAATGATTTGCTGGTGAAAAGGTTTTTGTCGTGTGGTTAAAACTTTCTCTTTTAATGATTTGTTAATGAAAAGGTTTTTCCACTGAAAAAAAAGGCATGGATCAGGTCACTTTAAAAAATGAAGTCTTTTTAGGATGAGTGTTTGTAACCTGATATGGGTGAAATAAAAAACTTAAAAACGTTTGCATCAGTTGCTGAGCAATATTTGCTAGAGTGCTGGTATTTTATAAAAGTTATGCTAAGCTGAATTCAATAAAATACAGTATGATGAACATTGAATTTATTAGGTGCAATTATTTGCACTGCATATTCACAGGGTATTTCAATGTATAATGGTTGGTATATTCATATATTCGTAATATTTTAAAAAATTCAATAGTCATAGTTTTCCAGCGATTGTGTTCATTGTCAGGGATATTTACTAAAACCACTTTAGGATACGAAATCAAAATATTAATTGCTACACACAATTTCTAGTCGCCCCAAAAAACGAAATATCCAAGTGTTGGCACATCTTTCGGTACCAGGATGAATCGGAAAACAAGCACAACAGCTCCTCAACCCGCACAAGAGTTGTTTTCATCGAAGTAGGCATCAGATACGTTATTTAGCATGTTCATTAAAATATATCAGCAGTTCTTGTTGACGGTAATTAAAAGTAGAACGTATATCTGTTAAGTATAGTGATTGTGGTTAACCAATTCGTTAAGTTCTTTTGGTACTAAATTTCAACACAGCAGTTACGTTAGTTACGTATACTGTTTAGTATGCCCACACAAAAAAATGAGAGATTTAAAGAAAGAATTAATGTTGAAATGATGTGCCGTTCTTATGTATTTCTAGTCTTTCTGTTATTCTTTCTATGACTTTGACATTTCATCATGATAATAGCATATTTAGATTTCTCGAAGATTTTGTGCCTGAGAAATGGCTTGGACGTGGTGGTTATGGTGTTGTTTTTAATTGTCGCAATCGATTAGATGACAGAAGCTATGCTGTTAAACGAATAGCAGTTAGCAACACGTCTGTTTATCATTATTACCATCATAACGTGGTACTTTAATAAGATGAATATTACAGTGATGCAGTTCCGCGATCATTATTACAACAGAAGACTCCAAAGTGTCAGATAAATGTTGTTTGACAATATTATTTTATTAACTACGTCCGATGTGAATTCATGTCAGTAGGAATGTACTATTTTAAATTTTCGTCTTTTAGTAATAGATCTACATGGTTGTTACATATTAACATCTGTACATTTTTTAGTGCCAGTGAGATTTCTTCATGGTGTTGGTGCTAGATTTTTTTATTGTTTGCTTTGTTTTAAAAGTTGTTCAGAATTTCAGTATTGTTTAAAATTTCTTTGATCTAACAATTAAGGACTGCTGCAATTGATCATGTGAAACGAGAGGCGCGTGCAATGGCACGTCTTGACCATCCGGGCATAATTCGTTACTTCCATACGTGGATGGAAAAACCTCCTTCCGGTTGGCAGCAAACAAAAGATAAGGAAATTCTTCAAAACATGTATGTTTTCAGCTTCTCAAATCTACCTTTTTTCATCTTGTTTTGTTACTGCAAAGAATATTTTCAGTCGCTTTACTGAGGATTCAGGAAACAAATTCGCAATGCAAACACTGGAAAGTGAACAGAATATAATCGAATCGAAAAATCTTGCAACTAAGGCATGTGGCACTTGAATTTACAGGCTTTTTCCTTTAAAAAAAAAAAGATCGTACATCTTCGTGTCTTAACTGTTGAAATACATGTGTGAGAAAATGGTGATGCTGAATTTTGATAGTGATGATACATGTAACTGGAGTAATTTAGGATTCGTCAGTCAGTAAGGAACTGTTGTATGGATTAAATTTAAATACGTCTACCAACGGAAAAGGTATTACCATAAGCGGTGATGCCGATAATCTTTCGTGGATAAATGGTGGTAATGGCAGTGAACTGAGGTCAGCAACAGAATCGGACTCATCTCTTGATATTAACAACATGTCTATTGGACCTGGAATTACTGCCGTAGCTAGTAATTTCTTCGATCTTTCTTTTTCTTCTGTAAATTTATTCATTAGTGTGTGATTCTCAAAAAATTTCGGTACTGTATTACAGTTCAGTATTGTATTTGGAAGCACACTTGGATTTTTTCGTTCATTTCAACTTCAACTAGAACTTCTCTAATCTTACTCTGAACCGATTGATGCTTGTTCTTTTACTTCCCAGATTTTATACGATTGATATTAGATTTTTTCAGTTGTACTCAAGTTTTAGAGATATTAGCTTAGGTTTTTCAGCAGGAAGTGATGATTCAACAGGCATAATTTTTGCTCAGTGTGGAAACTTACACAGCACTGAAGAAATCGCAAAAAAAAGATCAAGAAACGACACATCACTGGATCCTCTTCAACCTCCTGCTGTTTTGGTCACAAGCATTTGCGATTTGCAGAATTGTAGGAACATCAAAGACTATGTCTACCTTTACATACAGATGGAGGTTATTTTTACGCTTTCACTGTGAGCTTTTTAATGAAGTGTTATTTTACAATTGAAATAATTGAAATTAATTACATGAAAAATTTCAATACAATATTGAAGTAGTTCTTACCATAATACTAATGATGAAATTATTCACCTTTAGTTGTGTCAAGAGTTAACTCTGCACAGTTGGTTATTAGCAAATAATAGAGATGAAGATCGTGAAATAACTCGGATGCGCAAATGGCTTGCGGAATTGGTCTGTGCCATTGATTACATTCACAGTCAGGGCCTAATCCATAGGGATTTAAAGGTAAATAGTTTTTGAATATATAATAAGTCAGCGTATGAGATAACAGTAATTGGCAACAGTTTAGGTTAGGTTTGTTCACATCGCCTACATCCTAACGAACGCTTCATATTACAGCCTCAAAATATATTTTTTTCTGCGGAGAACTATTTGAAAATCGGTGATCTTGGTCTTGTGACAAATTATATTAATGAAGAAAGGACCAACTGCAAAAAAAATGTAATAACAGATGTTTGTCATACGAGTCATGTTGGTACCCGTTTGTACATGAGCCCGGAACAGGTAATTCTTCGCGTCTAATGTGTTACATTATCTCTTTTTTGTCCATTATTTGTTAATGTTTTCAAGATTACGGTGTTAGATATATACTTCAGTGTTTTGCTTTCAGTTGAAAGGCAAACCCTATAATGAAAAAGTTGATGTATTTTCACTCGGACTTATCTTCGTCGAACTCATTGTTCCTTGTAAAACTATTATGGAACGTAATAGCGTATTGTCCGATTTACAAAATGGTGTCATGCCGAAATGCTTAGATAATCTTTCTTCTAAGGAGGTAAATAATGGTTCCAGTTTTTTTCCAATAATTTTTTAAATATTGCTATTTACCAAAGTTTTAATTCAAATCCTTTCAAGGGCGTTATATCTTTACTAGCTTTTCATTATTTTTTTCCTCAGAATAAAAGAATTTATCTTTGCTCTGAAGAACATATTTCTTTGAAAAAACTTTTTTTTCAACGTAAACTCTTCAAATCCTTTTTTCATAACGTTACAAGTAATTTTCGCTGTTTAAGAAACTTGTGGAAACTTCTTCCTTGCATACAAACTGAAGTATATAGTATATAGTATCTTTGTAATTCTAGAAAAAGTTCGTCGCCTGGCTGACAGTTGTCGATCCTGAGCTTCGTCCATCTGCGCGTCAATTAGCTGAATGTGATTACCTGCACAATGAAGTACATATGTTAGGCACTTCATATTTTCATGAGCATGCTGTTTTAGGAAGTTGTTAAATCTCTTTAGAAGAATGATACAGATGCACTTGTCCATGGATTCCATCAAAATGGATGTAAATGGCACTAAAATGTTAATATGATTCAAGCATTCCTTCAGTAACCCATCTGCGGTGTTACTGTGATTTTACTTTATGTTCATATGCTAATCGGCATTATGTTTTCAATGACTGCATCAGTTTCCATCTTGTGTTCACTACTAGTTCACCACCTTGTCCTTTTGTTATCCCGCATGTCGTATTACATTTTGTTTACTTATTTCTAGAATGTTTTGTTTAACTAGCAACATTGTTTATCTGGCCTTTGTTATCACATTCGTGAGACCTGAATTAAATCTTAAGTTTTTTGTCGAAAATGGATTTTTTTTTATTAAGAGATAGAAATAGGCCTACGTTTATAACTATATGAAGCTTGCCGTACAATGTTATTTCATTTAGCCATTTCTATTTTTCCTGACCACTTATCCCTTCTACTTCTCTGGGCGACAACCTTATATGAGACAGCAAGGGCATCATTATGACCCCAACAACATTTATTCTTGTACTATACACAATGCCTTTTCGACTACTTCTGCATATATTAATTTTGAAGTTTCGATGTGAAAGTTCCCGAATTGCAATGCTCGTGGTTGCCTAAGGAAATGTACAAACTTTTATTTCGTATTTGTTGCATCCTTTTGCTCATCGCTTTAGGCCATTATTGTTTTTGACGAATTGCATTATTAAAAATGCATTTTTCGTTCTTATGATAGCACGAATACTGTTATGAAAGTCAGTTGTTTTTCGATTTTGTATTAACGATATACAGTGAATGGAGACAAACTATATGATGTGATATTTTCAGGCGGTAATGGATTTTGTAAATAAATGAAAAAACCGTGATTGAAAATTCTGTCTCAGTGGAACAAGTTTCCTGCAATAATATGCGCCTAAAGGTGAAGGGTCTTCTCTTAAAGTTAACAAGGTTTCCATTTTCGTAGATCTGTTTTAAAATCTGTACAAGAAAAGGGATGAAAGTGCAGCCAGGAAGAGTATGATCTGAAATAGTGTCTGCTACCTCACCTTACCCGTACGCATCATTCAATTAATCAGAATCACTGTTTGAGAACGTGCTTAATGATTCGGTCAACTGCTCTGTAAATGAATCCTAGAAAAGTGGGTGGCTAGGCAAATGATAATGCTGCACCAAATGGAAAGTGACTTTTGTTTAAATGATATGTACTACATAAAGTGAGTTATCCGTATAGCACTGTCAAATGCACTTGCTGTGTGCTCATATTGAGCAGCGGACATCCTTAAGGTTATATCTTTTAGGGAAAAAAAAAAATCAGTCGAACAGTATGCAGAAATTTTTAGAATCTGAGATCTCAAGATTCAGTATCAGATTAGGAGAAAGCAGCAGACTTAAAATTTTTATAGCATATAGCAGTATTCTCAGCATCCATATATAAAAGTTGGATTTCGTACTCTAGATCATTTTCTGTTAATCAGGAATGGAATTACAAACTGTCTTCGTCATATATCGTGCATTTCGAAGCACGAATGCGATTTGATGATGGTGGATGTACAAAACAGAGCTGATTAAAGTGTTGCCATTAGAGCTGGTGTTATACAACTCAACGAGATAGTAGAGTAGGATAGGGCAAGTGTCATCAGGAAGGAGAGTATTAAAATGAATGATAAAAGGAAGCGAAGCCAAGTATCATCCCTATTGCCGCCTATTACTGCTGATGCAGCTCCTCGGGGAAGTGTAGAAAATTGAAGAGGGCCGACCAGTGCCGCCCTATTGCTAGTAGACGGCGCATTGATCGGTTAGTTCTATCGTGCTACGGGTCACCTGCAAATCGATCTCTCCCAGCACCCATCCAATTGAACAGAATAAAAAACCTATAGCTATTTACCAACTGATTGGTGTTGAAGTTATTTCACAGCAAACACACACACATATATATATATACATACATACATATGCATACACAACAGCATACATAACATACCTACACACATATTCTTCGTGCATAACGTACATATAGGCAAACACATACAAATGTGCATAATGCACATGTCCTTGGTCAATCCAACTACGTTTTTTTGTTTTTCTATACTGTTTTACCTTTTTTAATATAGCTGAACTGAAGTGAATCAATATATGTCGAGTAACAAGTGAATGACGCTTAGGTGTATGTTAACATCTATCCCATCTTTATGGCTTCAGTTCAGTGCGCTTTGGAGAAATGATTGACCTTTGATGGATGTTTCTTGATGGAACCTCTACAGACGCTGCTATCTTCAGATAACCAATTTAAATGATTTCCTTCGTTAGGTATACTGCATTCCGTCAAAAACGCTGCGAAAGATTGAAACTTTTTTCAGAAAAACGAAATGAATATGGAGATTTTCTTTAATAGCTGTTCGCAAAAGTGATGTTTCATGTTGATATTACCTGGTATAATGAATACCAAAAATATCTAATCAATTATAACAAATACCAAATATCTTTATCAATCAATTATAATGAATACCAGAAATATCTATTACTTCATCAAATTATTTTTATCAAAATCATCTACCCTTCTCAGTAAAAGTCAGCAGATGTCAGTTCTTCATTTCTTGAGGAAATGAAGATCTCCACTTTTTTGTTGAGAGTACCTGGTATTTGCCACCCCTGTGTAGTCAGCATTTTGGAATTTAGAATACATTTTGCAGTTACTGTTGAACTGTGATGAGCGAAATATTAGGCGCAAATTACACGAAGAAAAGCACCCACAAATGTATTCATAAGGTTCGTACCAATGTACAATCAAAATTCAGTAAAATAATCTATATTTTTCTGGATGGATTTTACAAATGAGTTTTTCTAATTTTTGTCCTATGATATGAATGGATTTTGTTTATCAGAAGTCATGCTAATTTATAAGATAAAGTGAAGGTGGGAATTTATGTCGACTGCAGTTCATCTACCACAACGCAAATCTTTGTGTAGTCAGTAAGTCAGATCATAACTAAATCGATTCATTCATAGCCGAATGCTTATTTTTAGGCGGTGACTGATGGCAACGTGAACAGTCCAATGGATGAATTTGACAGAGATGACCTCAATGGTTCTGAACATAGCAGTGATCAAAGACATGAAGTGAATCTTTTCATGCTTGATCCATCTCAATGTTTTTTGTAGCACCTTTGTCTTCGTAATTTTCTCTCATTCGGGTATTCTTTGTGCGCCGTATATTTCCCTATCATCACCTCTAAACATTGTGTCGTATAAGGAGTTTGTCCGAGCAGTTTTAGAAATTGCAATATTACTTGACCATTAGAAAATGGTATTCTCAAATTAGCAGTTATCCTGGAGGTTTTTCAAGTAGAAAGACCTAATCATGAAGAATCTAAGAATGTTCGCTGTAGTTCTTGCAAATTGTTGTTCAGATTTTCGTGTGTCATATATATCATTGCTCATATTTTTGGAGTGACTCGGCGCTTAAAGGCGCTTATAAAGTATTCTGGTCAAATTCTCATCTTCTCTAGTTAGGAAATTAAATTCAAAATCCATTATTGGATAGGAACCGTCTCTGTATAAATTGTGACTGGACATTAATGGTAGCTGCTTGTAGGTCTAAGTAGTGGTGTTTTAGGGACATGAGTCAAAGAATGGTCTTTCTCGATCCAGACATCGTGTAACAACTTTTTCACTTCATTCGGTTATTGATGGTGAAGTACAATGCAGATTTAACATTGCATGTCTAATTTGTAAACATAAATTCACGTGCAACGATACTAGATCGACGTTTCTGGTGAGTTCCCCACATCAACACCGCTGATATAAATTTGAAACATTACTTTCTTTATTTGAGCGTCAGAAATGGTGGATTCTAGGCTTATTATATTTGTGATGATTGCATGGAAAACGAAAAGGGACACGCCGAAGAATTAGAAGCTGCTTTACTGGTAAGGATCAAGAAGATTAACACTGTTTTGCAGATTCCTGTTTTCAACATTTAAAATATTCCACAACCGTTGGACACGACTTATTGTGGATTTGCAGACTTTTCTTTTTGCTTTTAAGAAATAATGCATTTTTCTGCAGTTATATCAAATAAAAGAATAAATATGCTTAAAATATATATCCGTACAATTTAAGTCATCTCCAGATAAGCTGTAAATAACATTACGTAAGCAGTACATAACATTCTCTTTCTCTGATCGTTTTTGTTCAAGAGCCTTAGAACCATGTATTGACTTTTGTGATGTACTGCATCTTTTTTTTTTGGTCCCTTGGAACTTCCAAACATTATTGGTTCATAAAAGTGGCAATCTGCATATAAGATCTAATACGTTTTGTGTTTTAATTTTTCCTCATGAGTCAGCTTTTGTAAAATGATGCTTTTCAGAATAATAATAAAGCACGACCAATGTCGGTAGGTTGTGCGCATGCGGATTTGAGTGTTTATGATCATTGTAAATGTCAAAACTGTATTCGACGACAGTATGTCTCTAATTTTAAGCTTCAGTTATTTCTCCTCAGTTATTCAATTTGTTTTTAAGATTTCAAGAAATGTTCTTTTTTTTTTTTTTTTTAAACATGTTTTTAAGATTTCTAAGAAACAGAAGACAATCTTTCTAAAGTATGTTGGCTCACATTTGTTGATACTAGTGCTCTTTATACCAGAAATTTTTTGGCTAGATTAGTGCAATGTGGCTAATTGCTAAAGCAGAAATTTGTATAGACTTGTGAGTGAAGAACGACAAAAAGAGGTAGAAGTGCTACAAAGATGTTGGCATGATTTATGTCAGAATATCCGACAGATGTTCCGGGATGGTCTAAATGCCAACATGACATCATCGAAAGGGAAGCGATTTAATGTGGACAAGATAAAACGAAATGTTACGATGTAAGCGAATCAACAAGTTGTTTTTAGGCATCTTTGTCAACAGCGTCTAACGAAGTTTTCACAAAACTTCCTGTTAGATGATCAAGATATGTATACTTAAAATTTCCTGGAATGGAATGAGAAATGAATTTAAATTTATGAGATTTTATGCTCATTTGTTAGAGCATTGCATATGTGAACTTAATAGTAATTTTTACATGCAAAACATTGCTCAGATTGGCGGAGAAGGATCCTCATCAGTTGTACAAACGATTGGAGAGTATTGGACACGAATATGTTTTGAATCTGAAATCAGACGATCTGTGGCAAATACTGGTGGCCCCTCAAGTCGTACCTGCTCTTATTCAGGTTCCAGCTGTTTTATGGTGTTCCCACTTACGGTTCATTTTCTTTAAAGGAAGTTCCAGAGTAAATAATATTATAAAATGGGTCCTTACTCCCAGGTTGCAGCTTTATGAAGCCGGTGCTAATGAGGAGCAAGTGGAACTTGAACGAGCTAAACTTTTTATCAAGACTTTACTTGACCGCTTTTCATGCCAGCAAGAAACTGCAAGGAATATGTCACCATTACTGGCTGTCTTAGTAAGTAATCTTCCTATCTAAATATTTGAGTAAATTATTTTTAAAATATAGTTGTTCTGAGAACTACTCCGAAAACTGAGACTAAGAGATAAATGCAAGACATTGTAGGTTCAGATAGTGAGTCCTTTATTAGGTATTTTTTCTGTACGGATACTTAGAAAAGCCTAGTTAGAAGAAATAATTTATTGTATTATTCTCTAAGGACAGTAATATTTGCAAAAAAAACGTGGAAACTAATTGTTATCTTTCATTGTACTAGCCAGTTATTCAAATTATTGCTTCAGAATGAAGATTATCTTTCGCAGTTTGGCATTAGTTGGAAAGTCGTAAATCATCACATTTTCGACCGAGTCATTTATCAAGATAATCTTTTGTTAAATTATCTGCCCAACTTAGAAAATGTTCTCAAGTAGGTTAATTTATTAATTTATTACGTAGTATTTTCACCGATCGCACTTGCCAGTATTGTTTTCAGATAAGGTCATTGTTACACTCAAAGCGTTTTCTTCATAAAACCGTTATAAGTTCGAGTATTCTTCTGAAATTACTTTAGAATATTTATCCCCAGTGCGTCATTTCTTTAACTCGACTTACGGATATGAACAGTCCCCTAAAAGTGACTCACTGAGGCTTTAAGCTCTTAAAGAGAAATGCTGTTAAATCACTTTTTTCATCGCAGTTTAATTTTTTGTTAGTTCGAATCCTTCTACAATATGCGACAATGCTTTTAAATGATTCATTCCATGTTTGGACATACTTTTATATTACCATGAAATGAGTCGTCTAGTAAGGTTCCGTAGAACTGACAGAGCTGTGTATTTTTAGGAGAAATAATTCAAATTCCTGTCACTTATCTTCATAAGCTGTTTGAATTAAACCTCTCTTCACTAACATAACGCAGCCAGATTTCATCAGATTCGTATGGAAGGGTAGTTTTTCAAAAGATTTGAATTTCTTCCTTATAACTAACTTTATTTCTGACCAACAATAATATATATTATTAATACTATTGTAATTACACAGTTCTGAACAGTTACTTTTAAACGAATTCTATCACTCTGCACAAAGTGGTTGACCTTGTTTACAGCTAACTAACTGTTCATAATTCTTGTCTGATTTTTTATCCTTGATATAGCAGTAATGGATATTAAAATACAGCCTGTTTGATAGGTGTAAATTGATAGTCCATGATGATGAAAATGAAGATCATCGACAACGTGCTTGCACTGAATCTAGTAATGCAGATATTCCTCAAGGCGCACTCGAACTTGCTCAAAGTTTTCGTGTTTTTCATAAATTAATGGTTACAAGCAGAGAAATATTTAAAAAAGCCAGTGCAAATATCGTATTGTACACCAAGCAGCAGAAAGTTATTAATCATGTAAGTTGGCGAGAAATTCAATTATGTTTTTAGGAAATCCATGAAGTGATGCTAAATTAAGGAACTCCGTCTACTCTTCAACTGCCGAGCACTGAAAGTTTAATTTTTTCATTTTACTGCAAGGTCTTGTTCCAATCAGCCTTTCTAGATTAAGCGCAAAACGAAAGGTGAATTGCTGAAAGAGAATTTGGGTTTTTTCAAAAGCCAGTGGAAAATGATTCGTAATTGCACTTTGCGGAAAGGTCAGTATTACCAATGGCATGCTGATTTGACTGCCTTTGGAGATTTAACTGATTTAATAGATGATGAATGGTAAGCCTTCCTTAATTTCATATGTTTAGATGTTTTTATTTTAACATATCCTGAGTAAAATTTACATTGCTACCATAAGAAAGAATTAATATTTTATGTAGATTATTTCTGTATGGAACCTCAGAAATCTGACAAGGAGGCAATCATATTTTTTACTTTTTATCTAATTTTATGTTTTTACCCATGTCAGCATTATACAGATCACAATTTCAGCGGCCATAGCGATTCGGAAGTTGATGATATTAATGTGTCAGAAAGATTACACGAACTGATTGAAGAGGGACCTGCAAATTCTGTTTGTGTTGGTTAGTTTTCGTGCGCACATGTGTGTTCTTTCAGAAAGCTTTTTTGTGCAATTTCTGTTAAAAGGATCTTGTTCGTATATTTCCAGAGATAGAGCGTTATCATTTGCTTATAGTAGTACTTAAGAGCTTAATAATATGCAATCATTTTCATTCTTGTGATGATGTTTTAAATCATTCTGCTATATAAATTACTTGCTGTCACTTTGCATTCTGATTAGATTGACGTAATGAAGATTTCAGATGAAAATGGCGAAGTATTGCCTTATGTGCGATGCAAGAGGTGCAGTCTTCGACATTGCTCTTGTGACGAGTGTCGAATTTCGCATATTATCACTTGTGGTTTACTAATTGATAACGAGGATATAAATAATTTAATATGGGTTGGCAATTATTGAATTGTTCTCCCATGCATTTACAATTGTATTGTTTCTATTTCAGTTGAACTTGATTATTGCAGCCTGTGAGCGATTGCTCTGGAAGAAGTGATGAAAGAGATTCGGATGAAAAGCCGCAGCGAAAAAAATCATCTCTTCCAAGCATTAAACGTTTGTCCAACCACAATTTACGATTTCAGACTGCAAAAGCCTTGTTCACTGTACACGATCATAACAGTGTGCGATTTTCTGTCCTTTTTTTGACATTTTTTTTTTGTTCTTTGGGAACTTCTGAATTATTAATACATCCATAGGATCAGTGATGCCTTTATTCGAAGAAATTGGCACATAAAAAATGGAACTTAAGGATATCTATAGAATTCATTGTCAAGAAAAATTAATTCGAAAGTTTCAAATGGCATATTCAACAACATGTTAAACTACGTGCGGTCAGCGCTTTATTAGTGTCTTCACTCACTAGAAAAAATTTAGAAAAAAGAAACAGCTTGGGGCGATTGGCAGGTACCATATGATTACACAGATGACATCGATTATCTCGACCACTGTCTCTGTGAAAAGAAAAGCATGCATGGCGAACGTAGGTCGTTAAATAATCAAACAGGTATACATGGAAGTTGAAAATGAAGCTCGGTATATTGCCGGTTTGCAACCTCAAATTCATAGTTTGCTCTTCGATTTTCGTTTGGTATGTTTTTTTTTTTTTTTTTTTTTTTTTTTTGTTGTTGTTGTTGTAAACTGCAATGAATGCTCAGGTGAAGAGGAGCGCGCAACTAATATTAGCGATTCGTCTGATTTATCAAACAGTGAGAAATATCAAGAAATTGTTAAGGAAGCATTCGAACTGATGGCGAAAAGACACAGGTGGAAAAGCTCTCAGTTTTTTGAAATTTATTTTTACGAAATTTATTGAAACTTCTGGGTTTATGGATTTGTTTCTATTTTTTCTTTGAAAATATTTGAACTGGAAAAATATATAATGAACATGGAGTATCTTTTTTAGAATAGAATCGCTGTCAAATTATGAATCTGAGAATATTGATGTGCGAAAGACTTCACCAGGTTTTTCTTTTTTTACAGTAATCATCTTATTTTTTATAGCTGAAGAAGGCTCTTTGTCCAATTTTTCTATTTGTCATTATGTTTGAAGTTTTCAGTAATCGGTAATGAGAAAACAAGCATGATCGGAAGCCCTGGTAAACATGGAGTAAGGAGCTCGTTTTTAATGAAGAAATCGAATCTTCGCTCAGATGGAAAATCTGTAAGTTTGATTTATGATAAGGATATATTTTTCTTTATGGCCTGTAGAATTTGTGTTGGGAAATAATATCAGTTATCCATAAAGTGAAATTAATGTTGGTTCTTTTCTTTTTTCATTGGAAATTTGTTCATCCTTTTGAAGGATTTTACAATTGCATCGGTGAGTAATATAAATGTGACGAGGTTCAAAATAAAGAAAGCAGGAAGTAATGTAACAGTGGATAGCGATGGAACAGAATCTGATTATGAAACATCTTCAGCGTCATTTCCAGGATCAAATCAGCGGTTAATTTATATCTTATTTTCATCCAAAAAAAAACAAAAAAAAAAGACAAGCAAGATGGAAAGAAACGTTTCATGGTGTCACATCTATATTTCTCTTTAGGACTTACAAAAATTCTTTGTTTCTACAATGCAAATTTTTTGTTTGCTTCCAGCGTGGACAGTTCTCATCTATCTAGACCAGATAGGATGATGCTACTGAAAGAAATGACTCGAAGACATTATATTGATCTATCAAAGAATAATGAAGGTAAAACCCAGATTTTCATTAGTAGTTTCTGGCCTGTAATTTATGTTTTCATTTTTAGTAAGGGATTTGGCGCTTGAGCTTTCTGGAAGAAAAACAATGGAGAAACCGCAAATGATGCGCAAAATTGGTTTAACATCACCAGTTTCGAGGCTTATCAGGAAGAGTAAACTTGTATTTGATAAAAACGATGCGAATAGCGATGGCACTGCGACAGTGAAATCCCTTTCGGGTAGCGGAATTAATGTTTTTGAAAGCACGACGTCTTCATTTCGCAATTCTAATCATTTGATGAGTGGATGTTTGAAGAGTGACTGGAAAATTTGCATAGTTGAACACTTTGGATGGTCTATATTGTAGCGTCTGCTCGTGAGCGATTGCTTAGTGAAGTGAAAGGTATGGATAAGAAGATTCGTGAAAGGACTTTATTGCGTTTAGTTCAGTCGTACGAAGATGAACATTGGACAACAAGGTCCCCCGAGGATGACAAGGTTTTTTTTCGAAGTCGTCGACATGCTTTAAAGTCTGAAAGCAGCGTTGTGAATTAAATTGTAAAAAAAAAAAAAAAAAAACATTTTTAACAGTATTCAAACTTTCAAGATATTTCATAAAAAAAAATGAAGCCCATAGTCATTATATTTATTGAGCTGTTGGCTTTTCTGAAGTTCGGTCAATTCACCCTTCCTTTTGAATTCCACTTTTTAATATGGAATGTTAAGGAAGATTTACTTCAAGACCGACTGTTAGAAAGTATGAGGGAGTGTTTTTCCAAGGACTGGATGAAGGAAGAGGAAGCAAGTAATCTCAAAACTACTGTCAAAGATGAGAAGTAAGCATTTCGTAGCCTTTGTTTTCATATTGTGTTTGAGAATCACCAAGATCACAACAGGTAATACTCAGAGATCGATATACCAATAGTTTTTCGTCACTAGCGATTCTGTAAAATTTTTTGCTGTTTGCAACATTTTTTTTTTTTTGTAGTTGTCAAAAAAAAAGTTTTCTATAGTTGTCACTTTATGTTCTTAAAAGTTTACTTATCTTAAACAGCGTACTAAGATATATCCGTGAAAAAGTGTTGGCTCGACGCGCTTTAATATAAAATGTAAGCAGAAATTGCCATTCCGCAAAAATGCTGCTTTCGGTATTATTAAACACTGACACCATACCGTACTTACTGCTCCTTTGTTGCTAGCCAGTTTTTTTTCCACTCGAGACCTACTTCTTTTAATAGATTGACGCGTGCGTTTCTTTTTGGATAAATCTCGCCTTCGTCTACCATTGAGGATACGTGAATTATATATGCAGTTCTTGATTAATTGCTAATCGTGATAAGAAAGGAGGTTACATCTATGCTTTTGAACCACTACTACATCGGAAGATCTGTCTGCCAGATGAAAGATAAATGTGTGGATATTCCATTACTTTGACATACGTTAGTGTATGTGATGTTGCTCTTGAGGTTTGAGTGGCTGTGCTAATTGTATTTCATTAGTTATTCCGTTTCTAATGTACAGTTTTGTCTTCCACAACGCACTAAGGATGAGTAGGAATTTAGATCATAATCGCGATGCGTTTTAGTGGTTTGAGATGAACTGAAGGCGAAAGCGGTTTTGAAGACTTCCATTCTTTTCAAATTACTAAAACTATTTGGTATAAGTTCTTCTAGCTCTTCTGGGCTTTATGAAAATGAAAATGGATTTATTCTTCAGGTGCGCTTCAGCGCGGGAAGTTGTTAGTCGGAATTCGACTGCGAAAATGTCTTACCAAGAAAAAAGAAGTGACAGAGAAATGATATACATTCCAGAGGCTAGTAAGTAATGCAGATTCTTTGTCGCTTCCGTTTGTCAGTAATGTATTTGATGTAGCCGATACTGGTGAGTTTATATCATTCAGTGTGACGAATGTTTGCATTTTGCTTGGATTTGAACTGAATTTTTAAAGGAACGATGGTCAGTTTTTCTACGGCCTCTTCGGGTTTAGCAAATAAAAAAGGAAAGTCATCGCCGAGAAAAGTCGAGCAAGACAACTTAGCACAACAGTGGTCGAAACAAACATTGGCTGCAGCAATTGCTAAACAGTTGACTGAGCAAAGAACTGTCTTCGATATTAATAAAGCATTCAACGTTGAAAAGATTCAAACGTTTGAAAAGGTTCGTTGTTCGGGGCCATTTGCGCTGAAAAAGAGAGGCAGGAAATGTTGAGATTTAACGTTTCGGTACTTTTTCAGCAAAAAACGGCACAAACAGTATCTAGCAAGATGGGTAGACATTTGGATGCGATGTGTAATTCGACGACAGCTATTGATTTTAGCCTTGATTTGGGTGGATTTGAGATTAATACTTTCCCTGAAAGTGTGAGAAAATTACATGAAGAGGGAAAGCTCCAAAAACTTTTAAAACAAGCTGTCGGATTGAGGCAAAATAAGGCAGGTGTGTCTCCTTCGCTTTATACTTTTCAAAGAAATGATATTTGTCATTACCAACCACTCTTTCAATTTGCGGTAGTGAAGTTAAGGTAATTATGACGAGATAAAGAATCGTAAAAGTTTTGTAAAGTGAACTATAGCCTTTTGAAATGTATGCTGAGACTTAATGTCGCAACTTCCACCACAAAGCAGTTGTCACTATTAGTGACAAATTTTTTTCACTCATTGTTCCTGGGAGCATTAATGCAGGTGTATCCGCTAAAGTTGATTCTAAATACGGTGGTGGTAAACGAGTTGGAAATGAGTTCAGAGTTTCGAAGGAAGAATTATTTGGCTATCAGACGGATAATATCGATGATCTGACAGATGACGATGACGAGGTTGTTTCTACAAACTGTTTATTATATTTACCAATTTGTTCATGCATTTGCACTGTATGATATTTAGTGGTATCACATTTCTCTATTTGCATTGCAGGAAACTTATGTACAAACTTTATTTTTCTTCAGAGTTCAGATGAAGAATGGAGTGATTGCGAAACACTCGATGAACAGCATCCACACCGTCATCATTCTTGCGACAATAAGGTAAATTTTGCTTACATAAGCCTAATTTGAACTTCGAGAACATAAGTTCGAATCAATAACCTCAATTTGAATGATTTATTAGTTGTTGTTTACTCGACGGTTGCATTTATATTAGGTCTTAGGTACTAGTTTCAGACGAAAAGGAAAAGGACAACTTCTGGAACAGGACGAGATGGACGGCACGGGCGTTGTGATTGTTGTTATTGTGAGATGTTTGGGCATGCCGCCACAGACAGTACCAAATCAAGTCGTGCGCAGATAAGAGAAAGGCTTCGGATGAAACTAAAACGCCGAACTGTGCAAGAGGTTATTCTCAGTTTCCCAGTATTTGAAGTATTCTGAGAGAAATTGAGATTATACTTTTTAATAAACAAGAATTATTTTTGGAAAGGTTTTGTTGACTATTTTTAATTTTCTTTAAATTTTAATTTAGTTCACCTTATGTATTATAAAACTAGTGCTAAATTCAAATATGTAACTTCATTCAGTAACAAGCATTTTAGCAACCTGAAACTGACACAAAAAATCTGAAGGGAAAGTTGATCTATGCTGCCGCTAATGAGAAATCTAAAAAATCGCCCGCAGTTATTCCCGACACGCCAATTGAGGAAATTCTGGATTACATTAACGAAAAAGACATTGCAGCTGCACAAGCTGCAGCAAATAAAGCAGCTAAACGAGCTAGGCAGAAGCTCCGAAAACAAGTTGGAGTTTTGATTTACTTGACTGTGCTTGTGACCCTTTCTGACAAATTCTAGCTTAGAAATATTAAACAGGAAAAAAGTTGACTTCCTACTCATTTCTTACCTTGGGTTAATAGATTCCCTTTATTGTCAATTTGTTATCTCCGATTTGATTATGCACGATTTCGTAGATGGCAAAATGGCATTCTTATTTTTCTGAATTTTTATTACTCCTTTTAGTTTCTATCAATCAATTAAAATGATAACGCATGCAGACCTTTTAATTTTGCCGTGATTTGAAAGATTTGACGTAAATTATTTTCTGAAGAATTGCAATTACAGAGGTAGAATATAAAACATTCTACAAATATTTTTCAGATTTACATTTTGTACACTTTAACATTGAGAACGACATGAATAGTTTCAGGAAGAAAAGGAAAGGCAAGATAGAGAACGAAAACTCAAAGAAGAGCAAAAGAAAGCTACTGAGGCTGAGTTTATAAAAATGAAGAAGGAACAGCAAGTGGCACAACAACAGGTGAAAAAAGAACATCGAGGAGCACAGCAAGGGATAAAAAAAGCAAAGCAGAGCAAACCTGAAGCAAAAAAGAAGAAAGCGGTATGTTACTATAGATTATAAAATTGTCTTTAGTTGCATTAGGCATTTAGAGCAATTAAATGAAATCGAAATTGTGTATTTGGCCTTTGGCTTCTTATTTAAATCTGACCTCTCAATTCAAGTTCCAGTTTGTTTCTTCCTTAGTCGAAAATCGGTAGCATGGTGAAATGAATCTCGGTCACTGATCCTTCTTCATTGTTATAATGTGCAAGCTGATTATTCCGTAGCACATTTTAAGAAATATTGCGTTATAAATTTGCCTTGAAATAGTTATAAATTTACCTTGAAAGAGTGCAGCTTGGTTCAGTGCAGTTTTTTATGGCGTTGGATTATTGCAGGACCGAGTACGAGGAAAGAAAAAAGATGGTCGTGATCGAAAAAAAGAAACTGAACAACATTTCTCAGAAACTCAAGATATCGAAGTTCCAAAGGAACCGATTTTAGAATTTGAATATTGGAATGATCCGGAATTCAAACGATTGGCATCGACAAAGGAGCAAGTTGGTATTTTTAAGGTTGGACGAGCAAGAATACAGAGTAAGGAAGAGTTGAAGCGAAACGAGGGCGTTGCGAAGCGGCCAGAATTTTCTCTTCTAGAAAATGAAAAGGAAAATGCGTCTGCAAAGAAGGAAAAAACGGATTCAGTGGTACAAAAAGATGAAAACAATAGTTTTAAAAATGAGGACATTGTAGTGAAGTCTGAAACGACATTTCCTGTCAAATGTGCGGCAGTCTTTTCAAAAAGTGGAGGATTGGTTTTTGATATCCAGCCACCCATAAAACTTCCAAAAGACAAAGAATCGGATGTGTTTTCAGCAGTTGTGACAGTGAGTGAAACTTCTACAGCTCTGCCCGGGGTAGAATCTGGATCTCAACCGCCAAACGTAAGCTGGCCAATCACAGAACTTCCTTCTAAAATACCTGCGCTTCCTAAGACGAGTCTTTCTGATTTATCGCAAATGCGACTTGACACAAATATATCACAAAGACTTCCTTTTTCTGTCTTACCAGTAACTTCTTCTTCACAAACAAATGCATTAGGCTTTGGGACGTACCAAAGAGGAGTTAGTTACTATACACATTTTGGGGGACAACCTCAAGTTTACCTTATCAGTGGATTAAATCAGTGTGTCGTGTCTTCAGCGAATCAAAATACACCAATACTGCCATCAGCAAGTTCTAACCTTGCGCAGGATGCGGTTTTACGACCACTACGAACTGCTACAGCACTTGAAGGAAGGACTTGTCAAATTGGAATGAATGATAAAGTTTATATATCAGGCCAGTATTCAATCGCACCACCAGTTAATAATGCACCATTAACTGATGTGTTGCAAAGAGGACCAATCTCTCCAATTCCTATATTTGATGCGAAATCTTTTCAAACGACTACAAATGTTACCTATTTTGGTTTTCAGAAACTGCCACGACATGCGTCAGAAGCGTTGTCATTATCATCATTGTCCTCATCTGTACCATCTTCATCTTCCAAGCCATCTCGTTGTGGTCCAGCATTCACAGTGCGTGATTTTGATTTCGTCTCGTTTAACGGAAACAGTAATACAACTCAATCGCCTTCTCTTGGTGTCATGAATGCGCCTTTACAAAATAATTCGCGTAGTGATAACGGCGCGGCGCAAAATTCCCGAAATGTCAACACCAACACCGCTACACGGAGATTTACGCCTCCCGATTCCTTGTCTTGTTCAAAACGGTGTTCACTAGATGTTATTCCTGTAAATAATGTGATTTCTGATATCCCTGCGCGAGATCCGTTAAATTTTGTTTCTCTCGAGCAAGATGTCATTGCTAATAAAACACAGAACTCGCAATATCTAAATAAGAGATTTCTGGTCAATCATCAGAATGGTATAATAAGCACTACAGGAAGCGTGAACACTACACAATTGAACAAGGTAAGCTGTATCATGTTTTCTTCAGTTCTCTTACTGATTTGTTAAATTACTGCTTATTGGGTTCGTTCATGAACCATACGAGTAGCCAAACTTAAACATTATTTTGGACTAAAAATACATGTTGACACAAATGTTTGAAAGAACATCAGCTTTTAGTTGTATTCATTACAGCTATGAGAGTGTGCCTTGTTTTTACTATTTTTGATTTCGACTTTTTGGGATTATCTTAATGCGATTTGTATTAAAGATAGGAACTGGCAGAGCTTTGCCTGGTTCCAGCCAGCTAACGGCTGCAGTTCGTGCAAAAAGAAATGAAGCATGTAAGACGTTTCTTTCGTCATCGAGTCCATTGGCGAACTATGACTCGGAAACTCAGAAACTTGCCGCTTTCGCGAAAGAGGATGAAATTTTCCATAGCCAAAGTCCGATGATTTTTGAACCAGGTGACCCACGCATTGCGGTCGCAATTGCAGAGATGAAGTTCGACCCACACGAAGCATTCAAACCACGTCCTGATAGTGAATTAGAGTTTCTCGACCCTCTTGAATTGGAAGTGGAACATTTCAAACGGTAAGCTTATCAGAAACTTTTCTGTAATCACTGCAGCATGATTCAGTAGCGGTAATTCTTTCCCTTTTGGTAGCGGACAGTTTGTTACAGTGTGCTGTGGGAAGAGGAACAGTTAACGAGACCTCGCGTGCCATTGCGAGAACTGCGGAAGATTGACCCAGAGAATGAACCCAACGCGGTATTTCACTTTGCCCCTCTTGTGTAAGTGACGATGTCAAGTTCTGCAGTCCTTTTGCATCAACCGCTTCGGCACAGATTTTTGTTTTCAGTTGTTTTTATTAGGAAATTTTATGCTTAATATCCGTTCATATTTTACCAAGAACCCAAAACAAAGTCTTTGTGTATTGTACCAATTGAATATTGTAATTTGTTTCCTATTATTTTAATGAATGACTTTTCAGCGTTTAAAGAGATAATAAAACTACATGATCTTAAATCTTTTGAGTGCTTCCAAGGCGAAATATTTCTCTTATATGTACTGTAGTCTCCGAATAATAAAATTCTGGCGTAAATTGGGCAAACTACATGTACGACTCCAACCCCTACCAAATACTTCGAAATCCATGATGTACTTTGGAAGTAAAATTTTCGGGATCGAAACCAGAATAGCTCTCAACTTAGCTGTAACAGGAAGTCTGGGAGAATCACAAAACTCGTCTCGCCTTCAGGTGATTGGAACATCAACGCACGTCCTGCACATCTAAGATATACTATTAGATTCCTACCTCAAACGGAGGGAGACTGAGAAAAAGTTAGTAGATAAGTTGATTGCCAATTAGTTAAATGTCGTACAATATAATCAAAACCCGAGCGTCACAATGGAGCTCCAGTACTTCTAATATATATGAATTTATTACATTTGTAATACAAC
Source organism: Brugia malayi (assembly GCF_000002995.4). NCBI lineage: Eukaryota > Metazoa > Nematoda > Chromadorea > Rhabditida > Onchocercidae > Brugia > Brugia malayi. The sequence goes on from NW_025062479.1 coordinate 8,091,722, forward strand.
TGCACCCATAAAGTGGTGGGATAACGATAACAGTGTAGGTTTGTGCTATGTGACAATATTTAACAAATCCATGCCAAAAATTATGAAAGTATTGCTTAGCCCTTTGTCAAAGCCCAATAAGTACGGGCATAAGCGTTACGCATTCACTATGTTTGAATAGAACCAACAGAAGATTAAAACAGTGCAGCGTTTAAGATATCTAAAGGTATTGATTTTCTGTCTGGAGATATCTTTCACAATAAACCTGCACAAGCCTCCAGCGAAATATATGATTTAGGCCGTGTTGCTTTTTTAGGCCTAAGTTGAAAAACTATGTAAAGAAGGCTGAATACTAAGCTTAATGCCGCTTTTTACGGCGATGTACAACACACTCAACATATTTCGCTGCATACTCATCAACCTTTCTTTGATCCAGTTTTGTGCGCTGAGATAACGCTGTCACACCTTTTTTCATTATTTCTTTATACTCTTGTTTAGTAATCTGCTTCAATCTGAAAAGGGACGAAAATGAAGAATATGAATAAATAATGGCAAAACATTTCAACCAAAAAGTCACTCCAACTCCTCAAAATTGAATTTGAGCGGGAATCCGCATACCTGTAAACTCTCTTAAGTGAAGAAGAAAGCATTCGTCGAGCTTCCTCAAACATTGCACCATTCTTGTGAAGTTTTTTTACTTCTTTGCCAGCTTCACCAGTTTCTTCATCGTCTGCGCTAGCACTTTTACGCCCCGACTCACCCATTTTTGAGTTATCACACAGCACCACATTGTTTATTCCATCCTTAAATATAAGGAATAATATACTAGCATCATTTAAAGATAGCTAACCATTTTCTTTAATTCTAAAACTGTTCAAATGAAACCAGATAAATGTATAAATCTATACATAATTACAAAACAATAAAAACGCACATCCATTGTAACACCAATTTTTGCGGTGCCATCGTCGACACTTGTGTCGCACAGAGGTTTTACATTACTGGCTTCAATTAATTTCCTGATTTTCTCAGCCAACGGTTCACAGAGAGATATATTGCTGGATACAGATTCAGACGGTTTTATGACCGGTGGAGGTGGTGGAACGCCCTCTGGTTGTTTAGAAGATTGCTGAGACAAATGTGCGGAATCAGCAGCTGTATCTACATTTCGTCGTAGTGTAGTTGCTAAATTTACAAAATGCTGATTTAATTGTTGAGCTGAGGCTGCTGAAAGCTGCACTGGATTGAACATAAAAGGAGTCGTGCTTGCAGAAGATGGTTGAGCTAGTGGTTGAGTAATCGGCGGAGCTGCCAACGGATTGTTATTAGCAAGCAGACCTGCTGCCAATAAACCGTTCACTAAAACGTTCGCTTTAAAGATTAATGCTGAGTACACGGAAATCGGAAGTTCATTTTCATAAAAACAACTTATAAAAGTTCTAACACACCAGTCCATTTGTAAATTTTCATGTAGAAAAAATTTTAAAAGATGTTTTTTTTAAAAAAAAAAAAAAAAAAAACTGACTTGCACCTAAATTCAGCGGTGGTAAGAAGAAATTCGGTAGCAAAGACGGCTGCATCTGGACTAATGACCCTTGTCCAATAGACGTCAACTGTGGTTGGCTTAAACCTGGCACTGACTGTTGCCCTAAACCAGCTAAAGTTTGCTGCCCCAGTCCGGTTAACTGCTGCTGTCCTAGAGTAACCAGAGGCTGATGACTCAAACTAAGAGGTTGTTGGCCCAAACCTGAACCAGCAAATGGAGGCAGACTAATCCGTGATTGTCCGCTAGCCATTCCAAACGGTATCGATGCCGATTTGAGCGCAAAAGACGTAGATGGAGCTGCTACAAAAAGGTAACAAATTAAATTGCATTCTACGACAACAGCAAAGCTTTGGAATTTTTACATTTTATTATGTATATTACTTGTGATGGGATATTCCACACAAATATTATATATATCATGCAGAATATGCGGACCCAGAAGAAATACCTATAAGACTAACTACAGCATGCTGAAGTTTTGAAATTTTTTAAAGTAATGAAAGAGAAAACATACTATTAAGAGCAGACGGCTTTGAAGATAACGCCACTTGTGACTGCGGCGGTTGTTGGTCTATTGAAGGTACCGGTATATTTTCTAAAGAAACTGCTGACTGTGTCAAGGGTGGTCCCAAAGGAAGAGGTATCGAAGCAGTTATAATAGTATTATCATGGCTTTTTGAAGTAGTAGGAGTGCCCCAACGTGATGGACGTCTCTTCCGTTTTTCTTTCGCTTCAACATGACTGCTGCTAGCCGAAAACATTGATATGTTTTCATCTGAATCCTGCAAACCCAACTGCCTATCTATACTGAATTTACGAACTACCTAATCTAAAACGCAAAACGCAGTGTGTCATCGTTATAGCAGATGAAATATTAATGGGCAACATCTGAAAACGAAAATGACAAGTGAAAAATGTGGGAAAACCACGATAGGAAAAGTACTGATAAAACAGCATACTTTCCTTACTTTTACTGTCTAGAAAAACGCACAGAGGCATAAGATGTAACAAACATGGTAAGATAACATCAAATAATAATGGCAATTATATCTCCCTTTGAAAAAGCTTCAGTCGCGAACTCTCAAACATTTGAAATTTTTCGGTACAGGGTCCTAAAAAAAATCAACTAACACTTGATTTAATATTTAAATTACCTTTAACGAATGAAATCACTCTTCCCACAATTAAAACCTTAAAGCAAGGAAAAATCGATTTAAAATTAATGAGTGAAATAGTATTAAAAGATGCCAAGAAGTTAAACCATATTTACTGAACTCATAAACATCGCATATTTTATCTGTAAGGCTCTTTATTATTATTAACATCTAATCATTTAATTCATGACATACGCATTGCAGAGGCATCAGAATCAAAGTCTCACTACCTTCTCGTGGCTTTGTTCTACTTATGAAACTGAAATATGGAGTGTAAAACATTGTTCCCTAGTCCTAAAACTTCTCACATTACGTTTAAGTCTTTATAAATTACATAGGACCCGCAAACTACAACGAACGCAAAACTATCAACATGAAAAATGAATTGTTGTTGGACCAATTGGCTTCTAAAACATACAAAAAGGAGAAACATATGAAAGGCGAAGAAATGCAGGATATCAGAAGGATTAACATGACGGCTGCAGCTAAAATCAGAAAAAATTAAACTGAATTTAAGTCCAAATTGGTAAACAAACCTTTAAATCTTCAGAAGAAACTAGTTCTTTACAAGCCACGACTTTTTCAAGTAATTTTTTCTTCTGCTTGATCATTTGCTCAGTTTCACCGATTGTACCATCACGTAAGATGCGCTGATACCGAGCAGGTGCCAAAGTTTTTGCTTGTTCGAACATAATCGAAGTAATTAAATCTGTTTCTTCTCTTAAACTCTACGTTTATAAAAAATCTGTTGAAAGTTCAATTAAAAATTGATCTCCTAAAGAATGAATTTGCAAAATAAACTTACATTGGCTTCTTAGTGGATAATTTATCGTTAAAATGCTCTGTCGACTGCAGACTCCTGCAAAGGGTAATCAGAATATTTAGCCATATAATAAACGACCTATACAGAAACAAGTAAAACGGGTATAAGAATGTATTTATATTAGCCATTTCAAATATGAAAAAAAAATTTTTAATGTTCTAAAACATACATTTCAACTGGTATACCTAAGTCATCATCGTTTCTGATCGATAATATAGATGTATTAAATCTCCGACAAATATACTTTGATGGGAAATGCCTGAAAATCCAGACCCTGAAGAAATGTAGATTTCAAATGTATGGAAGTTGTCACAACATAAATACGCTCCACGATGAGTTACCAAAACAAAAGTATTCTAACAAAAATCTTTACTGAACTCTTGCATGACAACAAAATAGTTGCCTTCGTGAAGCTAACTTGTAATCACAACCAAAACTTAAAAACTTAAGCAATCCAACACACCGTTCACTTTTTTTCCGCTTTTTCTGTCGACCAGTCCGAGGATCCAAACCTACAGCTTCAGCCAGACGACTCTGTGCCCCAGTAATACCCTATAAAATAACCCATGACTGATATGACCCACTGATTTCAAATCCATATCTGTCAAAAACACAAGATTCTAAATGAAAGAACCACATTCCGGTAACAAATTGCTCAAAATGGATAAATACACATAACACTCTTAATTAAAGATTAATCGACATTGGCAGGAAAAACTGCAACATAAATCAGCAACCACCTTTCTTTTCCTCTGCCTGCTTTTTCTCTCAGCACTTTTCTCTAAAACTTTTGCATTTCGATGTTTCATATTTTTCTTCCGTATACTTTTTCTTCTTCGTGCGTTTTTTGTTTTTTTCGTCCTTCGATGTTTGTGCCATTTCCATCGTGTTACTTCAGTTGCTCCAGTAGGATCATAATCTATATCTAAATCTGCTGCCAAAACCCTATCGTCCTGATTGTCCCAATCAGCATTATCATCTACAATCATAAGTATTTCACATACATTTGATTATGCATTTAAAATCATACTAGTTTTATGGGTAATCATCTCTCCCTCTTTCTGTTCCTTCCGGAAATGAAAGGACAGAAGTGATGAGCTAGTAAATGAATCATACACAGAAAAAAGGAAAACTCACAGGCAGACTAACATAAAACAATGCCTGCACTACAATCAAAGATAAAAAACGGAGTTTTTCACCAATCTACTAATTATAATGCACGCGTATCACTTTTAAACACATGTCTGCCCTAGGCTTTGAAGAGAAGAGAAATTTCTTTCAAAACAAAAATCAAAATGGCTAAATATCTGAAAACTGCTCTAAATTCTTCTTGACATCAAGTACAACAACGCTTTGTACTGAACTCTGCTACTCCAACCTAAATGCAGTATGCTTACTAAATATAAAGCGCACATAAACACTTTCGCAATATCACATATCACTACAGTATGTTGGGGAAGATATCTGAAATGTTTTTAGGAATCAATATTAAGCGAAAAATCCAAATCACTTTTCATACCATCATCGCTCGCACTGTTCTTTACACTGTTTGAGCCCGATTTAATTAAACACTTATCGCTATGAAAACCACTTCCACACCCTCTCAATCGAAAGCTCTGATTTATTCCACTAGGCCCTATAAATGACCGATGGAATAAAATTTTATATACGAGTAAATTTTCAAAGGTATTAGAATAAACATACATATATAACGATTACATGCTTATTATACATGTCACATATTTTTTTGCTTAGCAACTAATGGTTATCACTTTCCTCTCATTTCTCTCCTAACGTATTAAACGGTTTATTAATCAGATCTCTTACCTGGTTCATCCTTATTCAAGATTCCAGATTCCCTAAAATCTATGAATTCGTGGTAATCTGATGATGACGGATGTTTTTCTCGTGCGTATCGGCTGTTGTACACTGATTCTTGGGTAGCCTATTGCGAAAATATTATGACCATGACCATATATTGTTAATCAGGACTAAATATAAAAACCAGAGGAATGTTTTTCAAACTTACTCTTATATCAGCACAGAAAGTGCAAAACCAGTCTCCGTCTGGTACACTGTCAAATTTTTCCGGTAGGCAATAACAATGGCATCTAAACGACAAATTTTGTAGTTTTCATAGCAAGAAAAACAGACCGTGCTACTGCTGAACTTAAAAGAAGCGACACTGCGCTAGTAAAAAAGGACATACGCAGCATTACAACGAACTAAACTTCCGTCTACATCCTGTCCAACGATTCCGTCGCAAAGCAATAACAGATGTTCGTTTTTTGATAAGTTGCACACTTGACATCTAGCATATACTACTGTTATGTCCTCCGTTTCTTGAAACAGTTCTTCATCAATCTGGAAATTGCACGAAAATGATGAAATGCTCATTGAAGATTCCTTCCCTACATCCAATACGAAGCCAAACTTAACAGAAACTGTAGTATTACTAAAATGGCACGAAGTACCTCTCTTCGATACTGAACAGAAGTTTCGTCTTTAATAGATGTCTTATATTCCGTACCATCCTGACTCATGACCACCAATATTTTAGCCGGTCTCTTACAAAGAGGACATTCCGATCGCTTCTAAGAAACAAATTCATTAATTGCAGAAATGTAAATATTGCTATGCAAAAATATCATCTTCAGTGTAATCTCATATACAGATTTTTGAAGTAGTATATGTATATATATTTACCAGATTACTAAAGATGATTTATAATATGAGTAATCAGTAAAGCAGACCTTTACCCATGTACTGATACAAATATAACAGAAGGTGTGTCCACATATCTTGGGCCGTGCTTTGGGCCAGCTCCCAAGCTAAAATGAATAAGTGTCCTGAACAAGAACAAAAAAAAAAAAAAAAACAAAACACTTCGGTATCTGTATTTTGGCATCAATGAATCCCACTTGTAGTTTGCTTCAGAGCACAGCATCTTTGGAATATATAACCTGTTCCAATGAGTGATGTAAGAAAACTTACCCCTAAACATATAGAACAAAATACTGCGTTTCCTTCTTCCATTTTCAGACCACTCTTTTACGATTAATAAACGCGACAGTACTATTAAAATAAAAAGATGGACACCAGAACCGTAACATTTTACAAAAAGAGAGTGGAAAGTTTAGGAAGGTTACAAAGAGCATCAACTACGGATTAATATCATGTGATTTGATAACTCATCGCATATTTCTGAGAACGTCTATATTACCGATATAGAATCCATTTTGTATTATGCATTGCGTACATAGCCGACTTGCAGTTGCGCTGTCTTTCTAATTTGGTTGGTTTCTGATATACAAATAAGATGGTTGCAAAGCTGCTTAGAAGTGTATACTGGAACTCAGTCATACATAGCACACCATCCAAATGAAGCTATGAAGTCTTTCTACAGTTTTCTTCCTCCACAACTTTTCTGGTCTTTTGTCTTTACGAAAGCGCAAAAATAAAAACAGTAAGATATTCTATCTCTCACTGAGAAAAAAGTGATTTCTTACACTACAAAGTCCTACCTACCTTCACCCATCGCTCTCATCCCGAATTACCTAAAACCTACCTTCCCTTACCACTAACCACAACCAGTGACACCTGAACACGTCCTACCCCGAAACGGTACCAAGCAGAAACTGACAACAATACGAATTGGTCCTATCAAACACAAGGATTCACTGTAGGACTCAACTGTTCATAGCAACGTGACGTTATGGAGGAGTACATTTGAATCTTGGTGTGTTGTAAAGTAGAGTCTGAATTCAGTTTAAGCAATATTTCAAAGATACCCACTTTTTGCCCATGCTTTTGCTAGACAATTAAGTGTACACGAGTGAGAATTGTTTTGCTGCAACTTTGTGTCGAATCATAACACATTATAATTCTTATCGCTTATCCTAAGATTATGTTAGTTTTTAAACGACAAATGTTTAACTGATTTGGAATTGAAACAAATTCTTCCCTGTGATCAACAGGACATATTAGATTATCGTGATTACTGAGCGTGTAGCTGGGAAAACCACGACACAGGCAAAAGCTGGAAATGCAGTGAAATTCAATGAAGTACCCTGCGTAGTATTTTCCGGAACATGGATACTGCTGTAGTAATAGGAAAGGTTAATTTCCTGGGACATAACTGTCTACTCTGTTATATTTTCCGAGTTTCTATGTTGCTGTAGTCAGCGAATTCTTTCCAGCTTTTTATTTGGAGATTTCACTGACACCCGTTTGTAAGCCGAAAACAACAGCACATCAAAGGCTTTTGTTGTGGCCTACTTGTATCCATCTGTTTCTTACCGGTTACTCAGTGTGCCAAACACCCTCACTACCATTATTTCCCAGAATCTAACCATTCCGGATCTCTGAATACATTTTGTAGTCCTCTCAGTACATTAATTCATTTTGGTAATGAAGCACTTAATCTCCGCTTTCACCCATGTTCCAACTTCAATTTAACGGTTAATTATTGGCAGTCTGCCGTTTAAATAGACATACTTCGCTCAGTGCATAAGCCCTTCTCTCTATCTAGAATAGACAACGCAGAATCAGATAAGCAGTAGTAGCTGTTTTGGCATCTGCTTAAGAATTGCAGCGGCAGATCATGTATTACTTCTGACCCAAGTGCTCCATGAACTCCCCTGAATATAACAAAATCGAGTGGATTTTCCTTTTCCTTTTAATCAATAATCTTTGACCATAAACTAATTTTCTGAATTTTATGTAATATGAATAGAACCTTAGTACTTAGAGATAAATATAATAAATCACATCAGCTAGATCCCATAGAAAGGATCACCCATCCCATATGGCCACTGTGTTTATTGGATGGCTCGTATCTCTATACTTCTTTCCTATTCTCAAATTATTAATGCCTCCCACTTTTACCTCACATATTATAAACAGCTGCAGTTATCTTACCAGAGCAATGATAAATTTCACCTCTGCCTTAAATCTTACCGACAAGTCCTAACAAACGAAGTTTAACATTGAAAAAATCACACTGTGCCACATTAACCACCAACAGGAGAATTTCAGAGCACATATATGTTTTAACAAACAAATGCAAGTGAAGTTGAATAAAACAGTAAGGTTGAATATAAGCAAAGTGCATTCGTCTTGAACAACTTCCAGTAGCCTTTTTTATAATCTGCATTTTAACTATGAGATAGTTATAACACAAAATAATGTATTGAAAGCACAAGAAATATATATCACCAGACCCACATAACAAATTATAAATTTACAGCAGTAGTACAAATATCGTCGACTGGACACTTCTAAATTCAGGAATTGCGAACTGAAGGTTTTATTGTATGAATTAATTCCACTTCAGACTAGTTACATAGTAACAATCATGAAGTATCAGCAGAGAACAAACTGTTTACAAATCCGACTTTCAGCTTCCTCGTGATGTAATCAAGTTGCAGCCAGTTACCAGATAGACGTCACAGAGTTCGCGATAAATATAAGACCACTGCATGTATCCAGAACGATCAAATCTCTCAGAATTCGCAAATTTTGATAAGAACATAAAATTTAGCTCTTATTAAATCATAGACTGACTGGTCATTTTTGAACTTCCCAACCCACTTGGTCATCCCTTGCTTGGTGAGAGGCCCCAACAACTCACTGAGAAGCAGTACCACTGCTTCGTCGATTTTGTCCAATAAAATGCTGGTAGATGTTGAGCTACTGGCAATCACTGCTCATCCACTGGGCCTGCAATGGTCGATCCGAAACAATGAATCTGCAAGCATCCATCTATGGTTCTTTATAACACTAATTTTCTCCGCTTTTCTTCTTTCAACCGCTCCATACCATAATTGTAATAGCTAACCCCTGTTTCCTTTTGATCAAGCTGTTTAACAACTGCACCTCCTTTGTCCAGCTGCTTAATGAGTGTGTGCTGTTTGTCCATCTGATCCTCTACCGCATAAACAAACATATCCTAATATAAGTCATTTAAGTAAGTTGAAGCCGATTTCCTATCCATATTTACAGGAAAAACTTGGTTCTGGTTTCGTTCGTAGCGTTATCTCTCACAATTTTTGAAGATACCTGCTATCTTTAGGTGAATAAAAAAGTTTTAAAGTTTTTGTTTGCCTTATACGCAAGTCCTTGCCTGTTTTATTGTTTAAAATCTTTCTAATTCACCAATCAATTTCAGTGCTTGAATTACATATATATATTGGAATTTGTTTGCGGTTCTTGCGTTGGAATAGCAATAAACCCATTTCGAGTAGCTTGGCTCCTAAGATCTTGTTCAATCTCCTCTGAATCACGCCATTCGCTGTACTTTTCCATCATAATTTGGTCTTCTTCCAAGATTTTGTCAAGCCTTGTACTCAGCTGTAATTTGCTTTGAATCAAATTGAAATTATTGTACTGTTTTAAAGTTGTCATTAGCATCAAACTGAGTAATGCAACGAAGAGTATGTCAAGTGTAACCAAACTGAAACAAAATTAAAAAGACTTAAACGATCAAAAAATAACCGGTGGAGAAGCACGTGAAAGATGCGTTTTCATTAAAACTTTACATTCGGAGAACATAGGCCGGTTACTAGGATCCGAAAGCCAACACTGTCTCATCAGGTTATATCTGCAGATAAAGCATTTTCATATTTCACTAGCCATATCATGGATGTATAGCTATTAAACAAAAGTCTCATCTAAGCACTGAAGAGTTTGAGAAGGTTTAGGGGCGATAAAATAAAAAACCGTAGTAAATAAGCAAAACGTCATTATTGAAATTGCAACTATAATAACCGTTGAAACGAACATGTCATCTGGAGCAAGTTTGGGTTGTTCCATGCGATTTTCTTCTAGCAAATAACTTAGAAGATCATTATTGTCAATTTGTGGATATGGAACTTTACCAAGAGAAAATATTTCCCACAGCAGTACACCATAGGACCAAACATCGGACTAAAAACTAATTACACGCCAATATAAGAAAACTGCTTGGTATGATCTACTGCCTTATCAAAACATACAACAAGCATGTAAAAACATTACTTGTTCAGTGAAATTGTGATATAAAATTGATTCTAATGCCATCCACTTGAGAGGTAACGGTACACTTTGGCTGCTTCGTATATGATAAACTGTAGAATCCTTACGTGCTAAACCAAAATCTGCTATACGTATAGCTCGTTTCTTTGTTACCAAGATATTTCGAGCAGCAATATCTCGATGAATACACTAGAATGTTGCTGAATTTATTACGGATCACTGCATAGATAAGTTTTTGAATGAAGAGGTCAAAAATACCGTTTTACTAGACAAGTATTCCATTCCATTGGCGACTTGGTATCCAAATGATATCAGATCACTCGTGGTAATCATTTTATCAGCCATTCGTTCTTCATCTACTTCAATGGCCCATTGGAGCTTTAGTTCCGCCTATAACATATAGTTCAGTAAATAAATTTATAATAAGATGTTCCTTATGACAAGCCAAATTGCAGATTTTTTACAAACAAGGCTGTACAAATGTTTTTATATTCTACTGCTAATTTACCTAATTTGACAAATATTATTTCAAATTGTTCTTTTTAAAAATAATCTTTGAAACTCATCATTCCCTAAATACTTTCAGGGAAAGGCATTTTTAATAAAACCAAAGAAACCAAATATATTTGGGGTTTATGTTGTGCGTTCCGTGTTGGTGACAAGTATCCATCGCTGCTCAACGGTTCTCTACTTATTTCAACTTCATTCAGAAAACCTGCACTGTTTTTTGACAAATAATCTTTCAAATTGTCATTCTCGCAATATTCCATGATCATATAGAGTTGCCCACTGTAATATACTACTTTTAACTTATTGTCCAATCATATCCTTTTGCTAGTTTTTACTAGAGTAGCACCATAAAAGAGACTGTCCACTCGAAAATATTTAAACTACCTGGACATTTGTTTTGTCACTGCGCCAATTAAACACAGAACATTCGGATGAACACCAATAGCGATCATTATTTTCAATTCATCAGCAAGTGCCTTTTGATGATGCACATTACGTCCATCACGTGGAGCTTTGATAGCTACTTTTAGTACATCTGACACAGCTAACGAATCACTGACTCGAGGTTTGCTCAGCTCACCTAGATACACTTGTCCGAAATGTCCTCCGCCAAGTGACTAAAATACGTAATATATTATGCACGGTAGTTATTCCAAGGGCAATGGAGTTAAACAATTTTTATGGCCCAGAAAAAAAGCCATATTCACTTGAATTTCCTAGAACATGCAACCTTCTATAACATGTATTAAGCAAATGAATCTAACAATAAATCAATAGGTTTTCCACCACAGGATAGAGATACTAACCCAGAAAACGTGTTAAGAGCCTTTATTTTATAATCCTAAAAGGTACACAATGATAATAAATAGAATCTACCCCGAAGTATGTTTAGGTGTGATTAGATCGTAATAATATCGACAAATCTGCAGTAAACCCAAACATCCTTAATGAAATACCCCTATCAGTTATTTCCAAAATTTTTACACTCCTCAAAAATTTTTGCAGAGTTTTCAGCACCGTCCAATATTCTCAATAATTTTCAGTACCTGTGTTAATCCGATCAGAACCAAAAAAAAGTAAAAAAAAACCTGCTTAAAAAAAAGTTTGTCTTTGTTAATTTCATATCTGCGGTCATAGGGTAACTGTTCAACTCGCTCATGTAGTGGTTGCTTGAGACCAATCGATCCATCATGATATTCTCCATTTGACTCCCTCATCAACTGATTATATAGTGCACGCAGTCGTTCCTCCTGTCGCTTACTTTTACAACGTTGTTTCAATAGGAAAAGAAGCGCCATAAGGAGCAAGACCAATACACTAACCGTTGCAAAACCAAGAGTCCACCAATATTTTGATGACCGAATATACGCAGGCTCATCGACTAACTAAAATAGTTTCATAACTCATTTGATGGCTTGTCAATGAGAATTTTGTAGAGATCAGAAGGAAAATGGATATTGGGAACATTTTTTCAAATTTTTTATTATCTTCACGATAGGCAAGTGGTCGGTGATATTTAGGGAAAAATATGATCAGTTTGCACGTGTAAGACGTCATGCTAGCATTATGTTTCACAAAGTACATCAGAAAGTTGTAAAATATCAGAAGCTGTAAAAAAATAATTATAACAATTTGACAGATAACAAAGCAAAACTTAAGAACATCCTCATCGAACTTGCCTCAAGTCTAATAGAAACCTGTTGTGAACCAGCGCGATTTTTTGCAACACATGTGTAAGTTGCTTTATCTTCAACCAAAACTCGAGGAAAATCAATTTTCTTCGTCAAACTGCCGTAGCCATTGTACTCAATACCATTTTTAAGCCATCTGTAAAGTGGTTCTGGCTCTCCTTCAATAGGACATACAAGTTCTGCCTTTTCTCCATATTTCGCCAAATGCTCATATTCTTCTTCAGTTCCGACAATGTGCGGAGCGACTACTACGTTTATCTAGAAACCAGAGTCTTTTCTTGCCTTTAATGATAAAACTTCAATAAAAGTCAAATTATTATATATGAATCTTGGAAGTATAGAAGGAAACCAAACCGTTTTTTAGATCTAAAAGGCGCCGTAGTCATAGATAGTTAGGCACGACTTTCACAAAAGTTAAGAACAAGATTTTTCGGAAGTCTTTCGAAAATTCAATTTAAAGCATAATGAACTATTCAAAATATGGTATTGTCCGGCTTTACATCTGTTATAAGACAAACCAAGTTTTTAGTTAATTTTGATAAAACCTATGAATTAAATCTAAAGACCTACACCGAGACTGTGAAAGAAAACGAAGAAAAAAGGAGAAATAAAACTTAGGTCACCTAATGGTTCTCGTCAGTGCTTACTTTGATGTGCAATGTGTAACTGCGATAAATATGTGTATTTTTCGATTTAGCAATACATTCATAATTCCCCGACTCGTTCGAACTAATGTCATCCAGTGTCGTTATGAATTTCTGAGAGTATATAGTGACATGCCGTTCAGGATATGCCAACTGAACATCATCTCGCATCCAAACAACATCACTGAAATACATAATGTTCTCCAAACATGCCAATAGATTTGGTAGCTTTCACAATGCCAGTTTTGGAAAACTTTAGAAATTGCTTTTATTTCTTTTTCAAACTCTAATTCTCAAATATAATGTCTGAAGAAGATATAAAAAAGCCTTTTATTAAATAAATTTTAAGGTCAGTCGAGGGCTAGAATAGAGCAAAGTATATTGAGGAAATACCGATTTCATTGGTTCATAGGATCACTTTTCCGGCCGGTAGAAACAAAATAATATATCAAAAAATTTTTTGTCATATTACTTCCTTGTTTTTCATCTATAAAAATCAAAATACCAACAAATCATCGTTTAGTGGCAGTATGCAAATCAGCTCGAGATGATCTTTTTCATAGATATTGTTGTCTTCATTGAGTAAATCAATCGGCTTTTTGGCAATAAAAGATGCGTTAATTGTCTCCACTTCGGAGACGACCAAATTCTTTTCATCCACCTAAATAATCTCATTTTAAAAAAGCAGAGGAGGTAAGAAAAATGCACTTTTAGAAGGAAAATAAGGTTCAGAAAAAACTAATTCGGTCAATAAAGTTTTACAAAATCTTCAAAATATATTATGGTAGTATCGCTTTAAGCAAAGCAAATAATGCATGTGCATATGACTTTTGATCATTCTCCTTCCATACAATGTATAAAAATGGCAAAGAATACGTCACGCCTCGACACTACGAAGTCGATTTCGCAATATGGGTTGGACTTCACGAGAAAGAGAAAGAACATCAAAAATGTGGAGAAAAAGAAATTGAGAAAACGAACGATAAATGAACCACAGATTTTAACAAATTTTTATAATTCTGGAAAAACAAAAAGGGAAATAAATAAAATGCGCAAGAATTGCTCTACAATCTCTTCTTTTTAAGTGTATGCTATCTTTGTTTACTTTCAAGATCACACTGATCATAAAATAACAAAAAATACCTTATTGGTTTCATCATCTTCACAACGTATTCGCATATGCTCCTTCGCATATGTTATCCATTTTATAGCAGATTCGAAAGTGAAACCGGATAATTCTTTGCTATCATCAGGTTGTTCCCACTCACCGCCTCTTCTGAATTTACAGGTACAGAAATCACTTTTGTATTCAAGAAACCTGAGCAAAAGATTATGAAAAAAAAATCTGTATATGGATATAAGAAAACTCACGTTACGTATAACAGACGTAATTTGCGAGATCTTGTATCTTTCACTAAGCACGTAACAATTATTTTCGAATCGATTAACACATCAGATACCAGAAGTTGGCCGAACTGATCATGTATAGTAATGTGTGGTTGGATATCGATGGGACGAATGGATAATGTCCAATTTTTCCGGTAAATATAATCCTGCGACACTCTTATCACTAACTGATAACTGCAACATACTTTCTAATGTAAATATTGCTAGAATAAGTAACACCTATTGCCACTATACTTTGCTTGGGTTTTTATTTATTCACACCCATGAAATGGCTATTTTGAAAATGTAATTCTAAAAAATACAGCAACGAAATGGATAAAAAATATTTAAGGTTATCTTAACCTCATCTGCAGTTACTGAAAATAAAAATGAATTGACGTTAAAAAGAATGAAAAACTTACTGAAATATTAAATTACTTTGTCTTATAAATATTTTTTAAGGTATTGCAGTTGCAATAAAAATTTACGGCAAGTTGTTTGCTTTTAGTGATGGAGCTTCCCATTAAACCTAGTTCTCAAATTTCATAATATGATCCTAATATCCGTAGTGTGTCTTATTTTTCAGTGATAATATCAAAAAGACAAACATCGCAGAATCATCAACAGTAGCATTAATGATTGATAATTCATCTTCATGAAGATCTGCATTCACTTCACTTCTTATATCTTTTTTGATTATCTCCATGAATTCTTCTCCAGATGATATCGTTTTCGAATACTAAAAACTGTCATCTTCAAAGCAAAGGAACAAAGAAAGTGAATCAGAAAGGTTAAGTTGCTAAACCACAAAAGCAAAATAAGGTTGCAATTACTGCATCACCTAACTATGGCTTCATGAAATTAAAATAAGACACTGACAACTGAGACCAGGAAGTTCGGACTTCTGGATGAAATGAAGGGGATGATTTCAAGACGATAGCTCCTATAAAAAATCTTAGTATGATTATATTTCATGTTAAGTTACAGTTCATTAAAAAACGTGTTACACTGATTAGGAAGAGCCAGCGATTAAACTGGTCTAAAAGAAAAATGTTGAGTTTGTTTTGTCTGGTGCTTTGAAAAACAGAACATAGAAGACCAAAAGTTAGGTGGAATCAGATGAATAAAATTTGTCTAACCGAATATTGAAAATAATACCAGTAAACTGAATATATTTTTTAATAATATTTCTTTTCCTAAATGAGGAAACTTTATACTAAACAAACCTTTCGCCACTCAGAACTATATTCATCGCTTGGAAATGCTCTTGCTATATGAAACAACCTCACAGTTTTACCCTCTTCAGAATCAATATTTTCCGAGAAATCTATCACTTTCAGTTGTCCTCTTGTGGGTGACACTTGCAACCGATGCGTACTTCGACGAACATCATGACCATCATCCCTATTTGTCACTATGCACTCATAATTTCCAGAATCGCTCTCATGCAAATCTCTAATAAACAACAGTTTCTTGATACCATCTCCAATTTTCATATAACGATTTGAAACGACGCGATCCTAGAAATATTTTGCTTGTTTCTTTTAGCATAATGGTGAAGTAAAGTTTAAAAGAAAGTTAAAAATACTGAGTCTAAATCTTTGCCATTTCTTTTCATTGCAATATTATGAAAACGAGGAAGTGCAATAATGTGATATGAATTTTAGAGATACAAACTACTGCTGACTGTAACAAGTAAACCTAGTGCTCAGGATTCCATTAGGTTCTTTAAAGTGTACAAAAATGCTGATGTCTCCACATATCTTATGCAAATAAAAAAAAGCAAACATGTGCGAAAAGCTCAAATTTTTTAAATTTCTATAACTTCAAAACTTCTAATTAATAAAACAGAAATATCATACATGACATTTCACATGTGACAAAAGAAATGAGATTAGCAATTTCAAGACTTTGAACAACCTTATAAATTGCAGCAGAGAACAATGATTTGTAAAAGCAGCATACCGTCTCATTTTCACACTGAGGGCATTTCCAGGTCAGCATATATCTAAATCCATCTCTTGTATGAAAGGTACAGTTCATATTTAATTCCTGGCTAACGTAAGGCCATGTATTCGACACCTCAATAACTGGCGAGTATTCCATTTCTTTATCATTTTTTATCGGTACTATTATCATTTCTGAAGTATGGCCCAAATATTCACAACGAACCGGCACCTCCGCACGATCGTTAAGAAGCCCTCGATCCACAATGAATCCGATCCTGAAAAAATTATCGGGTTGCATTATGCACAACACAGCTATATATACGAAATATAATTTTGATAATTCTTGTATTTGGAGAGAAAGAAAACAGGAGAGAAAACAAAAGTGCCATTAAAAATAAACAATTGGTTAAACAACGAATTTTCCAAAGTTCATGAATCATGTTTTAGAACGGATTACCTCGGATCAAACTGAATTTCTCCGGTCTGCTTTATATGATTAATGAACAACTCCACACCGCTTTCAATGAATTTATCTGTTCTGCATGGCAAGATCACATTAAGTCCTCGAAGTTCTTTAGAAATAATTAAGGGACCAGAATTCAAGAACGACCCTGTTCTAACTGACTTTCCATCTGAATTATATCTTACTGATAAATTTCTAATTTTAATATACTCTATCTGTGATGAACATATCTCATACAGCCACTAACTATAACAGCGTAGTGCACAGTCTCACACAAATTTGTCATCTTTTATACTTTTTTATTTAACATAAAACAATCGACAAGAATTATTTTAAAAAAAAAAGGTAAATCCTGTGGATTTTATTTTCCTTACTTATACTCGAAAGAGTTCTAATCGAAAAGAGAACTAACTTTTGTTACTGGATACATATACATATACGGAGGAACTAAATCCGGAATGCTCTGCAACACAAACATATTCACCCGTGTCCGAGCTTTTCAGCTGCTCTATTCGTAAACTCCGAAATCCAATATCAAAGCTGCTCTCTATGACTCTACCTGTTCGCTATAAATGAAACAGTCATCAAATCAATTTTTGATTGTAAAATGTTGCGTCTCAAAAAAACTTATATCATTCCATATCAAATGCTTCATAATTTTTCATGAAAATGGTACAAAAACAAGATTTTAATGCAGATTTACTTGTGGTACTAATGAATAAAAGGTTAGTTTCGTGTAACTTCTCATACTGATCTTAATCTTAAATCAAATTACTAAAGTTATAAGATGTGCTCTGAAAATTGCAAAACATGAAATATGTACACTATACAATCCTATTGCATTTTAATAACAATAACAAACGCTCGCAGATTTGCCTTAGGAACAAACTTTTTCGCGGATCAAGAGATACCTTTGTTATTTTTCCAAACCAAATGTAGTGCACATCATCACCAATCAACGATGGCTTTGTGATTTCCCATTAACATAACAAGTCTGTATTTCCTCCTTTAATTTCTACAGCCCAACTCTGCATATTAAATTACCAATCGCAGACGTAAGCATAACATTTCCTTTTTACATTTTTGATAAATAATTTTGGAAATTCAGGGAATCCATGACTACGCAAAGTAATTAAGGTCTCAGTCAGTTCTCGGAAGATCCCGAAAGACTGAAAGAAATTGAACACTTATAAAAGGCAGACTACACATGAAAAAACGAACCTCCTTAGGATCGAAGTTGGTATGGAAAATGTTATCAGGCAATATCCATTTAACGGCTTCCGTTGTTGAGCAGTTCAATTCCAATGTTTCGCCATCTTTTTTCTCAGTATATGGTTGACCTTTGTATTCTTGAAAATCTTTATTTCCAATGATAACGGGTGGATAAAGTGATGCATCGATAGTAATAAAGCATACAGCAATAAGCAAATATCTTATAAAAGGATAGAATAAATGCATAAATCGCCAACAGGAAGTACGGCAATGAGGTGTTGGTAGTGAATAATCAAATGAAATGTGATAGTGCTCCTTTGTGGAGAAAGTGGTAGGTGCAGTATATAATGACCTCGAGTATATCTCATGTTTGCTTGATCCAAAACGAAAAGGCCATGGATTGCTGCATTGAACTGCCATTGCTCTCACTGGAAAACGACTTGGTTTCACTGCTTTCTACTGACAGCCAATATTTGTTTGTAAATCGACGAAGTAGACAGTGTGGAAATGAATGAAAGAAAATGACAGTGAGTCATCGTGCTCGTCATTTTCAGCATCATGAATCAGACTGTTGACACCGGGAGCAACACAGTTATTTAGGTTACAAGGACATGGTTGTAGGTGGGATGACTAATCCCAGCGTATACCGCTGGTTAGTTATGTGCTGCTGTTACGCTGCGTTGAACATTTAAGTACAGATGTTCGTTTTTGATAACAACAGCAGCAAATAAAATTAGGCACCAATTAACAAGTAAAATATCAAATTTTATCAACTACGCTCTGTTCCCGTCCAACTGCCACTATACCTTGCCATCACCAATGCTCCACTGTCGCTGCTATACTAAGGGATTCTCTAAACTATCTCAAAATCACTGTTGGTTTTAATACATCTAGCATTATAAGTAAACACACACATATGGTATACACATATACACCCACAAAACATGCAGAAGACACAATCAAAAGCCACATTGTATTTCCAGTTTCTCTTATTTCAGTTTCTCACTGCACTGTATCACTTTGATGAGCTATTTTCAATAAAGAAAATCGGCATGACGAACTGAATAATGGGAGACTTCGAGGAACTTGTAAGTGACCCACTACTCCACGTTATCTCAAATAATCTAGACGAAAATACATTTTAAAACATCATTCACGTTGAGCAGATTAACTGGTTGGAGGAAAATTTATGACTAATCGACCAACTGTTGACAAGTATACGATTCATCTGAATCTTTCGCATTTAACTGTTCTTTTTCCTGAGCAGCTCAAATAATTATCAAAGACTTAATGCTTGGTAATTACATTCAGGAACCCCTCAACAATTCCGGCAGTCAGTGATAGAACGAAGTCTAGTCCAGTGGTAGTGCTGTTACACGGTTAAGAACCAAAGATATAAATATTCAAAACCGTACAATATTCTTGTTGAAGAAACTGGAATATTTTATAATCTACATACGTCTAAATAATAAAAGCATTTGCATAATAGAAATTTCTCGCATTACATAAAATGAATATAAATAAATGTTACAATGTCTAATATGATGAACAATGTCTAACATAATTTGTCGAGTTTCCATCTGTTCCAAATTTTTGAGAGTTTATCTTCAACGGTTAAAAAACCAATTGACATGTGAAGCTCTAAAAGAAAATGCACATATTATTAAGAAAAAAATTTTGGCCTGGTAGAAAGTAGAAACGTTCTGTGAATATGAAAATATAAATTGTGATACTCTTGTTCTGATAGATCCATATATGAAACAATACAACATCCAGTTTATTAGAGGAATTCTGATTACAAAGACTATTCTGTAAATTAAGTTTGATGACTTGTAAGTTATGTGCGAACAAGTTTCCGTTTGGTACAATTCAATGAATAATTGCTTTTTACGTTTTTTGGGTGAGCAATAAACTCAAAAGCATCTCTAGCAACTGCGTGTCATTTCTCTCGTTAATTTAATTCCAGCAATCAAGTAAATCTGTGGAGTATCACTAGATCCCTCTTACTAAGCGGTTGAAAGAGCATATTATACCACAAGCACTTTCATCCAGTAAAAAAAAGAAAATTTATCTAGATCTAATTAACGGATTTACAGTAATGAATTCATCTGATACTAGTAAATGATAAAGTGGAACTAATAAGCATTTCCATACATTGAGCTTCTACACTGGTGTTGCAGGGAAGACAAAAAACATCCAACACGATGATTCCATTTGTTTTATTAATCTCAACTGCTATAAGCAGAACAATCAGCAGATATGAACAGCTAAGCAGATAAAGGCGTACATTTGCATATATTGCCTCTTCACATAATGGTTCATTATGTGAAGAGTATCATTTTTCATTTTTCACAAGTATGCATTAAGGGATGACCTAAAGGATGTTGTTGTTCGCAAGAAGGAAGATTTTTTATCTTCAGTTCAAATAAAGCGCATTCAGCAGTATTTAAATACCGATGGCAAAATGTCATCATATCATTCTGATGGTTTACTATAATACGCATTCTTTATCCACTTCTCATGCTTAATAGCGATATCGTATCCAGATACTACGATGTTAATTGCCACATATTAATATTACAGAATATAGTTGGTCTTTTGCAATCCTTATAAATAAAAAGTGGGTAAGTGATAAAAATCAATGTTTATGTGCAGAAAGAAGACAGGTCACGAAATTAGTTAACTGAATCTACTGAAATTAAATTCACATTAATTTAATGTGACTTTATTTAGCAAAAACTAATTATAAGCAGACTATAAAAAGGTCACCTATTGTGAATGTAACTTTTCTTTCTCCATCTCCTTGCATATTTTTTCCCTCTCTTTCCTACGATCCCATCTCATTACACAACGTAATTAGTTAAAAGTCGTAAGACCTTTTAAATTTTATTTAACATACCATAAGCATAGAAAAAACTTACACTGCACTATTTAGACAAGAATCGCTTAAAATACATCCCACTTATTCTCACCATTTTCTGAAGACAAAAAGAGACAAGAATATTCCAACCTTTCTTTCATATCTGCAATAAATTAAACCTATCTGAACAATGAAACCTGGAAATTCTCTGTTCCGCGTTTGTCTTTGTTCATTTTACCGTTCCGCATTCTATCACTGCTTTTCAATTTCACGGATGGTATTGTAGATATATTCTAAAAGGGTGGCAAATTTTCTATGTTAAACTTAGTGTCGTGTGGATGGTGGTTACATCAATTGCAGTCAGATAAAATGGTCACTGACAGCCGGTTTAATTAAAATTACAGCCTTCACTTCTGTGCATCTGTGTCTTTTCGGAATCAACAACAGTATATCCGGTTATTCTGCGGTTTACGTATTGTTGCATTTTTAAATGAGGACAAATATCACCAAATTTTATTACTTCTCAATCACATTTTTTTACTGTTTTTGGGACTTTTCTGCATCTACATTTTCTGACTTCACATGGACAGAAATGTATACATGCCTATATATATGTGTATATCTCTGCCTGGCCATTCTAAAGATGTCATTTTCTTAGACGTAAATCACACAGTTTTCGTACTTAATGTCCGCTATAGAACATGCAATAAGTTATTGCGATTGATGTATAATACATCAATTTTTGCACAGATTGTTGTTTGCTTCTAGTAAAAATGTCTCCACATTGTTATTCACAATTGGATACTAAGACAGATCAATATTTTTCTTACAGCAGAATTTTGAATTTTTAAATACTTCTTAAGCCGGTAATTTTTTATCTCCTACCACTGTTTGATCATTTATCAAAAAATCCAGAGATGTGACACTTTTTCACTGTCAGTTCTGTTTAATCCAAACGCTTTGGTTGGCATATTTATTTATAGAGATGTGGCTGCCGCGATTGATGCGTGCGGCAAACGAAGAACAGGAACATCGTGATGCCATTGGGCGTAAGTTTCATATTTATCATTGTGGTTTTGCTTTCAAGTAATCTCTATGTTGCAAATCTATTTGTAAAATACGAGAGAAAATTATCAACAGAATGTTTATATTATCTGTATTGATACCACTCCAGTTTACTAGATCACTTTACTGCATTTCGACTCCACTTGAGCAGATTATATCGCACTGTTCCAGTATCAAGTCATGCTGCACAAAATTTGTTCGGAACATTGGTGGCTTGTGACTGTGGACATCTGGTATCATGCAGACGAGCAGCACCAATGGTTTGTTCTCGAAATGATACTCAACTATTAAAACATCGGTTCATTTTGGTTAAATGGTGTTGTATTGCATTTCTTCTACTCATCTTTACTCTCATCGGTAATTATACATTCTCATTGTATTTCTCATCATGATCATAATTGGAAGTACCCAAAAAGTCATTTTATTAGTTGCATCTATGGTTATTGTAGAAAAGTGATGGACTGATTCAGTTGGATAGTCACAGGCGAATTAAATTAATATTCGAAGATTTTCTGTAGAAATGTCTCTAAAAGTTTTTAATGGACGTATGTCAATAAAAACTATGAATTTGTTCTCGATTGGCGTTGGTTTGTACAAAGTGAGACAAATCACACTACCTTTGTTTACAAATTATTTTGAGCACTTTTTGTAGAATTCAGAAAAAGTCATTTCTACCAGAGTTTACTGGATTTTATAATAATTGCAGCTTTCTCTGGGTTTTTAACTTCGACACCTACCGAACTGACATCCGGCAACTCATACCTCTTTCTGACAATCATTATTACCAGTTTATTCCTGTTTGGTGGTTTGTGTTGTTTGCGTGCGCGTACAATCTGCAGACATCGTAATGTTCGCCATGGTTCGTTGCATTGTCGTCGTGGCCATTATCAGTCACATTCCCTCCGACTTCCTGTTTCACTTTTTGCACATAGTGCTTATCCTCGGCCACATGTTCATTCATCTCCAAGCTCCTTTCGTTTCTCCGAATCACTCTTGTGAGTTAGTGTTAAAATTTTCAAAATTACTTGTTTTAAAACTATGCTTGTAATTAGACCAGAAAGTCGTAACGTATATTCTGCCCCAAACTAGATGAGTACAAGAAGCAGGATAATGTTAGGAATACTCCAAAATATAGTAACTTAAAAGAATG
This sequence comes from Brugia malayi, assembly GCF_000002995.4. NCBI lineage: Eukaryota > Metazoa > Nematoda > Chromadorea > Rhabditida > Onchocercidae > Brugia > Brugia malayi. The sequence continues at coordinate 8,115,168 of NW_025062479.1, forward strand.
TTCAAGCTAGTGTTTAAATTGATAAAATTCTCTACTACTTTTGCCGAAATCGCTTAAGATTTTCAGCTACAATGCTCTTTTGCAAGCCTGTATGGCTCCACTGCCAACATATAACGAAGCAATTAAGGAACCAGTGTTTGCACCACCAGCTTATTCAACAATCATTACGCATTCTTCAGCAACACATGTTAGTTCACCTAACGGGACTAATCATGTTTCAAGTTCTGTTCTATCGTCAGTTGGAGACGAAAGAATAAGAGAAAACATCAGTAGCAGTGATAGTAGGTCTAAGCAAGAATTGATGGTACAGTTACAGCCGCATGTAGTTGAAACTGTCGCTTCTGTGGAAGTTCATCATGCGAATGGGGCGGATAATGAGGTTGTACAGGCTAAAGAATATAAATCTGATGAGTAGTTCCGTGGCATGTTTTCTTTATGTATTTACATACTGCTGAATTATTTACAGGTGCGTTGCAGATTTTTTTCCCTTTTAGGAAGTTTTTTTTTTTTTTCTCAGTCATAATACATTAATTAAAATAATCGAAAATTCCAATTATGGATGTCGAAACTGATTTTGTCTCTATTGCATAAGCGTGATTGTCAGGGAAATATTCTTAGTTTTCCAGTACGTTTTTTACGAAGTTCGTTGCAGTCATGTTATGAATATGATTGAACGAAAGTGTGAAGCAGATTCAAAAATTAAAGAAAATAGTGTTTTCGATGCTGTTCAGCTAGTCTGGAAAGACTGCCGCTTTACCATTGTCGGGTAGCACATTTAGAGTTCGTTTGGTATATTCACTTATCAGTGTTTCGAGGTAATTCATTTCATATGTGTTTCTGATCCAACAACTTTTGTGAATTTGAAAATATCACAAAGTTGCAATTTTTTTCAATAACTGTTGAATCCCACTCGTATATTTCAATAAAATATGTTTGTCTTTTTTTTTTTTCTTAACTTATGTCAGGTTCTGTACAGTAGTAGGCATTTATGAATTTCACCCTTTTTCATGTCCTATAATCGCATCTTTGTTGCGATGATTTCGCTTTAATTTTTTTGTTTTTTCGTTTCTTCGTCATGCTATCATTAATTTCACTGATTTAGTCGTGTTTTGTACCTAGTAAAAATTTCTGCTTGGTTTTATTGTTTTGGAGCTGACTTCAGAGATCAGTATTATTCTATCAAGTTTGCTAATCATTCATTTTTGTATAGGCGAAAAGAATTTTGTAGTATTGAAATGAAATGTTACATTTTATCTAGACTAAGCCTATGATAGCAACGGTAATGATGTGCTACGCTAAATTTTACATGGATAAAATATGGTTCTAGAATGTTCTGTTGGAGAACATTTCGAAAAATCTATTGTTAAAGACACTCATTGTCGTGTCATTCCCGCATCAGATTTTCGTACTGGTCAATTGTTATTCATCAACATTTTTATATTCACTCAGGCCTCCTTTTAAATTTTTTCACTGGATGAATGTTACTCTGTCTCGAATATGTTATAGCCTTGAGATTGTCTGTTTAAATTGTGTATAAACCTTTGTTTGTTATTGCTTGACTGGTATCTCATCCTACGTTGCGAATGATTTTGAGAGAAAAATGACTTTCCTGGTTCCATAATTTTTGTTTGCTTTTAAATGAGTGTCACAATATCTTTATATTTATAAATTGGTTCGGTGCACAGGAGTCTTGTTTTTGTCTAAATGCTATGGAGTGATATTTTATTTATTCAGTATTCAGTTTCTGCTTTGATGCAAGAAAGGTTTCTGGTAGTTGTTTTTTAAAAATGTATTTTGGAATATTTTTACTTTCAATACAAAATGGAATTAGCTCCTGTATCTTCTTCCAAGCTCCTGCATTCGGCCAAACAACTAGAGTGATAATTATACATCCTTCCATGGAATTGGTCCAACAAAGGCAGAATAAAGCGGTATTGAAGATTTTTCATTATTTTGTTGTTTCAGCGGATTGTGGTATGAATTTCCATCCAGTTCTTACTAGTTGGTAGTCTTCAAATACTTTGTGCGTATTTGTATATATGTGTGTGTTACTTTACGATTGAGTCACGCCAAGTAATTACACTTTTTTGGCCTCTGGCTTATTTTCTGATTAGAGATTGTTAGGCTTTTTATCCTTTCGTTTGATATTTTAAATTGTATTTTCAAATTAATTTGTTGCTCGCGAGCAAAAGGGACGCCTGAAAATGCGACCTTGCAAAGCACTTAAAGTGAAAGCGGAGGAACCTGAAGCATGTTTGTTCTCTGTTTACTCTAAGAATAAATCTTGCTTAACTGATCATCTCATTTTGCTCGCTAAGACATATTAAAGCAAGCTATAGGCTTCCAGAAATTTAAGGTGTTTTCTATATGTTCAAGTGTGTATTATATTTGTCCTTTTGTATATTTGTCTAAATGCGCTCCGAAGTGGTGATATGTCGTGACTGAATACTTTGCTCAAACTGAATAAAGCTTTATGTATCTACTGTTTCTGGTAATGCCACCGTTAAATTTTGGCAAATTGTTCTAATCTGTAGACGTACAAAACACAAACGAAGATCTATTTTCATGCTATGGGAAACTGTGCTATTTTCATTTCCATTAATGTATATAGGGGCAAAGTGATAGGTACAAACCACTGAAGAATATCAATGACCACAGAGCGGCGCTCCGCACTTCGGCGGTATTATCACTTATTGCACACTTATTTTGTTTATAGTTTCTTTTGTAGAAAGTAAGTTGGTGAGTGGCTTAATGTAAAATACGACTGTATACTGATGTGCAATTCTTTCTACTTTAGACGTTCCGTTCCATTTTTTACTTAGCGTCGAGGATGCAAATAAGGATGAGACGTAAATGGTGCTGAGTAGCGTAAGATGTTTTCATAGGAATGGTCTGATACCATTTTGAAGTGTTATATGGGAGAGTAGAATAAAATAGAACAATTAGTTGGAAGATTTAGTAGATTTAGATGAGTTTACTTCACTAGTCATACGTTCTTCTGGTAATCAGTGATTTCCTGATGTAGAGATCTTTATTATTTGATGTGATTTTTTTTTTTTTTTTTTCATTCTCTGTGTATAAGGCTGAAGGAAATATACTTGCAACCATAATTTTTCCCAGAAAGTAACGTAGTAGGGATGGTTGTCCATATAAATGACTTTCATGATGGATCAATGACTTATTACTTTAGCAAATTTATGATATGAAATAGTACACACAATGTCATCACTAACAATGCTGTTACCTAGGCTCTTTACAAGGAAGAAATTATGCAGAAAGCAATTATTACAAGAGCACTGAAATTTATTTAGTATCTCCCTATACTCGAATAGCTTTAGAATTTAAGTAGCTGAGAATCAGTCTAACAGTGCAACAATTGTTTGAAAATGCATTATTATTTCTGAAAAATGAATAGCTGCGTATGAAGCAGTAATTATTCAGCATAAGAAAGTCGATATTCTTAATTTTGAGCGGAAAGCAGAAAATTTTTTTTTTCCGTTCTTAGAAATTGCGTTTCCCTTAAAAGGCTTTGCTTAACCATGAATTTGCTAAATTACTTCAGCTTCAATTCGTAACCTCAGCCAGACTAATACGCATTTAAAGTGCCTATTATCGCAGGGGCTACTGGTAAGGCCTCATTCTCATGTTACATTTTTTCCAAAGTACGAAAATATTATTTCAGTTGAAGGAAGGTGGGTTCTCTACCACTCAACTTTTTTCTACATCTACAGTATATATTCTATAATTTTTTTACAATTAACTGTTTAAACACTTGTCCGCTACCTAGATCCGAGAAACTTGCTTTAAATAATTCCTAAAAAACGTAATGAAAGGTCATATGAGTGTAAGTTACATATATTGAAGATTTGAAAACCAAAGAGATCTTTACACAAACTATTCGTCCGTGTCATTGCAAAAGGAAGTCCCTTTGAAACGAATGTATATATTAAAATCATCTTGAAACAAATATATATATATATATGAGAATTAATTTTCAAACACTTTTTTTGTATTGTTTTAATTTTTTTATTGTTTCAATTTCAATTTTAATTATTTTTCTGAAAGGAAACCATAAATGGGTAATAGCGGCAGAGAAGAACTGAAGTACGAAACGTATTCCTCAATTCGACACTTATTTCCCCTTCCATTTTTTTTCTAAATCATAGTGCTGCTGAAGCCTCTGAATCTCCCCAACCTTGAAACTTAGTTTTTTTTAGATTTCAATACTTTTATTATTACGTGTACGGCCTTTTTATTTATTATAAACAAAGAGCGAAAAGAAATGCAAAGTATCATGCACTCGGTAGAGAAACTATCGAGTCAGTTCACTGCACGGTATCTTCCACAGAGATCTCGGATCTTTAACATCTTTTTCAGTTTTTGTTTATCGAGAAGATTCCATGACAGTAGTTTGGAATTGACAGATTGTTCTTGCCTATCTTTTTTAACACAGCGACAATCTACATCTACTAGTTCCTGAATCCTCTCCTGTTTTGATAAGTTTCTTTTTTATAAACTCTAAAACTAAGTTTCAGTAGGAAAACTACCATGTTTTCTTTTATCTTTTGCTAACTTTTCCCTTTATACTATGCAATTGCATAGTTTCTTCCTATGTTAAATATTCTTTTCCAGTATGATTTGTTTCGGATAGCAATGTAACATTAATTACAGCAAGCATATAAAATGCAATACTACTTCCGCTTTAATTTATCTGAACCGCACTCATTTTATTCTTCGATTGATCTAAATCTTTGTCTTTGTTTCTCTTTCGGAACCTGAAATAATTTCAGACCCAGAACAGAAATCCACTGTTTTGGAATCCTCGCCATCAAACGATCTTTTATCACTCTGCACAAAATATTCTGCTAAATAAGACGACGTTAAACGAAATATAAATAAAGTGAAATAACGTTAAATGAAATATGAATAATACCTTTATTCACTGTCAAATAATGCTTTAAGGAACTATATTTGTATCACAGACATGACCTTATTTAATCAATTTTCAAGCGTGAGGCTCAATCTTTGAAATTCTACTTTGTTCCATAGGTTTAGTCCTATGCTATTTTTTAGAAGAATTGATAAAGCAAAATGTTGTCAGGCAGATTTCTATTTGTTAAAATACATCTATGTCATATAGTGCTAATTAGATGGAAAAAAAAAATTCTAGATTAATTCGGTGTAACTGCTGTTGCTTTGAACAGCCACTAATATAAAAAATAAACTTTGGTTCGAGAGGGAAATTTTTTTCAGACTTCCAATACCGAGCGTGGATGCTTTTTGGATATTCGTTTTACTAAATGCTGTTGGTCCAAAGATGTGGAAGATTAACTGACCTATAAAAATAATTTTTTTTAACTCCATCGATTGAAAAGTTATGTTTTTTTTTATGTCTTCCTCTTTGATTCCAAACACAGTTCTGTGGGGAAGATCTCAAACATAACCAGTCTGCTTCCTCGAATTCATAGTGAACGGCATTTTTGTTTAATATTACTGGATGATATGGATCGTTTTACTGAATCTTTGTGAATAAATTTCTGAATGTCCAAACCTTAAATCTCAAGAAAGGAAAAAAGGAACAGCTAACATTCTAAAAAAGGAAATGAAAATAATTCTATCAACCAACAAAATATTCGTTTTATTCAGTGCTGTTGATCCAAAGATGTGAAAGATTAAACTGGAAGGAAATCTGCATTACCGAAGCTAACTCTTGTTTAAATAAAGCGCACAGATCCATAAAGTTGCAAATTGTAAGTGATAGAAAAAATATATCAAGTACATAAGTAGCCGTTAGTAAAGGACATTATAATACATTGCTGAATCTCTACATTTATCTGCTACCTATAGTGTTAATGCTGCCTGCGATGAATTTAATATGTTTCTGTGTTTGATATCAACAAGAATCATAAATTAGCTCTTCTAATGATGTGTCTCCAATTTTGGAGAAATGGATTTCGTCTTTTCCTTTTTAATTACTGATTAAGAAAGCAACTTGCAAATTAGTTTTTGACACAAAAGATAATGTAATAAAGAAATTCTGCAGCTTGCCAACCAAATAACAGAAGAAAACTGCACAATATTCTTGCAAGTTGGCCTAGCAGAATTATGCTTACGACTTTCAACACTAATTGAAGTTTCATCTGAAGGTTGATATAATTTTACCTAGCAAAAAAGAGTCCTAGATTTGTATGGCCTTGGAAATCGTTCAATCAGAAGCACTGCGAGCACCTTATAAATTTCTCTAGTAATATACCAGAACAGTTTGTATTGGATTAATAGGCTGCATAGTAGATTCATCATGGTATGTAAAGCAGGCATTTGCAAAATGCATGGAACTTACTTTAATATTCTTGTCTTGTTCAGCTAATCTCATCAGTTGGGAGTTTGCTATTTAAGAATTAGTTTCTATTAAAGTACTACTTGAATTAGTCTTTTGTTGGCACATGAGTTAGCAGTTTCATTAAAATCAAAAATATGGCTGATAAAGTCGAACAAACAGAAGTCATGAACACCCTATTTTTTGTTTCATTACGTTTCATTTTTCACCACATGTCGGGTTTTAGTTATTATATTGACTTAGTGGATGGGAAACTTCGCAACTTTTTGTTTTTCAATCATTCTTCCAGGAATTCTGATTGTAAGTAACTATCGAGTTGATCCGAGTTGATCAGTATCAAAGCAAAATGGTTTTACTTGAAATAAACTTTTTTGATGAGGCTGCATGGAGAGGCCACTCCTTATTACCTGACTTCAGGAGAGTGAAATAAGCCTAATTTGCTGACTAAGATCTTCTGATTTTGGTAGTATCAATGATGCAATTACTGCCTTCAAAACTATAATTGTAGTAATTAAAAACAGTTAAAAGAATTGAAGAAAGCATAATAAAGGTGATACAGTAGTAGTGTATGTGAACAAGCAAGAAATGAAAAAACAATTAAACAAAAATAATACGTTGCTTGGATTTTTCAGTGTAACATTCTGACTGAATAAATGATATTGGACTAAGCTTAGAATCAAAATAATTTTCCACCATTATTGCTCCCAATTAAATCTTTTAAACGAAATAAATCCTATGTAATGCATCAGAATGAACAATTACAAATAACTCTTCAAAAGTAGCTTTTATCCCGAACTCTTGAAAGTCCAAGCTATATTTAATAAAATCTCCCTTATATTCTTATCTCAGTCTCTTACAGCATCCTATTTCATGAGCTCTCCTTATCTTTATTTATCCTATTTTTCACGCCCCATCTGTTTCTTGCTTGCAATTACATATATTTGTTAATTTGCTTCCATTTTTTATATTTGCTTATTTTCCTTTTTTAAAGTATTATTTCAACATTTTTAATGATCATTTTGACTTTTGACACTTATTTTTGTGTTTGCTTTATTCAAATAAATTCTTCATTGTGTGTCGCTTAAAACTTGGAAATCAACTGCTAAAAAGCGCTTTCTTTCTACTTAAGTACATCTCTTAAGGCAACTACGCACATTTTGTGTAATTTATTACAAAAATCATTGTGAATCTGTGGAATTGTATAATCATGACATAATATCAGTCAAGAAAATAAATGTAAGTGATGCGATGTTGACATCAAAACAAAATTTCTGGATCAAAAGTGATCCAATCGCTATCGTTTGCATAAACTTAAAGAATCAAAAAGTCAGTCCAGGAAAAATCTCTCGTTTCTAAAACTAAAGATTTGAACAAAAGAAAAAAAAATGGAAACAAAAAACTTTTGATATCTAGCGATTCAAGAAAGTGATAGAGTTGGGAACGAATAGGCTTGAAAGAGCTTTCCTAGTCATTACCTTATTCTTTTCATTTCCTAGCAATGTGGATAGGGAGAAGTTCGCCCCAAGAGGTTTCAGCAATTGAACATTTTTTTACTGCTTTCTCTTTATTTTGAAATTTTAGTCAAATAATTTTATTGAGCCAAAGTTTTTGACTAAAAGGTCCTTTATTGTAAATATTCTTCACATTGCAGTAAATTGCTTCATTCTTTAAACAAAACAGTAAAGTGAGCAAGCTGGCAAGTAGAAAATTAAAATTCCAAGCTTATTTTTTCTTTCTTTTTTACTGGGTTTTTTTTTTCGTACTATGATTTCTCAAGAAAGCTGCATGCAAAATTACACAATTTATACAAATCAAACTTCAACACCTTACATAAGGACTATTTGCAGGAAGAATATAAAGTTTGCATGATATAAAGCATAACTATTGTGATGTTGAATCAGTACATTTTATGACAATAAATAAAAAATTACCGTATCTTTATTCTAATTTAACGAACAGTATCAAAGGTCTGAGCAATGAAAATAAAATAAGAAGAGGAAAAGTCTTTGCTACTAGTTGGCTAGGAAAAGAGTAATAACAATAATAATCTTGTTTATCAAGACTGTATTTATAAGTACAGAATTTGCGCGTGAGTATAATAAGTAAGAGACTAATGTAAGCAATAAGTTCTGAAATAAATAGAAAATCATGAGTTAAATAAGAAATCAAAGTTCTGACAATGATTTTTAATATTATGAGATAAAGCAAGATATTGTTTGCAATGATTTATTTGTTTTCAATGATTTATGATACTGTAAGATTGTTTACAATTTAAAATTATTTATTAGTCTTTCTTTTAAATTTACTTACTTATTTTGATTAGAGCTTCGCGAAATTATAATTCGCGACACTCGCACGATCCATAGACAACTTTTTCGTTGATCATCATTTTCACACTGTAGGAAGGGACATCAGCCTAGTCATATTGGAAATTTTTCTCGTAATAATCATAGAGCATCCACGGATACATTAGTTGGAGAAGTAAATTAAATAAACATGAAAGATGTTATAAATTCAGGATATATTTAATAATAGGTAGAAAAATTAATCACAGCGGAAGTTTCTTTTTTTTTCATTTCAAAACTCTCAGTAGACTAATAGGCAACATTCTATGGATAATCATCGTATATGAACAATAGATTTGTGGAGGCTTAAATAGGAATGTAGATAGGCTTAAAATATTTGATGTCGAAGAATAGACAGAAAGATAGAGAGAGAGAGGTAAACCATCCTTAGAAATCGTTGCTATGGGTAACTAGATTCAGAGCGTTATTCCTATTTTTTCATTATTTCTGATTATTTCTTTCAAATTTCATTGCTGCTTTCCAGAGCAGTTTTCCACAGTTCATCTAATTATAGGATATGCAATCTTATTTCCGTATTTATTAGAGAACCTATGAACATTTTCTGTAATAATTGTATACCATTTGATAACTAATAACAGTTTAATGCCTGATAATATTAGTTCTACAAGAGTTAAGAAGACGAAATAAGTCCAAATAGAAAAGCTAACTCATTGAGCTTCTTCCAATAGATTACAGAAAATTTTGGTTGGCTGGCAAAAAATTCAAGTTTACTCTTTAAAAGTTGGGTAAAGTCCTCTTCAGAACTAGAAACAAACGAAAATTCAGAAAGGAAATTGGAAAAAATAAATTGTTGGTGAAACTATATGAAACATAACTGAATTTAATATCTATGTATATGGATAGTTCTGTCAATTATGTCATCAACAAATGCAGATTATGTGACAGTGAGAAATGGTACGTTATTTCGGTATCATAATTCCGCAAACACCAAAGAATGATACAAGTTCAGTCGTATTTTTTACTAAAGTGAACAGAAATTAAAATCAGAGCAAACATAACATTTAAAAGTTTTAATAATCATATTCGGGTGGTTATAACGCGCACTTGCTACTTTTCCCTATCACTGACTTGCGTTGAAGAATTTTCGTTGCTATGTCTGAAAGCTCTTTGTATGGCACAGAATAACATAATACTAGAAACTGAAAAACTTCAGGAATCATGATCGAGAATCATGTGTTGCTAAACAATTCTGCAATGACCCTTCTATGTCAGATACCGGCACGACACACTGGTATTGCAAGTTTTTGCATACAACTTTTTGGTCTGATAATGAGTGCAGCCCTCACAACACATCAAATATTTCATCTCAACGGCATAACTATAAGCAGAAGCATCAAACAACAATCAAAGCAACCTGAAGCAACGCATACAACGACTCTCATCAATGTGACAGCAGTTTGTGACATACTTAACAAATCAGAATCAGTTCTCATAACACTGTGTATCCTAACATTTTTTTTCCGTAAACGAAAGCTCTCTGGAGAAGATGCTCTCATTCCAAAACCTTTTCATCAATTAACGTACTTTTTAGACAGAACTAAATACAGTGCACACTAATCAGTAGCTTTGCTTTCTCGTCTTCCTTCTCTCAACTTGATCAATTTCTACAATTACAAATCGAGAAGTAAGATATTTGAAACTCATTTTTGCAGATGAGTAGAGCCGAAGTAAGCAAAGACATGAACTTAATAGAGAAAATTATTTGGGATGGAAATCACGCATCAGATATGAATGAAAATGGTAGGACTGGTGGAATAGAATCTCAATTAGACCTTACTGAATTGATACAGATATCAACAGACGTCTATACCGGTAGGAAATTCTCATGAATTTAAATTCTTCAGTCAAAGAAATTCACAAGCATACAGCATAGTAATTTTTTTATAGGAATGTGCATTCTATGGCTACTTTCGCTTATGTCACTACTAGCATCAATTAAACTCGAAAGTTTGGATTTAATCATCGTGAATTCTGTGTTCCTAACCATTGCCATGATTTATGCAATTACTCATGCTCTCTTCATCTCCATATTTTTCGTATACCACGTAAGCTTAAATTCCCTCATTAATAAACAAAATCACATTTCTTTTCAATTTATGGAAATCAGTAAAGATGCGATATAATTACATATAAATTGAATCGAATAGATTTGATTCGCTAATATGAAATACTTTATAAACTATGCAGAAGCAAGTATCATGGACCGCGCTTATCATTGCAAGTTTTGTTGTTCTCGGATTTGCTTTAACTTCAGTTATTTGTGGTTTCGCCCTTGCTTTCAATATCGCATGGCATAGATATGTTGTTTATGTGAACGATAATGATCAGGTTATTGGTATTTCTACTAATATAACCTTTTTTGCCTAAAACCCAGCAAAATTTTTGAAATAGTTAAAAAAAACTCATGAAACTCATTTGTTAATTTGATATTATGATGTTAGTTAAAAAATGCAATATTCTTCAGAGTTTCAGTGTATGTGCCTTACGACAATTGCGCATTTGTTCAAACGTCACCGACAACAACGACCAACACAAGGATATAGCATCCCGGAAGTAACACGACATTCCAATTTACCACATGATAATGAGTTAGCTATCCACAATTTCAGTACTTTATAATCGTTTTATATTTCAGAACAAAGCTATATAGCGAAGCTCTGATATATTTCCGAAAGAGTAAAGTGCATTTACCAAGATGAATAATCTCATTTACATAATTTGATTGTGTAAAACACAAAAAAAAAAAAAATATTTGGCGCAATTTCGCCATTCTTATTTCAGTTACTTTTTCGTAAGAATCACCTACCAGTTTTCCGTGTAACTTATACACAGTCATTATGTATTTCTAATGAACTGAAGAAAAAATCAAAAAAGCATTACTTCAGACATTACATCGTAACCACACAAATAATAGCTCTGAATTGGAAATTTCTGAAAGAGACTGTATTGCAGTTCTACTACAGCCGGAAACACCTACAAGCAAATATATCAAGCGCGGTTCATTCAGATGAATTTGCAAGAAAAAAAAAAAAAAAAAAACAGTCAACAAAGAACAATACCCATCCTGAATGCATGGGAATAGCACGTCCAAAAACACTTTTCGTAAAGTGAATAATTTGCAACTAATTTTTCAGCAAATGCTCATGACTGTGGTACAGGCTAAAGTTCGCGAAAAATGATTAAATGGTTGATAAAAATATTCTTACAAACATGGCTTAAATAGAATAAGAATAGTCTTCAATTAAAGACGTATATTATACTTTACTTACAACTCATGTGAGCTCAATATTTCCAATAGAAGTTAGATATTTCACAAAAATTTTTATAACGTAGTCGTTAATTTCCATTTTGTTCCGATCAAAATTCCATTTCTTATCATGAAATAAAGCATTCACACTGAATTTTCCGAAATGTATCTTGAATTTCCTGATGAGAATTCAAAACTAGAAATTACATAACGGTCTCTTGAGATGTGTTGTTGAACAATAGAATAGAATAAATCTGCAAATTTCATTTTTTACAAAGATCGCTACAATTTTTGCAATTTCCGATTAACTATTTTTTGTATAATTTTAAACATTACACCAAAGAAGAAAAAATTGCCGAGACTACTTGAAGTTCTAATAAAATTTATTAGGAAGTGATATTACACCACAACATAACTGGCGTATTCTTTTTGTGCCAATTCAGAAAAATGAGATGAAGAGACAGAAAAGAGAGGTGATAAATCAAAAGCCATAAAATTTTAGCAATTCTACGAGATGTTTCAACAACATTCACTGTAAATGCTACTCCGCAGAATTCATTCAGTAGTAGAAGAAATACTAGAATAGTAGAGAAAGTAACTGTCAAGTCATCAAAGCGCAAAAAAATTATTAAATATCAAAAGTGTTGTAAGGTAGCATGTCCAATTTGTTGCAATATGCAGCTGATCCTGAGTGTTATGGATAATTGTATTCTACTCTACATTTAAATATTAAAAATTTAACATTTATTCGCTTTTGTAGAAAATATCTTATTACGAGTATGCATATTAATAGGGTCAGAAGATTGAATGACACTTTCATGAATGTACAACAGGCAGATTAATTAGAAAACATTTCAAAGTTATTTTATCGCCCAGAGCCTAACAGTTTCTTTCTCTACTGCTTGATTTTCCAACTCATTTTTATGTGCAGCCAGTCCATGTGAAAGATACAATGCTTGTGAAAAGTGCCTCGTCTCCAGAATGAGAGTATCTGTCTATCCAGCTTGCTTCTGCACTTCCTAAGATAATCGCGCGTTTGGATTATACTGTCCCTTAGCAACGCTCAAAATTGCACAAGTTGTCGAACTTTTTCTTCTTTCACTACTTTCTTTATTCGTCCATAAGCGAGAGTGGTCATTAAGCGAAACTCATCTCCTCCGTCAGATGCGATTATCAATGTGTTCATAATGTTAAATGATTCAATTCAATTCTTCATTAGTTGGGTCGTCAATGATCTTTGACTAGTACATTTTCATGGAATGCTTGAAAGTTTCAGAAGTTTGAACAGCCATGTTCGAAATGATTTCCGTATCTTTGACTCGGTTTACAGTGGAATTATAGAGGAATATTTTTGACAATATTTTTCTTAGCATAATTTTCGTTCAATCCTTCGCTCAAAATATAATCACTTATTGTTCCCTTATGTCAATAATTACTTTAACATCATATCAATATCAAGGACTTTTTTCCAGATTGATATCTAGTGCAGAAATTATAATTTGAAACTTACTATATGACAAATTTAAACACAATAGTTTCTCCTTTTTCGGTCTGTTTAGTTTAAAATAATCTGAAACCAAGTTTAGAATAACCTGAAACTACAGTATAGATCACTTTATTGCTATGAATATGTTCCGTAAGGTTTTGCCTGTCCTCAAATGTTAGAAAATGTGCGGCGATAACATGTTATGAGTTATCTAAATGAACTTGCTCTTAGATTTTTCCCCAGATTTTCCACTTTTTATACCAGTTAAAAATGTAACTCTTATTTTTTATAAAAGTATTAACGCCTTCCTTCTTATGTCAGCTGCATCTTCTAAATTTTCATTGATTGTTGCTGAGGAACCCGACCATATAAAGCAATGACTCTTTTTAAGCTAGCAGAACTTATAATGGATAAAAAAAATTGCAGTAATAAGCTGAGAGAGATATGCGCTCAGATGAGATTTTTTGAGTGGAACAGCTTTGCAGTTATCGTCCTCCATGATATATCCTTTCTCTCAACAGTTTTTACAGATAATTTTGATAGTCGAAATACAAAATATGTAAAGTCCTTCCAATAGGACAAAGAACGGCAGTGTTCTAACAGATTACCTATGCATCACTCTAGTCCTACCTCTATACTTAGGTTAAGAACAGAAATGATATATATCTTGTAAATGTTCTGAAGCGGGAGTTCCGTAAAAAGAATAATGCAAAAAAGTCGTACCTTTTGTCAAGTAATATCCATTTTAGTGCTACTTCAGTTTTAGTTTCACTGCCATTCTTTACTCTTCATACAGAAATTAAGTGTTTAATTGTTATATGTAGAAATTAGTGTTATGTGTCACTCTACTATTCATTTTTTCTATATTGAGGGTTAATTCATGTCAGCGACGAGTGCTGCTGCTAAATTTGCCAACTTACACGATCAAAGACAGTCCAAAGAAAACAAATCACAAAGTAGTGTTGTTGAAGCAGATAGTAGCAGTTCAGTTCCAAATAATTCCATCAATTCGATTGATCATACTGCATATTATATCGGTAAGTAGTATATTCAACTTAGCATATGATTTAAGCTATTACTAATTAGTGAAGAAAATAATGATTATGTTAGATATACTCGAAATATAGAAGTAGAGGCCAGTTCTAAACCTCTATTTTGAATTTTCATAAAACGTATGAAATTCGCAATTGCACTTCCAAATATGTTCGCATTATTGGAATTTTAGCAAAGCATGATTCTCCAGTTCATCCAAGTACATCGGGGGAAATATATGATCGCCGTAGAATGCTAAGAAGTATATATTCCTCGAAACGTCCAGCTCCAGCCACTAATTATCGCCTTTCTGTTAAGCCGTCATCCTTTCCCGTCGTACCACTAAAACTGTTGGAAAAACGACCAATCTATGGTATACTTTTTCCCGAAATCTGTCTCACTGTTATCTAAATTGCATCTCACTGAATGTGCTGGAAGAAAGCTCTAGAATTTTTCACACTTCTAGCATTGATGGAAGACTGATATAATGTGGTTACATTGTCGAGGTGCAGCGGTACCAAAATGGCAAACAATTTAGGAATAGATAACTTAATTCTTTGCAGTATCATCGCAATTCTATCAGGGTAGAACGTCACAACAAGAACAGATCGATGATTTACAAGAGGAGCTGTATGGAATCAAACGAGTAAGCGAGCTGGGCTGCAAATAGTTGTAATCAATAATTCATACATGGTTCGGTTGAAGTAGAAAAAGTTGTGTGAGGAAAATACAGAGATCTAATACTGTTGATGATATTCCGAAATTACTCATTTTGAAGGGATAATTCAAAATGATCACGATTGTATCAGGAGAACTGTAGCATTAAACTATGAGGTTACATATACACATATGACGTTGTTACTCGAAACTTGTGCCAATCTTTATCAATCATTTTTCCACTTTCAGAATTACGCTGCTGCATTAAAGGAAAACGTTATATTAAAAACGCGTTTAAAACGTTCAAATAACGAAGTAGTAAAGAAAGATCGTCAGTTACAGAATCTGTTGTTTATTCAGGTCTGTTGTTTATCTATTCATACATTACTTACAAGACTCTGTCCTATCGATTCTATGGTTTTGTTATAGACTTGTCTTGGTTAAATTAACTGCTGCTTTACTTTTATATTCAAAATTCGAGGATAACTGAGATATTCAGTATTGCTATAGTTTAGTCTAAAGGGTGCGCATTCGATGGCCAACAAGGAAACATGCTTGCAATGAAGCAGAAAATTGTAGTGCTGAAATCGCTTTTAAAAGAGAAGACCAACGAAATAAGGTTTTCATTGTTTTGTGTTTAGTGTTTAGTTTTAACTTGAGGAATTACTTATTAAACAGCATGCACTGTAACTATGATTTCAGTCGACTGAAACATGATCTTGAAGCAATGAAAATACCAAATCATCAGGAGTATATCGAATCAGAATGTAACCAGTTGAAGCGTTATCTCACCTACATCACCCCTCCAATCAAGTCAGCATTGTTTTTCTTACTTCCATTTCTATAAATCTTTATCAATTATTATGTTTTGTTTGCTAAACATTTGTAACTCGTGTCAGACTATTAAAAAAAAATCTATTTATGAATTTTCAGCAAAATGAAGACTGATGTACGCAGTTTGCCGAAGAGACAAAAAAGCAATAATGATAGAAAATTGAAAGAAACAGTTAGCTTTCTGGAGAAAGAAAATCATAAAATGCGTTCAAAACTACAAATTTTCTTTAACTCCTCAAATTGTCCTCCTGATGGTAAGCTTGACACACAAATTTGATGAGCTTACAAGTTTCATAATGCTGAAATAATTTAAACATGTGGTCTAGTACTTTTTTCTCTCATTTCTTATACATACTGTCCCAAGAAATATCTCGTTTAGTATACCAAAGATAAGAAAAGCATCCGAACTGTTTTTAGTGATTTTTAAATTTTCAGAAAATTCGCTGACTTTTTTCCATCTTTCCGTTTCGGTTCATGAAGCATTTTCAGTCAGAAGGAAGCATTGAAGACTTGCTTTCAAAAATAAGTAACTTCATCTTATGTATAGCATGTATTCATTAAGCGCCTTTCACGTTAAGTGTCGGTTTGGCAACGAGAAACGAAAATTTATGAAGAGATCTGGCGAAGTTTGCTGATCTGTTGCCAATCTTTTTGTCGATTTGGCATCCGATAAAATGGTGCTTCCTAGAAAGGTAAATTGCTGACTGATATGAGTTTGGATGATCCTATGATGACAGAAAGAGGACAATAATCGATCTGTGGTGACGGCTGGTACAATACTTCTTTCTTCTTTAAACTGGTGTTTAGTCCAAAAAGCTCTGTAATTTCTGCAAAGCAGGAAGTTATATGTCCCAAGGACGCTTCTGTGTGAGCAACGATCTGCGAAGAGTAATTCTCGGATAAGATTATGTGATTTTTGGTATGTGATTTCAATTGTTTGACATTGAGTAAACCTTCGTCGGTATGATATCAAATGTAAATACTGTTTTCTCCATCGAGGTTGCCGAGACTCTTTGGAGCATTATGTTGAAGAACAATGTGAATAGAATTGATGCGAGGACGCAACCTTGTTTCACGCCATTGATTATCGCGAAGCAATCAAAGAGTGTCGTATCTAATTTGACTACACCGATCCTCGTTCATTTAAGAAACATGATTATCGCTGCAAAATTCTTCCAGAAGTCTTTTCTGCTCATGGTAATAAATGCTTTATTTGAGTCAATAGATGTCACATAGAATCCTTTGTTTTGTTCTCTATACTTTTCTTGAAGTTGTCTGAGAACAATGTCATGTCTGCAGTGCTTCTATTAACTCGGCAACCACATTGGTTCTCAGGTAAAAGTGTTTCTGCAGTAGTGCGTACTAATCTGTTCAAAAGTATTCTTGCAACAATTTTACCAGCAATAGAGAACAGCGTTATATCTCGATAGTTTGAATAATCGGACTTTTCTTTTTGTCGTGCAAGGTGATTTCTTCTTATCGTTCCAACAGCTCACAATAAGTTTGTGGAATTAACGTGGAATGTATGGCCTCCATGCTTCTAGATTTCGGATTGCCTTGAGAATATCATGCAGAGTGGAAGCTACGTTCAATTCAGTAGTTTTCATCGATTGTTGAGTGATAAGTGAGCGGTGTGCACTGAAGAGAGATTGAAAGTTTTAAACCATCGCTTTGAAGTGGAAGGTTTATCTGTGAGAAGAGCGACAATCTGAACTGAGAAGAGGACTGTGAATCTGATGTGTTGTCTGTGCACTAATTTCAGCTTCGTAGAGTTCCTGGAATCCTTTTGTACTGGATTGACTCACCACTTGTTTTTGATGTCCCGAAGTTTCGTTGAAGCTTAATGCATGCAAGACGAAAAGCTACCTTTCTTGCAAGATAGGATGGGTGAGTGAGATGCACTCGGTGAGGAGCCTGTTCATGAATAGCAAGCAAGCAGTTCTTGCATCTGCAGATGTTTTCATCTAACCAATCTTTGGATTTCTTTGATATGAACCTAAGCATTCTGCGGAGGACTGCTGGGTAATATATTCATGAGTTGCCAGAGTGGTGTAGAGGAGGAATGTATTGGCTGGTCTGCAAGACTGGTTTGAAGGTTAGTCTGGAAGTTGTCTCTTATCGTAGTAACTTCAAGATTTGAACTACTTACTGAGAATATTTCCTCGTTTAGGTTTGGCCTGAAAGTGAAAATTGAGTTTTCATCGCAAAGCTGTTTATTTGACATTCAGCGCTAAGCGTCATTCAAGTTGAAGCGCAGTGGGTGAGGTGCTAATATTTGGATCGAGAGTGCATCCACATCATTTTTTGGCTGTTTTTCTGCTCAAAGATGATGTCTGTGTCGTAGCAGTATGCGTCTATTATCGTTGAAGTTTCCAACACCATGTTTGCCTTGTATTCCTTTCTAAACCTTAGAATTCTTTCCTACTTTGGCATTGAAATCATCAAGGATTATGATTTTATCGTCTACAGGAATCTTTCGGATAAGATGGAGAAAGCTAATATTGAATTTGTTTTTTCTGCGGCATTAACTCGGAGAATCTATCCGTGGTATCAGACATGATTTTGATGTTTCAACATGAGTCAATCTGAAAACACGTTTGAAAGTAGGAAAAAATGTGTATAGTCATAGCAGAATACATGTGTTGATTGCGATTAGCTAATCAGGTAGAACGTGGAAATCAGCTTTGGTTAGGTTCCTTTTCCAAAACTCATCTCCATATGGAGCAAGCAGTATTCTCTTTGGAAATTGGTCCTTTACGATGCTGCAGAAAAAACTGTCATCTTCGAAGTCAGTCTCGACCGACGGGTCTAAAACCTCTTGCATGTAGTTTTAGACTTCAGCTCCAGTGGTACCTATCATCTGCCGTTTCCACATCTTTGCTAGTGAACTTTGCGAAAGCAGGTATATTCTTCGAGTTTGCGCAATGAGTTTTTTAAATGGCAGCACGCCCGGAACTTTCCCATTATTTACGTTTAAAATCCAGGGAATTCGCAGGTAGTAGATTTATTTGGGATATCGTTTTTGTAGACCACTTTCCAAGATAACGAATTCCGTCTGTTCCCTAAAGCCAATGAGCGTATGCTACTCATGGGCAGATTATGTGAAACTTCAGTTAGGACTGATCTGTTTATGGAAGGCCATACTGGAGCCATACGTACTGCCAGCATAGCTCGCAACTTCAGAACATCACGCCAGCTTTTCTCTCATCACAACGGATGTACACAATTAAAATATTGTGCTTTAACTGCCTAGCTTTTGAACATTCGATGGTCACAGTACTTTACGTATGCTCCATGTTTTTACCAAAAAGACACAGCAGACTATTGAGGTCTCCTTGTTCTTCGCTTTGCAATTGCTCACATCATATCTAGGTAAGGTATAATGATTTTGTTATTACTATTTAATTTACAGATTTTTTGCTTCTTTTTATTAGCATTATTAAAAATAAATTTCTGAACTAAACAGCTACTTTCTTGTAAAGTATGTGTATGTAATTAGTTTACGATTAACAAGTTTCACTGAATTTTTTCATCACGGTAAAAAATGCTTGGCTGAGGAATGAATACTGAAGAAAGACTGATTATCTTTTACTGCTGTTAAATGGATATCAGTACAAAATTGATAAGTTAAGAATGTGGCCGTGCATGATGTTAGTAGAGGCTAGACTTAGTTGTGTTATATGGAATGTGTGTGTGTGTGAATTAATCGAAAGAAAGTCTTATCAGTACTAAAGGCGTTACTAAATTTCCTGTAGAATGCATTTTTCTTCACTTGGTACAGCGTAATAGGTTTTGCAGATACCAATTATTATTTAATTACGGATCGTCGATCCTGCAAGAACGTATTTTGCTTGATTATTCCGTGTTTACTCGCAATTTAGTATTTAAGTTGCTTGTTTGTTTATTTCTCAATTTTGACAAAATTTTTCTTTAAAGTGAGGAAAAACGAATTTGACTCATTTCAATGCTTGTTTTCGATAAATCAGGGATGGGATAACCTGAGGATAGTTCTCTACGAGACAATGTCTCTAAACAACTGGTTTTTCATTTCACTCCAAAGGAAAAATTGCATTAAGAAGAATGGCAAAAAAGCAACATTGAGCAGTTAGTGGAGCATGACAAATTTCAGACGCCTGGTAAACTTCATTTGGGAACTCTATTTCGAATTTCTTTAAAAAATTTTTGCAGTGTTATCTACGTTTGAACGTGAAGAACTTATTGCATTGATTAATCATCTGAAAGGTGAACTGAGAAAGAAAGAAGAGCGAAAAAACAGTTGTAATGCTAAAAGTGGATGGTCCAGACAGAAAGATACTTCACCAGTATACGTTCATAAATTACTGCCAGTGAAGCATGAATTCAAAATACCTACAAAGCAGATGAGGACTATCAAGTAAGACAAAACTTCGAAATTTTCTTTTAGAAAGGCACGAACATTTGTCTTGAATTCTTACGTTAATTTAGCATTTTTGTGTGTGAAAAGGCATTTGTTTGTGTATGAAAAAGACTAAGGAAAAAAAAGTAAGGATCTGTTTTCTACAGGAATATGTTCTACAGGGATTATTAAGATGATTTCGTAGAATATCTGTCTTTTTTCATTTTGATACTTTTTATTATGCTCAGGATTAATTATTTATAATAAGTGGAGGGGCGTGGAACTTTATCATTGCCTTGTGAATGATTTATTTTGCATTTCAGTAAGCTCATAGCACTAAGTAATGAAACTGAGGAAAAATCGCGAGCAGAAATAATAAAAATTCATGCTGAGGATGAAGCAGAGAGAACAACAATATGTACAATAAAAATGACAGGATCACCAAAAGTTGGGACTCCAGTTGAAAAATCGGGACCAAATGCTAATGATTGGGAAAGTGATGATAGTTTTGCAAGGTTTAACCATCCCTTAAATCGTCTTTACCGATTAATTTTTTCGTTCTTTTTTTAAGCCGTTATTTTACAGTGCTTCCAAAAACTTGAAAAGACATCACATTTAAAAAAACTTTCTGTGCTTTATTCTTGTATATCACACAGAATAGTGGTTGGTACAAAAATGGAGAATGTAACTGAAAGACCAGTTAGTGGAAAAGGAGATGTATCTGGACAAGCGGAAGATGAAAGCAGAGTAGCTGAACAAAAGGAACATAGATCTGAGACAATTCAAAGAAACTGGCAAAAATATGAAAATAAAGAAAAACAAATTAGTGAACATCCAGTCATTAAGGATAATGTGGATGAATGTAAAAAAGTATTCGACGATGTTGCAAATAGTAAACTGATAAAAGAGAGCTCAAACAGTTATGGTGAAGTTCAAGAATGGACTGAAGAAGAGGATTCATCAAGTGATACGCATGAACAGCTAGAGAAGGTGGCATCAATAAAGAAAATAGAAAGACAAGAGAAAGTGAAATTCGAAAGTGCGGAAAGAGTGGAAATGAAGAAAGAAGTAAGCTAATCTGTAAATTTTTCTAATAGTTAAAAATAGTAAAAGGACCATATTGATTCGAGTTTTCTTTAATGATCAAATTCGAGTAAGCATATATTCATTCTATTCATCTTATGAAAAGTGGACTAAGGACATATAAGCTATTATCTTTTTCATCTCCGTCTATAGAGAAGAATTTTCCAACTTTTATCACTGAAGAATGTAGTATTTCAGGTTATACTCAATCTTGTTTCCCGATCAATATTACGAACAACATCAGCGCATCTGAAACGTTTAGAACTTTTGATTGCTAAAACCAACTCACATTCATCGTCTCCATGATGTACTACTGCAAATGAAAGAAATCAGTTTAGCGATATCGGTAGAAGTACTCATAATCATCTATACGTCGTAGTATATCTGTAGTTAATTTCTGAGAGTAAAATATTTCCATTATATATACCGCACATTTTAACTAATTCCTAACAATATTTTCTAAAAATTTTGCTGAAGGTTTTAAATATTATACTCCAAATTTTTATGAGCTGCATTAGGCCAAACTTTTTAAAGTGTTCTTTAAAATACTTAGGACTTCAAATCATTAGTTCATATTTCTGACTTGAGTTGAAAGGCAAAAATGCAGTTTTAGTGTATATTCATTTTGGTTTATCTTCAAATACGGCAATTATTAAGGTGGCAGTATTGTGTAGCTGAATGAGCAAAAAACATTTTGTTGGTTTTATTTATTTTTCTTCGTATTTTTATTCGATTTGAGGCATTTTGATGGACGGAGATTTTTGAAGCCTTGTTTTTCCTTTCGAAGAGCATTCTTCTTATTTCATGCACAACTTAGTTGAGATTCCAAAACATTCATAAATTTTGATCTTATTTTAATACTTTATGTCATATCTGATTTTTTTACCTACAAAAATAAAGCTTTAAGCGATAAGGAATATCTTTGTTCTGAAATTTAGAAAATAAATTGACTAGTTTGATACCTGTCAATCACTATGGATTGCTGTATTTTTGAAGTGTTTAATAACAGAAAAAAAACTTGGTCAATATCGTTTGGAGGCCACTCACCTAAATTTTGTGTTCGAATTACATTTCTGCTTGCTGGTAAAACACTCTGATCTACTTTTATGAATTTTTCAATTTAAAAAATGTTCAAGAAAAATTTGGATAAAACATTGGTGTACGAGTTGGCGGCAGTAGTTTTAAGTTCGCTGTCATTTTTTTAGGACTTTTTTGCTTTAAAAAAGTTGTGTTGATTGACTTTATCTTGCTGTATAAAAGATAACAACATATTGTCTTAGTTTGAATCACTTATTTATCATAAAGAAAACGTTAGAAGAAGTGGTACTCTCTTGCGGACTTTGTAAATTACTATTATTCCGTGAAATACAGTTATGATGAGGATGTTACAACAGAACGAATTTGTGGTGCTGATACAACCTATTCGGTTACTATGTGCGGCTTTTTGTCCTAGAAATATTTTTTTTAAAGATAATATTAGAAAATAAGCTTTTATTTTGTTGCATATTTAATTTTATATATTTGAGGAATTTTGCAAGAATAGACTGAAATATTACGGCAGTTTATGAATAATTCGATGCTTAGTCTCATAGCATAACACTCATTGTAAATGCACATTAAAAACTGATGAAACCAAGAAAAAGTGTAACGGTTTAATAAAACGAATATATGAATGAGAACAATAAAATTTCCTCAAGATGATATACAGGAAGATATTACAAAATACTGAAAAAACTGAAAAACTGGTGAAGGAATCTGAAAAGTCATTTCGTATGAGTAGTCATTCCGTTTTTCATTGTTCTACGTATGCCGAAAACTGGGATCTGTGGAATTCCGTACAATAATTGTTAAAAAAGGCTATTTATACTTCACATATATCGCTTTGCATCGAAAAAGTAAACCTCCAAAAAAAAAAAAAAAAAATCTAGCAATACGTTCTCCTTCATTTTCAGATATTAAGAAATGCTTTATAATTTCATTGGAAACTATTCCAGACATTTAGTACAAAATATTCCTGCATCTGAAAATTAAAAAAATAGAAAACAGTTTCAAAATCATCGCACTGTAACGATCTTAAAACGACCTGAACACATATATAATAATAGTTTTGACTAGTTTGCATGCAAGCTCTTTTTCATTAAAGTGTTACTTTTGTTAACGTTTGCATCTTCAAAATATTTATAAGGCTAATTTCAAAATTCCGAAATCACCGAACGTCCAGTATATGACGCAGCAAAGCAGTATTATGAGGAATTTAGTGCAAAGAAATATGAGATATTGGTAATAAACGAACAAGTGATGCAAACATTATTATAGTTTTTCTAGCTACTGAAATTATTATCCGTTTCACGTATCTCATGTCTTCGCTTTCTGTCACTACAGTCTTTATCATATTCAGCGGAACAGTTTTCTACATAATCTCCTGCAAAAGCATACAAATAATGAAAAAAGTATATTCACTTGAATCTTGCCTCTTTAAAAATTTCTCAAATTAATATACAAGAATTTAAGGAGGAATTTATAACTGATTCTGTTTACAATGTTATGGAGAATGTAAGAGAAAAAAAAAACTAGCCAATATTGTCTCGTTCAATGTCGTTTGTTTCGTTCCTTTTCTTTAGCGTAATCAAAGTCTTCACGATAGTTTCTTCATCAATCCTCTTTATTTGCTCCCGAAATAGAGATTTCCCAAGTTCATTGATATTGCCTAGCTTAAGGTAATCTCTTTAATGTTTAATAACACTTTCATCAATAATTTGACGGAAGAAACTTGGCATAAAATTTGTTGTCCAAAAACTATAATAAAATATCGCTAGCAGAAGCTACAATAGAAGCTCAGCTTACGATTAAAAAACCTTTCTTGTTTGCCACAATGTTAGGCATAAAAACCAGACTTGCAAGAAAAAAGCAATCAACCCGTTCTTTTATCGCTTACTTTTCTGTATTATCCGTGTTCACGAAACCAATTTATGCCTCGTATTAGCAAATTCTCAAATTTAAAAGTTCTTCAGAGTTAAACTTATATACTTGATGATACTCGAAATACTTTAATGCAAATAGAATCAGATGAATTTTGAATATATACCGGAGGACGAAATCTAATCAATGGTTCTGTCCGATTCTTATAAAATTGTTTTAAGTCCTTGTCCAACTTCGAATTAATTCTAAACAAATCACTTCAATCTTAGGTTTAAAGCTTTAATGAATGCAAAGACTTCTGTGCATTAAATAAAATGATTTGCAAATGAATGTTTCTTTAATTTTATTATCAGGCTACAGAACAAAGAATACCTTTGCCAAGTGATTCCCGCATCAGTCATTATGAAATTACACTGAGAAGGCATCATCAGTCTCATTATATTCCAAAACGGACTTAACAATATCGAGTTATGGATTCGATATATTGGCCTTACTATTGCTTCCTTCAACATATGTTACAATGTACTCGTCAATATTTAGAAAGATATACTGATTTTATGTGTGTTTTTTTTTTTCGCTATTTCAATCTATCAAAGTGCATAATAAATTTCGGTTGTTAAATTTCATTATATCATCTTATCAGAAATAGTTTTAGATGTGTCAGAAGGCTCAAATGCATTCAAACATGACACCATTTGAATATGAAATCTGTTAATTAAACTTACCATGAGCAAGTTACCTCCAATGCCATGACAGCGTGCATTATATTTTGTTTTTAAACAAAGGAAATAACACTGTACGATCCTGAAATATGACGAATAGCGATTCGGACATGGAATTATACTGCTCTCTTTCATCGGATCTTTCAGTGTGTTAGAAGATCGTTCAATATGAATCTCTCTTCGAACAACAACATCAATTTAACCCTACTACAGTATGATTATCTTTAATCCCGGGAAATTATATGAAGAAAATTGAAAATGCATTTCTATTATGAACTTCTAAATTGAAAAGATGATACATGGTAAGAATAATCACTTAATTTGCATCTGGAAAAATCCCGATAATTTAAAATGAATGCATATGCACAAAGACTGACGAGCAAGCTTCAGAAGTAATTTTACGAAGGAAGCCAATATTAACACGTGGCGGTACGCCATTTTCTTCGGTATGAAGAAGCGTAGTGGATTGCATTATCGAATAAATGAACCACCCAGCCATCAATTTATGAGCTTTACACTTCTGCTCACAATCTGCAAAATCTTGATTTAGCTGTAACTGAATTAAGGAAACCCATTTCAAGAAACTGGTTATAAATTTAACCGCTTTATTAAATCAACCTGAAAATCCAAAAATGGTATATCGAACCTTTGGTAACAATTTGTGTATGTAGATCCATACATTCCATCAAGTCTCGAAAAGCTTCAATAAATTTTTTAAATAAATATACAACACATGAGTGACGAAATATATATAGAAGACATTATCAGAAATGCTACGTTGGTAACTCCTACAAATCAAAAAATATGTTGAAAAAAAAGAACCGGCAGGGTGTTCGATGCACATATACTCAAAGCCATCCATAAATATACGAAACAAATAATTCGGCTGACATTTCTTTATACGATCCATACATTCATATACTTCGCTAAGTTTCCTAAAATAATTATTTCCAATAACTTTAAAAAATGTCGTCATTCATTTACAATTCTCATAAACAACTCTTACTCGCATGTATTCACTAAACGTTCGTAGTTGTTTCCAGAAACAAAGTTTGCTCGCAGCGTAAGGAGAAAAGGTTTCAAACAGCCTGAAGTGAGCAAACAAAATTGATACAAAGAAAAACAGCAAAAGCACGGGAATGTATTTGAAAAAAATACATTTATTTATTTTACCTTCTGCGCAATTCTGATGAAACTCAAGCATTCTTGCAAGATCATTGGTTGAATACTTCTCTGAATCTGATGCTTCTAAAGAATCCTTATTTCCTCCTGCAAACTCTAATTGTTGTTTAGGAAGGTAAAACAATCATTGTATATATTATTGCACTGGTCACTCAAAACAGCAAATTCATTCACCATTTACTCCTTGTTGCGTGGCGGGAAATATCAGAAGAAATAAGGCAACATTATGAATGTACATTTCTTTTCTTTTTCTTCTTCACGTGTCTAAAGTTTTCATAAAGCAGAATTAATACAACTGCAATTAAAAACTGATAGGAATAACATTATATGATAAAATATAAGGAAAAAGGCGATGATAGTGGAATCAGGCGCTGGCAATCTTCCTTCTTTTCTCTCAAATCTATTTTTTTAAAATGGAAACTCAATTATATACACTGGTGACAGTTACAAGATAACTTACTGTGCAGTTCACCAACAGTTTGGAAAAATTTTTAAATTGTGAAAGTTTCGAAGCAACGGTTAAGTCTTACAAGCACAAAATTAATAGATTTGACCTGGACCAAAAATGATGAACAACAAATCGATAGAGTCAATGATGATCATACAACATTAACAGGTTGAATACTAACCGCCTTTTATTACATTCCGGAATATTCTTTGTGATGATATTTATGGCGTAAGAATTTGGTAGATATTTACTGCATAGTGGATCATGGAGCAAAATTTCATTCATTTAGTTGTACACAATTATAATTCTAATACCTTTTCCATATACAGCCAGTCACCAATCATCAATTAAACTGTTGCATCTTTTCATCATATTATTTTTAATGAAACCATCACTGCCCCAACTTATGTCCCCTGATGTTTCACTTCCAAAATAAGTTTAGTGTGCGGTATCAGGATTATGAATAGGGTATGATCCACATATATGTTTGACATATTTGAATACTGTGACTAACATCCAGAATAATGATGAATATCTGATCATTTTTATTTATAGAAAAAAGGCTTGATTAACAATCAGGTACATTATACTGCATGAGCAACTCCTCTGAACATCAACACGAATAAGAATTTCAGATAAGATTACGTAGTAGACTTAAAAAATCATGGAGAAACAGTGCCAAACGAAGAACTAAGGGAAGTAGTTGATAAAACAATATGTTAGTAGAGCAGCAAGTAATATGCTAATAAATGGCAGATTAATTAGCTCTGTTACTGAGCGAAAAGGCAAACAATCGATATACAATTGAAACAAATGCACTGTACAGATATGTGGGATTTAGGTGCTAACAATTATAGTTAACAAGAAAAATGAAGATATCGCACTGAATTAACATGTAATGAATTGTAAACATGAATCGCCCTCTTCAGTAAGGCCAACATTTGAGGATTTACTTCTGCGTTATATGTACTGTTTACAATTCTTGAAAATATTGTATATCTAAATTGTATAAAAGCTTCCAATACAAGGAGGAATAATAAAGTATGTCAAGATCACATTTCATTGCCAAAAATCTTTATATTTACAGTGAGGATAAAAGACATAACCAAAAAAAAAAGACAGTCCGTAATAAAAGAGAGTACTGCATAAATCACTTAATTTAGAAGATCTTCAAAATACTATCAAAAGCATTGCCTATAACTAACAAAAATGTTTAAATTTTGGCAGTATTACTTTGCTCCATTGTTTTCCATATATTTAAAGCCTTTTTAGCATTTCCAGATTGAATTGGTGAAATTTCTAAATCACGACGATATCGCCATCCCATTTGAACTTTTTTTTCTTTATTCACTCGTGTTTCTAACTGCAGTTTAAGCCAACCAAAACTGAAGTTCTCCTGGTTTTTTAAGTCGGTTATCTGTAACGGTATTTAATTTATGGTATTGTAGTGGGAAACAGCAATAAAACAAACCGATATATCCTTATTATTTTGACAAATAAGTACTTTATTCCCAGAAGTTAATGAAAGCACAAAATTAAAAACACACATTACAAACAAAATAATCAGTTTCATATTATCAAAAGGATGAGTAGCATACTATCGAGAAACATAGACTGATTATTTAGAGTTCAATATATAAATCATTAATATATAAAGATAAAAAATCTTGAACGAACCGAAATGTTACGCTGAGATCTATCCTTTTGGTTGGCGAAAACTGCTTGATCATCAACGGCTTTTCGGCATGTACATATCGACCTCATTTTCTCTTTATCTTCTGCCAAATTGATTTCTGATTTTATTCTTATCAATAAATTTTCAGAGCAACTATTTTTTTGAGGAACTTTTCGTTTTGCTGCGTCATGTGTTCGAGTTCTGGAGCTGGGAAAAGCTCGTACTGACTTCCCAATACTTGAGACAGTATCCTGAATCGATTGCAATGCTCTATCTTGAACCTTGCTTTTGTTTTCTTCGACCGATTTCATTTGCTTTGCTTTGAGTAGCAAGTGAGAGCTGTCAGATGTCACAATCAATTCCGTTAAGGCAGTGTCTTTCTTCAATTTTCCGACGCTTTCTTTCATTTTTTTTTCATCCGAAAGATTTCGATGTTCAATAAGCTCTTCAGCTCTTTTTGATTGTACCAAGTTCTCTACAGCTTCTTTTAAGTCAAGATTCTTGTCAACAATTTCAATCTTGTTTTTCCTTCGCTTAAGCACATTTTGGTTTTTAACTTCTTTCTTCGTAGTACATCTTCCTTCTGAAAGATGTGGCTGCGAAGATAAAGCTTTCTTTTCATTGACAACTAAAATTTGTTTATCATTATTACATTTTGTATTTTTCGGCTTTTTTAATGTGGTACTTAAGGAATTCAATGAAGAATCGTTCTGTGATCTATTCAGATTCATCCAGCTTTTTGCTCCTCTACTTATAGAAAAATTGGAATCATCCTGAGTTACTACCTTCTGATGTGGTGTCAATAAAGCCTGAATTTGCACCGCCTCAATCAGAGTAACATTTCCCGCTAGTTCTTCAATCCCTCCTGCCGTTTCCTGATTAATCGTAAATTCTATCATATGTTTTTTCTGCTTTGTTTCATTTCGCATACGACTAGTTTTTGCTATTGTCATAGTGTCCGTACTTCGCTCTTCATGGATCTGATTAGGTTTTTTGACGGCGCTTAATTCTGAAGACGATAAATCTGAGGCGGTGATCTTTTTCCTTGCCAATCCTGTCCCTTTCTCATTTTCTAATGCAGGATTTATTTCTATTTTTCTTCCTGTGAAGCCAATTTCTTCTATTTCTACTTTATTTTGTTCGGCCATATTTACTCTTTGATCTGGAAGGCCTTTATTATCCTCTTCTTGCTTCACAGCTGCAATTTCTTTCGTGTCAACTTGTTTTCGATCTGCAGAACCACGTCGATGAAGTTCAATCAAATTTTCCATTCGTTTTTTCTCCTCTTCCGGTGCTCGAAAAAGTTTTACACAGCTGGCATCATTTTCATGAGCTACAACAAATGATGATTTTCTGGATGAAGATTTTTCCACATCTCTAAACGTTCTTACTGGACGGGAAGGTCGACGCTCGAAACGCTTTCTCTCCTGTTCAGCTTTTTCAGTGAACATTGATAGTATAGCAGATACAGAACTGCCTTTTTTATTGATTTCACTAAGCTTATTTACTGAACTGTTATGGCGTGTAGATTCTTGCATTGTTCGATTAGCAGAGGAAACACAATATTTTTTCGGTCTCTCCTCCATTTCTACCTTATTTTTAA
Organism: Brugia malayi; assembly: GCF_000002995.4. NCBI lineage: Eukaryota > Metazoa > Nematoda > Chromadorea > Rhabditida > Onchocercidae > Brugia > Brugia malayi. The sequence goes on from NW_025062479.1 coordinate 8,145,134, forward strand.
TTGTATGAACTAATTCGGAAATTAGAGGACGTATGTGAGCACTTTCCGCAGCATATATAGGTTTTGGAAATTCAGTAAAAGAAGTAGCAGACTTGGTTGTTTCCAACGTGATGCATACTTCGCACATCGTTGAAATAAATTTTTTTGAATCACTTACTTCGCTGCATTTAGAAATTGTCTCAGTGGACTTTTTCATTTGTCCTTGTAATCCGCGCGATGCAGTTTTTAAGTGCTTGGAAACCATTTTTGGCTTACAGGATATTTCGTCTGATTTCTCACAATTTTTCTCTTTGTGCTTCTTTGCTTCCTTTTTCATCTTTCCCTCATCATTTGGTTTTGGCTTTTTCCTTCCCTCATCAGTTGTACTTGGTTTTGGTTTCTTTTTTGGAATCTCGCTGCTTAACTTCTTTTTCTATAAATAATCTTTTTCACTACTTGCTGAGAAGCTCTCAAAATATATTTTTTTGAAAAAACTAAAAGTTTACCTCTAGATGTTTTGTTGCAATTACTGACTCTACTCTGGAAGTATCATAAGCCTCTCTCACTGCAGCAGAAATGTCAGTTAACAATTTCTCAGATTTTTCACCATCCTTTGCTGGTTCTGCTGATACGGAGGCGCTAGCTTCTGCTTTCGCGCAGCTTTTCATAATATTTCCTATGGAAACAGGAAGACTGTCATATATTTCGGAGATGGCAGAAGGAACTTCTCGTCCCCCGAAGTTCATCAGTGTTTGTCGTTTGAATCGGATCAAAAAAACCAACGCCCAAGTTGCCTTCTAAAAAGATCACAGCAGCAAATAAATAGATTAACTAGATGTCCTGTGAGGACTGCATTTTCTTATTCAAATTTAATGGCTTAAAATACCGATAAACAGTCAAATAAAAAATAAAGTAAAAAATCTACTTTTGGTTTCTTTATGATCAAGTAAAATGAACTTACAGAATAAAATATATATTTCATTCAGATGAAGTAAGAGATGCTTGAAAAAAAGTTTAAAGGAAGGATGTTATTTCGACTAATTCAAGCAATTTCTAGAATATCATGAAGTTGAAAGGTATGGAAGTCGAGTTCCTTTCTCATAACAACAAAATTTCATCTCGGGTGGAAGATGAAATATTTCTAGATGAACTCAGCATTTCATTTCAGTACTTTTTTGAATCTTTTCTCGGCCGATAAAATATCAAAAGGAAATAATTGTTACTTACCCTAAAGCGTTTATTTTTGAGATATGACTTCAACCCTTCCTTCGATAGCGGAGTACTACCGTTCAGTTGATTTATTAACAGATCATTTGCTGCTTTTGTTCGGCTGTCAACAATCCATGGATGATTCAAACAATCCTCCGGAAGCATCCTTCGCCTGTTATATTTGAATATAAATAAAGAACATTGCAGATTATTTTAAAAGCAACCTTTAATAATTCTCTGACTCCAAAAGAAGAGAATAAAAACCAAAACAAACTTCTGGTCCATTATGAGAAGTTTGGATATGAAGTCTTTGGCAGCATCGGAAATTCCTTCGAATGCTTCATCGTCGAATTCCCATTCTCCTTTTTCAACAGCTACATAAGTGTCACCTAGAGTTTCACCCAAAAATGGTGAGATCCCTGACAATCTGCAATACCTTTGTTTGATACCAATTAAAAAACTAGATATCAATTCTTTTAGTCTTCCAAGAATTTAAAGTGCTCTGATAACATATTACTCAACAAATAATGAAAAGTATAAACTCAAGACCATTTCAACACATATGCTAGCTAGGATGAACAACATTTCAATCTAACAAAATATAAGTGATGACGCCAATGCTCCACATGTCGGTATAGAAATCGATAGGCTCAAATTTGATCACTTCCGGAGCAACAAATTCTGGAGTTCCAGCCATAAATAACAGATTCGACGAACCGTCATAAAACTGAGCGAGGCCAAAATCAATGATTTTTATGCGGTTACCCGTTTGCGAAACACACATGATATTTTCCGGCTAAAAGTATGTTTGCTATTAACAGATATCAGACATTAAATATTTAGCAGGTATGACAGATACCAGTATTTCTTATTTGTGTTTCTTATCACAACAAAGACTAGCTCTGAATATGGAATTTTCATCATATGGAGTATCATAATGAAGTCAATACCATTATGGTCATACCCTTATTGAGGATGCTGAAATATCTCAAATGTAAGATGAAACTGAAATTTTGCACGGCATCATTTTCAATCAGATGGCAATGAAAATTTGTCAGCTGATCATAAGTAGTTAATGAACCTAAAAATAACCTTTATGTCCAGATGAACAATATTTTTGCTATGAATATAGCTAATTGCTTCACATAGTTGACAAATAATCATTACAACCGCCAATTCTGTTAGAATATAGTTCTCATCAACAACTCGGTCAAATAGTTCACCGCCGCTCACTCTAAATTCATACACGTTATACGAATTATGAGAATGGAGAATGAAGTAAGATGATGATTAGTAATATCGACGAACTTACATTTCCATAACCAGTACAACATCGTTCTCAGGTGTAGCAAAAGCATCATAAATTTGCGCTATTCGAGGATGTCTCAATTTCGTCATAATAGCTACCTAAATTGTTTTATAAATCAACCGATAAGGAAAGGCTTAGCACATTTCTAAACTTGACTTACTTTATTATCCATCATTATTACAACGAACCTCTCGTTCCACTTTCTCTCGATCCGTTTCACGTTTTATTTTGATACGTTTTGCTGCAAGCTCAAATCCTGTTGCTTTTTCACGACATCGATATACTTTTCCAAACTTTCCCCTGAACAAATGCTCATTTGATGAAGCATCTTGAGGCGTAATATTTGCAACATTATTCGCAACGTTTAGAATACCCAGAATAAATACAGAACACAGAATCAGTGCAATACAACACAACCTAGCACTACACTCTAATGTTACAATATATCGAAAAAATATTAACTCTCCAATTTCATTCATGCAGTCGTAATATTTTGAAAACTTTTCATTGGCTCGTATCCGAACAATGTCCTTGATTTCAAATGGAAGCTGTTCATCATCCACTACAACAAAATTGAAGGGGACTTGATAAATTTCATAAAATAGTATGAGTTTGAGACGACGAATGACACTCACATAGTATTATGTCTTTAGCTATCAAGAATACATAGTTAATATTTGAGCGAAATAAACTAGAAGAAATGGAAAATGAGATCTTCTAAACTAACCTCCTTGATAATCCGATTCGTCAACTAATATACGACTTTCATCGCCGCTAGTACCAGCTGGTAAGGCTGTGAAAATAACCATCGTTGTCAACTGCGTTTAAAAATACATGTTATGTAACATAATCATCAAAAAGCAAATAAAATGATGATTTATATGGTATATGATTTAACATCAATAAATTTCTGCTTTAAGTGAGCTCGTAAAGTTCAGAATTTTCCAAAGTGACATAAAAATTAAACTCACTGTTTGAAATTCGCAAGCTGTGACAAATATTTTTATTTCCCGGAATTCAAAAATCAGTAAATAAAAGAAATAAAGGAAAAATTTCCAATAAATAAAAGCTTGTTTAATAAAGCATACCTCGCTCTTCTTATTAAAATGTCTCTACATTCTTTTAATGCTTTATTCTAAAAATATGTTGATGTAGATAATAATAAATAAAAAAGCACCATGTGTTTAACAGCACAAATAAATTTTAGAATAAATGCTGTAAAGTGCATAAAAACTAATTCAACCTATTTTGCAAAAGTTGCCTATCATCTGCGGTTTAAAAGGAATAGTCAAATCACTTGAATAACTTCAAATTTTTATGTTGAATAATGTTGCATCATACAAAATAGCAAGGCCGGACTGCTCAACTAAGGTAGCAACGTAATAAGAACAAAATGGAAAGATTTTGAATTAAAGATATTCATGAAGTTGATGGTAATAATCAAATTGATTTGATTGCTTTTCAAGATAGAAACATGATTGAACATATGAAACAGAATAAAACAACTCTTCGGCTTTCAAGTGTAATAGAATGCAGTCTGTAGCAAAAGCTCAAAGCAAAAATTTTGAAAAATGTGAAAGAACACAACTAATATTGAAAGCTAAAGGGTCATCAATGTTTTCCACGTACTCAAATTAAATCACCGCGGGTTGACTTGCAATTTAGGACATCATGTATTCAGAAAGATACCAATGTGTTGTTGGTGGTGCAATAACAATAACTAAAAGACTTCTAATGTGATATTTGGCATCAAAAGAAATGACAAAAAATCTTGTATTTTAGCTGAAATTTAATTATCGAATCACTTAACACTTATTCTACAATGTTTAATTCTTAACATTATATTTTCATATATAAAACAGAAAAGCTGTAACTAAAACTAAAAAAAAATAATAGTTCCAACATTTATGAGGTTCGTTTTTACAGAAAAACTGAGAAAACAAAGCTCATCATCGCATTATAAGTAGATAATTTTAGATCGAAGCAGTAAGACAAACGACAAGTTTGTTCATCTCTTTCTCCACAGCTTTTATCTTTTAAATTCAGAGACGTTTGTTTTTTGAAATTAAAACTTTTTTTAAAATTTACTATTTTCCGGTATAAAATGTCATTGCTATCCAAATTTCGACTGCTTAAGCATCTTCTGTAATATCACAGCACTTATTTCCTCTCTGAATTTAATATCGACGGCTTTCTTAACAAATTTTTTATTCTTAAGCTATTTTTAAATAGGGCTAAGCAGCAAAAATTTCACGGAAAGTTAAGGTAAAAAAATATTCCAGCTTACATAATTTTATTAAAATATTGCTTAAAAATTCAAAGAATTGAAAAGCTGCAAGGTAAAAGGAAGTCAAATATGGGAATGCGCCAAGAATAACAAGAATCACCATGAGATGCATTTAGACTCAAATCAGCTTGAGGAAGAAACGAGAGATAAATTAAATGACGTGATTTCAGACTTGAAAGTGAGAAAAAGTGAATAATGGGATGAAGGAAACTGGAATCCAACAACAGTGAGTTGATAGGAGGACTAATAAGTTGCGCAATGTATCGACCAGATAGAACATATTAGTGAGAGGATGTGATAACTGTAAATGTGAAAGATGAAGATTAGCCTCACAAGTTGCGGATACCTAAGTGGAAGGTGTGAGGAGGATATGTTTAACTTGATTAGAGTGTTAGGAGGAGAAGTAGGTGTTGTATGATAAGTTGGAGCAGTTGTGCGATGTAACACACATCTTCAGGAATCAGTCAGATACTAACCACTGTATCCATCCTGCCGTTGTTCAAAACATAAAGCCGTTACTGCAGCGCTAATCGCTACTCCCTTCTCTACACCACACAACTTCATCCGCGCCACACTCACTTGGAATGTAGCTTCGCTTAGCATTTCTAAATTTCTTTTGTTTTTCATCAACCAAGCTATTTATTATTTCATTCCCTGCCATACGTTTAACTGATCCACCGATTGTTAGATCAAATTGATCAAACTAAGTCAATAGTTATCATAACATTTGCAATATGAAGAATGTTTCATTTATTATTTACTGTTAAATACGAATTTTCAGAACAAAAATGGCCTATGGTTTTGTTGTTTAGTGATAAACTTTTCCATCAGTACTATAGCACTTTCAGCACCTGGTTTGAATTTCAAAAGTGACACCAAATTGCAGATCGAATGATATCCACTTGTTATCTTAACTCAGTACAGCAACAATAAGTCGTAACATATAACGTATAAAAAGCACACAACAGATAACGTTGATTAAGCAATTCGTCGAAATCAGCAATCAATGTTAGTTCTTATACATCAGTTATCAGAGAAGCCCTAAAAACCTTTTGTCATTCATCTCCTTTTTGATCACGAAGTGATAGAAACTAGAGCAAAACCAAATTTTCTAAGCTCATATTGGACTATTTAGGCATATAATAAGCAAGTTTGGCCAATTTGTTTCGGCATTTCCAGCTTTTGGATCTGTACTTGCTTGTTCATCTTTATTTTTCACACTTTTGACTCATCTTGTGCAAAAACAATAATGAAGGGCCTGGAACCAAAATCTAAACCTTGAACAAAATATTGTTGACTCTTTTAGTAGCATAGTCATGTATCGGTTTTACGATGCCACTTTCATTGCATTATATCTCATTTGATGCCTCAATATCAGAAACATATTTGTTATGTTTTTATGGAAAGTACTTTAAAAAAGACAAAGATAAAGTCTGGATGGCTGAAACTTCTTTTTCAAAGTCATACAATCATAACAGGTGATAATATCAAATAGCCGAATTGTAGCGAAATGTACCTTATATGCTAATCTAATAGATGTGTAGCGAAACATTAGTATCTTTAAAGTGCAAAGAGTTATATTTCTAAAAGCATTAACAAATGAACAAATGATTCGAAGGTTCTGAATGAAAAAAGGGTACGCAACGAGACTTTCATATTAAATTTTAAAATCTCTGCCATGTTGCTACCGATATCGCAATTTTTCAGTGGTTAATTCATTAAGTCTTTTTCGCTAAAAATTCAACTCCTGAGAACATAAAGAATGGCCTTCTCTTATTTAAAATCAGTAAGCTGGTTTTAAGTGTATACCATGAAATAAATCACAAATTTTTTACAATTTCAGAAACGAAACTGCAGGTTCTCTCCTGTGCTTCCTCTCCCGTTTTCAGCACTTCCTCATGCGTCACCATAACTGCATTCTCATGATCTAGGTTTGCTCTGCAAATTGCTTCATTTAATATTCCTTTTCTTACAAGGAAGCCTTCATTTAAAACCACTATTGTTAACAGACAAAAACTTTTGCCTTTGCTTTCAATGAGGTGAAATATTTGCTTAGATGAAACTTGCTGTTTATGATGACATATTATAGACACACATATTAGTAATAAGTGAACAGCCGAAAACTCGCATTCCCATTTGACATGCAACAACTACTTCATGGCATGTTGACATTCCTGAAAGAATATAATATCATTTACCTGCTTTAAAAGCTTCTAAATTACCTTTAAGATGAAAGGATAACATAGAAGACACCTACCAATAGCGTCTGTTCCTAACATCTTCAACATCCGTAACTCGGCAGGAGATTCAAATTGCGGACCTCCATTCATTGCATAAACACCTTCATGAATTCGTATCTTTTGCCGTCTAGCCACATCTATAGCTAATTTTCTAAAAAAGAGGTCTTTTTACATTCGTGTTTATATAACTGCATTTCATGGCAACAAACCTTTATATTGCAACATCTGTATAAAATGTGGCACAGTAAAAAGTATAAACTGAAAATGAAAATAAGGACCTGAGTTTCGGATCGTAAGCTTCATGAAGGGAAACAAAACGTTCGCCAAATCGTTGATCATGTAAACCAACAAAAGGTGAAAATCCAGCTAAGCCAGGGAAAAATATATGGTCTTTGATTATCATCAAGTCGCCCACTTTGAAATTTGAGTTCAACCCACCAGCTGCATTTGATACAATTAGTGTTTCCACTCCTAATAAATGTAGTATTCGTACTGGCATTGCACACTGCAAATATATCTGACGTCACATTTAAACTCTGCAAAGTTTTATTGTATAGAACTTGCATCTCCTATTTATTTTTTGGCTTTGCTTTTAAAAAATATCACTTCTCATTATTTTGAACACATTGAAATATGTTAAATTATACTTCAAGTTGCAGTTGTAAATTTACCATTTTAAATGATAATGAAATATATGACTAACCAGTGCCAAGTCCATTCCATATTCGTATGGATGAAATCTACCCTGCATACAAATAACATATTTTTCGTTTATGTAGCCGAACACTAAATTACTTTTGTGGCCGATAACTGCAATTTTCTAGTAACTTTAACTTATTTCAAGCAAGTAAATCAAAAAACTAGTGAAAAATGGAAATGATTTAAATACTTCCATTTAAAATTTCTTACCATGTGAGATTGGGAAGCCAGGAATCTTGGTGTAGGATAATATTTCTGCTTGTTCAATAAAGTCTGCAATGCTGCCCAAACCAGAACCGCATATGATGCCTATCTTTGGTACCTCTTTCAGCTGTATTTGTTTCAGAATTGACTTTGCTATTTCAGACAGATCATCATAACTTTTTGGGCTACAAGACATTTAATAATAATTGATTGTTAGAAAACATACACTTATAGATTCCTCCCGTGAAATGTCCTGATAAATAATCCTGGAACGTACATATTTAAGAACTTACTTAATAACCTTGCCGTTGTCATATAATTGCATAGATGTTGACATTTCTTTGAAAATATAAAAGTCCGTTTATTCCTGAAAATCAAATCTTTATGAAGTGAACAAAAGACAGAGTTTTATGCGAAGTACCTATGCAGCGTTGAAAAACAAAAGGAAGAAAGGGCAATAACATTGATCAGGAAATATAAATGACAAGATTCATTGGAAAAAGTTAACATGCTTACGTGGGAATAAATGATTCTAGACAGAATTCAAAAGAGCTAATAAGACTACTTGCACAGTTAGATTACACCAAGATGTAAGCCAATTAAAAATTGCCATATAGTTCCGTAATATATGTCTCCAACTTACACTTTTTTCATTTTTTGTTGAATCATTCCCGCCTCTCATCAGATAATTCTAGGAGGCTCATGCACGAAAAAAGAAATCGCTCTAGTTTACTGACAGATAAACTTATGTTTGAGCATTTTAAATTTTCAGATTGTTTTCGACAATACGATATCACTCACCTACATCTTTAAATAAAAATATTAATGCAATAATGACACCAAAATAGTTTTCAAATCTTCCTCAAACAGCATTTAATTTGGGGCAGAAACTTTTGGGTAAGATATATTTGTAAGCTAATTTTGTTTGTAAAAATGTTTGTAAGCTAAAATTTCAACTGAAAATGGTGAAGATGTGCTCAAAAATGTCACAGCAGAAGGGCAAGAGTAAGCAATGTGACATGTATGCCCTTTATAACCAATTCTTAAAACTGGGCGCGTGAACCCAAACATTAATCGATCATTTACCATAATTACTTTCTTGTCCAATCATCGTCGCTTTAACCAATCACTTTTTACTCTGAAACTTCACTACCATTTTTGTGCTTTATTTGCTCATAAAACGTACTGCATGTATAGAAGCACTACATTCGATGCATAATCGTCCGTTCTGTTTCTTAATTCTAACTCATTTTTACTTCTTACTTGATTTAATGACAAATAAACAAATTCCCAGTATTTACTTTCAAAGGTTTGATCCTCTAAAGTTCATTTTTCGCACTTCTCCACCACTCTTTCTCATTTATTATGACTGCAAAAAGTATTGATTGTTATTATGCATCATCGTCAGAATCACAGACATCATTCAGCCTTTCATGTATTTCTTTGAATAGAACGAAACGGTGAATTATGCCAAGCACAGCTATTGTAGATCTATTATTTCAAACCAATCTTTTTTCTTAGTTACCCTAAATATGTCCTTAAATTTTCATCTGCGAACTAACCACACTATTTTTTCCTGGAATAGTATGCAGCAATGATGTTTATAAGTTCACTCAGGCATCGGTTCCATGCCAGCGATGTAATCAGCCTCCAGTAGACTTCCTTAATTTTTGTTTCTTCATATGAAATATTGAAAAATGGTGCGGAACAATCGGTTCGACGAAATTTTTACCGCACACCGTTACAGTCTGCAAGCTACAATTGCTGTTACACTTTTCAGTATCATTTACTTCCTTGTTCTTCGCTAATTGTCCTCCCACTTCAAATAAATATAACTTTAATAGCTTTAATAAGCCTGAAACTAAAGATTGTCGCTTGATGCTTTACAATGCGTTGCAAATGAAACTTTAGACACGTGACATTCGCGGATAACAATACTTGCAGTAAGCAATTATATTTTTTACACCTATTTTCCCGAATAATTTTCATATAGTATGTATCAGAATATAGTCCGAAAAATCATAGGTTTTTTTGCCTTGAAAGAAATGCTTTTTTAGAATTATATTATATGGAATGAAGTGCATCAGTGAAAAAGCAATGAAAGGGAAAATGATGGAAAATTCTGTAACTTCTCGCATCTCAATCCAAATCTGCGTTTGTTGACTTGATGAAATTCAATTGATGAAATATCAATTGAATATTTTATATTCTTGAATCAAGCATTTTTTTGTTTTTGGACGTACAGCTATGTCGGAATAAATTGTAAACTTTTTTTGAAACATATAAATTATTTCTCGGACATAAAGAACTGAGCAAACATCTTTCATCTTAACAAAATTTGTACAGTATTTATCGTCACTAACCGTCCCGAATGAAAAAAATCAAAGTACATTCAGTCACAGTATCCAAGGACATCTTCTCTCATCGCTGATTTTTTATGGCATGATCGATGAATATATTGAAATGCAAGTAGACAAAAAGTTTTAATACACACCATAATTTCAAAAATAAAACACAAACGATATATAAGTACAAGTTATAATTTTCCTACAGTGGCGGTTAATGAATATTAAATCCACGGTAGGAAATACAATATAAGCAATCTCATAAATAAAATAAAAGGGTTTCGTTGATCTCCGATAAACTTCGCTTATAAGGTTTTGCATAGACTGATCTTTTAACTCTACGATATTTACTATCGGTCTGTTTTTGCACTACAACCATAGAAACACTAGGAAAACGGATTCGCTATTTCTCCATTTCCAAGAATTTGCTTACAACCACAATTTCAGGTTCTCATCCTTTCTGCGTAACGATGAAAACTAAGTGCTTATCATAATCAAACCGAAGTAATTAGATTTGAACTTGTAAAACAAATTTCTATGCATAATTATAAGTCTGTAAATATAAAACTGTTTCGCGGTAGTTATCTACACTAGCTAAAAATCTCTGGCGCTCAAATGAAAGGAGATGAACGAAACATCATCGGTGATTTGAAACAGTGGCCCAAGTTTCATCCAGTAGATTATTCCTCGGCATATGGTCAGAGCTTTGCTCTCCTTATGTTCACTTATGACATTTTGTTGCCATATTTCTTATCATTAAAATTCACTTATGTGATTGCATGGAGCACACTGAGTAATACTGGAAATGCACTTCCACGTTAATTACTGATGTTATTTTCGTACTCAAGGAACTTTGCTCGCACTGAGCATGACCATTTTTCGAAACATCTTCGACAAACTCCTCTTTTATCATTAATTATATTGTTCCGAACCATCACAGGGTGTTTTTCCACGGTACCACAGCAAGCCCAGTACCGCACTCTTCCTGAGTAATTCTAAAAGATTATGCAAAAACATTTTCTGCTCTGATATATACATTAAACTGCGTTACCCGCAAATTATAATACCAAAAACCGAACTCCAAGTTGGACTATAGAGAACGAAAGAACTGAAGTTTTTTGTCTCCGAAAAAAGTTAAGGTCGCAGATGTGTTCTTGATTGGGTAGTAACAGACACTGACCAAAAGTAAATTATGTCAACAAAAACAAAGACTTTTCACTCCCATAAAGAATGAATAACACCAAAAAATCCTAATTCTAGTTAACTAAAATTAAAACGAAAGACTAAAAACATAGTCTTCACCAACAAAGTCAGACGCCACTTCATTAAGAAACTGTTTTTTATTTAGGTAGTAATCATCCAATGATAGTTATATCTCACTTCGTTGTTTGTGTTTTCATCATTTAGTGAATAATTTACCCGTCCAAAAATTGGTAAATCAATCTAACTGATGTTTTTCATCCTGAATGTACACTGTTAAGACATTGCCAAATTACCCTAACCAATTAAAAGAAATCCTAAGGGCAGTAAGTAAGCATACAACAAAACCCACAGACTTCTATGCTAGCTTGCATATATATATATATATATATATATATAGAGAGAGAGAGAGAGAGAGAGAGAGAGAGCTGTTAAGGATTTCTTATATTAGGAAGGAAAATAAGCAAGTGAAGGGCAGGAACAATAAAATTAGGAATACTGATAAATTCTGGATATGAAAACAAAATAAAACGATATATAAAAAACAGTAAAGGATAACACCACAAAGTAATGCGGTCTTAATGTAAAACATAAACTAACTGGAACGATAGGATATCTTAATTAGCTTTTCACATAACAAAATTTATCGACAAACCTGGATAGAATTTTGAGATACTTGTAGACCATGAAAAGATGGATCAGCTTGCCAATTTTCCAAAATTTTCAGGAAATCAGATGAATTCAACGAACAAAGTACATCTGGTTTCGAAATCAAAAGTAGTGGAGCCAAGGCGCTTAATTTCTTATCCTTAATAACACGATCACTAATAAGAAAAGTGTTCAGCAAATTCGATAAGGCCTTGGACTGAACCGTAAAATTTGGATGTTTGCATATCAAATCCCAGATAATATCAATGAACGCAAAAAAACCGCTTCCTTCCTGCTCATTTTTATTATCTGCTGTTGCTTCTATTTCTGTGGACGGCAAATGAATAAGAATTTCAATAGCATGAATGAGATCACCAGCCAATAAATGCATGTATATAGCAGGAAGACAGTACACTGGATTTCTAAGAAGCTCAGAAGAAATATCTGAGATCGCGTTTGAATCCATTTTTTTGACAAAATCGATAAAACTACGTTTTCTCACTTCGTCAAAACATAATTCTGAAATTTGAATAACTCACCTTAAACCTTACAACTAACGCTAAAAAAAAAAAAAACATTTCTTTATAACAATAATTTACACACGAAAAATTGAAACAGGGAAAGTAATGCAACTAAGAAAAACCTGTGAGCGAAAACGCAATCAAAGCTGGAAACTTTGTTGGTCGTGGTATGCAAGGACTATCACCGGTCACTTCAATTGTCTTCGAAGGACCTTTAGCAGTTTTGAATACAATTTTACGACTAACTGATGAAGGAACGCCTGATTCAACACCCAAATGACCTTTATAATTTCTCCCCCAGACGTAAATAATGCCTTGAGAGGTTATGGCAGTCGTAAAATCGTAACCTACAAAAAAATATATAATGTGTCTTTACAACTTCAGAAATAACATAGTTAAGGACAGAATACAAAGTGTCGCATACCACATGAAACGAAATCCCAAGCAGCAGATGGTTCAAACAGCTGATGTGGCTCTTCTTGCTCTTTCTTGTTACCATGACCCAGTTGCATATCCAAACTTTTACCCCATGTATAGAGATTTTTATATTCGTTTATAACAGCTGAATGACTATAACCTGCGTCAATGTGTATTATTCTTCCCTGCACCTGAAGTTATGTAAAGTTACTCTTCAATTGCATTTCGAAAGGAAACTTATAAAAAAGCAACACCATTCAGTGAGAGACAAACCATATGTTCCAACTCGGTGACTGTTAAGTGGGAGTTACTGATTGCCAGTTTCGTCGAAGTACCTTTATCTGTTTCTACGCGCAATCTTCGTTTAACAAACATTTTCATCTTCAATGCTTGCGGATTAGCACCCCAGCAATAAATTTTCTGCCCTTCGGATACAGCTAAACAGTGGAAATATTTCGAAGCAATCATGAGAACTTTATTCGGCACAGGAACTGCCTCAGGTTCGAAACGCTTTTTTATTTCAGCACCGACACCCAGCTGTCCATATGACCCGTTACCACAAGAATAAACAACGCCTGATTCCATCAAAAACAATGTATGTGCATATCCACAAGCAACTGAAATAACTCGCCCACTGAAACACATACTTATAAGTGTGCTTTCCGACATATTTTTTAAACAAAAACTTCATTTCTTTCAACTCTAAACTGAAAACCAAAACACTTGTTCCGAGTGTTAAAGTGAAACTGCAACAATTTAAAAAAAAAAAAAGTACGGATTCATATAAAAACTACCAATCAATTGTTGAACAATAAGTACAAATCTTAAAACTTACTTCAAAGATTTCACCAAACTCGGAACCAGTTCGTCTGTGAATGAAGAGCGTGTATTAATTCCAAGTTGTCCATAAAACGACCAACCCCAAGTGAAAGCATATCCTTCTTCATTGATTAGTGCTGAATGATAATGTCCAGCACATACTGCACGAGCGCTCCCATAATTATCGACAATTTCCGCTGCCACTGTAATCTCACTTGTATGACCGACACCACACTGACCAAATCTATAAATAACAGAATTCGTCACATTCAACGAAACTTTATTATGAGCTTAAAAACAGTAACAAGAAGTAAATCGGTTTTGTCAGCAAAAAAGAAAAAATTGCATATGAAAAATAAAATTTTATTGTCTAAAAAACCCCTGAATTTTAATATCAACATAATACTATTTCGAACCTATTTCGACCAAACGCATAGACTTTCCCATGTATAGTTAAGCAAAGCAAATGTTCGGTGCCGCAAGAAACGCTACAAATTCGAACAGGTAAATCCAGCATACACAAACGAGATGCACGTTGTCCAAGAGATTTTTCACATTCCTTTGACTTTAATGGTCCTGGAGAAAATTCTCCCCAATAACCAATACCTTCCTCAGAAGTCACTACGGCAGTAAAGTTCGATCCACTTGAAATAATGCTATCCGCTTCAGAAGGAAAACGCTGCAACGAATTTTAATTATTGTTTGTTCTTAATATAGCTTAAATATATTTTAGTTAACTTTTAACCACGAATGTCCAAGAACAAATTTCACATTGACTATACTAAAATTTGTTATATTAAATATTAAAGTGTTAGTTACCAACACCAACAAACATTGTAATATAACAAGAGAAATTTAAATAGAAAAAAGTTTTTTTTAGAGAGCATTTGAAAAATATGAACTCAGCAATGAAACAAGGATATGGTTCAGCATAGGAAAATAGTCTCTTTACATTAAAAACCTGAAAAACTTACAGTATTGTATGTTGCTTGCATCAGATGCAACAAAGATATCACGTAGAGAACAGCTGCATTATTTTGATAACTGCAAGAAGAATATGACTTCGCAAATACATCTACTCAAATCAAACCTTCGAGCTATTAAGCTAAAACAGAATTTTATAATCAAGCAAAGAAATCGGCTTTATCAAAAAATTACAAACCTTGTCACCTGTTCCACTCCAATCTTAGCAAAAGTAGTGAGATGTGATACAGATTTCAGGTGAGGTACAAATTCCGTCATACGCCGTAAAAGCATTTCACCAACCTCTTTGCTGCATGATTTCCAACAAAGAGATGACAAAATTTTCACAATGAATGAACTACGAACTGCTGGCCAATCCTTTCTTGTTCTTGCTAGATATCTTCCCACAATCTCAGCTTTATCTAACGAATTATCAACAACTATAGTAACAGTCGTCCAAAAATCCGCTTCAAGCAATTGTTCCACGCCAGCGTAAACATCTTGATGTTGTATCAAAAATTCGCTGGAATTCCCTTTCGAAAAAACTTATAAGAGATCGAAAACTAGTCTTTGTTGTCATTATGAAAAATACAAATGAAGAAATTTATCATTAGTATAAAATACAAGAAGGTGGTAAACGCTGCAGTTCCAAAATCAAAAGACTTGCTTTAAAATGGTTTCGATCTTATCTCTGTCTTGAGGGAAGGCTTTATAACGAGCCATGCAAAGGTTGATCATGTGATGTCTGCCTTTTTCATTTGGATCTTCTGCACATATATCTCTCACCACTTCCACAAGTGCATGTTCAGAACTACTCTTCGTGCACCACTCTATTAAAGTGATAAGATCCATCTGAAAAAGAATCACGTAAAAATCCTGGAAAATAATTCGTCGAGCCAATACTTAGTGTTCAAACTTCTATATTTGATATTTGCCAAGTTTGATCAATAGATTTGAAAACGCATGCAATGATTTTGGCTAGTACTAATGTTTAGAATACTAGACCATAGAATAGCCGTTGACTCGACAAAGCCACTTACAAGTACTAAGTTTTAAAAAATCCCAACTGGAACTCAAGAAATAATTTGGAACAAATATCACTTTCCAGACCAAAAACCGCAAAAGTGCGTGTCATGTGCTTACAGATGAATCAAGTGCAAGATTAATCAGTTTATTCAGAATGATTTCTTTGTCCGCAGAATTCTGAATAATAGGAATAGTATCGTCGAGGACATTTTGAACCAAATCAGCGACATTTATTTCAAATGTTTCAGCTACTAACATGCAAATGTTATAACTGAAGTCGAGTTTCGCGACATAATCAACCAGAACCTCGCGTAAAGACCTAAAACGTTTTATCATCATTTCCACATGGAGCTCTCTAGAATTGTCATAACTACAAAAACACAAAATCCAGAAAGAATATAAATTAAATACTATATAAAAATGTGGTTGCGAGATATAATAGCAAAGAAATAACTTGTTCGGATATAAAACGATAACATCATGTTCCGTTACAAGCAAACACGAAGGCAGAATATTCTCGCATATAATCGGTATAAAACCCAATATCTTCTCACTTGAAAAATCAAGGATTTTTTCGTAAAAAATCTTTGCAGTACTGAACAAACCCTAAAATGGTACTTAAACTATAGAATCATATGAACAATAAAATCGAGACCGCACACCGCATACTGTTTGTGTTATGATGGCTAAAACGTCGCCTGAATTTAATATAACATTGCAAAACTAATCACATATGAAGAAACAAATTAATACAATACGTGAAAACTCACACCGAAGTGAACAGAAACACCATTACCAGAAACTTGATCAGTAATAGCAAATACCACATGCGGAAGAATATGCACCTGCCACGTATTTTCAGGCACGGAGACAAAATTTTTCGCTATTTTCATATCGGCATCGTCGTAGAACTTAATAAAATTATAAATAGTTCTTTTAATAAACAGTACTGTCATATATTATATACTGAGCTTTTACGATGGTAGACAGATAAACACTTGATAATATTAACAATTTCTGGAAAATTCGTGGCTTACCTTGACAACACAATCTTCAGTGTTAAGCACAGCAAGCAATCCATTGAAGGCGACACTGATCTGAGATGTTTTGTGATACTGTTCTCTTAAATCCCATGGTATAACCTGACCTAACGTTTCACGCAAGCTACGTCCATCAGTTTCCAGTGGCAATATCCACTGTTCACTGGTGAAACCGCTTACCTGAAGCAAACTTTATAAAAATAATAAGACAAATAACTGTCAGCATGACCGATATTAAATTAGGTGAATATCTGCCTGATGCACCCTTAATAAAAAATTTCAGAAAAGGAAAACAAACCAGTAAATGAACATCGCCTTTGCTTGTGTACAAAGCAATATTATGAATGCTTTCCGGTGCTCTTAACATTACGGATACTACCATCATAGTTAAATCAATAATGAAAAGCTGTCCTGCCTATAAAAGAACACAAAATAAAAAAAAAAGATGAGTTTTGAAAAAATATAATAATAATACCTTATTTGCATATATTAAGTAAGGACGATTTGAATGATGACCACTGTAACAGAGTGCAGAAGTTGGTGTACACAAGCATCCTTCTTCCACACCATTAACTTCCAAAATTGAAACGGAATCACTGGCCAAAATATCACATCTACCCCATGGCACGTCCTCAAAGAAGATACATGACCGAAGAATTTGAAAACCACCTGTACAAATAAAATCAGCACAGCTTTCCCCGTTGTAAAAAGTGATATTTATGTTAATTAAAAGAACGAAAACTTACCAGAATACACCGCAGCGGTACCAATAAAACGCTCCCCTTTAAAAGAATGAATGCTAGACCACTTGCATCAGGAAGAACGCATATGGCAGCAGCCTCGTTTACAGTTGAAGCAAATTTTTGTAAATGAGTAACACAGAGTTTGGCGCCACTGCTTCCAACGTCAGAATAAATTAGAACTCCACCTACACAAAAAACATTTATTATTTAATATGCAATAAAAGCAGACTTAATCAAATGAAACAAAATTAATTGTTGAGAAGAAAGCAGTTCCCAGCTCACAAAGGCAAACAATTTTAAGACTCCCACGAATATTCAGTTCCCTTATTCTGTAATGTATATTCGGAAAAAAGTCTACAAAGAAGCTATTATGACAAATGAACATTACGATTTACTAAATAAATATGACCTTATACTTACACTATGCGCATTCGTATTTAAAAAGATTTGCTCAATTTTGCAAAACAAATTCCAAATTTAAATGTATAAAAAGTATACTCAATTCTTACAAGCTTCAGTTAACAACAATTACCGAATACAATTTTAGATTCTTATGCTACCACTAAATTCAAGTCGCCAGTAAAAACCTAAAATGACATGATTACCTCACCTTTAGAAGTTAATAAAGCAGCTAATGTGAAATTCAATTCCGCTAGGAATGACCAATCAATAATTCGCTCATTATCACCCAGTTCACATCCCCAATTTTCCCTTTTCCATTTGTAAGACATAACATTGGATGCCTGTAACAACAATGATAATAATAATGATAATAAAAATAATTAATAGTTTATGTGATAATTGACAATGATGACAATAATAATAACAATAATAATAATGTTTCAGAGTAAAGGGCATGATAACCATATGGTATTGCAAAATCGAATAAACACGATGGAAACATGTCACCCAGTCATAAAGTCATTCCTAGTTTGTTCGTATATCAAAATTTTCACATTTCCAACCATTCCCTTCTAAATCATTTTTTCTATCAAACAACAATATGTTCTTAAGTGATCTAACTTAACTTTACATTAACGGGACATAACCAGCACAGCTTGAAAGTACAAGTCTCAACCAGACAAACGTCCAAAATGCCTATTGGGTTGAATATTTCATAGCGGCCAAGAGTAATGGCTGTCGAATTCAATAGAAACCAACCTTTGTTAAGGATACGTGGCGATTGTTGGAGCGATATGAAAATGAATTAGTATTAGGAAGTTGTAATGTCGTGATTGTCGTTGTTTCACTATTGGTGTATTTATTGCAATCAGTGAAAGCTATTTTACTAGCTGCGAAGTATTTGTGTGTGGTATACCAAATCTAGATATTCATCGTATGAATATAAAGCTTCGTTTGAAAAGAACAAAAGATGAAAGAACAAGAATTAGTTATCAGCACTATATTCTCTACACTTTTCTGAAATAACCGTCTACTTCACTGTACATATATTCTTCTCTATAATGAATTATGGAATAAATCTATAGGAACTTTTATAGCCAGTTATTTGATTTAATTTTATTCGAACTGCATGGAACATTAATGTTGAAGTGTTAGTATGTATGGATTATTCTTTATCACAATAGGGAAGAAAGTTTTCCCAATATGGAAGGAAGGAATACAAGATGAGTGTGAAATACGCATTCAACAAGTATTAAGATTTCTAATTAAATGCAAGGATTAGGTGACTATTATTGCTGGGTTAGGAAAATGAAGGTCAGTAGCCCAAACATTACATCATCGTTACTACAGTAATCCGAATATCATCAAAGTTTTAGTAGCCCAAATATTACCGATGCCTTTCTTTACTTAGAATCTCCACTGTTTTGTTGTTTTTTCTAACTTTTCCTCTAATTTCAAAGAGTTCTTAATTATTGGAATCTTGTTAAAGCAGGGAAGAATTGTTTTTAAACTGTTAAAGCAATTGAAAAGGAGGTCAAGTCCTTCTTACAGTTTC
Organism: Brugia malayi; assembly: GCF_000002995.4. Taxonomy (NCBI): domain Eukaryota; kingdom Metazoa; phylum Nematoda; class Chromadorea; order Rhabditida; family Onchocercidae; genus Brugia; species Brugia malayi. The sequence goes on from NW_025062479.1 coordinate 8,164,740, forward strand.
TTTTAGGAAATACTTTAAACATTTAACTACTTGTGTACTCTACTAATTCATATTTACGGATATTTGGGCATTATCCATTCAAATGGCTCATGTTCCTTATCACACAAGCAACAGTAATATCCCATCAGTGTGTCTTAAAGTCACAGGAAGTGTGTCTTACCTTGGATCGTCCGGTCATTGCACTATGTGGACGTATAGGTATTCGGCCATTTGCCGTTTATGTCCAACAAATTACTTGCTGCTCATGTCCAGACATTTTATTGCTTACTATTTGATAACGTATCGGCGTGATATTTGCAGACGATGTTTTTGACTAGAAGCGAATATGACCGTGGTGTCAACACTTTTTCGCCTGAAGGTCGACTTTTTCAGGTCGAATATGCAATTGAAGCCGTAAAAGTGGGTTTATTGTGATTCGACTTAAATCTCTATTCTGACTTTGCCTTCTTCGTTTCATTACATTTTAGTAAACCTTTTTTAGTTAGGTTCAACGAGTATTGGTATTCGCACAATTGAAGGAGTAATTTTGGCCGCAGAAAAGCGTGCTACATCAAAGTTAATGGTGAATGATGCGATTGAAAAGATATCAAAAGTCGACTCACATGTTGGTAAGTTTCTGCGTAGCAGTCACTTTAATAAAACTTGATGTGGAATGGTTTCACGAAAACACGCTTTTCAGCAGTAACGTTTGCTGGTCTTATTGCCGATTCAAGAACATTGGTGGAGCGAGCACAGATCGAAGCCCAAAACTTCTGGTTCACATATAATCGTAAAATACGAGTTGAGGATGTAACAATGTCAGTTGCTAATCTGGCATTACAGTTTGGCGATGATGACGCAAAGGTCTCACTATTTCCATGTCCTTATTTTTGCAGTCAACCCAACAAAATATATTTTTGTTTAAATATTTATATAATAAGTTTCATTAAAATCTTTTGATTCGCATTCGCATAGAAGTATATTTCTATCATGCTTTCACTATTTTGTCATACTTTATTTGTTACATCACTGTAGCATAAATTTAAGTTTTACTTTTCCTTACAATATTTTCCATTTTATTTTACACAGTTTACTTGGAATACTTTCAATTTAACTAGAAGTTCTCAAAATTCACTTCATAATTTCCTAATATGCTGTTTACTACAAAGTGTGTTTCAGGCGTCTATGTCAAGACCGTTCGGTGTTGCTATGCTTTTTGCCGGAGTTGACCAAGATGGGCCACGGCTGTATGTTTTCATGCCTTTTTATTTTGCTTAATTTGTTTTCATCTTTAATTATAAAGCTTTATTGACATATCTGTAATCATACATCCATTTAATTTATAATTAAACATTATAGCCAGATCTCATTAAGGTTTCATTCACATTCAGCAATATTATAATTTCCAGTTTTCATTTGGATCCGTCGGGTACTTTCATCGATTGTTTGGCAAAGTCAATTGGAGCTGCTTCAGATGGAGCGGAACAAACTTTAAAAGAACAATATCATGAGGTATTGTGTTGAAGTTCATCGTTCAGTTCTTTTACATCTTACACTTTCTACATCCTACATTAGAATCAGTTTAATGAGTGTAGGATTTATTTCTGTTTATTGATTTTTGGAAGCATATTTGACTGTTTCGTTACAGTCGATATCACTGGTGGAGGCTGAAAAGATTGCGCTTTCAATTTTGAAACAAGTAATGGAAGAGAAACTTACAAGTTCTAATGTTGAATTAGTTGCAATAACTCCAATGAAAGACAACAAAGGTTTTTCTTTGTCGTTCCAATATAAACTTTTCTTTGTTAAAAGTGGTTATATGTTCTTTAATTTTCCTGAGTCAAATTTTTAGGTCGGCTAACTGGAAGATTTGAACGACTGAGTAAAGAACGACTGGACATATTAATTGCCGAGTTATGAATTTGCAAAGTCTCAGTCTATTTATTTGTTTGACTGGAAGTACCAGACGAATAGTATTTGTTCACAGAAAAATTAAATACTATCCTAATTATGGTGTCCAGAGGTTTTGATTGTTTTACAACTTATAATTTGACTTGAATTTCCAAAGTACCCCATTCTACATCAAGAGGTTGTCTTATTGACCATACATGGCACTTATTGTATGTTGTTAGTCTGAAGGATTGTTTTACATCATGTGCTCTCCCAAGTGATTGAAGTAAAGTTGTCTTGGATTGTCAGTGTTTTCTCTTTACATATGTTTTGATATTGTTAAGTTGTTTTTATTAATGTTTACTGCTCACTTTTATTTATGGAACTTCAATTTCGATTTCTTTCGATATCGAATTGTGATAATAGATATAGTTTGTATTTCATAAAGTTAATTAGTTTTTACTTTTAAAGTGCTATAAATTTTTGAATGGACTTCCGCACTAAAAGAACAATTTTGAGGTCTTCCGTTATGTATCAAGCAAACAGACAAAAAGATATGTTTTATCCAAGGCACAATAAAATGTCTAACGCAGAATTAAACTCAAGTAGGACTCAGTTAATGTTAATGACATTGAGTGAAGTATAAGACTGGGGGGGGGGAGGGGGTTGACCATTTTTAATTCTATACTTTGTTAGGCTAATACAGTTATCAGTGTGTAATGTGGGGAGTTATCCGTCATAGTGCGGGATGCCGAAGTGCTGCTGAATTTGGCTAAGTTACAATGAAAATTAAATACACAGTGTTCAGTTATGAGAAACTGCCATTGAATAACTGGTAAGAATTGAAAAATTTGATTGGGTTGAAAGGTTTGGAATTTGAAATTTAGCTAACTCGAATTTGTGTAATGTGGAAAATGAGATAGAGGTATTCTGGAGTTATCGGAGGTAGAGGATTAGTGAGGGAAGATTCTCTCAGGAGACGCGAAGTTATCGTTCTGGTGATTATACATTTTACTATATTCACAGCTAACTGAATAACATTATTTCTTCGATTAGAAGATGAAAAGCTGCTACGTGTGAAGATCTAGATATAAAGGAGTTTAGCCTTAATACTAATGGTATGAATTAAAGTTATGCTGTGTCGCCACATAAAAATTTCTGTAGTGCATCAGTAATATTGTTTGGTATGGCTGAGCGAATCGTAAGTGAAAACTGAATGATGAAGACGTTAGTTATCACAGTCTGAACGCATTGGAAGGATGCTATGTATACAGGTGCACTGTATACAACTTAAATGTATGTGTGTGTATGTTTGTGTGGAAAAGTTGGCGAAGATCATTTGATGTCGTCCATGAGGAAGAATAAATCACCACAGTCATTATGAATCTCATCGTAATCCGGAGCAAGCGAATAATTCGTTATATCATCATCCAGGGTATAATGAAGTGGACTGAAGCTCACCTGCAATCTTTATTGGTCATAGAAGTTTCATTTATCTGCTATGATTGTTTCAAAGATCGAAAATGTAGCTATATTAGTTTTCAAGGTGCCGTATTTTTTTCGACTATATTATATATGGATAATAGCTTCTCAACTGTTGCCATTTCATTAAACTTTCTGTGGGTTGTTTCGTCTCAACCTACGCAAGTATTCAGGTTGAAGAAAATTATAGGATGAAATATTTAACTAAGCTTAATTATTCCCTTGCAATAGGGAACATTTCTATATAGTAAAGCGATGCGATGTGAAGGAATGTTTTACATGGCTAGGAGGGGTAAGTGATTTGCATAGGCTGCTATTTGATAACGATCCTTTAAGGCTGTCATCTGGATAGGTTTGTGTGCTCGAGTCCATTATAAATTTCTCTGCACTTCCCACATTATCATTTATCTTTGTTGATCGAGGTGATGAGCTGGCATACTGGAACAAACTATAATAAATATGTAATATAGTTTTGAGCAGTTCAATACAATTACTACTTGGGAAATAATTGTCTTAAAATTTATTTCATATATAAATTGTAATCCGATCAGCACAAACTTTTAACGATATTTCAGCCGGGTTTCCAAGCATCGGTGGTGAGGATGTCGAGGTTACTGGATTGTCTAGTTTGGCATACACATCACCAAACATTTTATTGAGTAGATTGTCCTCTTTCTGACCTCTTGCTAAAGCTTGCAAGAATTGCAAATTTTCATTCACCGTCCCAGACAGCGTCTGTAAACATTATTCAAATATCATTATTCAGGTTGGCACATTGTTCCCTTTTCAATAAAGAAGCGCTCTTAAAAAAATTTTCCGAAAAAAACCAAACTGCGCTTACTCCTTATTTAATTTCATGACAATAAAATAAGTAGTTTCAAACTAATATCATTAGTGAAGCCAATATTCGTACCATGATTGTAGGTATTAACAAAAGGAGATTGCCAAACCGTGCAGTGGCAGCATAGGTGGGATTCAACTCTTTGATAACATCAAATAGCACTTCTTGGACACGATCACGAAGATCTGACACAACTTGCTGTGCAGCCACCGATAAACCTTTCGCATCTAGAAATCTTTCGTATCATCAAAATATCGAAAACTGATCCAGAAATACAACAAATTATATCAAAAAAACATACTTGGATTTAAAATTATTACTGCTTTGAGTGGTACTACTTCTTCCTCCTTCAGTTTCAGTTTCCTCAAAGGGATTACTAGTTCGTTTAACGTTCTATTGACTACGTCGTCAGATAGCTGACTGAAACGATCTTATATAAATAGAATTCTTACAGTTCATTATTACACAACATCTCTTACAAAGTAAGAAAAACAATACTTTGAACAGTAGGCGATATTTAAAGAAAAGAACGAGGAAATTTAAATGATGTGACAGTTAGTGAGGACATCACTTCGTTTGGGTAAATTCGAGTGGAAGATTCCTTGGCACATATGAAAAACCGTATAAGGGGATATCAGTGCTTTGAGCGGTTTTCATTGAAAAATTGAATATAGTCAGAGGTGAATAACATGACTTTACAAGAGCGACCTAAAAAATTAGGCTAGTGTTCTTGATACTAATCTGATTAAAATCGTAGAACTTGGTTGATAGTTAAAAGAATATTTTTCACGATTTTGATAAGATGGAATTAGATAAAATTATTTCTCCGTATCTTAACATCGAATGGATTTGTAACGAGCGATAACAATATTCTAACTAGAAGAATCAACTAATTGAATTGAACATGTACCTTATCTTCACTATCAGTAATATCAGCTAGTTTGGCTAGTGAATCAACCCAGTCGACGGCGGCCATCGCTCTGCGATGAGTAATCTGAGGTAGTTCATCTAGTTGAGCCATCCGGTACGGTTCGTATTGAACCTATAATACGGAGTGTGATTGATTTCATTTCAGTTCAATGAGTCATCAACATTCTTATATATATACGATTTAGGAATAGTATCTGTCTTTCAATCATATTTGAAAAAAATTAGTACTAGAGTTATGACAAAAGATGAACACTAATATAAAAGCCCCTATTTGATGGATAGCAAAATTGTAACATCTAGTTTTTCTATTTAGTAACGTTTTCGATGAATATTTAAAAGGCAAAAAAAAAATGCGTTACCTTAGTTGATCGGGCATCTAGAATTGGTCTGCGTTCAAAAAGTTCCCGAAAAGAAATGGTCTTGAATGAGTGCTTAGTACCACTCCTTGTGCATAATGTTTCATCTGCTTTAACAATTTCCCATTCAATATTCATTAATTGCATTAGCAGCACACGTGATTCCACCGGTAGTTTGCATGACAACTCATCATCTTGCAATTGCATTTGAAAAAAATTACTACCAACATTATGCTAAAAGATAAGCATCAAAGTAAAGGTACTATTTGATGTACCTAGAAAAACTTGGACAATTTAATCGTTCATTATGATTGTTCAATAAAAGACATTTTCAAAATGACTTATTGCAACAGAGATTACAAATAAATACATTTGCAGACGTATTTTCCACCATAAAAATTTCAAAAATAAAATTTAGATAATTTGAAAATTAACAGAAATAAGCAAAAGTGAGAGCGAGCATGGCTACTTAATCTATTTCAAAGCAAATCACAGTGTCTTTTGCTGACGAGTAAAATATAAGGAATTGCAATTTGAACAAAAATACTTGAAAGAACAAAAACTGAAAGATTATGTACCATGTGGCTTACAAGTTCTTCATCGATCTGTCTTTTTCGCAAACGTGGAACTCGTTGTCTACCAGTTAAATCACGGTCAGGTCGCACTGCTGTAATATTATTTTAGTAAAGATTAGGGCTCAATTAACAAGATCATTTTTCACAAATGGTTACAATGAGTAACAAGTTCATCAACTTTTTAACATCATTAAACCTCTTTTATTACTATTTCTTTCTTTTTTTGTAATTCAAAAAAGTCAGCATAAACTGCACCTAAAACGAGCGTTGAAAAATCTCTGTGTCACAGAAATTATTTTATAGCAAGAATACCTTTCGGATCCATTCCAACTTCTAAGCATCGCTGAAAACGACAGTAGCGACAGCTATTTCTCTGATCTAAATAACCTTCTATAGATCAGTATGGAAATATTGCAAACACAAATTATGTACGTCATATGCATCCTACTGCTGTCATACAACTATGTCCAACAACCTACGTAAACAGATTGAAATTTCTTGCAATATCTGTATTAAGGGTACCCGGAAATCACGTTCCTATTCGCAGACTCCTTAGAAGGTGAAACGTATCGAATGAAATGTATCAATAAAGAAGTCTGACGACAGATTTGTCTTCTTACATATAGAGACACATTTCATGCAATTCCACCGGGTTATTCGATTAACTGTTCAATCGTGTGCTACCTGGGTTTTCTAAGAGACTCATGTTTACTACCGTCAAACAAATCACTTTGCAAATTCCTTTGATTCATGAAGAAAATGAGAAAAAAAATTCATTTCACCGTGTTTTCTTCCATCACTGTTAGAAGAGTTCTGTATCTTTCCTAAATTTCTTGGAAACTAAACAAAAGCATTTTCTCAGATGCCGGACAGCAATGAAAATCGCAGATCTATATCTACTGTACAATAATGTATCATATTCTCCTACACTTCGACATTTTTTTTCTTTTTTTATAATCATAAGCTCAACAGCAATTCACATTTATCAACGACGCAGTTATTGCTAAATCTGCATGCATATCGATACTTTCCAGTGAGCGTTCGTCGGAAGAATCCTTTACATCCATAACAAGCCAAGATACCATAGTGCAACTTCGCATGACCATCACCGCAAACTGCACACATTGCATTGTTATCTGTAATAACGTTTACAACTACGTGTGTTTTTATGAAAACGATTAAAGAACTGTAGCTTAATGCAAGAAGATTAAATAATGAAAGAGACGAAAGAGAAATGATACCAGTAAGCTTATCCTTGATATCGTAAGAGGAATGTGCACTGACTGTACTGACTCCGAGCATCACCTCTCTAATTATCGGCATTCTGCAAAGTAAAAACTTATAGCTTTTTAAATCACCAAAGCGAATAATTTCTGACGGTTTTATATTCTAGCATGTACCTAAAACTTATATCTATCTATATGTATATAAGCTTTAACAGATTTGTGAACTTGTTGAATTAGTTATGTTTTTTTCATAACTATTTTATATTAAAACCTTTTTGCTTTATTCAAATGATGCTTTCAAATGGACCAAATTATTCTAAATCATCCAAATACGCCTTTTACTTATAAAAATGATTTTGAAATTGTTGAAATTGTTTGCTTAACAGTTGAAGATTATGTGTGGCATCAACATAGACCTGAAGTAAGGGAACTTTTTTTCTAAACAACGCAGGAATTTTTCAATAATACAAAAATTGACACTACAAATATAAATAAGTTTTGCAATTGCAGTGTTAATTTTAAAAGCAAACAAGGAATTCAATTATGCATGTGAAGGAATAGTGAAGGACATTAAGTTATTAGAACAAAATTTCCATAAAAAACTTAAGGAAATGTTATTCATGCAGTTGTTATTTCACAAATGTTATCACTTGAAATTATAAAAAGCAGTTGCTGAGGATCAGTATCGATAGACGGGTCTGCATGTTTATCTTTGGAATCATATCTTTCTAACAGATATACGACGTATTTTCCCAATATGCAACTGTTCAATAAATTGTTAAAAGTAATTTGAAATGATGGAATCATACTGCTTTCATTTATAAGATAATAATGGAAAATAATGTGACATTTTTTTCAAAAATTCTTTTTTTTTTTTTTTTTTTTATTTATAAATATAAGTAAGAGTAAAAGACGAAAAAAAAAAGGAGAAAGCAAGCGATCCACTTTCCTTGATAGTCAAACTTTTAAGGGAAGTGAATCAATTGTTTTTCAAAGCGACAAATACACAGCAAGATTCAATTTAACTTTCAGTTGTATATTTCTTTTTAACTTTTTTATTTTAGTTTTCCTTCTGAATATCCAGGAATCTCATAGACATTGTGTCATGATATGAAAGTTATCATAGTTGTGAACAGGCAAAAGTAGTCCTAGAAACTTTTCTAATCGCGAAATTGCTTTAGTCGGTGATAAGCTGATGATTCAAATCAAAGTTTAAAATGCAAAAAAAAAAAAAAAAAAAAATGATTTTAAACATCGATAATCTAACCTATATAAATATATATGTATTTACTTACTCAGAATGATGAACAGAGCATTATTTAATCATTACTTTGTTATTATCAACTAACCCACTTTTCGATAAATACCGATGAAACAACAACGTGAAATTTTAGTTTGGAAGGAAGTACCTGCTTGATTGATGTATTGATCCATCAAGCTTCTGTAGCAGCTATTATTGATAGTACCAGTCCAACTTCAGTCTGCTACTTAATGCATTATTTCTCACGATTTTGTAGGTGCATGCATACTTAAGTGTTTTAAGAATCATCAATGTGTTCCAAAAAGTTGCCTATTCTTCTACACACATGACGAATTGAGTGGTGCAGACTATCAGAATTCCTGATATTAGTGCTGTAAGAAATCCTTATCCAACCATAAACATAAGCATAAGAGCACGTAATTAAGAAATTATGAAAAATCACTCTAGCAACTGTTCAACTTTTTATAATATAGTGCTAGCTCTACTTCTATTCAAATATTTAATCAAATAAATGATAACTAAAGTTTATTGCTTTTCTGTGATATTCTTTTGTTTTGATTGAAGCTGTAATTTCTTTAAGTTCAAAATTGGAAATATATGAAATCGCAAGTCCTATTCTGATAATTTCTCTCCTGTTTTTAAAAACCTGTTTTATCTACAGCAGCTAAGCTAAATATATCGATAATAAATTTGGTTCATCAAACCATAAATATGTACAGCGGCATACAATATGATACATTTCAGATGAAGAAAAAAGCAAAAAGTACGAACTGAACATAGCGCATAAAACATAATCATATTACTCATATTTAACTCATCTATTTAAATAAACCACATAGAGATGCGTCTTTCTGAGTACATTTAATAAATCTAGATGGATCCATCGAAAACAATTCACTCACAAGATGCTTCTAGTTTCTCTTCATCAAATCATCGGTTAGAATATCGATCATTTGCGCCATCTGGATTCTAATGGCTTGTACACAGTAATAAAATGTTGGCATCAAGTAAATTAAAACACTCTCATTGCAACATCATAAATTTATAAATTTCTGTTTTATGACAGTTTATTTTACAACAGAGTCACTATACGACTAAAAATGAAATTTCAAAAAATAAATTTCTCTCCTGACTGGTACAAATGCAATGCGCAAACTGTCAAACGATTACGAAGAATCTTTCTAACTCTATTCTACACTGTGATATAGAACTATTCTACCTAGTTCTATTTTGATTCAAATTAGAGCTTTCAACTGCAAAACTTTTTTCTTTAACTGCAAAGTTAATTTAGCAGAAAACGCCAATTTAGGATTAATGAAAGCTGAATGGATTACTAAATGAGCACAACTAATTTTAGTATTTGCTTTTAGAATACGACATTTGAAAAGCTGGAGCACAGGAAGAAATGTATCGCTTGTTAAATCTATTTGCATAAAATTGTTTTTATTCAACACAGTTGATGAATAAAATTGTTAACACTATTTATTAGCTTTATAACCAACTGTATAGGTATTACCGATCAATGAAAAATTTTGCTCTTTCAATGTAATATTGCCACTTAAAAGTTTTCCAACCATAAATTTCGATTGTTGGGTTAATTCACTAAGAACAAGCAGAAAAACTCATGTAATCGTGAGATAAATTTACTATAAAGCATTTCATTTCATTGCATGCAAAAAGGTGACAAATAAAGTGCGAAGCAATACCATCGCAATCTTTTTGTCAAAAAATGAATTGGAATAGGTTGCTTAATTCATGATGAGTAAATCAGCCAAGAATTCACATAAGATAGATTTACATTTTCCTAATGAATATTCTTATTTATTTATTTATGTTTTCATCTCTACGAACGGTAGTACTATCAAAAGCAATATAGAGGGCCTTACATATCGAAAAATAGTACATGCAGTATTCTCAGCATTCTCTGAATAGAATTATAGAAATTGTAATGTGAATACAAGTTGGAGAAAGTCTGAGATTTTTTCAAGTAATTTTTTTGATTTTTCTAGGGAAAAATTTTCTCATTGTTATGAAAATATCGTAAAGTCTAAATCCAGAAAAATATTTTAGAAAAAATTATGGTTAAATGAGAAAGAATGAAGCAACCAACATCTGTTTGTAAAAAGATTCATTAGATGAATGGTATGCGAATGATGTTCATCTGTTTGCTGCAGCAGTTAAGATTGCTATAACCTGTACAAACCTGGTAACAGTTAATTGGTCCTTAAATAGAAAGGAGCGGAAACGACGATATAATAATGCAATCAAATTCGCAATATTTTATACACAGAATAAAAGTTGAAGTACAGTATAGATTACAAGAATCCCAAAAAATTTAGAAGTAAAAAGTGCATGGAAGAGACAGATGAAAGTGAGCTGATGACGAACATGTTAACAAAAAAAAAAATCTGTCGCCACAGGACCAGTAAAGCGTACTGATAAAAGAACGCCACAACATCCTTTCATCACTTCCCTATTCTCATCCTTCTTTTTTTTCATTCTTCTTCTTTGATTAATTAAATTTCGCTGAATAAAACTAACATGATCTTAATTAAAGACTGTGTTTGTCTTATAAAACTAGCTCATCAGCAGTTTTACCAAACAATCAACCACTTTATTTCACACTGCATTTTTCATATTTCACTCAGATTCCAAATTTCGTAAATTTCGAAGTTTGTTACACTAATAAATCGAAAGTAAACAAATTAATTAATATTTAATTCTTATAGTTAATTATACCTAAATTTTCACAATTGCTGCCGAACTCAGAATTGAGTTTTTTACCTGGACGATTGATGATATTGTGAAGTAGGCATAAAGACAGTTGTCAGTTCACCGAATTCCATAGATTTTTCCATTTTATGAATTGAAATCCATCCACTCCTTCTATACGTACTGGTTTTTTATCTTTAATGAATAATAAAATTATCTGTTAGAAGTCAATTTGCAGATGATCATTCGAAAATATTCAGACGAAATGCAACAGATTTCGTTGGAATATTAAGAACGAAATTATTTACACTGAGCTGCTATGCTTATTACTATGATGAGATTATAAATTCCAGATTCAAGTCTGTTCGGGATAAGTAACATCATAAGATATAATTCGTGATGTTGAGAAATATTTAACAATGTCACTAAATTAAGACAACCTCTTGTATCACCTATATTCTAGGTTTATTCAATTTCATTAAAAATACGAACATAAACAGCTAAGTCATAGTAAAGAAGATCAATGCCTCAAAAGAAATAACCATTGTGCTTCCTCAAAAAGGTTGTCATCGCATATATTGGATTATGGCTATAATTAACCACTGTCATCTAAGCTTTTCTAAGCTTAGAAAAGCTAACTCACCGTAAATCAAAAAATATCTACAAATCATACATAATTCTGGGAATCTGAACTATATAGATCAAGAAAAGATAAAGGTTGTGATAACCCTTTATTAAGAGAATTAGACGAGAAGCGGTTTGATATGATGATAGTTTCAGGTAGGAGTCAATGACTCAAATTTCATGTAAAGTGATTGTAATTAAAAAAGAAGGAGAGAAAAGAGACACTCTAAAACACAGTTACTAGACATCAAGTAAGGCAGAAGTTGTGATAAGGGAGTACCCTGCCAAGGAAGTGAAAAAATGAACATTAAGTGATAGAATCACTATGATACCAAATGATATTAGTAATGGAAATCAATTAATTTGACAGAAACTGATATGCTTTCTTGTATTGTATGTCTGTTTGTTTGTTCGTCTGTTATGTGGTGATAACTGCAGGACTACTGTTCAAACGATAGATAGGAGTGTACATATCAGTTATAGCTGATATGATTTAATATCAATGATAAGGATTGTTTCCGTAGACTGGACCAAACGCAATAATACAAATAATTGGTCAAAGGCATCAACAACCAATTTGAGATTCCTCTTTTCTATAACGGGAAACGATTTATAAATCATTTCGAAAATTTTTACAGTATGATAAAGACTAAATCATTCCATCTATTGTCTTGTTAAACCGGTTTATCGAAGGGATAACAACATTATATCCTCTGATCTGTGCTACTGTTCTGAATAGTAAATTGTTAACTGTACGGCAACAATATGAATTGCCTAAACTGCTAAAATTACGGCCGAAATTTCATGGCTTCCTAAATGCAACAACAGAAGTGGTTGATTTTTGGGGCGTCGCTTATTTAAAGAATGGGAAGCAGGAAATGGAAAATGCACAGCGTTGATTATTAATACACGGTGCAGCCAGCCTCTAATATCATTGGCAATTTTGTAAATAACTCCTAAAAATGAATTCAGGGAAAACGAATTTTCCTCGGCTGTAAAATAGTTGAACAAGACATAACAAAAGAGTACACATAGAAATGTGTGCAAACAATCATAATATTCTCCATTTTGAACAAATAGTATCATAAGTTACGTTAAGGAACTTGATCGAAAAAGAAAAAAAAACTTGGTCAAAAAGCGAAACTGGAAGTGAACAAGTTCGTTAGGAGATTAAATTGAAATAATCCTAGAACGATTATGACCAAGTCCTAGTTATGCTGCTTATAAATTGCCTAGTACGATGAAATGATGATCCAAATATAATTTATTAAGTAGCTACTAGTACTAACTGTATAGATGGTAACTATTTACAATCTTGTTGAATGATATCGCAGTAAAAAAGCCGAAACAAAAAATGCGTAACTATCTGTTGACATTAACTTTGGCTGATAAATCTGCAGTTAGAGGTAAGCATATAAATATGAGAAAATAGATACCACTTTTTCTCAAAAAATATTGTTACTTTCTCAAATAGAAATTTTTTTATCGTTTTACTATTCTTCAATCCTTATCATTGAGAAACTAAATGTGGTCGATCAAGCATATCTCTTACATCTTTTATTATATATGAAATTTTGAACACTTAATACTATTCATTTCGTTGAAAAGTCTCTTTGATAATGTTGTTCAGATTTATTCTGTTTGTTTTGTCTTCTCGATAAATGAAAAATAATAGGTTTTTTCGGCACATATTACCAAAATTTATAAATATATATGACCCAAGTCCAATAAATATATATATACATATGTATTAGTTTGTGACGGAAAACATTGGACGAATTAAAAAAGGATCTCAAAATGTTTTTGATTTTTTAATATTTGTGGAATGAGGAAAAAATAGAGAAGTCCGCAGAGCTATTACTTTTCATAATTACTTATTGTAAGTATTTTCCTGTTCTAAAAGGTTGGTAAAATTAGTCTTTGTTTTCCATAAAGTTTAAAAATAAGCAAAATAACAAGATTACTACTTGCGTATTACAAATTTTTAGAAGAAGAGGAAGAGTAAAAAAGGTAATGGGAACCTTAAATTTCGATGAAAAATGATTTAAATGCCTCTTTTTCTTTTATCTCATCTACTCTTTTATTATAACACTGAAACTAAACGCTACTCACCAAACTTGTTTATTAACTACCTATAAATAAAACTCGAGTAATTTTAAAGATTAAATTAGGCAGCCTATTTTAATGTTCATAGAAAATTCTTATTCTTATCAGCTAAGACTTGTACACACATTAGCGGCATTTATTTCTCGTTCACTAATAAATTATTTTTGACTGAACAATTTACAAATTTGGTTGGAAGTTACAAAAAGCACTAACTCAAAATTTTTCAATTAATTGAGAAATCTCGAAGGAAGAAAGAACCATTAAATATGGAGCCATCATTTCTTTACTGTCATCTGGATACCTCAAACTAGTTCGTTCATTTCATTTGTAATTCTTTCAGAAATATACAGCAAAGCAGCCAAGATGGAGAATGAAGGAAAATAAAGTAATAGGTTTTTACAGTCAAACAAATTATCATTATGTTAAAACAATTATTTCTAAATTAGAATGGATGGAGTAGAATCTGGTCGAAAGATTTCAGATAGTTATTTGAACTTACTGCTATTACCATACGCAAGCAACAAAAATCTGTTTTATTACACACCAATCTGTCATTCTAAGAATTAGATGATATGTAAGGTGAGGTCTTAATTACTTATTGGTTGAGCATTTCTTGGTCATTTAAAGCTCATAATGTAATCATATATAAAAGAATTACGTTTGCTAGACGTAACAAGACTGTTGCTGCCTAATTGAAACGTTGTAAAAATTTCGATCCCGTTTTTTTGCTTCTTTATAGCATTAAATTAAGTTATTCAAAATATCTTAAGTTCTATTTTGCACTTCTGCTTCTTCTGCTATATAAAAAATGATTGAATGATAGGTTCTGTATGATAAGTATTTCTAAAAAATGAATTCATATAATAAATGTTTGCACCATACTAATGTACAAGTTTAAATAATAAGGAATTAACTGGATAATTATTTATTTAAAATATTTAGAAACATCAAGAAGAAGCAAATAGTCAGTTTTCTGACATCTTTTGGCTGAAACACGACATGCTATCAGAAATAATATATTTTTATATATTTTTTAAACAATGAATATGTCACTCTCAACAGTATGACGTAATCAAAAAATCTGAATTGACTTTTTATATTCGTTTTTAGCGGTAGCGCAATACAATGGCTCTTCAAAAATGTGTGCTTCCTTCAGGGTGCTCGTACAATTATCTATATACTGCATTATAAATTAGTTAAAATGGTGACATCAGACGCATAGGCATTATGATTACGCTACAAATTTAATTATTAAAAGATAACAACCTTGCCAAACAAGATGATTACATTATAAATATTGTTACAGAAATTTCATTATCATCCCATAAAGATATTACTACAAGAAATATTATCCGTAGAAAATGCAAACTATAGATGATAATATAGATGTTGAGATGAATAGTAAACTAGTGATATTGCTTCACGAAAAAACTAAAGTAAACAAGGAATATACTATTGTAGACAAGCAGTGATTATTTGTAACAACAAAGATCATATCAATATAACAATGTAACAATAAAAGATCATATTAGCTATCCAACAATTCCTCGAGTAGAAATGTTTCATCCTAAAATTAATTCCACTGAAAGTAACATTTAATATCTGATTTCTTTTGTGATGGTTGTATGTGAAATGCGATATTAGCTTCATCGCTTGAGCAAAAAATCAATATCGCAAGACTCCAAAATCATATATTACCACTGGTAAATAACAAAACCCTCCCCATTTAGCTCAGCAACAATAGACATGTGAAGAGTCGGTCACTCATGAAGCATTAAGTTTAACTATTTAAGAGCTGTGAAGATGGCCAGGATAAAAATTTCGTTGTCCTATATATTTAGATTAATAAAGATGAAGAATAAAGAAACAAAAAATAATCAGTTCTATTCTGCTGCACTTTCACTGCCTAATCGTTGCACAAAGGTGTTCTTAACCAATATTTGAAATCATCCATTCTTGGTCAGACTCAATGGCTCATTTTCACATTTTTCTGTTTTTCAGTTGATTCTTTTTTAATATATATATATATATATATATATAGTTCTTTATTATTCATCTTTTTAGATTACAAACTCTTTGTCTTTTCTATAATTAAGAAACAGTTACTCAAAAGTATTAAACCGTTGTACTTGTCGTTACCTAAGTTGCGGTCAAGACTGGAAAAAGTTGGTGAAGCAGAACGGCATTATACTATATGTTAGCACAAACATATAGTGTGAAAGGACTAACTCTAGATCAGCCGGTTTTAAATCACTTTTTTTCTACTCAATATTGTGGTAAAGAAGGATATTTTAATTTTAATTTTTTGGAAAGCAAATCTTTTGAACGAATAGAGAAAATATTATTATTTCGGTGGGATTTCGAAATTACAAATTTTTAGAAACAATTTTTATTTAAAATTAAAAAACATACATAAAATAAATTGAACTAAAAGCAAAGAAAAACTATAGCAGATCCTAGAATTTCATTGGGTCAATATTGTACATATGTAGCTTATCTGCTCTGCAAATCTACTTCATTGCAAAAATTTCAAGCTTCATTACGAAGTGCAAAATTTTCCTGGCAAACCAGCTGTTTGAGATAAAATTATAAAACATTTTCTCCTTTGAAGTGAAGAAAGTGGTGGATAGTGTAAACGTCACTCGGACCTAACCACAATTCTGATCACAAGCAGTTAATGAGTAGATACGGCAAGATCTTCAAAACCAATCAAATTTGGCACTTAAGACCAGAGAAAAAAAATTGCTAACAGAAAACGAAAAGACACAGTAAACGCTTTGGCGCTCCTGCCCTCATCGCATTCACCACTAACTTTGTATAATTCGCAACATTCATATCATTCATTATACATTTCACTGCCACTTTTTATCCCAATTTATGCTTTGCTGTATGCATTGCATTATGAATGTTCGTGCGTGAGATTTAACAAATAATTTTACACTTGTTAAGCTCAATAATCCCAAAACGAAACTAACGGCCGCACTTGACATTCGCATTTTTGTCTAGTGAGAATTGAAGGAAGAAAACTGAATTTTCGTATTACACAAATAATATTGTATGCCATCATCCCATTTGAAGGTTTTTATAAAACAATGACTCTTTTGTATCAAATTGACTTCTTAAGCGTATCTATTAAAATTCTTTATTTCAATGCTCTTACGTGCTCAAATTTTTATGATGGAAAAATTCTTACTATTTGCTGATGAATTATTGTTGCTAATGGTTGCTGATCCTAATCATCAAACAATTAAGAGTAAAGAAGTTTCATAATCCTATTTCAGTCCTCTAACCAAAGCTCATTAAATTGTAACTTGACTACTTCGAAGCATTTGAAAATGAAATAAAAGGAGCATATGAATGTATTCCTAGAAATGAAAAGAATATGTAGAAGCAGGTGATTATTTCGCTTTGACCAACCGAAAGGTTTACATAGCTCATACTGCTATCTTTCATCATAATCTAAAAATTTCAAAACAATTAAAAAAATTAAAGCTGGAGGCAAGCTTTGTCTCCCAAACCTCCGCTTTTATTTTAGTTGCGCATTGCGCAGTTGATAAGGCGGAAAGGAAAGAAAGGAAAATACATTCTGAATTTTTTGTTTTGAATGAAATTTACGTTTTCATCGAAGATCTCGACATATTTCCTATAAACGAATAAATATAGTAATTAATAATTATTATTGTAATGAAACCAAGAGACAGAATTTTAAATGTGCGACAAGTTAACGTAAATGAATCTGAAGTACTTAATTCCGCCATTATATTCATTTCTAATGCTTAATTTTCCTGTTTTGAATCAGAGGAAATTAATTTTCAGGATATTTTGACTTTCCATTTCAACATGTAAAATTTTTCTGTATTTTCATATTGAATTCCAGTAATTCGTGAGAATGTCTAACATGATATAATTTCCGCTTTGGATATCAGCCTTAATTCAGAGTGCTTACAGAAGACATGAAAAAATTAATATTTTCTGAGTTGAAGAAGCGCGTGATGTCTTTTTTATGGCCACTTCTATTAAATCAAGAAAATATTAAAGAAATATAAGAGATCTTTAATTCTTTTAATTCTTTATTTATGAAAACTGCAACTTATTCCACCTGTTGGACCGTTATATAAAAATATGGAACAACAGGTAGTTATTGCTCAATCCTCCCAAACACTGAACACTCAAACTTCCTGGATGACAATAATCAGATTAATATTACACGATTTGAAACTTTTTAGACATAGATTACAAGAAAAGCATTTTCAGAGCTATAAGTAATTTCAGAAAACATTGTTATCTGTTGGCATTCGAAATGTAGAGAATTGGGCTATCTGGGTTATCAGCTCGTTTATTGTATTTTAACTTCTAATCATTCGCTAGATAATCATTCGTTAGATCGTACTCTGCTGCAAATACATTTTCGGAAACTTTGAAACGAAACGGTTAGATGATTATTGAAACATTATTTTAGAAAACTGAGTACTCCTTGAGCATTTTGTGAAATCACTAGTTGAAAACTTTACCTCGTGTCATAAAACTGATTATATTATCTAGTGTTACCATTAATGCTCATGCAACTTCATGGTTTTGTTTGGTATAAATCAATAACATCTTGTGATGGTAAGCGATAGAATAGCCAGACGTGCTAATTTCTCTTCCAAAGATCTTCCACAACTATTTTTAGAATATTCTGTGACACTTTTTTATTGTTGTACAGAACAAATAAACTTTTGATTCAGTGACATCGTAGCACACTGTTTGTTTACTAGTTTTAATGCCAATAAAGAAATATTTGTAGAATTCCTTCCTCATTAATAGACATTTATCAGAGAGAGTCATAATACTGGAGAGACAACAGTGCCAATCACGTTAATATTATTACTACTCCTGTTGCTTTCGTTAAAAGATGATTACATAATGAAGACATATCAGTACTTCTAGTCTTTATCAGGTTCTCCTGATAAGTCGTTTAGAAGTTTAATACTAAAAGTTTAGAAGTTTAATTTCTTAATTTTTCCTATAGTCGCAAAATCATGTTCTTTGCGTTATACCGCTTGAGTAGTTTAGAAAGTGTTCAGTGTGCTCACGTGGGTAGCAATGATTATGCGAACTGATTTCATCACGCAGATTATGGAGCTGAATGTCTTAGCGAATTTCTACTTCGTGAAGATTACCTTGTCGTGGAAAAGCAGCTTGCGTATTCTTATGAGGTTACTAGCTTTGTTCGCGGTTTTATGCTTCCCCTAAACCTCCCAAGTGAGATGGAACTCAACTGAAAGGTTAAACGATGTGCCCATGGAAGGATGAACTCATTAGCTTTGGGAAACCCGATCAGATGTAATTCGTTAGTCTTACGAATTACGACCTCAGAAATTCGCTGCCGCCGTCCAAGTTGCTAGGTCTGACAGATGAGGTGTAAAGAATTCGGGAATAAAGGGTGTAGCGATAAAGCGGATCATCTAAAAAGGACTTTGCCTAGGCTCAAAGGATAAACTGTCACGACCTATTAACGACATTGCTTTCCTAATTCCGCATGAAAAAGAAAGCCTCAAAATATGTGATGTCAATGCTACTCACTCTTCTAGTCAGGTGAACACAAAACCTAACATTCCAACTGAGCAGTTGGCTTCACGATCAAGAACTCAGGCGTTTCCAAATTTGTTAATACCGATAGATCATTACGATTGAATTATTTGCCTATGCCATCTATTGCAAAATAAGTAGCAATAAACAGTTTTATTCCTCGATTCTCCGAGTTAATGCCGCAGAAAAAACAAATTCAATATTAGCTTTCTCCATCTTATCCGAAAGATTCCTGTAGACGATAAAATCATAATCCTTGATGATTTCAATGCCAAAGTAGGAAAGAATTCTAAGGTTTAGAAAGGAATACAAGGCAAACATGGTGTTGGAAACTTCAACGATAATAGACGCATACTGCTACGACACAGACATCATCTTTGAGCAGAAAAACAGCCAAAAAATGATGTGGATGCACTCTCGATCCAAATATTAGCACCTCACCCACTGCGCTTCAACTTGAATGACGCTTAGCGCTGAATGTCAAATAAACAGCTTTGCGATGAAAACTCAATTTTCACTTTCAGGCCAAACCTAAACGAGGAAATATTCTCAGTAAGTAGTTCAAATCTTGAAGTTACTACGATAAGAGACAACTTCCAGACTAACCTTCAAACCAGTCTTGCAGACCAGCCAATACATTCCTCCTCTACACCACTCTGGCAACTCATGAATATATTACCCAGCAGTCCTCCGCAGAATGCTTAGGTTCATATCAAAGAAATCCAAAGATTGGTTAGATGAAAACATCTGCAGATGCAAGAACTGCTTGCTTGCTATTCATGAACAGGCTCCTCACCGAGTGCATCTCACTCACCCATCCTATCTTGCAAGAAAGGTAGCTTTTCGTCTTGCATGCATTAAGCTTCAACGAAACTTCGGGACATCAAAAACAAGTGGTGAGTCAATCCAGTACAAAAGGATTCCAGGAACTCTACGAAGCTGAAATTAGTGCACAGACAACACATCAGATTCACAGTCCTCTTCTCAGTTCAGATTGTCGCTCTTCTCACAGATAAACCTTCCACTTCAAAGCGATGGTTTAAAACTTTCAATCTCTCTTCAGTGCACACCGCTCACTTATCACTCAACAATCGATGAAAACTACTGAATTGAACGTAGCTTCCACTCTGCATGATATTCTCAAGGCAATCCGAAATCTAGAAGCATGGAGGCCATACATTCCACGTTAATTCCACAAACTTATTGTGAGCTGTTGGAACGATAAGAAGAAATCACCTTGCACGACAAAAAGAAAAGTCCGATTATTCAAACTATCGAGATATAACGCTGTTCTCTATTGCTGGTAAAATTGTTGCAAGAATACTTTTGAACAGATTAGTACGCACTACTGCAGAAACACTTTTACCTGAGAACCAATGTGGTTGCCGAGTTAATAGAAGCACTGCAGACATGACATTGTTCTCAGACAACTTCAAGAAAAGTATAGAGAACAAAACAAAGGATTCTATGTGACATCTATTGACTCAAATAAAGCATTTATTACCATGAGCAGAAAAGACTTCTGGAAGAATTTTGCAGCGATAATCATGTTTCTTAAATGAACGAGGATCGGTGTAGTCAAATTAGATACGACACTCTTTGATTGCTTCGCGATAATCAATGGCGTGAAACAAGGTTGCGTCCTCGCATCAATTCTATTCACATTGTTCTTCAACATAATGCTCCAAAGAGTCTCGGCAACCTCGATGGAGAAAACAGTATTTACATTTGATATCATACCGACGAAGGTTTACTCAATGTCAAACAATTGAAATCACATACCAAAAATCACATAATCTTATCTGTCGCGGATTTTAATATCGCGATCTAAAAATATGAGTTGCAAATTGTAGTAAAGATATCTACGTAATTTCCGCAAATAATGCTTATACTTCGGACTCTTTGTTTCCAAATTTATGCTTCTACATATTGAAACAATTTACATCGTTCTTTGTTAGCAATCCTTACAATCATGAGGATATCTACATTGTTCTTTGTTAGCTATCATAATCATGCGGTTATCTAATAAGCTCTTTATTAGCAACTGGTGCCCATGCAAGCACCTCCTCTCCTTTGTTTCGATCATTGTCTAACATCAATGTAGATTTATAACCATACTATTGTCAATTAGATCAGTTTTTAAATCATCCAATCCTCCGAATCAGTTTATTCAATTGTTGCCCAAATATTTAGCTGGCATCCAACACATCTCCCTGACATCAAACTTCTCCCCCGAATAACAATTTAACCAAATCATAAAGGTTTGTTTCCAAAAACATTTTTTTGCTTCCACTACATTATCCGAGAATTACTCTTCGCAGATCGTTGCTCACACAGAAGCGTCCTTGGGACATATAACTTCCTGCTTTGCAGAAATTACAGAGCTTTTTGGACTAAACACCAGTTTAAAGAAGAAAGAAGTATTGTACCAGCCGTCACCACAGATCGATTATTGTCCTCTTTCTGTCATCATAGGATCATCCAAACTCATATCAGTCAGCAATTTACCTTTCTAGGAAGCACCATTTTATCGGATGCCAAATCGACAAAAACATTGACAACAGATCAACAGTGGTACATCAGTGCACTTGAATTATTTATCAATTTTCGAAACCATTTAAACCATCTCAAATTAGTTATAGTAATTTTAAATCAAAAAATCTGGTAAATGCTTCATTTTATAGTAAAATTTTAATACCACTTAGAAAATTGACAGTTAAAAAAGTGTTGAACAGTATGGTTTCAGTTGCCCTCTCGAAATGGTATCTATCCATAATTGGAACATATTCGTAACGGTGAAAGATTTACCCATTCAAAAAAAATATTCTTTTTAGCTACTTTTTGTTAGCTGTTTTATGTCCCACAATATTCATAATAAACTGCCTTTACTTACGCAATACGATTATAGCCTTTTAGAAAGAGTTTTCCTCTTTCTGTGTAGACTATAAATGGACTACAATGGCAAATTATGATGTTGAAGAGCGCAACTTTTATAATAACTCATTAGATAAACGGAAAGAGCTATCAAAAAATGACCTTTTAGCTTTACGCTCCCGATTTAACCTGAGGATTTATGAGTAAGTGGATACTGAAAATAAATAATGTCGAAAAAAAAAAAACAAAAAACAAATGGTAATAACACATCGAAATGCAGCTGCATTAACTTATAACATAAGGATTATCTTTATTGACTATTCATTATAAAAATATAAAACTGTTTCAAATTGCATCTCATGTAAGCGCATCATTCATCCAAACACTCATTTTCCGATTATTGCTTGCCTATAAAATTTCAACTGTTAACAAAGAGTATGTGCGTTGTTTAATATGTTGAAAACTACTCCTTTTTGTCGCGGATTTTAACATCGCGAAACTCTAAAATATTGAATGTGCGCCGTGAATATGAGTAAGAAATATGTTTTATGTAATTCTTTGCAATAATGTTTATACTTTGAACTCTCTGTTTCCAATCTTATGTTTAACCGGTAACTCTTTTATATATTGTTTACACGGTATAAGTTCCTCATTTAGCTGACCTCATTTTTCAACCGCCACTAATTGTAAATTATCTTTGAATCTATAAGACTATAAGAACTTTTGCTTAATTGATGTCCTTTGCGGTTTGCTAACTAGTAAATGTGCTTATAAACCAGGTCAACAGCTCTCTGTTAGATCGATTACTCTTTCGGTAGGTCAACCTCATATTGTAAATCATTAAATCATATACTTTGTTTACGCATATTGCTTGCTACATAAGGAGGTCACCCTTATTGTGTGTTTTTTACCAAGAACCAGGAGTGTTCATCTTCAATTCTTCTCTATTGTACTGTTGTTTCTGCTAATAAAGGAATTATTATATTCCTCTGTTATCCTACATATTTACATCTATATCCAACGAATCTCCCGCAAATCAACAACCTCTCCCAAAACAATAAATTAAACTATCAAATCTTCCATGACACTTTGTTGCAAATCAAATTTGCTTACAATGTCGAAATATTGTAAAGGTTTTCTAAGCTAATAGTCATTCTTTAAGAAACTACAGTATTAATACCCATCTCTTACTATATAAAGAGTAAAGATCATCTGATAACTCTTTACTCACTATATGCGCTCGTTATAAGCCAATGCTCACTATGTAAGGATTTTAACCTTTGTCTAGGAAAGTTTTTAGTAGCGCAAGCTACAATTCGGCTACTCTCCAGCACTCATTTCATTCGATTCATTAAATCTTTAAATAATTTTCCTATCAATTTATTTCTCTCTCTTCACCTCATACGTAGACCTTCAAGTTCTACAAAGTTATCATTATATTGTTGCTGTAATAGTTGCTAGCATTATAACAGATTCCTTCTCAGTAATGGAAAAAACTAGAAAGCTTCTCTAACAAAGATCTACAATTAATTTCTCGTAACTATACTCAAAAGCTATAAATTATCAACAGGTACACTTGGTGCAAATGTATTTATGTCCCGCATGCCGTGTCTCATTTCCTTGTGTGACTTCTTGTGCATTAAAGAAATATTTCTGAATATATTGCATTAGCATACATAAAAGGAAGGAAATAAGGTTCATTGCACTAATGAACAACACATTTAGATAAATCAATTGCGTGTCATGCAAGTCAACTATAAGCTATGATTAAATTATTCTAAGCTCAACTATAGTCGAAAGGACATATTTCAAGAAGAAGTTGTAGAAATTGATCTCAAAGTATAAGTTACCAAATGTGCTTTTTCTTCTATTCTTTATTCTCAACTTTTCACTATCACAAACAAAGACAATTTTTTCACCGCTTAATCTCTCTCTTTTGTGTCAAAGTTTGGGTACCATGGAAAGACCTTATAATTTCTAGCTGTTATGACACCACTTGGAATATCTAGTGATACATTCGTATTTAATTTGTACTCATAAAATTGAGTTTTTTTTCTTTTTTTTGCGAACTTATGGTGCCGATAATAACCAATATTTATTTTTTTAAGCAGAATTGATTTGGAAAATAACTCACATACTTTTTAATCTCAATTTCTTTGTATATTTCCTTCAAAATGTATTTTTTCATTAAACATTTTTTGTGCGGTCAGAACCTGCTTGGAGGTAGGTCTGTCTATCACTTACAATCATTGAACCAGTGCATAGAAAAATTTTCCAGCTACAAACAGGTTAATTTTGATAATTATGTCATAACTATTAAGGAAATTTTTTAAGAGCATTTTTTGTTATTACTTGAACTTTTTTGTTGCAATGCATATGAAGATAATAAGGATAAGTAAGATAAAGAATCATTCCATAATATATAAACCCAGTTTGCTTTATAAAAATTTTAGTCTTTTTGAGGATGTGATTCAAAAAGACATGAACCGGAATACTTATATTTTTAATAAGTCAAATATCTTCAAGAAATAACTGATTGCCTGAATATGTTTTATATTACTGCTTCCCTGCCACTTACCGTTCCCATGCCGTTAGTTCATTCCAGGGTAAGTGAATACAAATACTTTGGTTAATATTAAACTGCAGTTGAAGTGTATAAGTAATTTACTTGTTTTTGCTCTTCAAAGTTATTATAAATCCATTCTTTTTTATTGGAAAATCTACAATTTCGAAACTTATTCTTGAAATATTCCAATTCAGGAAACAAATAAATAACTTCAAAATTGTATTTGAAGAAGTAGCTATTATTGTTAAGGAAAGTGAAGAATATTTTACTAATATAGATTTGTTTATGAGAGCAGGAAATATTTAGTATACAAAAATTACGCATGAGAAGTGATGTCCGCGCTTCCCATGACTTTCTAGGGTTTCTATCCCGAATGATATTTTCTTCAGGATTTTTCGACTTTCCATGTATTTAAAGATTTAAATTCGTAGATGAATCACTTTAGATGATGCTGAACAAACTCTGATTGTCCTGTGACAAACTGTAGTTTTCACATTATTTGTCTGATAATACACAATATCAATAATTTATCAGTTTATTTTATTTCTTAGGCATTGCTGCAATAGCTTGCTTTGTGTTTGAAATCAACGGCTGTCCACTGACCAAACAGTTTTTAGCAAAAATATCGTTCGACTACTCCTAGTACAATTAAGCATTCCTAATAAGTCTATCATTTGTGAAAGAATATTCATGGAATGACATACTTCATGGATTGTCCTGTATTGTATTGCACCTGTAACGTAAAAGGCAGTTTCACTGTTCTATACGTGATTATCGTCAAGCAGGTATTTCTCTCATCTGAATTGAATTGTGTTTCAAAATAACAAATATTTTTAAAGCGTATATGTTGACATTTTTTAAAGGATATAAAAACAGACTCCTTGTCGAATCAGTACTTTTTTTAATTGTTTGTAAAGTTATCGTTTTTCTAGGGAAGATGGTTTTGTTCGGTGCTCGACAATATTCTACTTAAAGGCATCCATAAAATTTTTTTTTGAATCATGGTGGTTGTCGGTGGATAAAGCATTCCCTGTATATTACATTCTTAGAATAATATTTTGGGCTTAAACGGATCACTTGCTAATTCAAGATTTACCAGGAATTTACGTCATAAGTAAATTGATTGCATCAGAGCTTACTTTTATTTATCTGAGAATTCCTCCAGAAAATTAGAGGTGATTAACACCTACAGTTTTGATCATTAGTACCAGGACAGTTCATGGTCTTTATTCCAGTTGATTTCTTTTTTTTTGATAATTAGGTAGGTAAAATTTTAACAGATCGGATTCGGTGTCTTCGAAATTAATTGTTAAGTGATCTACTAAGAATGTGAATTTGATAAAAATTATAAAGAAGAGCTATAAAGATTATAAAGATATTTAAGTTTTGATGTTTCGGACTGATTTTACGCTGAAGTGGGTTCACCATAATCATCTTATTCTTACAACAATCGTAGAAATAATTTAATGAGCTAACGGTCTTGTTACTGATTTATCGAGGAGTGGCACACAGTGAAGTGCACTAGAAGTATTACTATCAGTACAATAGTTATTGGCAGTTTAGTAGTAAATGTATGGTCGTATCTTTTATAAAGTGTCTCTCACTGACTACAGCAACCATATTCACTATCAGATGGATATTTTTTTTTTTTTAAATTCATTGAGGTATTTCAGCTAATAATTTTCATAAAATTATTTTCTCACTCATAGGTTAATGAAATCATGGAGCACCTCTTTTATTATTATTAAATTTATTTCTCTTTGTCACTTTTGTTTTCTTAATATTTGACCACTTTGTGGTCAAATCAGCATAGAAACTTGAATTATTAGAGATTAGGGAAGATAATAGAAACCCTATTTGACATCTCGGCAAAAAAATCTGTTTCGTGGTTCTTGACAGAGCTTCCTTTCGGTTTACACTGATGCTACAGGAAACATATAAGTCGTTCTTTTTTTTTTAAAACACAACCAGTTATCTTCCTATCCAAGTAAACTGATATTGCAAAATGCACTAGTAAAAATCTGTTTTTGAAAATTTCCGAAATACAATATGTTTTTCTAGAAATTATAGAAGAGTGGATAGATTTTTCTGCTTATCTATCTTGCTGGTATTTGTTTACTTAAGCGTTTTTTTTAAATCTTTAGCAATATTTATGTTGCACCGGACGAATCAGGAGCACTAAATTTTATAGATCGGTAGTTTGATTTCTGGGAGAAAAATTTAAAACACTAGCTCTCCCCAAAAATTTAACAAGTTTTACTGTTACAAAAAAAAAAAAAAAAGCAAACGTGAAGAGGCAATCATTCATAAATGTGCTTATCAGAAATCAAATCAGAAAAGCAAAGACAGGTTAATACTAATATAAGCTTATGTGCTAATGCTAAGTACCAGGAGTGTTGAAAATGACTTTTGAGTGATGAAGGGTGAGTAAGAACTTCAGAAGTTACTCAGTTCGGTATTTCGTCAAATGGGTACTTATTAATAGAAGTCCTGCAAACCCATATAGCGCAGCTTACTTGTAGTAATGATGTAGTATGATTTTAAATTACTTATCACGAGTAGCATGTTTTAGAAAACTGCGAAACTCACAATAGTTTTTTCAGTTTTTTCATACCAGGAGTGTCTTATAGAGAATGACATACATCAAAATGTTGGAGAAAATGTCATTGGGGTATATGGGTGACACAGTAAGTTATCGGCTGATTCAAAGAGGATATTGCTTGTTCCTGTCGACGACTACGAATTTGTAAATGAAGGAGGAATGCTCTATTGATCTAAACAGTTCAGTGTAATCACTTTCTCCTTTTCTTCTCCAAATTTAGAATGAATAGTCGGCTGATTTTATAAAGCACATTGTGCTCTTATAAAGAATGAAATGCATCAAAATGTTGCAGAAAATGTCATTGGGGTATGTGGCGATCCTTTGTGTTTTCTGTAGTGTTAGTGACAATCGGCTGATTCAAAGGATAATTGCTCTAAATGGTGCAGGAATATGAAGTAGTTAGAATGAATAAATGATGAGGAGGGGGAGCAATGACACTTTGATCAGTGTGAACCTTTCGACTAAGCAATTTTTACCGATTCTCCGATACATATCACAAATAATAATTCGAAGCTGAGCGGAAACGCAGTGGTCAAAAAAAAAATATATATATATATATACAATTTGAATTTTTAGTAACATTTGGATAGGCCATAAGACTTTTATAACTGATGAACTGCGCCTAATAAATGACTTTAATATTTAAGACAATAATTTGAAAGTGAAACTTTTTCATAGATCATCCCATTCATTTGATTTTTTAAGAACTATATTGAATTGTTCCTAAGCGATGCCAAAAATCAACATTAATTTTGATACTGACCTTCATCACAGATATTTTATGAAATAAATCAAAAAATGTCATCGCTCCGATGTTTGATACTGGCAACTTACTGTATTTGCAGTTTTAATTGTACTGTTAATAAAATTAAGCACTTTCTCATGCATGAAAGCTGTGTTTTTTTAATCTAGAAATTTCTAATCTAAAGTTTACCACACTTACGAGATAAGAAAAAAATTAGCAATAAGCCCAAAATGATAAGTAACAATAGTTTTTTTAAATTTTCTGTAATATCTGCTTGTCTCCAAGGATTGTGGTATTTTTAATGATTTGAAAACTAATATTAGTGAGACAGGAAATCAACGTTAGAAATGAGCCTT
Organism: Brugia malayi; assembly: GCF_000002995.4. Classification (NCBI taxonomy): domain Eukaryota; kingdom Metazoa; phylum Nematoda; class Chromadorea; order Rhabditida; family Onchocercidae; genus Brugia; species Brugia malayi. The sequence goes on from NW_025062479.1 coordinate 8,193,436, forward strand.
ATATATGTATATATTTATTTATTTAATTTACTTAATTTATTTAGCTTCTCAATAGAATACCTCAAATGTCCACCTTAGAATTACTTTTTCGATGAATTAAATTTACCGGATAGTTTTTTGAATTATTTAATTTGAAAAAAAAATCCGCAACTGACAACAAAATTTCGAGGAAAGAAGAGATACGTAAAAAGAGTAGCAGTAACACATAACAAAACAGAAGATGATAAAAAGGACTTTAAATATAAAGATGCAACAGTTATTGATTGTTTTGTTAATAAGTTATACTTGATGACAGAAGGGTAAATTAAGTGACTAAGAAAAACACAGTATTTAGAGAAATTAAAAATAATTATTCCAAAATTTTTTCATTCGTATTTCTTAGGGTGAAGTTGTTTTCATTTCTCAAGAAAAGTTTTTGTTGATTAAAAAAATGCGGTAAATAGTTTTAGAATTAGGATTCTGAGTTCAGGAATTCAAGAACCAAATTAATGCTAGATATTGAAGTACCCACTGCAGCTAAAATAACAATGTATTATTTCTAAGCAAATTTTACCATATCTCTAATTATAGCACTAAAAGTAATGATAAAATGCAATATAATTTTATAAAAATGGTGGACAATACTGAAAAGTCACCATTGAACCGTCGATGTGATGTTCTGTCGTTGCCAACCTTCACTGATTATTGACCTAATAGTATAAACCGCCCATGGAGAATTCAAATATAAGGAATAAATTTTTGGAGATTCTGTATTTGGCAAGGATGTTTCGCATCCCTCCTATTACTTTTACAGTGTCTGTCCTGAGTGCTTGTGTGCTGACTGTATGTCTTATTGCAATGGTGTACATCAAATGGGATATTCAGGACGCTTACAAATCATTGGACACCGAAATGCATCACTTCAAAGTATTATATTTTACTCCAGTCTTGTGCTTCTCAACTAATTTCAATTACTTTAATGTTTCAACAGTCATGTCACAGTATAAAGTTTGCAGTTCTTTCTCTCTTTATCTTTTTCATATATGGTCGACTGAACAATTTACACTTTATAAAACGAGATTTAGGAGTGCTTTATAGGTAATTACTGATGATTTATGGGACGATTTGATAATACTTGGACAAAATCCTTCAAAACGGCGTCAAAGGAGATACAATGAGAAAGGTTCAGATAGTATTCATGAATATGGAAATCACCCTACTGGTAAATATCCATGATACAACTACTTATTATTCAAAGTGTTCTCGAGAATATTTTCTTTAATGCAATTTTAACAGAACGTATTTCCTCAATAGAAAATTATTTTCCATCATCGCAACTGGGCATTACAACTGTTAGCTTACCTAATGTAGAGTTAATTATGCAGGTGTTCTATTAGAAATTTTTTACCTCTTAATGGCTAAAATAGAAATAGCAGGATAAATTATCTTTCCACAGATTTCCCTGTTGACATTGGGAGGAAAGAAACATGGGGATATAGAGTGATTTAACACGAAAGTATGCAACGTAAAAATCAGGAATAGATATTCGGTTGAATCTCACTTTAATTTTTATATTATTAAATGATTTTATAAGATATATGTGAACAGGAAAAACTGTAAAAAGCAAATCCGATCTTTTTAAAAAAAAGAGAAACAAAGAAATTTCATATAAAACTAAAGTGGACATATAGAAATTCTTCCTTTATCCTTATTCTTCTGAGAAGCGAGGGTTTTAAATTACTATTAAACAGCGCTTTTCGCTTTTTGCGAGAAGAAAACAGAACAAAATGAATTTGTTATCATGGAAATACCGGAGGATGTCAGTAGTAAGTAATCGATATCCAAGAGTTCCGGTTTCATCTTCTATAAGTGATTGAAAAACGTAATAAAAAAAAACACTACATCCTCTAATTTTTCTTAAGCTTTTAAAGCATCACAAATGAAAAAGGCAAATTACACAACTACAGGTTCAAGAACACTTGTTGGATTGTAATTATTTCACCTTATTGTTGCAGAAATCTCCCACGACAAAGCATCGTTAGTTACTAGCAACACTGAAGGTCAGCACGATTCTCGCACATCAGTTCCACCTTCTAGCACTGACAGTAGTACTTTGCTGGAGTTGTACAAGTTCAAATCACCTGGCGACAGAAATAAAGGACTTGATCAATTTTTCAAGCCGGTTGCCGGTTCATCTTTACCCAATATAGATGGCGAACAAAAAACGAAAGGTTCTCCGCCGAGTGGACCACAATTAACCGATATTTGTAGTAAATTTACTTTTATTGATTAACGATAAAGTCATTTTCACTTAGATCCGGTTTTTAGTTGTCATCAAGGATTTTATAGATCAGTTGGATGTTAATAAAAGCATTCAGAAATTTAAAGAATTAAATTACTTCCTCATTCATGGAGAAAAATTACATTCCCACTTGATTTTTTTACTTTAAAACTGTTGTGCATTTGAAAGTATCATTCTGTAGTCTCTATGATAGCTAGCATTTTTACTTACCCGTTTTTGATCAAAAAAGCGAAAAAAGGATGTGGGCAACTTTTGTCCTATTAGCATATTTTTTTTACCAGTTAATCAAGCTATCATTACAGAATGTGCTAAAGGAAACTCGTGTCCAGTTGGGCTGCCAGGCTCTAAGGGTCCACCAGGACATACTGGGTTAAGCGGTATACCTGGCATTGATGGGCAACCTGGCAAAGATGTTGAAAATATGTCACCGCTTCACAACGAAGCGCCATGTTATCACTGTCCCCGAGGACTGCCTGGTATTCCAGGAGCAGTTGGGAAACCCGGCCTAAGAGGAGTCGCAGGTGCAAAAGGTCAGAGCGGTGTCCCTGGAAGAAATGGACAACCAGGACCACCTGGTGAACCTGGATCGGCAGGACCTGTAGGTGAGTGCAATGATCATTTTGTTGAAACGAAATGCACTGTTGGCAATTAATCATATGTCCCAAAAACTAGTATTTTATTTGGTATTGTGTAACAAAAGTTTTTTTTGGGCATATTTCTCAATTCGCATCTCATACTCGAAAATTTAGTCGACAACTGACTTCATTCACTTTTATATAACACTGTAATAATTTACATCGGTTCGATTTCAGGTAAAGATGGCGAAATGGGTCCTCCAGGTTCTAGAGGTTTAGATGTGCACCATTTAGTTGGTCGTCCTGGTTCGAAGGGATCAAGGGGACCACTAGGACCAGCAGGACCACCCGGAGACAAAGGTGCTGAGGGGCAAACTGGTAAAGCTGGCCCACAAGGTTTACCAGGAAGCCCTGGCCCTGCTGGTCTGCCTGGTCCTCAAGGACCAATAGGACCTGAAGGCGAAGAAGGAAGGCCTGGAAAAGATGCAGAGGTATTCCTTTTTATTCTTCAATGAATTCAGCTAATCTAAGAAATGGAGAGTATTCTTAGTTGAAGTACTGCTAGGTGGTTTCTGCTCTTCTGAAAAAAAAACTCTCAAAAGAGATTGATTTGTTTTCAGTACTGTCCATGCCCATCTCGGCGACCCAATATCATGCATCACGAGAGAAAGGAACACAAAGCAGCAATTACATTATATAGCTATGGTGACAACGACGGAAGGTCGGTTAGCGGTGGCTCTACTTATAAGAAACTATAAACGTTCTGCAGCTGATGATAAATAGGCCTGCTCTCAATGTCCTCAATCAATCCTAACATTTTCCTGTTCCGAAATTTATTTAATCACACAATGCTATGTGAAGAAATTTTTAACAATGTAACGTATTCCTAAAAGTATAAAATTTTAGAGTACCATATCAAGAATCGTTCCCAAAAGAATAGACTGGTTTCATTCCACTCTACATTTCCAATTAATTATTGTTCTTGTAGTATACGCGTAAAGTGAATGTTACTGCTTCATTAAGCATGTTTTTAATCATTTCTTTGCTATGGCATAAATATATATATCAATAACGAGGCAGTTCGACCACAAAAGGGATTTCCCATTGCTTCAATTGTTCTCTATCAAATTTATTGTACTGTTGATTCCGCTGGTAAAGGAATTATTATAATTCTGTGTTAACCTATGTATTAATATCAATATCTAACGAATGTCCGCAAGATCTCCCAAAAACAATAAGATTTTTTAAAATTCTCCACACATATATATAGTTATATTTTACTCTATCCTTCGCAGTTCACAATTCTTCCTAAAACATTTTTCGCTTTCTTAATGCAGTATAATGTCTGCCAGCCTTCCTAGCCACTTCGGACTTCTAAGAACAGCATGTTCTTCATAATCTCTGACACAGTAAATTCATTTTTTCATTGACAGGTTTTCTGGGTGGTTTGCCTACGGACATTGAGGAAAAATTGAACGTATTTTTAGGTTAACGGTCGTCTCACTATATTTATGGGTTTCCTTTATTACTTTGTTTAAAAATTTAGTTCGATCTTTCAACAATCAGGAAATTCTTCATAAATTTTCACTATCGAATTGCTTTTTCAACTATTAAAAAAGTGATTTTGCCTGATAATTCTGTTAAAATTGCAGTGTTTAGCGTTTAATTTTCTGGTAATATGAAGATAAAAGTTATTTTTTCGAAAGTTTCTACTTTTGCAAGAATTTCTTCACTTGGGAAGACCTTTTTCGAAACTTCAACTTAAGGTTAGTGATTTACAACCGACTTCCATGACAACAATAAATACATACACAGTGAGAATTGCAATGTATAGAACAAAGAGTAGTTCTAGGAGCAGTCGCGTGCTAACTTATTCCTTCACCAGTTTTTCCTAGTAAACTGATTCGATAAATCGCTGTTGACAAGTCCTGTTGCTAAGAATTACAAACATGCATAAAACTTCGCAGGTCCATGGGATAAAGAAGCAGCTGTCAAACAATCTGTGAAACTTACGGCATGATGACTTGTTAGTAATAATCCGCATTACATTTCTCTCTCTTTAAGCTATCCGATGAAATAAGGCGCCAAAAGCCATTTTGTGATATAAACAGAGTGAATGAAAACGCGACGAAATTATGCATTTTATAGACATTAAGATACAGTTGGGATACTTTATGACAAATAAATTCACAACTCTCTGTACGCTCAATTTTGATTAGAATGTGCTAACAGAGAATTCAAGTCGAAAGCCAAAACTCTCAGTTGCGCCTTTAAATAGATGCCGTTTAGGAGCAAATTGTCAACACTCAAGTATATTGCAAAGGAAGTGCATAAATCTTCGAAACTTTGAAGCATCTATTTAATATTAGTAATTAATAACAGAATCAAGCAATACCTGCTATAAAGTGCAGAAAGTTCCGCAAAAATTACTGGATAGGTATATCGATTGTTCCTTTTGACCCTAAAAATGCTGGTTCATAATAGGTGTAACAAAAATGAAATCCAAATTAATTTTACGATGTAGTAGAAATGGATACGTAAAGTGATATTTATCATTACTTCTGGGAAAGTAACAGAATTTCCCAGGAACAGTTGCAACATGACCAGCTCTGGTGCAATGCATATGAAATAATCAACTATGTCTTAAATATATATATTTTCTACTTTGAGTATGCTTCTTACACTTCAAACTAATAAAACTGTTTTTAAAACTGGGTCACTTTCACCAAAAACAAAGGGTAAAGCAAATTTCTTATTCTATGATGGGCCAAAAAAAAAAACTTTTTTATCAAGCACCCCAATAAACACCAATTTAATGTAATAATTAACTCCAAATCTCGTATTCCCATTACCCTAACACTATCCTACATACACTTGGATGTTATTAACTGGAAGATTCAAAAGTACAAGAATATATTAAAATTCCTCCATAACCCGGCGCAATGCAGTTTATAACTGTAAAAAAAAAAAAAAAAAAAAAAAAAAAAAAACATCAATTGATAAAGCTAAATTTAGGGAAAACAATACCAATCTGACAAAGGTTGTTTAAAAGGGATGTCAAGAAAGGAAAGCAAAATAATTCAAGAACAAGCAAAAATTGTGATGACAAAAAAAATATCACTCTGAATGCTGATGAAATCAACCACGATGAGTTGAAAGCGAAGTACCTGCAACAAAATAATGAAATGATCAGAGAGACAAAAAGTTTAGAGCATACAAATGTTGTTACTCTTCTGAAAAATTGCAGCATTCTCAGCTCTATAACCAAAGTTTATTTGAATAATGATATTTGGTAAGAATCGAAAAATTACTAACAGCTGTAGTACTTTCATTTGTTCAACCTCAAATACTGATTTTTAATACAACACTGTTCCCATGAATTTATTGTTGTTAAAAAATTATGGGAAAGGCTGAGCTTTGATCATATATAATAATCGTTACCATAATTATCTAAGAGGAAGCAGTTCGCTTTTTTGAAATTCAAGCAAAATAAATTAACAACTAATTCCACAACGGCTAGTTTAATGAATAGCAACAATCTAAATTTCAATTTATTGCTTTATTAACCGATGATATTGATAGCGACAGATTAACTTATTAGTTGAGTAGCAAGGAATTATCAGCATGTAACATTTATGGTAAATCTTTTAGGTACTGAAGTATTCGATTAAATAAACCTTCATAAATTGAAATTCAGATCTTTTGGAACTATAAATAAATTGATATGGTATAAAGTAGAAGACAAATATATATTTCGCAGTTTTATTAATCTGCATTTGACACCATAACTTTTTCCTGTTTGGTATTCGAAAATAATACTATGACTATTTAAAGAGATCTAGAATGACATGCGAAAATTACTAAAACCGTGCTCAACTCACCGATCTCGTAGATACAATTTCTTTTAAACTTGGTTTAAGTATCTTACTTCATTACGAACAAATCATAAGATTACAGCAAGATTATGACTAGTTAGCTATTTAAATAGGATGCGAAAACAGTCCTGGACAAAACATAACATTTGCAGAAGCATAAATTTGAAAGATCTAACACAATCCATGAATTAAAATGCTGTGTCTAAGGGGCGGGGGGTTTTAACTTTAATAACAGATACCATGAATAAATGCCAATGAGCATGTTCATGTTTCATGAAATTGCATGCAAGAACAACTGAAAAATGCGAAACATTAAAAGTAAAATACCTGCAGAGGATGAAGGAGCACTGCGATGAAGTGTTGTTCGCGTAATGTTACCTTCCACATCCACAGTTTCAAATTGTTCTTCTCGTTCCAAATCACGTAAGCGATGCTCATTTTCCGTTCCAGTAAATTGTACATGACTAATAACTGGATCAGTGACACGAGTCAGAACCTTTCTTGAGATTATTTCTGTTGAACCATCTTCGTTGATTTGCATCGTTTCAAACGTTGTTAGCGTGGTCGGATAATCATGAAGCACAGTGTCCAAATCACCAGCTAACGAATCTTTTTCTTCCTGGTCTTGATATATACTCACCGTATCATCACTCAATAGTGTTTGCCTATCCTTACTTACTTCTCGCATGGCAACCTCTTCCTGCATAAAATCTTTGTCTTGCGGAATTATTTCAAGAGAATCATGCATCCCTTCATGCACTTTTTCAATGACTTCATATTCAGTTAAATAACGTTCATCTATTAAATCGCTCTGTGGTGGGGCATTAATTTCTAAAGAATCAATGCTTGTTCCCATCGCTTCTGGAATAAAATTTTCGAAATCCCTTTCAATGCTATCGGTTGGTGAAGCTAATGGTGTTGCCACTTGGATATCTTCTTCAACTGGTATTGCTTTTATATCCGAAATGGAATCCTGTTCTTCTTCGTCATCGTCTCTTATACTCATCTCTTCGACCTCCGACTCTTCACGTATATCGGATAGTATCATTGCTTCATCTTGTTGGGAACCTTCGACTATGACCTCTTGTTCCAGTCGTTCAAATTCGGCTAAGGAACTTGTTGAACCATCAGCTGTTTTCAATTTCCCGGCTACGTACAGCTCAGCTTCACTTCCACTAAGACTTGATTCACCTTTGTTTAATACATCTCGCTCGATTCGTTCAAATTCCTGCAAACTCGTTTCGGAGACATTGTCGCTTGAAACCGTTTTGTATTTCCCAACTGTTACACTGATATCTGTTCCCTGGCCATTTAAAGACGCACTTCTTTCATTTAACGAATCCGCTTCTTCCGGCTCTTCATGCAGTGTCTCTAACTCCACTTCTACTGGATTTACTTGTCCGTTTTCCATATACATTGGATACTCATCAGATAATGACAATGCAGTTTGCTTAGCTGATCCCACTTCCTGATTCTTTTCTATCCATGACATTTTCAACTCTGGTGTAAGTCGTTCAAGAAATGTTTGTGGTTCATCATGTGAACCTTTTCGAGAGCTGGTGCTGCTTCGACGTGATGTGCTATATTTCTTACCACTGCTTCCACTTTTAACTGATATTTTATCAAGAGAATCTAATGAATCAGATTCGGTATATAAAATTGCTTCGGAGGACAATGCAACATCTGCAATTTCATCTTCTTCGATCCTATGAACAATACTCGTTTTATTTTCAGTAGATAGATATGAATATTGTGGGAAACATTCTTTTTCAAAATCCATTGCTTTTTCATGCACTGATTCCTGAAAGGTTGTAAAATTAGGTACTTCTTGTTTCCATGACGAAAATACCTGATCAGCATCGTCTCCTGGAGCTTCTATAATAGAGTCAAGAACTTTAATTTCCGCTAAGCCATCGACAACTTTCCTGGAGTAATCAGATGCAATAGCAACAGCAATACTTTCATCCTCATCACTGAAACCCGGAGGAACTGGGGAAACAGGTCGTCCAGGATCCATATCTGGAGCGAGTAGAATACCACTAGTTGTTAGCAGTAAGCCTTCTCCCATATCATCCTCATCTTCAACAGATACAAGTTCTATATCAGGCACATCTCGACTAGAACGTTCTGGATCAATAACTCTACTTTCTTGCCTACTTGGTTCTTGTTCTTCATCCTGAGATGCAGTAAAAAGACGATCAGACTGTACTGGTGAGAGAATTGCAATCGGTGTAGCACTTTCTCTACACTCATCACTCATTACTGACAATCTACTGCTAGCTTCGCTAGTTGCTGTAGTGTACTCAGATTCCTGAGAATGATAGCCAGGAGCTGTTTCGAAAGTGTCCTCTTGGGATGTAAGGCATGTATCATAACCATCTCTTGATGTAGCCGTTGCCGTCTTATAGGTGGATTCACTACGTGATAAGCTTTCTATTGCTTTCACGTCATCAACCATTACTGTTGTCTGTATATTAAGCTCTTCCTCATTTCTTTCATATTCCTTAAGTAAACTATTGCATCCTTCTACGTGTCTTTTTAACTTCCTCGTTTCTTCTGCAAACGTTTCTAACTTCTTCTTTAAATCACATTCATAGTCCGCTTCATGTTCATGTTCAACTTGGGGTACACTCTTTTCAGCAGCAGTTCTTTCCTCGCTGGGCGGTGATTTATTACTGCAATGTTTTCCAATCAAGGAATTTACGCTGCAATTACTCTGCTCACTTACATTGCTCCTGCTGACTGTTTCACCTAGTTTCCCCTTGCTTTCGCCAACTAAATAACCCGCATTCACTTCTAAATCAATGACATGAGTAATTTTTGTTTCCTTATCCGTTTCAAATGATCCTTTAGCAATATTTTGCCTTGCTAATGGCGCTTTTGTCAGCGTCAATGATTCCTCAAAAACAAACTCTGAAGTAGATTCAGCTATCGTTTTCATTTTTCTCCCATTATTACTATTTCTTACGCTCTTTATTTCATACACATCCTTTTTTGTTTCTAAATATTCTCCTACTGAATGACTTAATTTGTTAATGAAAATCTCTTCTTCGATCTTTTTTTGAGGAACAACTGCAGTTTCTTCTAGTGATTTAGTTCTTTTTTCCACCTTTTGCAATGATTCAATCTGAGTATCCTCTGCATAATTTAAGAACACTGATGCAAAAAACGATGAAGATGCGCCTTTCTCCACTTCTTTCTTTCTTGATAACGTAAACTTCTGACAGTTTTGTTGTCCAGCAGAGTATCTATCAAAAGCACTCGAAAGGGTTATATTTTGTTCATTTTTCAGTTGAACAGTACTTTTTTCTTTTGCTGCTAATTCCAGTTGCCTTCTTGAAAAAGTTTTCTCGCTTGTGTCGCCGTCTGCTTGTTGCCAAAGCGCGCCAGTTACTTCATCGTAAATTACTTTTACATTATTTCGTTCCACAATAGCTTCTGCACTTGAAATAACTGAGGCGTTTATGTGTCCTTCTAATTCCCCATAATGAGATATCTTTTCCTCCCTTTTTTTCTTCTCCATACTATTGTCGGCAACATCAAATGAAGCACTTCTGAGAAAACTTTTCTGACCTTCGACCACCTGAACTGTTTCTAGAGATCGGGAAACTGATGAAACTCCTGAAGCTTCAAGAATACTTGTTGCTCCACTTCTCGATGCTTCAGCAGAAGCAAAGAAATCTTTAAAGGATTCCTTTCCTACCGAGGTTACTTTCTCTATTACAGAAAACCTATTAGGTCTTTCAGAGTAACTTAATGATTTGTCTTCTTTTTGCACTTTTTCATCGCTTAAGAAAAAATCAGTAAACTGATATCTATCAGATTCTTTTGCAAAAATCTGAACATTTTTCCTTTGCTGGGGAATTATTGAACAAATTTCGATAGTATCTAGAAATGCCTCTGAAGCTATGTTTCTCGGTTCCTCTCTCGACAGCTCACACCAACTTGAAGTAATCTTTTTATTAGAAATATCTCTCTCCAGTTCGCCTTTTTCAAATGAAGTCATTAATTCATGTTTAGTAATCAACTGTTCAGAGGATCTTTTTAATAAGCACGACTTCTTATCATTTCCAGCAGGCTGTTGAGGCATCATACCATCGCTACTGTAAATTTTTAATTTTTCAAGGTTCTGTGCCATTTCTGCTTTTTCATTTAACTCCTGATCACCTTCCATGGTTATTAATCTCTTCTCATACTCCTTTTGATTATTCATCATCGCTAATGCTTTTGCATCAACATTTTCTAATTTCTCATCTCTGCTTAGCTCTGATATTTGCCGTCTCTGAATGGTAAGATCTTCTTGACTTTCTTTTTCAGCTCCTAGCCATTTTTGTGTGGTCGTTGACTCCACTGCAGTGATTTCAGAAGACTTCATGTGATATTCCTTTGGTTCAAAACGATGTATGAAGAATGATTCACTTTCCTCTTTATCTGTTCTAGGTATCTTAATTACAAATCCTTTATTGTGATCAAATGTTACCTTTTCTGCTTTCACCGCTGATTCTCCCATCAGTCCCTTCATTTTCAGTTTTTCTGAAGTCATTTCAAATCCGTCTGTTAGTTTTTCCCATTTCATAGACTCGAACCTTGCAGAACTTTTATTGCTATCGCCATTTAGCTTAATGCTTGAATCTTTACATTTTTTTGCTATACTTCCAGTTACTCTTTCTTCCGTTATAACATTAAGTGTATCGTCGCTAGGGTATGTTATTACTTGCTCCATGTAGGAAGATTTTTGTTTTTGTACTTCTGTTTCCGCATCAGTGTCATCTTTTTCTTCTAAAGCCCATGATATATCAACAGTTAGTTCATAAGGATACTTATCTTCTGCTGAGGATTTCGTTCTTTCGTCCATACGTGATTTATGATCCATGATTAGATGACTTTTTCCGTCCAAGTCAACTTCATAAGATGTTCCTTCTTCTGTCACCAATTCAGCTAAACTTTTCTCTTTACTTCCTGCCATTCCAGTCTTTAGCGTCACTCCTTCTTCTACACTTTTGATCGATGGTACCATCGGTTGAAATTCATTATTTTCTGGCACTTCTTTCCTCATGTTTTCCTTAAAAAATGTCCCTATTTGCATATTTTCGTCAACGCTTTCTATTAAAACTTCATTCCCACAATTCTTTTGAGATATCTTTTCCAGAAATGAAGTATCCATTTGCATATCTGAAGAGATAAAAACAGCATTCTGGTCAGCTGAAGATTGGAAATGCATATTTATCAAAGGTTCCCGATCTAAAGTCTCAACTGCAAATGATCCAGTTATTCTGCCTATTCTCTCTTCTTCATCTTTTAGTACTGGTTCATTCAGATTCTTAGCTGGGTCATAAACAATTTCTTTTTTGATAATTCCTTCTTCTGCTACCATTCCTTGCATCACTGCAGCTTCAACATACTGCCTAGTAGTTATTAACGGCATAAGCTGTAGATGATCTGTATCAGGAAGTTGTTCAATCGGTGTCTCTCTTATATCGCTTTTTACATCGTGATCACAAATTTTTGTTGTATCAAGAGTCGTCAATGTATCAGGTGTCAAAATAATTTCTTTAGCAACCGTTCCAGTTTCTTCTGCAAACTTCAAAAGCTTTTTTTCATCTGTCCACCGTTGTTCTTCCTCCACACATAATTCGTTTCTATCCTCCGCATCTGCATCGCTACTTGTCTTACTGTATTCCACATCCTTTATGTTATCCTTGTATTCTTGGACGTAATCCAAGAACGCACCAGGCTTATAAAATACTCTTTCAAAATCCTTCTTTTTCGGTGATCCTGATCTAGGTTGCTCGAATGCAGCAGTTATTGAGTAAAACTTGGATCGACTCTTTTCTTTAATCTTTTCAGTTCCTGCAACTGGTCTCAATCCTTTGCAAATGATGCTTTGTTCTGATTGATGCATCACCAAATTTTCCACATCTCCCTGTATTTTTATTAGAGATTCCTGCATTTGTTGCGGTGTGATTTCTTCTTTGCTCAATCTCACAGTTTCCTTTTCTTTCGTCGGTAGTTGTTCTGTTGTCAAGTTAGATATTAACTTACCCATTTTTTGTAAATCTCTGCTTTCTGTCTTCAATTGCTCAATTCCAGTTGTATCATCTGTTCCATGTAGCGGATCAGCAAATACCAAATCTGCAAACGAAACATCACTTGAAAACAGCATGTCACTTTGAAATGGTCCTGTGTCTATACATTCTTCCTTGTTTTTCGTTGCTGCAAATTCAGTAGTTCGTTGTCTATCTTCTATTTCAGATTGTATTTTTAGCAAAAATGCTTCCTCATCCCTAGCACTTCCTTTCACTTCAGCTATACCACTAGAAATTTCTCTGGAAAATCCAGTTTCCTTATAGTTCCAAGAACCAATAACATCTGGGGATTCTCCTACAATCTGTCCTTTAACAAGTTCCTTAGCGAATTCAACGCTATCCCGTTTATCACCCTTCATCTCTTCTACAAATTTCTGAGATACCACTCTTCCAAATTTTATTCCTTCAGATTTCATATTCTTTGAGATTTCTTCCTTGAATACTTTTACTTTAAATCCTTCAGAGTGTTCCATCTCCGATTGCTGATTCTCAATATCTTTTTGTAAAGTGCAAGCACTTTCCTCAGATTCTCTTTCATTAAAGGGTAAGTGCTTCTTTTCTCCTGCTTGCGGTACCGCATATTTTTGTTCTTTTCCATGAACTACTGTAAGTTTTTCCTCCTTTACTAATTCTTTAAGTAGTGAAGCACCGCATTCCTGCTGTAAAATATCTTCGGATTTTCGGGCTCCGGTTCCCTCCAGATTTTTTCTAAACATCTCTACCGAAGTATCAGGATATTCGCTTTCATTCCTTAAGGGCTTTTTACATTCTCCTATAATTATTTCTTCGGCTACTGAGATATCGTAGCTCTGGGAAAAATGACACTCCGAGACCATACTCTCAAATTGTTTCGTTTCTGTTTCCTCGAGATCTTTCTTCATAAAAGATTGATGTTGTACGTTTTCCAGCGGTTGCAAAATTTCATGTTCAGACACTGTTGTTTTGTATATCTCAACAAGCCTATTTTCTCTTTCCACAGCTGGTACAACTGTATGGTCAGCACATTCCTGTTTCAAACACTCTATTGCTGGTGCTTTAGCAAGAAGTGTAACTTGTTCTTTTGTACAAACATCTCCTTTTGTTACCCTATCATTGCTTTCCACGGGATTTCTCTCTTCACTCACATCATTAACCATAGACTGCATCCACTCTAGAACGACCCGTCTAGTCTCAGAAGAAGGTGTTTCGCTAACCATCTGCATATCTTTATCACCTCCATCGACACCACGGACCTCTGACATTCGGAATTTAGCAAGAACAATAGGTACTGCTACTTCTGTTGCATTCCTCGCAGACTTCACCACTTTTGATTGGAGATGTTCACTTTCTGAGTCTGTCACGTACACGTTTCCATATTGCTTCATGGGTTCATCAGCTTCACACTTAGCATTCCAAGATGAAACAGGTTTTTCTTTAATCGATGCAAATTCATACCCTGAGATAGCGTAGTCCCCAAGAATCTTTTCACCCTGCATAATATCTTCGAACGATTCTCCTTCAGTTTCTTCCAAATCTCCCATCCTGCATAACACATCCACAGCTTTCTGCAGGTCTCTCCAGCTCTCCATTTCAGTATGCCCTTTTGTAGTTCCTTTGTTACATATCATTGCACCGCGTTCTCCCAGAATCTCTCTGTCTGATATATTATCATCGAAAGGTCCGCCTTCAGTTTCTACCAAATCTTCCGTTTCACGTAATTGATCCACAGTTTCTGACTCTGCCGGAGACTTCATATCGAGTACATGTTTTTCCTCTGTAGTTGGTGTTTTAGATATTACGGAACCGTATTCCTCGAAATTCCTTTCATCAGGTATAATATCATCGAGCGATTTTGTTTCAGTTTCTACCAATTCGTGAGTTTTAGTTATCCGATCCACAATTTCTGACTCTGCCGGAGATTTCATATCGAGTACATGTTTTTCCTCTGTAGTTGGTGTTTTAGATATTACGGAACCGTATTCCTCGAAATTCCTTTCATCAGGTATAATATCTTCGAGCGATTTTGTTTCAGTTTCTACCAAATCTTCCGTTTTACGTAATTGATCCACAGTTTCTGACTCTGCCGGAGATTTCATATCAGTTACATGTTTTTCCTCTGTAGTTGGTGTTTTAGATATTACGGAACCGTATTCCTCGAAATTCCTTTCATCAGGTATAATATCTTCGAGCGATTTTGTTTCAGTTTCTACCAAATCTTCCGTTTTACGTAATTGATCCACAGTTTCTGACTCTGCCGGAGATTTCATATCAGTTACATGTTTTTCCTCTGTAGTTGGTGTTTTAGATATTACGGAACCGTATTCCTCGAAATTCCTTTCATCAGGTATAATATCTTCGAGCGATTTTGTTTCAGTTTCTACCAAATCTTCCGTTTTACGTAATTGATCCACAGTTTCTGACTCTGCCGGAGATTTCATATCAGTTACATGTTTTTCCTCTGTAGTTGGTGTTTTAGATATTACGGAACCGTATTCCTCGAAATTCCTTTCATCAGGTATAATATCTTCGAGCGATTTTGTTTCAGTTTCTACCAAATCGTGAGTTTTAGTTATCCGATCAACAACTTCTGACTCTACCGGAGATTTCATATCGAGTACATGTTTTTCCTCTGTAGTTGGTGTTTTAGATATTACGGAACCGTATTCCTCGAAATTCCTTTCATCAGGTATAATATCTTCGAGCGATTTTGTTTCAGTTTCTACCAAATCTTCCGTTTTACGTAATTGATCCACAATTTCTGACTCTGCCGGAGATTTCATATCAGTTACATGTTTTTCCTCTGTAGTTAGTGTTTTAGATATTACGGAACCGTATTCCTCGAAATTCCTTTCATCAGGTATAATATCTTCGAGCGATTTTGTTTCAGTTTCTACCAAATCGTGAGTTTTAGTTATCCGATCAACAACTTCTGACTCTGCCGGAGATTTCATATCAGTTACATGTTTTTCCTCTGTAGTTGGTGTTTTAGATATTACGGAACCGTATTCCTCGAAATTCCTTTCATCAGGTATAATATCTTCGAGCGATTTTGTTTCAGTTTCTACCAAATCGTGAGTTTTAGTTATCCGATCAACAACTTCTGACTCTACCGGAGATTTCATATCGAGTACATGTTTTTCCTGTGTAATTGGTGTTTTAGATATTACGGAACCGTATTCCTCGAAATTCCTTTCATCAGGTATAATATCTTCGAGCGATTTTGTTTCAGTTTCTACCAAATCGTGAGTTTTAGTTATCCGATCAACAACTTCTGACTCTGCCGGAGATTTCATATCAGTTACATGTTTTTCCTCTGTAGTTGGTGTTTTAGATATTACGGAACCGTATTCCTCGAAATTCCTTTCATCAGGTATAATATCTTCGAGCGATTTTGTTTCAGTTTCTACCAAATCGTGAGTTTTAGTTATCCGATCAACAACTTCTGACTCTGCCGGAGATTTCATATCAGTTACATGTTTTTCCTCTGTAGTTGGTGTTTTAGATATTACGGAACCGTATTCCTCGAAATTCCTTTCATCAGGTATAATATCTTCGAGCGATTTTGTTTCAGTTTCTACCAAATCTTCCGTTTTACGTAATTGATCCACAGTTTCTGACTCTGCCGGAGATTTCATATCAGTTACATGTTTTTCCTGTGTAATTGGTGTTTTAGATATTACGGAACCGTATTCCTCGAAATTCCTTTCATCAGGTATAATATCTTCGAGCGATTTTGTTTCAGTTTCTACCAAATCGTGAGTTTTAGTTATCCGATCAACAACTTCTGACTCTGCCGGAGATTTCATATCAGTTACATGTTTTTCCTCTGTAGTTGGTGTTTTAGATATTACGGAACCGTATTCCTCGAAATTCCTTTCATCAGGTATAATATCTTCGAGCGATTTTGTTTCAGTTTCTACCAAATCTTCCGTTTTACGTAATTGATCCACAGTTTCTGACTCCGCCGGAGATTTCATATCGAGTACATGTTTTTCCTGTGTAATTGGTGTTTTAGATATTACGGAACCGTATTCCTCGAAATTCCTTTCATCAGGTATAATATCTTCGAGCGATTTTGTTTCAGTTTCTACCAAATCGTGAGTTTTAGTTATCCGATCAACAACTTCTGACTCTGCCGGAGATTTCATATCAGTTACATGTTTTTCCTCTGTAGTTGGTGTTTTAGATATTACGGAACCGTATTCCTCGAAATTCCTTTCATCAGGTATAATATCTTCGAGCGATTTTGTTTCAGTTTCTACCAAATCTTCCGTTTTACGTAATTGATCCACAGTTTCTGACTCCGCCGGAGATTTCATATCGAGTACATGTTTTTCCTCTGTAGTTGGTGTTATAGATATTACGGAACCGTATTCCTCGAAATTCCTTTCATCAGGTATAATATCTTCGAGCGATTTTGTTTCAGTTTCTACCAAATCGTGAGTTTTAGTTATCCGATCAACAACTTCTGACTCTGCCGGAGATTTCATATCAGTTACATGTTTTTCCTCTGTAGTTGGTGTTTTAGATATTACGGAACCGTATTCCTCGAAATTCCTTTCATCAGGTATAATATCTTCGAGCGATTTTGTTTCAGTTTCTACCAAATCGTGAGTTTTAGTTATCCGATCAACAACTTCTGACTCTACCGGAGATTTCATATCGAGTACATGTTTTTCCTGTGTAATTGGTGTTTTAGATATTACGGAACCGTATTCCTCGAAATTCCTTTCATCAGGTATAATATCTTCGAGCGATTTTGTTTCAGTTTCAACCAAATCGTGAGTTTTAGTTATCCGATCAACAACTTCTGACTCTGCCGGAGATTTCATATCAGTTACATGTTTTTCCTCTGTAGTTGGTGTTTTAGATATTACGGAACCGTATTCCTCGAAATTCCTTTCATCAGGTATAATATCTTCGAGCGATTTTGTTTCAGTTTCTACCAAATCGTGAGTTTTAGTTATCCGATCAACAACTTCTGACTCTACCGGAGATTTCATATCGAGTACATGTTTTTCCTGTGTAATTGGTGTTTTAGATATTACGGAACCGTATTCCTCGAAATTCCTTTCATCAGGTATAATATCTTCGAGCGATTTTGTTTCAGTTTCTACCAAATCTTCCGTTTTACGTAATTGATCCACAGTTTCTGACTCCGCCGGAGATTTCATATCGAGTACATGTTTTTCCTGTGTAATTGGTGTTTTAGATATTACGGAACCGTATTCCTCGAAATTCCTTTCATCAGGTATAATATCTTCGAGCGATTTTGTTTCAGTTTCTACCAAATCGTGAGTTTTAGTTATCCGATCAACAACTTCTGACTCTGCCGGAGATTTCATATCAGTTACATGTTTTTCCTCTGTAGTTGGTGTTTTAGATATTACGGAACCGTATTCCTCGAAATTCCTTTCATCAGGTATAATATCTTCGAGCGATTTTGTTTCAGTTTCTACCAAATCTTCCGTTTTACGTAATTGATCCACAATTTCTGACTCTGCCGGAGATTTCATATCGAGTACATGTTTTTCCTCTGTAGTTGGTGTTTTAGATATTACGGAACCGTATTCCTCGACTCTTTCATCAGGTATAATAATATTTTCGAACAGTCTTACTTTTTTTACCTCAACTTCAAGATCGTTTGCAGGGTTTTCTGATTCTGTTCCATATGTTGTTGTAAGTTTTTTTACACTGAACATTTTATCTTCTAGTTCAGAATCTGCTAAACTCTGCTGATGTTTTTCCATAACGCATTCATAGGCAGATGCAATTTCTATTGTTGCTAAAGCCGCAGGAATGGTAATCACACTTGTTGAAGCTATGCCCATCTTTTCGGCGAGGCTAAAAAATCCGTCTTCAGAAGTTTCACTGCTTTCAAAGGTGCCTTCAATCTCAATTCCATGCTGTTTCAAATCTCCTTGCTTTGTGATTTCAGATATTATTAGATCTGGATGAATATTTAACGTTTCGTATTGCATTGTATTAGCGTCTTGTCCATGCTTCATTGAAACAATGCTTTCTAACACCAGTTCAGGTGGTCTTAACCCAGCTTCTTTTAGGTCTTTTAATTCAGGTTGCTCAATATAAACTCTTTCACTAATTGTTTCGTGCCTATCATTTTCAGATACAATGGGCTTTTCTTCCATATTCTGTCGTTCTGCAATTGATATCTCTTCAACACTTTTTTCTTGACTTCTTTTCATGGCTTCTGGCGATGTTGTATCTACAGACTTCTTCTGTTCGACAAGTATTTCATGTTGCGAAATTGCTGTCTTCTTTGTCCCCAAGCTCTTTTGTCCTAAAATATTGTATTCCCGAAAGTACTTTGATATGAGTTTTTCACCTAATGTATATATGCTCATTTAATATCTACTCTGTTTGCATTCTTACCTGTCCTCAACAGATGTTCCCATAACACCCTCTGTCTCTTACGCGTTTTTCCCTCCTCTAGACGTATTACTACATCTTGAATGTGTCTTCCCCAGTTAGTCTTTCCCGACTTCAGTTGCAGTCTTTCCATCCTTTGACTTCCCTTCCTACCCCTTAATACAACTCCATGTCTTGACAATTGTTGTTGTCCTACTTCACATATCTCATTTTTTACACATTTCTCCAATTGTATCTGCAAGATTTCAACAGCATTACGTTCAGTTTCATTATGCTTACAATTCAACTCTTCTTTCAAGTGTTTTTCTAACATCTCTTTGTTTCTCAGTCCAATAGGTATTAAGCTTATTGCTATTTCTGTAGCATTTAAAAGGGCATTATGCTGCTAATAAATATTTGTCATCGGAATTTGATTCTTCAGCACCACTAGCACCTCCTTTCCTTTCCTTAGGCCACATCTGATTTTTACTTGGACGATTAAGGTGGAAATATTGATTTGTATCATCTTTTTTCTCCATACTGTTTGTCAACTTCCAGGAAACCGTGCTCTTTTTTGTTGCATCAATCTTAGTGTCTTGCGAATAATTCTCATTCGTTCCATACTGTTCACCTGCAACGCCTTTTATAGCTTTGTCATCTTTTATTACTTGTCTCTTCCCGCTTTTATCGGATTTTCTACAAGTATATCGACGTCCCCAATATCAGGATATAATTCAAGACTTGCTGGTGAAAATCTCGCAGCTTTTGTGAACTTTCAGCTTTGTTTAGGATATTTCTTAATATCTTTTCAATACTTCCTGACCAACGTTCTGAAATTCCCTCAACGGCTTCATCAAATCTCAGTTTCAAATCAGACTGGTCTTTTAAAAATGTCTACTGAGACTTATCATCATCCTCATAACGTCTTGTTTTTCTTCTAAAGTAAGTGTTTCACTAATCTCCATTTCTGAACTTTTTCCTGTAAATTCAATTTGCTCTAAGAATTCTTCAATCATAGGTTTTTCTACAGCAGATATTAAAACTTCCTGTACTGATTTTTCCATTTCTGACCATTTTTTATGAAGTGCGGGAAACTCTTCCAATTTATGAAGTCCCTTCATTACGATTACCACACTTTTAGTGTCCCATTCATCCATTTTAATCGTTAATTCGAGATAGTCTGATGTCTGTTCATGCTTTTTACTGCATCACGAAGCACACTATCGGAATGTAATATTTTTCTGTTCTTTCGACTTCTAGCTTTTCCTCTATCGTTCTTGAGAGTTTCAAGTCCACTTCTTTATATCGAAATCTAAATAATTCCTTCCTTTCTTTCAATCAGAATTTCTGATCTTTCTGAAATACTTTCTCTGGAATTTTCAGAATAAGATCGACCTACACAAATTTCATCATTTCTTCTCATACTTTCATTTTCTTGTTTCATCAAGTATTACTCCATTTTCTCACTGCATTCGTGTGGTGTCCTGGAAACTTCTGTTTTCTCTGCTTTTATAGATTCTATTCCTTCATTTGGAATCTTCTCTATTTGCTCCACTTCGCCTTTTGAGCACTTTACTTTGATTTGCTATAATTTTATTTTTTTCCTCTTCATTTTTTTTTACTCCGACTTTTATAGAGTTCTTTCTACAATTTCCTTTTTATAACTGATCATCTTTGTTGCCCATTTCATCATAATTAAGTATATACATAGATGTTATGTTTGCTTCTTCCATCATCTTTTCCTATTTTTGAAACAAACCAGACACCATCAATTTTTTTGGAACAATGATCCGAAAGTAGCTTTAAAGAGGTTATTCAAAGATATCTTCGACAAAACCTTTTATGAAAGGAGATGTTCTTTCCAGCGAGTTTTGTAATTCATTATTTTTTAAAATGTCCTCATAGTTTTTGCTTTCGTCTTCATTTCTGTGACCTCTTATAATTAATTTCAACTCCTTCTGTTACTTTGTATGGACTGTTTCTTTATTCTTAAAATCACTATCGATGTCAATCAAATATTCAGAAGTTACCTCTTTCTTTATTAGTAAGGTTTCTTTTTCAGTCCCTCCTTATCTCTCGGAATTTTCGGAATGACAGGCATGTTGTCCTCTTTCTTATCAAGCTTTGGAGATTTTTTTGCGAATAGATTTTCTTCCTCTTCAAACTTCAAATTCATACTGCAAATTCGATCTTTGGCTAACATCTATTAATTTCTCAGTTGGAGCTAATACACATAATTCGGGCGTAGTTTCAGCTATTTCATCTAGTGCTTCATTAACTACAGAACTTCCGTCCTCTTTAGTTCTTCGATTTGTTGGCATTTTCTCTTTGATACAGATTTTTTCCTTTCCGCCTCATGATGTGCTTGTGCTTCCCCTTCTACAGTAATCTTTAGTTACGTAATCCCCTACTTCTGAATGTATGGAAGGAAGCCTTCTTTCATTATCCTCAAGCTCATACATTTGCATTTGTGAAATCCTTAGAAAGGGGCAGTCATTATGATTTTCTCGGAAGTGAACAGCGAACAGTAATGGTCTTTTTTTTTGTATGTTTCATTTTGTCTTCCATTTTACCAAACTATTTTTCTCTTTGCAAGACGATCATTTTTGGTTTATCCATTTCATCTTCCTGAAATTGAGAGTTTGCATCTTTAAGCAACCACTCTATCTGAATACCCTGTGTGTAATATACCTCTTTTCTTGCTGTTTCCCTCCATTGATAATCTATTACTCTTGCCGCAGCTGCGGTTTCTTTTGCTAAAACAATTCCAGTTTCTCTCTTCGGTAGTTTTTATCAATCTTACTTTGCCTTCTTCCATTTCTAACTGCATTACAATATCAAAATTAATTCCATCCTTTTCTCCCTTTTTCTCGAAAGCTTCCACTGGCATAAATTCCTGGAACTCTTCTGTTTGTCTCGAAATTGGCTCCAAAGCGGTCGTTAGTTCTTTGTTTTTACAAGTTGGCTGCTTATGTAGCACTGGTCTTCCGTCTTCGTCATATACAGCTTTATAAATTTCTCGCTTATGTCGTTCAGTAGACAAGCTGCATATGTTTTTAACCGTTATCATCTGCGACAATGCAGATGGTTTCTTATGTTGCTCAGTGACATTTTTCTCCTGAGTCATACTCATTATGTCTCTTCCTGCTTTTAATTTTTCCGGTTGTAAAATCTCCTTAGGTATTCCGATTTTTACCATAGATGTTTTCTTTCACTTAATTTTTGCTATAACAGGTAGTATCTCCAATATATTTGCTTCTTTAAGCAAGCCATTTCCCACAACTTTTCTACCCCGATAGGGGTGGTTCTTTTGATTTGATTCTATGCGGCATCTCGTAGATTTCTCTGGCAATACTTGCTCATTTCATCAGGCAGTAATACTTTAGGTTCGTTCATTTCTTTTTACAGAACAATCATTTCGGGTTCACCATTCCTATTTTTTAAGAAATCTAGTTCCAGTCTTTCACTAGCACATGTTGTTGCAAATGTATAACAACTAACACCCTTACTCGGGTATTCTTCACCTTTCACCATCCGAGTATACATATCACTTCTCTCAGTTAATTCTTCAGAAAGCATGCGTCCATTTTTCTTGAACTTCAGTTTTTGCATAGAAAGTCCTTTAATATGCTGGAATATAAATGTTTTATCTTTTACAGTTTCGTTTTCCAGAAGAAATTTTTCTAGTCCAAAGTATTCAGTTGGAATCAGTATTTTTTTCCAAGTAGTACTTTCGGAATCTAGTGTTACACCTACTAAAAGGGTTTTCTTTGTTACAGAAACATGTCCTTTTGATTGGATTTCTTTTCTTGTGACTTCAAATTGCTTTGGGAGGCGCTTCCGCATCAGTGATTTCTCATCTTTCAATTGGATGGATTTCAGAACAAGTTCCCTGATCCGTACATCTTTGTCTTTTAATTCATTGGAAATGGCTGGCTGTGTTGCTGTAAATCATTTTCTAAAGGAATCCTCTTCTGTTTTATTTCCTACGGTAATTTTTTTGCCACTTCTACTTCAACTATTTTCTGGAATCGTCTTTGCATGATCATTTCCAATTTATTAGGAAGGTCAGGCTTAGTTTTTGCTCCCATTTAGCCAATTTTTGCTTTTCTGTATTTCTTACGCTTTTATTCGCATTTTTTTGTTTCGTCTGTTTTACACTGTTTCCAATGTACCACACTATATTCATTATATGTTTTTGTATTCCATAACTCCTGGAATGCCCACTTGATTCTTGCGTAGCTGTATGATCTGGTTATAATTATATTTTTGGACATCCCTGCTCTTTTTGAGTTTCATTATACCCGCAGTAAGTTTTGCTTTGTGTTTTTGTCATCCTGTCTACATGACCACTTGAATATTCAATTTGAGCTAATAAAAATAACTTGCCAGTCTCTTTTATATCGAATTGATCACTTCCCGGCTTGCAAGGCACTATTTTCGGTTCATCATGAGGTTCACTAGGGCCTTCGCGAAAAAGACTGTACCTCTCACGCTTTGGAACTTTCGCTAATTCTGACAGATTATCTGCCTTACGAGTTGAAACAAGTTTCTCATCCACTGAAAGTGTTTCAAATATGGCAATACGTTCCTTGACTGATCCTATCGTATCAAGAGCACTCGGAAGTCGTCCTAAAAATTTTGTATTTGAATTTGTCACAAAATAGTAAAAGCAGTACATCATTTAGCTTAAATAATAAATTTGTATGATACAATAAATAAAAGGATAAAAAATCAGATGAACAACCTACTTCAACTAACTAACATAGCAAATATGCCCTGAAATGATGTCGGAGAGCTCTGAACATATGGAAATCGTTAACTGAAAGATCTCAGTAATGGATGCATCTATTCGGGTAAAATGATTTGTAGTGTATCACCAATGTTTTTTTCGTAGTTCAAACGGGTAGTGCAACATTTTATGCACTTAAATATTGTAGCAAACATGACAGTTAGCAATTCTGAACCCAATTTGCACAGAATTTTATCATATTCTCATCTTAAATGATATGAATGTCTTGATTTTTAGTTCAAATGTATTGTATACATGGGCACCTAAGCACTGATAAGACCTACACATTTTGTGTCGCTGATTACATACTTACACTTGTGTTTGTATATACCTATTGTAAGTATAAATACCATCTGTAATGTCTGAAATTTATCAAATAAAAGAATTGCTTTAAAGATTACTAGAAAGCATGGGTTTTTGGTGGTACTATCAGTATCGCATCTATGAAATCCCAGTGGGCAATTTGTGTTGTAAGATAACAATGACCAGTAACAACAAAATAGGGAAATTCATATTCCCGTAACCTTCAGGCGTGCTAAGAAAAAGGTACTGGAAGATGAAAAGGGACAATATCACCAGCAGCTAAATGAAACGAAAACTATAAATGCAAGACATTCAAGCAATTTGGAAGAGTGGTGTAAAGTATAGGAAAGTGAAATGCGGGAATAGGTATAAAGAATACTGCGATAAGTGGTTTTGATAAAGAATCTTTTTTCCTAAACAGAGGTTAGGTGGTTGTAACTGTTCTACGAATTAAAGTCCCACATTCCTGATAGCTCAATACATTTCACTCAGAACAATTTTGTACTTGTGTTTTTCAAAAGCTTTGAAAGTGCAAAAGAAAACTCAGGATTGGCAGTTCTGATTAATAATATAGCGTTGATAAGTTCCTTATTGATAGCACAAAGACTGTCTAATTGACCTCTCGAATTGTTTTCCTTTCTTTTTCTCTCTTCAATCACAAAAGCATTCGATTTACATCTCAAGCATCTACAAGTTTAGCATCAAAACACACACAAAAAAAAAAAATTCGAAGCCCACTTTCAATAACTGGTTATCTTATGGGCAATTTATAGTTCACTCATTCAGGTTTTAGAGTCAGCTTTACTTCGCTACCACTCCGAATTTCTCTAAGCAGTTTTCATTTACAATGTTTTTAACTGAAAAACGAATCTCAAGCTTACTCAAAAAGATGCAATTTCCCATGCTGTGATTAGAAAAACTGAGAGATCATATATTTTAATTCATGTACACACATCCCAAAAGTCCTTTTTAGTATACGATCACCAGGAAATTAGCTACCTTCTTGCACAATTCCCACAGTTTTAATAAACGGATTTCTAAGATTTTGTGGTCACTGCTCAAGCTGAAATCTTTTGATGGTGTAACTCTACAATGGAACGCATCTACGCTTCAGGAATATCCGAATCTCTAGTTCCAAAAAGAATTCTGTAATGATAAGTAAACTCCCATGTGAACGCGTTAATTCCCAAAATAATTTGCCAGTTTTTAATGGTAACATACGGATTAAGTGGATTCATGTAATAGAGTGCCTCCGAGGTAAAGACTAGTGTTCTAGTTCCTCAACTTTTACTCAACTCACATAAAGCTTGTCTTAACATGACAAAGAGCATAACTTTCTAATGCTATATAGAATTGTTCAACAACATGTTTCATTTAGACCTCCAGATGAAATTTAGCTAACAACCAGAAAATATGGAGTAGTGATAGGGTGAGGCACAGTAACAAACAGCAACGTGACATTTGTAAAAAGGTTGGAACGAAAAGGAAAATAAATGACAGAAAGAGCACAATAAAGTTTTTGTTTCGCAAAAAATGACAAAAAAGCACTGGTTGCATCAGCAATTGCCAAATGATAAACATGCGCTTGAATAATAATAAATACAAAATGGATAAGGAATATTTTCTGCACTATATTCTAGACCTAGTTCACAACTTAAGCAGTCTGCTTTTGGAGACCGCTCTGAAGATGTCAGGTAGATATGGGGCACCAAGTATAATATTCTAATTGTTTCTTGGTCCCTTTTCAATTACCACCTTTTTCGTTGCTTCCTTCTCTTCTGTTTGCCTAATAGGGAGAACTCTCAAACTGCTGGGTTCCACTCCAAACTTGGCTAGTGGGATTTCACAACACCGACCTATAAATTCTAATGGGTCGTGCAAACAATACGCATTACCGTGATAACAATAGACGCACCATAAAAAGTAGTGCTCAGACAAGCAAACAGATAAGAAAAAAACGAAAAATATTTGCAATGTGTACAAATATAATGCTCGTTGAAATGCTATGATTCTAATGCTGTTGTTGTTGTTGGTCGCTTGAATCCAGCTTTTGCTGTTGCCGCTGCTTGGTAATTGGTACCAAATGTATGTGTTGGTCACCGGGATCCACACTGCCTGAGTATACCTGTTCGTTCACTTTCAACCGTATCAAATCTCCTAAATGAAGACCAAAAAGGAAGTGTGAAAGCAATGGATGAAAAGGACATAACACCAACCAATCAACCAGTAACACCAAAGTAATGCATTCTTAAAATGAAAATGTGAGTGATAATTGAATATTTGTAATGAATGTCACTAATACACTGTAATTAATAATAATAATAATAATAATTAATAATAATAATAAAAATAATAAATAATAATGATAATAATAATAATTAATAATAATAATGACAATAATAATAAGAAAGTAATAATAATAAATAATAATAATAATTCAGAAACGAAACGAAAGCGTTGGTCGACCAAAAAGACTACGCCTAAGTAGCGCTGAAAATAACACAACCAAGCAAAATGACTATAACGATAAACATCACAAAAACAAACAAACGAAAGTAAGTCAACTTTTATGAACACATTTGCATAACAAAAAAGGTGCACTCCGCGTACATGCAGCAGTAGTAAAAGTTATATCACTAGAAAGCTGGCAGATTTCAAGACGTTCCACATAAATTTTTTTCATCTTTTACTCACCCATATTCGACTCCGTCTTCTCTCCTGCAACATAATTTTAGCAGTTCAGCAGAAAACTCATAAATATCATGCTAATACCGCTGCACCGTTAACGAGCAACCGGTTATACTGTTAGTTTATAT
This sequence comes from Brugia malayi, assembly GCF_000002995.4. NCBI lineage: Eukaryota > Metazoa > Nematoda > Chromadorea > Rhabditida > Onchocercidae > Brugia > Brugia malayi. The sequence goes on from NW_025062479.1 coordinate 8,220,512, forward strand.
CTAAATCTTTCATTATCAATAATTTATGCTCCTTCAAATTTCAAAATTACTGAGCATAAAAATTTGATTTCCTTAAAATAAACGAACACACTAAAGGCTACGACATTACTTGTGATTAGTACCACTATCAAAAACTATAGGGATGAAAGGAATATCAAATACAACCAGATCCCGAAATTTCGATCAAACTTCGGCTGAAGATGCTATGTATAAAAACTATTTGTTGCTCCTTTCTTTAGATTTAAACATGCAGATGTGCACCATTTCTTCATATATGAACCATATTTTACGAGATAAGCAAAAATCTGTATCAGCTAGTTCTGAATGAAATAAATCATTGAAATTGTGATATTAAATCTTATCAACATTAATTTACTAGCTGCACTGACAAGTATTAACGACTAGCTGAGACGCAAAATGGAACACAGGTGCTAAAGGAGTTCCAGTAGCTAGGAGCAGCACAAAATACTGCAGAATTAATACACATTTACGCATTCACTTGAAACTAAATGCTAAAACTGCGTATTGAAAAAGCCTGTCAACCTGGAAATGTTGTCCTTGTCGTAGTTACAACGCGTGTCATCTTCTTTGATACAACCACAGAACCATCTTCACTCGTGAAGCCCTCCGCCATGGCTTCATGCCTCTGATCGGTAACTTAAAATTAAAAATATTATTCAACAATTTTCCAATATCAGTTTTATTCCTTTACACTTTTTCCTTTTCCTGTTCAGGAAGTATATTCGAAAATGATAATTTCTGATGTAGGAAAAATTCATGATAAGATATAATATCTCTTCTAAATAATTAATACACCTCCTTCCATTCAATAAACTAATTTGGCTGAAATAAAGCAGGGAAATTTTAAAAAAGGAAGCGAATTCTACACACATTGTAAAAGAGAGAGTATATCGCCAATTTGTAATCTTCAGGAATAAAGCAATGGAAATAGGTATCACCTGTTGGGATATTTGGTTCCGCTGAAGATAAAGAAGGTTCTCGCACACCTGAAATGCTACCATAGTAAATGAATAAGGAAGGCACAAGAGAAGTGGAGCGTTAGTTGCAGAAATCAAACAAAGGAAATATTAATTGATATAAATGTCACACTAAGAGCAAATCTGACTCATATTTGATATAAGTTGTTGCTGCAAATGCTGCACGGTTGCTGCATCGAGACCGTCCATGCCAGGCGTTTCCGTTTCAAAAACAGATTTCGTGTTAGTGATATGCTGAGAAGAATTAACACGAATCTGAATATCAGAAGTGGGTGATGCTGAAGCAAGAATTTTGGAAACAACATTTGAAGCAGTCGTATCTGGAGGGCAAACAGCCCCAACAGCGCGTAATTCTTCTTCAAGATCCTGCAAACGACGAACTGCAGCTGCGTGGCGGTCAGGGTTGCTCATTTTCAATGAACTCAAAGTGAAGAGCAAACGGCCTATAACTGACTGAACAGATAGCTCCATCCCAGCGAACTCCTCCTCATTTTCATAGGCTTCGATCACTTCTGCACCACTGGGACTTACAAATTGTACGTATACCTTATGTCCAGGTTCGCGATCTCCGGAAAGGAGTGCAGCAGCAATCGATGGACTTCGTTTGCGATCAAACAGACCGCTGGAAGCAATTGGCTTCATCATATCAGTACCTTGCTCATACTTCGATTCTGTTTCAGCTTGGATTTGTAGATCCACTCCCGTGCTCACTGTGTGGCTTTCCCCCTGTTCTGTAGCAGAAGTGGTTTCCCCACTCATATTTCCACTCTGAATTTTAGTTGTCATTGCCGAAACCACAGCACTGTCACCTGTTACATAGGTGGTCTGTTCACATTCGGATATTCCTTCTTCAGCGATGAATTTTGTAACAGAATCTATGTGGTGAAAAGACAGGGTGGTGCTCAAGCAGTAACAATCCAGGATGACCCCATTAATGATAATTGCACCGGAATTAGTTATTCCGGCGAGGACTAGGCTATGTGCGGCAACCTCTGAAGCGGACATTGTTTAGAATTAAAAGGATAGGGAGAAAACAGAGGCTGAGGGAAGAAGAGTAGACAAGAGTCAGCTGTTGTGCTTGATGTGTCCCTGACAGATACTGGAGCAAATTTATCAAGAGTAGCAGTTACAGACTACAGCAGCAAAAAAAAAAAAAAAAAAGAAAAAACTGAACGGATGATGGAAAATGCTTTAACAATAAGGGAAGCCCAAAGAACACTCAAATTACGGTGCTTAGCAAAATTTCATTAAATACTAGCAACATAGGCATGTGCGAGATTGAGATTTAAATCAATTTGTGGATCCAGATTATTCATGAACGTTCTGCCCTTTAGCCTCTTCATCAGTTCGCTTTTCCTCCATCACGTCTGAAAAATCAACGGCATCATGTGCTACTGCTACTGCTGCTGCACTGATGCTTGTGTTCTGCTGCACACTCTGTTCTCCATCCCTGTTTCCGAACGAATTCAAAACAACTCTCTCTTCCAATGCCTCATTGATCTCGCACAATCTCGCAAGTAATTATCTCAAATGATATAGAAGTGAAACGCAAAACAGCTGACTCAATTTGAACTTCCAGCATTCCTTGTCTCTCTCCCTCTTACTACTATAGAACAGATAGATAAGCAACTACCACAATAAGAATTGTTTAAAGCACGAATACCTCAACAACAGCGTTAACAAAATGACTCTGATAATATCACAGGAAATATATAATTAGCAATAGTGCAAGCAATGGAAGAAAGAGCTGTACAGAGAATGGCCAGTATTCCCCTCTATTTCATAGCAACCTTCGTGCCCTCCCCTCCAACACATACGAAAGCGTTGTGTGCAGCAGGCAGAAGTGCAGACTCATATCAAATATATTATAATAAAGGGTGTTTGAAGATTCATCAAGAAATTTTTGCCCTTCCTCCAGGCGCTATGATAAAGAATACCAAAATAATAGTTTATTCGAATATATCAGAATAAAAAGACTCCTTATATCACAAACAACTTGTTTAGGCCTTCAGAGTTAGCAGCACAAGAAAATACACATGATCTTTTTAGCACGCACGTTTTTTAATCTGTTACCCATTTTATACATTATGGCGAACCACCCAGTCAGTCTATCTTATTAGAGGAACTATTTTTAATTTTTTTCGCTGAACTTTTTAGCGGTTCAATTTCCTTATGTGATATAGTAAACCGATTAAAAGATTGATTACATAAAAAGGTTCTTATGCCTCATTAGAACATTCATGATGGAGGAAGAAGTATAAACACGTGAATAGGTCAAGATAACTCAACCAGAATACGATTTTCGTATAGTGCTGGCAATAAAAGCAATTGAGAAGTGGAGGACACTAAACCTACTATGACATGAAATTCCTAAAGTAATCACTGTCAGACTGTGTGAGACGGTGTAAAATTATATAGCTACAACTTACTCTACATTCCGTTTCTCAAAATGTAAGGTTTTACATTAAAAACTACTTGCTTGGTTAAAGTAAGCTGAAATTATTAAGAAAATTACAAACCTATGTGATCAACCTTCTCCTCTCCTGTCGGAGTCATAACAATACTTGCATCCCTGCTACTTAGTCCTGTTTCATTGGCAGCTGTTTTGGCTTCATCGGGCAAAAATTGCGAAACATGACTACTCCCCATTCTTGTAGTCTTCAGGATGACACCGTCATCACCATCTTTTTTCTCTTCATGTGTTACTTGACTATCAAGCGTCCCTTCTTTCGACTCTTTCTTCAAGTAACGATCTTTACTTAAGCAGATATTTAATGTAGTGAAATAATGCCTACTTGTTTATGCTATGATTGACGATAGTGTAATGCATCCGCAATTCTAAAACCAGTAGTTCAAAAAAAAAAAAAAAAAAAATGCCCCAACACTGTTGTATGCCATGTAGTGGAAAAACTCAAATTAAGATTCATTTAAAAAAAGCAGGCAGTGAAAGTTCTCTATTCACTGTATTGTAAAATCACATTGAGGAATTAGGAATGATAACAGAAGCTTTTACTTGCTGCTCTAAATTCATCTCTGCTTCTCGAACCATTCGATCCCACTTCTCTTGCTCCTCCTCGTTGAGAGGCACTATCCTGTCGACAATTTCCTCATTAACGGCAACGTCATCCTCATATGTAGTTGTTATTGTGCGTTCTTCCACAATAGGACCTGCAATAAAAAATCTACTACTTTCAACTACAAACTTTATAAAGTTTCAACACCAATCAAAACCGGCTAGAACCCACCGGTATCAAAACATCGCTCACCATCTTCCGAATCATGCACATGTCGTTCAGTACGCACAACTGTTCGAATTTCTGAAACAGCAACCTCCTCTTCCTCTTCTGCAATATATATATATCTACATCACATCATAGATGAAACCACTCATAGTTAAAAAGTCCGCAGTATCTTGATTCATTAAAAAAAGTCAAATACCACGGAATGGTTGCTCCTTCGGTCCTCCTGTATCGCCATCTATTCCATAATATTCAGACTGTTGAAAGAATGGTTCCTCTACCATTAGCTGTTGTGTCGCCGCTACCTTTAAGGATTTCATATGTTTTTTTCAGCTTATGTAATACTAACCAGAGAAGTAATTCACAAGAAAATCACAATTATGATCACCGTACTTCGGAGTAATGACGTCTGTCATCTGCTTCTAGCGACGTGGATGATATTGTTACTGAAGGTTCAGAAATATGTGATACGGGTGTCCCTTCCAAATCATCCGGCTTTTCAATCCGATTAATTTCTCGTACAACATCATCACGTCCTATTCGCTGTAACGCTGATCGCAAAATAGCAGCTGAAATTTTACATAATTCAGAAATTACTATAAAATACAAGTCCATTACTCCAAACATAACTTTTAATCATTAGCAGACCCTTCTAACATTTTATTGTTGAAGTAAAACTTACGTGTGGCTTGTTCTTTCTTCAAAAACATCCAAATTCGCAAAACAGTAATTGCTTCAAGGCCAACTAGCTGATGTCGAACTTGCCGTATATCAATATCAGGTACCTCGAGTGCTCGAGCCAATCGATGCCAGTCGGCACCAATGAGTCGTGCAACGTGCGGCAGTGGCAAGTCATCAGGCTCAGCAGTTTCATGCAAAGCTTCAGTGTACTTCTCCGTCAAAAGAGCTTCCGAAAAGAAGGGCTTTTTGGAAATCTAAAGGGTTAATTTCAAGAGAAAGATAACAGAAATATGTAAAAAGTTACAAAAAAAATCATATATATATTACTTTCGACCTCGCGAATGTGTAAACATATTAAAATCTTGTCATCACCAAAAGAATCTCTACCAACTTTCCATTATATTAACATTTGTTTTCACCCACACATTTTATATTCCTATATATTTCTTAATCTCCAGTAGTATTACCGGTCCAGTGTATTCCGGAAGAGTGACTGCAAGAGTGCATAATGGCGTCTGTGGAGGCAAACTTTCGGCTCGCATTTTCGGTTCTTTCATAAATGATATTCGTCCATCAGCAGCGGCTTCGTTGTCTGTGCGAGCACGTGTCTTAAATTTAAATAACAGAAATAGAATTGAAGAATTCAAACTGGAAAAATACATATACATCCGAATTGAAGAAATCAAACTGGAAAAATACATATACATCCGAATTGAAGAAATCAAACTGGAAAAATACATATACATCCGAACTTTTAAAACATCAAGAATAGGTTAAAATCTACAGCTAGGAACACCAAAATTACATATATGGAAAGAGGATATAGAGGAAGCTTACGATACCTTTATCATAAAAGCAAGACGATTTTCTTGGAATGGCAAGAAATAAAGCGAAAGTTGATCGCCGCTTTTGGTTATTGGAAAGATATTTCCAGAGAATTCCAAAAACTGATGTCGTCCACTTAAAACTTCAACATCTTTCGATTTAGCAATTTCAATGAAATGTTCTTGTTTTTCCAAGGTTTTATCTTCCCGATCATCAGTCATACAAAACAATCTGAAATTCTAGCATTAAGTTCAAAAATAACAAGTAACAAAAAATTAATTATAAACAAACAATAAATGAATAAAAACAAACCTCAACTGTCCTTCATTAGGAAAAGTTCGTCGAGCAAAAATAAGAAATCTAGCCATATACGGAACTGAAATTGCTTCATTATAAACTTCTTGTGCCATTCGCGCTGCATCCCGCGGAGTTTGGCAGTCCATCAACCAAAATCGAGCAGAAACAGTAGTTGTGAATGAAACATCCTCGCCTGGAACAAAAAAAAAAGTAAGATAGAAGAGAAAGTTAAGCTAAACTATGCAGAATCATAAATCTCACTAAGAAACAATTTTTTTTTCAATAGAATGAACTGAAAAGAAAAAGAGCTGTTCAACAGACTAACCAGTAAATGTTAACTGTGTAGTTCCAGTAATATCTTCCCACTGAGCAGGAGCAGATCCACCAGTTATACTGCACAATAAACGAAGCGTCGGTGGTTCCTGTCCTGGTTGACCGCTAGAATTTATAAAAATTATAAAAAAAAAAATACTAAAAAGTTTATAAAATTGAAGCATAATATAAAAGAATGTAAACTACTTCATTTCTTTGTTCATATTTAACAAGTACAATAAAGGAATACCTGTACTGTGTTAACATTCCTTTATTTGAGCTTTGTGGTAATGGAATACACAACGTTATGGGTTTATGAAATTTGCGACGACGAGGTTCAACAGTTACAATTGGGGATACTGCAACTCTGTTCCCGTGTAAACGAGCAACTATTTCTTGTGGAACTGGTTGAGCTTGTACAGATACTTTGATCGTCTTGGTCAAAGAGCCATCCGGAAATATAGCCTAGAAGACGGTCTAGTAAAACATGTCCGCCTGTGGAAGTACGAAAATTTATAGTGAGTAATTAGACAAAAAAAAACAAACAAACATTAATGTACAGCATTAAAAAAGCTCTAAAACATATTGAAATTCTGGAATGAATTCATAAGAAGGACCTGTACACGAGGAACAACTGAAGAGAGTATTACACCACCTTCTGGACCAACACAGTGTACTTCCTGCCGCACACGAGTAACGACCGCGAAATACATAGGGAAATCGTTGGTAAGGATACGCGTAATTCGTGACGTATGCAAATCATCAAGCTGAGACAACTCTTCTGCATCAAATGATTCATTCAGTACCTGGAAAAGGTGACTAACTCATATTTCTAGAAAATATAGCTTATTTAATATAGCATAAAAAAAAAAAAAACGCAAAGAACTTGTTGCGCAAACCTCTTGTACGGCATCTTCTGTCGCCTCTAGCTGATGCTCTTTCCAGTGTTGCCCATCATCAGAACGTAAAATAACAATCTCTCGCTCCCGTCCACGAAGTGATGCAAAATGTGGTACTTCCAATATTACAGGACCCAAGAACTTTACACCATGTGGTGCCATCTCAAGTATACGTGAAGCAAGCGCTTCACCTTCACTTAGTGGTGGTGGGTGTGCTAACTTATCCTATAAATAAAGCATTGGATAGAAAGCATTCCAAAACTAAATCCAACTACAATTCCAAACTTTGAGATAAAGAAAAAATTACTTTCCGAAGATATCTGCATGTGACGCGTGTAGGTTGTGGTGCTTTTCTTGGTGGTATAATGATTCTTACACCAGAATGTCGGCAACCACGCATTGCTCCACCACGTGCGTCCACCATAAACGAAATTAAAAAGCTGAAATAGCACTTATCCTAATGGTGAAAGGACAAATAAGTGCATCAAAGCCGCAAGTTAGTGCTGTCATTCCTTCAGTTCTGGAAGCTTGAAGTTTATCAGACGGTAGACGAAATTTTACCATCAAAAACAGAGAACAGGTGTGTGAAAGGCATTCAGTTACACCAGTAAAAGCGGAATTGATTTTTAGTAAGCAGTTTTCAAGAGAAGTAACTGAAGTCGATATTCTTATAAAGCAAGTTATAATGATTTCCGTAAAAGACATGAATAGTACTTGAAGTTTGGAAAATCCATAAAATTAAAGCTGAAAATAAATTTCTACTATCTAATTCAAGCAGCACAGATCAGAGAGATGGATAATCGACAGCATATTAGTTCGAGAGGTCTAGGAATGAGATCCGGAAGTTTTAAATCAAACGAAGAAAATGTTTCCTACAAAGACTTTTTGATTTCCCGAAATAAACAATAACTTCATTGTGCTGTTCATTCAGATAGCTTGCCAAGAGAAATTGTAACAGGTATTCTGACCTATTTAAAAAAGCTGAGAAAAATTAGACCTGGACAATTTTCCGGTTTCAGATGGGAGAAATAAAAGAACATGCCGTATGATGCAGCACGAAACTAATATAACTAATATTAAAAACTCACGTTTTGTGGAGAAGTTTGCTGAAATAAATAATAAATTAAAAAAATATAGATCGCATTTCATCAAAAAGACAATATTTTATGATGAGAATCAGCAGGACCGATTTTCGCAAGAGAAAAATTTGGTAAATTAAATGAAGCGTTGCAGCTGTAATAATAATCACGTTACCTAGGTTGCACGGTAGTTCTTGTTACTGGAACACTGTCAGAAAGCGATGAATCCAAAGAAGGATCAACCATAGCTGTAGTAACGGGTTCGTGCTAGAAGGAATTTTGTTACAATCGCAAGCAGAAGCTTATATAAAACTATCTACTTCATGAATCACACAATATAAAGGGAAGAACCCATATGTTTCACATCGTCTAAAGATAATCAAAACATAAAACTGGGTATGGCTATTCTTAATTTGTTTTAATCTATTTAGGATAACTAACAGAGCAGAGCCAAAGAATTTTTTCCCTATATTAATCAAATGACACAACATTACACGAATTACTTGTGCTTTGCGAATTAAAGCATCCAGATCGCCATCCACACCTTCTACTTCTGGGCTTTTTGACAGCATCTGCAAATCCACATAATATGGTCGATTTTCTTTGAAAGAGACTTCAACAAGCTTTGGTGTTCATTATGGGAAGTCTTTTTGTGCACCCAAAACGGAGAGAGCATAATAAAATAGTAAGAAAATCGAATTCTCACAAGTTATTTAAAAAATTTTCCCATTATGACATGAATTGCCTTAACTTAGTCTCAAAAAAACTTAAACTTTAAAAACGAATAGGCCGTGAAAAAATTGTTAATCAACAGATCGCTGTTATTTCAAAAAGAATCATATTTGTAACCCACTGAATAACCAACAGAAATGGTTCCCGCAACATGTAAAAAAATACCGGTTCTGTAGCATGAATCAGATGCACACCTGTTGAGTCATGCAAACCTTTCGTGAGGCTTTCTGAGAAATCGTGAGCATGAGCATTGGCTGTTATCTGATTATCATCACCTGTAATAAATCTTCAGTGTATACACTATAACTACTTCCGCAGTTGAAGCAGGGGATACCTTAGAACTGTTGAGTTTTCCCTGCAATATATGGTGATCACTTGTATGTCTTGTATGTCAAATATGTCAAAATCAGATCACAGCTAACACAGGCTGTTTTACTTCATACGCAGGGAAATGAAATCATGGATGGCTAACGAATTATGAAGTTATCCGACATAATAAAAAAATATAAGTTTTTGAAAACTAAACAAATTTTGCAACAATTGTGCCATTGTCAAGAATGCGGTGAAGGAAGACATTTTTGAGCACAACGGTCAATGACCTCATATCCATCAAGTTTTCAGTGAAATGACCTGTTCGAAGCAAAAACGACGCGCATGCGATGTGTACACAAATATGAAGTAAAAGAAGAGAGGAAAAGAAGAAAGAGAAATGTATACTGATAGAAGGGAGCACAACAAATTAACAGTAGAGGCATTGACACTACCATAACATCTTTTAGAATTTCATGTTTCATTTGCAAAAAAAAAGTAAGAAAACATTAATTTTTAGAATCTCCAATTGAGCCAAGACTGAGAGGGATAAAAAATTTGAGTGATCACAGTCGTTAAGAGGGTTAACATTTACATATTCGCGTTAGAATATGAAGTTAATTCAAAAATTCAACAGGTGAGAAGTTATAGCAACTTCTAATTCATGCAAAGATGAACGTCTCGCGGTAAACTGTTAAACATATTGCCACTGATAAAAAACATGTTGTATAATGCAGAAAGATTAACTACGCCAGAACATAAAAAATCGATCCGGTTATACGAGAGAAAATTACCTTTGAACAAAACTAAGCTGCAAAACAGCTCTTCAGCAGCACTACACTGATGGAGCTGTATATACATGCAAGCCTCAAGGATGTATTAGTAAGTACTACTATCATTACTCCTATCATCACCCTTATCAGAACCTCAAACATTAATTTGCTATAAATACAGAAACGATCGCGTTATAACCAATTCCGTCCACGCATTAATAACTGATTTATGGACCGTAATTCACGATGAAATTGTCAAAAAATTTGCGCACAACCTGTGGAAAGTAATATTTCTATGTCAATTTAAATTAAAAACAAATCACAAACAGATAAAAAAGGAAGTTAAAATGCGAAAAGGAAGAAATGAAAAAATCATACGTGATAAGTAAATCAGAGTAGCTCCAGGTGAAGGATAGGGGCTTGAAGTGTGATTGGGAAAGAAGCTCAGGTCATGGTCATCTGTTGATAAGCGTAACGGCGAGTGTGTCAGGACACGAAGATGTGACGCATCCTCCTCCAATGTATTCGGTGCTGAATCGACGAACAAACGCTCAACAACAACAACAACAAGAGCATTCAGCAACACAATCACAACACTGCTAATCCAACCTTTGTGAGTTGTTACCGAACTACCACTCAATACTTAGCTTACAATATTAATACGTTAATAGCAAGCAAGAGAATCGTGGTATCCTAATGAGCGCATTATTTTATATTCGGCAACGAGTTTTTAAATTTCCCTTTAAACATATTTTCTCGCTAACAAATTTTCAGGTGAAATAAATGAAAACTGTGCATTTCGAGCAAAAAAATCCTGTTAACTAAACTTTACTTAGCACATAATTAGTTCATCTAATAGTTGGGAAAGTGGAACATAGTAGGAAACTCTTCCTCTGAATCTATTTTTTCCTTTCTCTTTTGATTAAAAGCCTATGCAGGTTTTTTGTGGCTGAAACATATCACTTGCTTTTTCAACGGTACTTTTTATGATTTTCACTGTTTCTGTTGAGTCGTTAAGATTCTGTCAATCTTTTGAAAATTTTTTAGATCTATAACAACAATTAAGGAAAAAGAAAAAAAAAGCTGCGCTGGGTGGAATGCGTGAATCTTATTTGATCAAGAGAATATGTTTGCACATTTATTCTTAATATGCACAATCCAACACTAGAAAAACTAAACTCAGCTTCATTTAATGCACTGCTTTCATTAGACGGAACAATAAAAACAAACTGCAAGTAACTAATTATGCATTATTATTCGACTCGACTAAAAAAATATAAATACCTTCATCCTCTGAATCAGAAAACATAGTTTCATTCATTGCTTCGGGATTTTGAGGTTTATATCTTTCTTCAGTAATAGTTGTAGTCTCCGTAATCACGGTAGTCTCGGTAACTGTTTTAAGTGCTTCAACTACAGATACATAGCCCAAACGTTCCGCAATTGATAATGGAGTCTGCCCTGTCTGTAAAATCTCGGATCACAGAAAATGTATCTTTAAGAAGACTGAGAACCGCATTCTTATTCTCTCAAATACCAGTCTCAATAGTTTTACTACTCAAGCGTCTTCTACGTCAGCTTATCAAGCAAACGACATGTTCCTTCTACTCAGCAACTTAATTAAATATTACCGATGTTTGGACATTTGGACTAGCACCGTGCTCCAACAAATAACGCACAACATTATTATGCCCTTGCTGAGCAGCTTGATGCAGCGGAGTATAGGAAGCACGAGTAGTGGCCGAAACTGGCGCGCCATGCTCAATCAAAAAACGGACCATATTTATTTGCCCTGAAAAGTTTTCAACAGTACAATTTGTTTAACGGATATGAACAGAAATTCATTAAAAAAATCGAACCGAAATGGCAAGCAACGTGTAGTGGTGTATATCCTGCTTTCGTTTTGGAATCAGTGGCTGCGTTTTCCTTCACCAGTTCTTCTGCTACATTAACACGATCTTCTTGTGCGCACAGATGCATTGGTGTCAAACCGTTCCTTGCTTGAGCTCCGACCTGAAGTATGCAACAATAATTATATAATTTAGTGAACTACCCACCAGCAGTTTCGCAAACTAATATGTTTAAGGTAATATGTAAACGACAAGCTTTTCGTTCGAACTATGAAATCTTTTTCACTTACTTTTATAATTTTCCTAAAGCCTACCTTTGCTCCATTTTCAATTAATAAAGCAGCCATTTCGCGATGACCCTCTTGGGCAGAAAGATGAAGCGGCGTGAATCCAGCTTTGCTTTCAGCATTCGCATTTGCCTTAAAGAAAAATCAATATGCCAAAAAACAGCAACAGTTACTTTTATACAATCTCCACAAGTAAAATCCTACTTCAACCAATGCATGAAGATTTGATTCAAATAAAACACGAGAAAATTACAGATTCATGTAACTAGATACGCCTCAAACGCAAGAACATAGTAATGAAGTACTCTATAATGAAGAAGAGTGCTAGCAATATCCATCTGATTTTTCTTTGCAGCAATATGCAAAGGAGTATATCCATTCTTGGCAACGGCATGTGCGGAAGCACCACTTTCTAGAAGCAGCAGCGCTACCTTGTCGTTATTATAATGTGCTGCTACATGCAAAGGTGTCACCTAAAACGATAAAACGATAGAGTGGTATTTAAAAATTATTTGTACATAAAAAGTTTTCCCTAAACGCACGCATAGCAAAACTCGACAATTAACTAACAACCGCTACCTGGTTCTTGCCTTCAATGTCAACCAAAGTTCCTCGTTCCAGCAATAATTTCGCTACCGGTAAATTGCCGTATTTAGCAGCTAAATGCAACGGTGTAAAACCTTTCTTGGTAAGCAATGTCTTATCGGAACCATGATCTATCAATATTGCTGCCACCTCCTCTTGTCCCTCCTACAATATTTGAAAACTGAATAATTAACAGATTCCTGATCAAAAAGGTGTAAATATTTTCCATATTCCGCTAAGCTTACTTTGGCAGCAATATGAAGAGGAGTGTAGAGATCCCGTGTAGCAGCATTTGGTGATGCGCCTGCCTGCAGCAACAAGATAACGATATCAGTATTGCCAAGACGTGATGCAATATGTAATGGTGTTTGTAGCTCACGTGCCGCGGCATCCACCTTTAAAAAAATATCAAAAAATGAATTTTGCATAATTACAGTTCCTTTGATATTTACATGACCACACACAGAATGAACAATGACACAAATTTTTTTAAGAAATATGGGATGCTCTGGTATGAAGTGAGAAATGATAGATCCTACAAAGTAGTTATGAATAAAAATAGTAGAGTGTGCCGACTAACCTGGGCTCCATTACGTACCAAAACACGGACAATATCGGTTTGGTTCGCTCGTGCAGCTAAATGAAGAGGTGTTTCACCGCGTACAGTAGCCACATTCGCATTAGCACCCTGAAATGAAAGGTTATTGACACCTCATTCCCTTCTCCGCAAAAATCTTGCATAACCTCACCATCAGTAATCTTAATTAGATTATGCCAGTTTTGGTACTATTTATGCAAAACCGACTCAGTGAAACAAAGAAATATATAAAACGTTAAAATCACTATTCACTCTGATGGATAAATATAATACAAGGAAAGATTAGACAATAATGAAATAAAAAACAAGTAGAATTAGAAATTATTTGGAAAATGAAAGGATAACATTTATTTCAGTTATAAGGAATAGTGGGAAAGTCCACAAAATGAATACCGAAAACCTACAACAGTTTATTTGAAATAACGATCATCACCTGCTGCAGTAAGTAGATAACGATGTTTATAGCACCCATGAAAGCAGCGACGTGAAGCGGCGACAGACCGGATTCTGTAGTTGCCTCGATGGCAGCATGATATTTCAGCAACAGTTCGACAACCTAAGCAGTTGTTACAACAAATAAATAACAGTTTGGAAATCAACATAAATGTAATGCTTAACTACTCTGTTGCAATGAAGAATACCTTAATGCGATTTTTTTTGCAAGCTATGTGCAACGGTGTGAAGCCATTGAGAGCCCGAGCATTTGAATCGGCATTACGATCCAGCAGAAGCTTAGCGACACGGACATGTCCGCAGTGGGCAGCCACATGAAGAGGAGTGAGATAATCAACGGTAACATCATCAACCGGAGCTCGATGATACAACAGAATTCGAGCACTGTCCACATGATCACCCTGTGCTGCCATATGTAAAGGAGCCAGACCATTCTATAATGTTTGTACCCAATTATCCAAATCATATTTGCTAGAAACTATCAGAAAATAATAAGAAAAGCATGCTGATACTGTATCAAAAAGTTGCGTACTTTTGTTTTAGCGTTGATTGGAGCTCCTTTTTCAAGCAATAAATCTACAACTTGATCATGGCCCGACCGAGAAGCGCAATGTAATGGTGTTAATAAATCACGCGTGCGACAGTCAATAACGGCTCCGTGAGCCAACAATAACGAAACCATGTTTGCACGCCCCCATTTTGTTGCAACGTGCAAGGGACTGAAACAGAAAATAAACAAATAAAATTTATTTTCTCAGTAGCTGTTATTAACAGTGGACTTACCTGGGCATAATATTAAAACGTTAATCCGTATTTGATCAGTGTTTTATACTTACCTGTTGAGATTCTAAAAAAAGTTTCAAGAACGTAGCCCTCATATATCTATCCAGTCACGGACCAGTTTTTTTGTCTCACCACATTCTCATTCATTTTAAGGATATTTAAAACCATAATAATACCTTATGTTATGCCTTGCTTGGTAATTCACATTAGCTCCCTTTTCGAGCAGCAGTAGTGCTACGTTCTCATTTCCATAGTGAGCGGCGATATGGAGCGGAGTGAAACCACTTTTCGAAGTCACATCCGAATTGTGCTCATTCTGAAATTAATTTCTCTTAGCTTCCATGAAATACACATAATAAATCCCGAATACCTCTGTTTCTTTGAAGCCAATTTAACGTGGCTCTTTTCGCACTATCTCTTTCAGTAGCCACATGTGTAACGGTCGCAAGAGCACATACCTATGCCAAACATTCTTCGTTTACTACCAGCAAATGAATCTTTAAAAAAATTTTTAGTTATGCATCTTAATTTTGTCATAAATAAACTTGCGACGGAAATAATTTTCTTTCCTCAGAAAAGTATAATAAAAAAAATGTCACAAAAATAAAAGATCTGAAAAATTTTTCCTTGTAAGATGAAACTGACTTGAAGTAATAACGTAGCTGCTTTCGTATCATCCTTTTTAGCAGCGATATGTAATGCTGGCAGGCGCACTTTTCCACGTGTATCATTCTCAAGTAAGAGAGCTACAACACGATCGTGACCTTGCTGCAAGGCAACTGCTAATGGCGTAAAGCCATCCTACAAATAAAAAGCTTAAACACGATGTCACTGAAGACATCAGTTGCAATAGTTTAGCAAACAACAAATCGTGGATTACGATGTGACGATGCAAATGATATGTAAATGCGAGAAGTGGTTAAGCTAAACAATTTGCTTTCCCATGTAATGTCACCAATAAATCTGAAATATTTTCAGATTCTAAAACTCCTAATGATTGTACAGTAAGTTGTTTCAAAAAGGCCATAACATGACAGAAATAAAATCAATCAGTCCCAGCAAATCGTGGAAAAGGACTGTTACGTGACAAATTTTAAATAAGTGAAGTTTAGGAAAATATATCAGCGAAATTGTAGAAAAAAAAAGTTAAAAAACTATTTGTAGAAAAAGAACTTCATTCAGAACTATATTCATATAAAGCGAAAAACGAAAGATGTAACTTCCTTAATGTTTTCTTTTCACGTTTCCCAGTTAACGACTTCACGTAATCTACGAAATATGGTAAATACCTTTGAGGAATGACATGACTGAGACATATTTTTAGTCCCTCAATCCAAAATAAAGCAACAGATAATCTTAATCATTATCTCTTTTTTTGATCTAAATGCACCATAATATAGAAATAGTAAGGAATGGTAAATGTTGAAAAAAAACAATTATAAGTAGGCATCCATGAGTTCCCGACCAATAATTTACCATGTTTTCTGACAATCCCTATTTTAAGGAGTACTCTGATCAATGTCGAAGGTTCAGAAAAATTCTCATTTATAATCCTCAAATGATATTCAATAATAAGTAGATGAAAATGATGGAAGAAGTTATGATTTGTATATATATGCCTGAAAAAACTTTTATATGACGGTCTCTTAGTTAGTGAGAAACACAGAACAGATCCTAATTAACTTTGGGCAAGTCATGGTACCATGCCAATACTCACGAGATTCATGTACAAATGTTAATCATTCAAATTCAGGTAACTGGCTTACGATAAACAGATTGTTTCTCTAAAGTTTAAACAACAAAAAACTGAGAGTGTAAGGATAAAGTTATAGTTCAGCCATCTGCTAAACACAGCTACCTTTTGTTTTGGATGAAAAACTCTATCTAAGCAAAGACGTTCGCAATTTGTTGTTTAACAAATTTGATATTATATTTTTTTTGTTCCATGATTCAGGAGGAAAGGAAAGCAAAGAAGATAAGACACGGTGAAGAGAACCTCTGTAGCCAAAGCTTGATTAGCACTGTGTGCAAGAAGATAGCGTACAACAGATTCGTGATTCTCTTGCGCAGCCATGTAGAGTGGTGTGAAACCGTTCAATGATTGTACGTTAACATTAGCATCATTTTCAACAAGTATTGTGACGATCAATTCTTGTCCTGCTAATGACGCTATGTGTAACGCTGTATTACCTTTCTGAAAACATTAATGATGACAACAAGGCTAAATACATTCTGCAACAAAAACGATGATATGAAAAGCAAGCTATCAATAACGGGATGAAAAGAAAAAATCCATTCACATATAAATATATGTAAATTTAACCTTCGTAGCAGCATCAACATCTGCTTTACGTTTCAGAAGTTCGCGAACCACTTCATGATGACCTTCTTTGGAGGCCAAATGTAACGCATTGAGTCCATTCGCATTACATGTATTGATATCAGTTCCCAAACGCAGTAGTTCAAGTACACGATCTAGATTTCCAGCTCGCGCTGCTCGTAAAAAACTTGCACTGCTCTCGCCCTATAAAATATCTTATTTGATTTTGTTTCACAGTAGAACATTAATCAATGAAGGTGTAAAAACCACTACCTTATTGGAATGCTGACTATTGTCAGAAGGAACTTGTTGCTGCTGTGATTTTGGCACTTCTGCAGGCCAGCCACCTGCCTCAACTGCAGGATTGATCATCAGTAATTGGGTTTTATTAGTTACCCGCCTGCAAAACTTTCGCATGTTCATATTTTCTCTCTTCTGTTTAAAATATGAACAAATATATATTTGCCACACAGAGATAAAGGACTAATTATAGATGATAACCACCTGTACTTGTCATAAAACATTGGAAACACTGAAAGCGAAAATAAACAACCAAATTGCACATAACCAATGAGACTACAAGTACTGAGTACAATTCGTTTCGTAGGATACAGGAAAATCACTCGCACTGGCCAACACGATGATATTAGGAGAAAGTAGTAAAACAATCAATCGACATGATATGCAACCGTACCGAATGCTAAATCACTCAGCAGCAGAAATTGAACAAAACAGAAGGCAACAGTGACAAATCAATCATAGACGTATGATTAAATCAAATTAAACAGCTAACTTAAATCTCACTCTACTAAACAAAGGACAGAAGCTAATTAAATAGCTGAGCAGAAAACACTGCATACGATATCTTACCATTTCCATGTATGACCATAGCAAATTATCCCAAAGAATATGAGAATTCATTCAGTGATCCAATGAGTTTTAGTAAGTAACATTTAAAGAGGAATTAGTAATGAGGTTCGACTGAAATTTTTTCTATATTTCCATATAGCTGACTTTTATTATTTTTCAACACATTCTTTTCGGCAGATTTCAATGATAGAGTTTGCAACATACATCCACAAAATCTGTTGCATTTTATTGAGCTATGAAGAATAGCAACAGCTTCGTAACAAAACATGGTTCTGGATCTAAACGGACGATTTTTGCTATCGACACAGCGAACTGTAACGGAAGACAAGACCACCGATATACCCCAAAATACAGTACTAGCACGTGCCATCTAATGAAAGAAGTAATACAAAGGACATCGAACTTAAGACTATTTGCCTCGACTTCCTCATATTATAATAACCTAGTAAATTCCAACTTCTTTTTTTTTTTTTGAATTAAAGTACCATCCAACCACGTCTAGGTCAAATTAAAGAAGTATAAATGGCAAAAAATCTGAAAAACTGACGTAATAGAGAAAGTGTTCAATGAAATGATAAATTGTGCACTTTTTAAATCAATTTGTTATCATTACTACACAATATACGATTGGCGATATAAGAAACAGAACTTCGCTAATTCGTGCTTCACGAGCACTGTCTAAAGTACATTCGTATCTGTCACTTATTCACATCTCTACATCAAGACAATAGTCATATGTAAAATGAATGAGGTATATTGTGTACAAATTGGTAGCTATAACAGTAATAGTAATAGTGGGCACTTAATCCGTAAATGGATTGCTAAATTGAGGACTTACATCCAAAACTTTCTTTTAAAAGAGGCACATCATTAGAGGACAGCATGAACCAAATTACTGACTACTTCCTTAGGTGTAATATTTTTTAACTTACGTAATGGAAAAAATAATTTTGCACTAAAACAGAAAGAGAAAGAGTGGAAGAACATCATGTTAACAACACACAATAACATGTGACAGAGTGCTAGGTGACTTTTTAAGCAACATTGTTAACATTCTTCGAATTACACTTGGAAAGTAACTAACTTTAAGTTATCTTGGCTGTCCAATACAACTTAAAATTCAAGGCACTACTCATTCTCATTACCTTAACAAGCTCATATACCTTGGATGCTTTCTGATAATCTTAGAAGAAATGATGTGGCCGTGCCCAGTAACTCGTCATTCCATAAAATCGCTTTACTTACATCAATGTCGCGTTCATTCAGGCATATTTATTCCTAACCGGAAATACTTCATGGTCACTAACACTGCACAAATAACAAGTGGAGGAATAACGAAGGTTCTATAATGAAGTTTAACAAATATTCGCCATCACTATGACAAGTAAAAAGAAATAGGATGTTTGATTCATTGTTAAATACTTCCCGCAACAACAAATATTCCCGTGACCGTCCATTACTTATGTATCTCTGCAGGTAGACGACGACTACCAAACCCTTCTTTAATCTTTAAAGGGAAGCACTCATATCTCATTGGCTCTTGAGTTATTTATATATAAGAATCAGCGACATGGAAAAAAATGATCCATTTGTACTATCTTTTTGTTGTTAATTTGTATTCATTTGAAATCACCAAAAAAGAAAAAAGAAGAGAAACGACATTACTCTGGAACCATTTGTAATGTGATGGTGAATTTATCTTCGTAAGCCAGATGAAATAAATAAATCACCAACCACATATCACATCTGTTGATAGCAAAAACAGAAGTGGGAGAAACCAAGAGAAAAATAACTATATAGAAATAACAAAAATAGAAAAATAACAAAAATAACGAAATAAAGGACTACACAGCTTTTGAATTTACTGATCTGACAATATGTTTCTAGATTCGCCGTCAACAATGGAATGTCTCATGTATCGATGAGTATTGCATTGTTGAATAATAAAGTATAAAGCGCTTCAAGAAATGAACCAATAAATACCAAATGTTCCTTAGCTCCTTGCAATCTTTCATAAAATGAACCTACGCAGTAGCAGTATGCACATTTATATTCAAGTCTTGAAATGATAACTGTATAACCTCACAACAGACTGTTAAAGTCACTGCTATATAGTTACCGGAAATACTACTTGATCCACTGCTACTAACCAGTTATGAAACATTAAGTAGGAAAAACGAAAAACTCGGATAATCCAACTTCTTATCGGTGGTAGATCCAGTGATGTGTCCACGTGCAGAACGCTTCGTCACCATGTACCAACTACTTAAAAGGAACATCGTTAATCACTAAATAAGTTCGCAACCACCTGCTAATCTCTTCTTGCCAACAGAAGATAACCAACCGGTAGATGATTAAGATATAAATGAAAAAGAAGGAAAAGGAGAATATTTAAAAAGTGGAAATTGATAAGGAAGGTTGAGTCCTACGAAAGTGAGCACTGTTTAATGAACATTTTGATAAAAAAGAATGAGTGGTAACGTTGAATATATGCACTACTGCGGGTAAACAATTAATTTTGACCGCCCAATATGCAAAACAAATAAGAGCGCATCGCATGGCCTTAGTCTTTCGAATTTCGGATGAGCCAAGTCGAACAATGTGTCTCGTAAGAGAAGAAGAGGAACACACACAGAGAGAGTGAGAAACAGCATTAGTAGTATATATTGGGAACAGTCTTGAACTGGGTCCCGTGCGGGAACAACAAGCAGCCCGAATGCCACATCCAACAACCCTCAACACCCATCCTGATCCGACAACAATTACACCGCCTCATGATCAGAGAGTAAAGGCAGTGGGAGGTGTGTCGACGGATAGAAAAGTGACATGTGTCTCTTTGCTTGGGTGAGAGTGGTGGTGCTGCTGTTTGCGGTGAGACTGGATCGATTCGGTAGAATTATGGGTGCAGGCCTGCCCCATCGCTAACTGTCCTAACCAAATTGATTTGAATTTTGAATATGAAAGGATGAAGAATTTAGTCGGAGACATTGATGAGGGAAGTGTTCTCCTCACTGGGGAGAGGCATCATTCTACGGGTATTCTCTGCACTATTCCACATCCTGTCGAATTTCGTTTCGCAGAAGGAGACCCTTTATTGTGGTCTCCAGAAAGATAATGGAGCAAACATTTGTCTTGGTCGAAATCGAGAAGGGTGGTGCACATTGCAGTCTACGCTTCGTATGCCAATAAACATCTTTCCAGTAATTGCCGTAAACGTAGACTTCATTGGGCTCCATTTTCCACTCCATTCAAAAGCATACACAGAAAATGGCCAGAGATACAAAACGTCATCGAGAACGTGAGAATCCACCATATGTAGTGGGGTAGTTTAGCACTTTATTTGAATAGAGAAAATGAATTTCGATTTGTCTCTTAAAAGGCTAGGAAAGAGATGTGCAAGTATAACATTTTTATTTTTCACTTGGCTGTAAGACTTGATATTAACTAATCTATTAATTGACTTTTGTAGCAATGCTGTGTGAGACATGTAGTTCCTTGTACTCTTAATGTCTTACTCTTTAACCTCCGAGTCAACATTAAGTCATATTGGCTTGTTTGTTGTGGTTTTTCCATTTGATCGATGTAAATTTTTTTAATTCTGAATATACATAGAAATGCTAGTTAGGTGGTAGTTCTTTTAAACTTTCCAGTGCAGAATAGCCACTTATAGAAGTGATTCAGCTGTCATTCTGAAAATCACGGTCTGATATAGGTAAGATCTGACACCACTGTAATGCATACAGTGAGTAGAGAAAAATACACTTCCGAGTACCTAAGATGGTTTTGTTTCCACGTGCTTTTTTGTGTGGAAAGAAATACTGAGATTGATTACTGCCATCCACTCAAGTCCGGGCATATTTTGTGTTCAAAATTTCGCTCGCTGGCTCATCTAGTTACCTGGCGACTTGTCACTATATGAATGAACTGAGAAGCCGTGCTTTTCCTTACTATGAGGAAAAAGTTAAAAGTCAGCTGATGATTGCTTGAGAATGATCTTTCCCATTGAAACAAATGAGATAAAAATTAGATGCATAGATTTTAATTGCTCTCTTCCTCAGTGATGGCTAAAGTGACGAATCAAAACCTGTTCGCCACATTCCACATGTAATATTACTCGTGGGATGTCAGTAGCACAGCAGAGATCTTGCCTCGAAAATTGAACGATCTCTTCTAGTGATTTTTGATTCATAAAAAGCTCCTTAAGGTAACATTGCAAACCTGAGCTTCTATACGACTCCAGAAAGTAGTCTCTAGTCTGACAAGTACCTTAATATACGAAGAAATGCCCGTACAACTATCATACATTCTAATTCAGTTACAGAAATGGCAATGAATGACTACCGACATTCTTAATCTTTACACAATCTCACATCAACATTACAAGAGCGCAGTAAACTTACTCATACAAAACCAGTAGTAGGTTGTATTTTGCCTAATTTGGAGATCTCGGAGGGAACAGAAAGTGCGTTGCACATTCTGGCCTATCTAAAACATTGTGGAGGTACCCTGAAATCCCTACCACCACTGATTATGTAGGAAATTATATGCGTCTTGAGTAATCTGTAAACAGCGTCGTAATCCAATACTGGAAATTACTAGCATATTGCACTGAAAATAATTTCCCGAACTTTATTTATTCCAGAAATATAAAAACTGGGTGAAACGTTCAAGAATCATAGTGCTTAGATGACAGAGGCGAATGCAGCTTTTAAACATCATCGGAATTTTATTCAAGCGTAAATAACAGCCACAATTGTTTTCTGTTATCCAAATAACTTGAAAATAAGTGGTTCCCGATCCAACGTTCGTGCTCCCAAGAACCATGTATTAGAGCAAATCAGTGCTAGCTGACAAACTCAAAAAGACACTATCAATCAAGAATTATAGAGCGTACTCCAAACTTAAGATTTGTTTTACACTACAGGGACATCGCATGTTTCCTCATAAATTGAGAAATATTATATTGAAAAATGGCTTAACCAACTCAACTAACACGTGCTTTTACACATGTTGTTGAAAAGCAATGGCAACTTGCAGTCTCTTCGTAACTCTTAAAAATATGCAGTGGAATAATGAGTGAGACATGTATTGGACTGGTACTCTAAGTTGCCAACCTGCAAATATTATTGATTAATCTAATTTCAAAAGCTTATACAAAATAGATCTAAGGAACAAAGCTGTTAATATTTGCTCCACTACTGCGGGAAGTTCAATAATAATTAGTGGAATGAATAGGTTGCATCGACCTCACAGTGACCTCATAAAACTGAAAAAGAAATGAAATTACTTTCCTTAGATGATTCTGAAATCAGGAATTATTGAAAATAACATATGAACATTTTTATACAACCTAAACTTAAGCTTTTAGTCGCTGACATCCTGTAGTTTACGAACGCGAGTGCATGTATGCATTCCAGCAGGTCGATGTCGAGCGCACAAAGTTTTACCGCACCTGAAAACATAGTAGAAACAGATGTAATATTAATAAAACAGAACAATATTGTTGGAGTATAACTTACCTGCACTGAAATGCAGCTGAAATATTGTTCAATTTGACAGCGCATATACTGCAACGCTGTTGCGACTGGTACCCAATAAGAACTTTCTGCGCTCGTGAAACAGCTGAAGGACGACGGAATGAGGAACATGAAAAGTTTGCTTCAGTTATATGTCGACTTGGAAGCTCATCATCGCTTGAAGTCACATCTGAGCCCTTTAAGTGAAATTTCCTCTTAATGTAAACAAAGTGAAGAAAATACTGATAAAAGAGAAGAAGGAATACCATACTCGGTGGTGATGAGAAAAAGCTGTAAGCGGTATTTTTGGCTTGCTTCTGGCTCGAGTCCTTTGAATAGCTGCGGATCCATTACTCACTCCATGATGTTTACGTCGTACACGTAATCTAGAAACGCCTGGTTGAAGAATTAGATTCTTCTGAATGGAACTGCTGATGACCACGTCTTTGAACTGAAATGTAAGGAGAGAGGGACGCTGGAGGAAGGTTAAAATAGAGTGACAGCAGTTAACTTGAATTTCTTATGCATTCAGTTCAGCAAGGAATAAGTATACAATATAGTATAAAAAATACCTTTTGAATTCGTTGCTGAGATCACTGACTACCACACCAGAAGAGAACTCGGATCCATCCTCAGAATGAGTATTCAAGTCTGCTACAGGCGAAATGGAACGCGGTTGCATCATAATAAATAGCTGGTCACGAGCAGAACTACTAACTGATTCACTATGGCAAAGTTTTAACGTCTCTTCTAAATAAAAGAAAACTGAAGAAGCAGATTACTATGGATCCCTTAAAACGTTTGAAAATAAACCTTTGCTAGGATTCTGACGAGTTCTTCTATCTCCATATTTTGCTCCCGACAATGTCGAAGTTTCGCAAATCTGAAGTATTTTTTACGTTAATACTACAAATTTTTTCTAATTACAGATGACACATAGTCCTATTTCATTAAATGGACATTTTTTTTTCAAATAAAACCTTCGCAGAAGAGTTGATACCATTGCAAGAACAGCTTTTGTCGTCATCACATTCTGTGTCACCAGCAGAACTTTCTTTAGCACTCGTATCTTCTGGAGCAGAAAGGACATGCTTTTCCTAGAATCTGATTCGCAAATTTAAGTAGTAGCCGCGCTTTTCTTTCATTAAATTCATTAGAGGTCAGAAATCTCGCGTTTTTAACCTATGTAATAATTAATTGGCCACTGGAAATTGATTGTCCACTTTATTACTAACGTGAAACTTATGCTAGCACTTACAATCGATTTCGCTGAAGCATTTTGTTTTATCTGACGTCGCAGCTCACACATTCGGAATAGAGTTTGACGATTTTCATCTAAATTCTGTTCATCAAAGAAACGTAATCCTTCCCAACAATCTCCCTTATTCCTGCAACCATAAGGACCTAGAATTTCAAATTTTTGAAAGTGCTTAAGCACACTGCTGGTAAGGTTTTACGTAGCCCATAAATTATATAAAAGCTCACTATGTTATAAGTGTAATATGAAAAAACACTAAGAAACAGAAAACTAACTGTTCAGATTGTACAGAACATGGCACTACTGCATGTTTTTCAGGAACTGTTACTGCCAAAGGTCCCGATCGTGGGATGATTACTAGACGCACTAGCGAGTTTTTTCGGATGCCAAGGTCATAAAGCAATGTTTGTCCACACAATTCCGATAACGATAAATCGTCAAAAATTAGACCTTGATGATATGGGAAGAGGCCTGTGCGATGCCAGATTTTCATCTAAAATCCGCAAGCTCTGAGGCTAACATAGTTATAACCAATTAAGACAGTTATGTTGAAAATACGTATGAGAGCGATAAAGTTTTATGAATATCATTTTGTATGTAACATGGGGAACAAATGGGCAACAAACAATGATTGAGAAAGAATTACATATATGAAGCTTAAACAGCCTGCAAGATGATATACATTTTATCAGACAAATGTTATATGTTGAAGAAAATATTATAAAAGTTGTATGAGGTAAGGAGATCAGCCATGGCTTCATTCTATAATTTACAAACATCAGGATAACCAGCACTTCTACTTTATACAAAACAAAGTCGTTAACAAAACTGTTATGTCCCAAACAGGCTCCACAATCTCACATGGACTTTAGTTAACAGATTTCAGAGCTGATTCAAACTGCGGTAGCTTCAAAATATTCAGAAGGACTAGTTACCTTTAAACTTTCAACTGTCTCGCACAATGTTACACTCTGTTCCCATCTGTGTCCCGTTACTGATGAAATTGATATTGTGAAGTCTTCCACATCGTTGCAGTCGGCCGATGAACTGGTATGCTTGGTGATAGTGTGCTCATCGTTCGATGACATTACTGATATCCTGAACTTCATTAACAGTGTTGTATATCTCAGTTACAACACAACAGCAACACTGCAGTAGCTTCTTGGACTTTTTTGACAAAATTCCTGTACTACTATCAAAAAATTTTTATGCCAATTCCATAACATACAGCCTTTGCTAACATCTCAAAATGTACCAATAAGCAAAAAGTCAGAAAAAGACATTTTAACCTGCCTTCCTATGTACCAAGCACATCGTACCATGCAACCAAACACAAATAACAAATGCACATGTCACCACGATCGCTTCTTTCGCATGTATCAACGACCAACCGTGAAATCTTAACCGGCCAGCAATGTTCAAATTGGAACTGATGAAACGGATTAACGAGCGTTTCTTGAACGGTTTCCGCCGTTCTTCTTACTCATCTCATGTATGAATTGCGGAAGTGAAGGGGTTCCAGAGCTTAAGGATTACATGAAATTCACGCAGAATAACGAATGTTCAGTTGTTATTTTGTCAGTCCGGTGACTTTTTCTTACAAATTTTAATTATACTGATGTTTCACTGCATTGTGCTGAAATAATCGAATCAAAGAAGCAGCTTTGCTCTTCTCATACAATATCTCTTGAAAAAAGACTATCTTTTCCATAACAGCATAAACTTCCTAAGCATATATCTCACCACATCTTTATGATAGTACAGTAAACTCGATACTAGAAATAAATAAGTCGTCGGTTTGTGTTTATGTTTTCTCCCTACAGGTTTGAAGTACTTAAAATATTCACCAGATACGGTTTTATCTCAATAGAAGTTCTCGCCGTTTACAAATTAATTGCTTGACTACTCCATGATATATACACACGGGTATTTTTGTAGTTCTTTACTATCATAATAAGATTATTTTACATTTCTGGAATATTATAGTTTGTTTATTTATGCTGCAATTATAATTTTAAAGGGTGCTTTTATAAAGAAAGCTCTTCGTCATTAAAATTAATTTGGGATGTGTTCTTCGTTTCATATGTTTCTGTTTTCTTCATTTTGAATCGTTTCCAAATAAATATCAAAGTTTGTTGTAGACCAAGTCAAATATTTTTTTTTTAATTGCTCACGGGAACATATATCTATACAATGATACGAAGAACATAACTTGCAGATCGCATGCATAGCTGCACTTATTAATTAGGAAATGGAAGTATATGAAGCCTACATAGACTATTTCACTATACAGTGTCATGTCTCAGATAAGATAGTTATGAAGCAATGAACTAATAGGAGTGCCAAATTTTTGCAGTGTTGCAGTAAAACGCGATATAAGAATGCTTTTTTTACCTAGATGCATGACGAAAATAAGTACGAGCAAACGAAAAAGGAAAAAAATTTCTGAATAGGTTGATTTCGTGGATAATAAGAAGCTCGTGGACATAAGGTGCACAAAAGCAATATAATAATGTTCAATAGCCTTTACGGTGAAGGCTTCGGCGATAGGCACTTTCTCTTATTTCCCTTCCAAGGGATTGGCAGTTCAACTTACGGAAGCTTCGAATGGCTCTCTTGAAGGGCTAAAAATGAACAAGTGAATTATTTCGGAATATCATACTATCGATATTAATATTCTAAGGTATTTTACTTTTCGAGATTAACAGCATCGATAATCTGATCATAACACGGATACTATAATCATTTGAGCTGTCGTGAATTTTTGTATTAACTCAATCATGACTCATCCACTAGGAGACTGCTAACCTTGTCGGTATTTCTCCAGGGCAGTATCAGATTTGCAATAAAATCGCCTCTGTCATTCTGATCAGCCATGATGAGAAAACGTAGATCTCCTGTTGCGCTAAAATGGCAAGGACACCCGCGACTGGCAGAGAAATGAATGACCGTATCTCGGCCTACCGATCTAAAAAATGATTTACTGAATAAGTATGGTATTTTTTTCTGTAGACTACACCCCTGTATAGAACTGCCAAAAGAAGCAAATGTATATGTTTTATTTACTTGGTATAAAAAAGACTTTAAAATGAATTCAGAACGATTCAGAACGGTCGATTCATTCTTATTACAATTTCAATTTTGATTTTGAATAAATCTGCCATTACAAGTTTTTATCACTAATTCCCCTACTACTTAAAATGCCTTATACGCTACTTGATAACATGTTCTGATTACTTCTGCCATGATTTCATTTTCTTGATTCTGGTAGTCAACTCCAATTATTTTTTTTTGATTCTGTATTACCTCCGTTGTATAAAGATCCTTCCCAAGCACTACACCTTCTGATTTAAGTGTAAACAGTTCTTTTCATTTCCTCTAATACAGTCTAGGACTGCCCATTGTTTGGTTGTATCCTTTTCGTAAGAGTGCTATGGCCTTCATTGCTTGGAAAGCAAATATGGAATGGATGATAACAACGTCTTAAAGGTGGTAAAATGATAACATTTTTAAGTGGAGAAACTGCAGAAATTATTTCTGAAAACAAAAGAACCTGCGCCGATCAGATCTCTTCAGCGATCGTGCCTTTCGCACACTCACGTATGATTTATTGATGCCTCCAATTCGTGCTTTCACTACTGTAATATCTTCTCTTTTTCAAACTACTAACAAATGATTGGAGTTGCTCTCTTAATAAAGTCAGTAATTCTGATATTATTTAATGTATTGTATTTAGTGAAAATCTCAAACCTTCATTTGTTAGTTAGAGCGTTCCAATTTCATTATGCTAGAAGTGCATATTTCAAAAAGCTAGGCACTCTTTTAAGATGCACACCACAACAGGATAGAACTGCATTTAGAAATTGAAAAATAATCATATAATAGGCGAAAAGTGAAAACGAGGCTTACAAAGAGGATCAAATGAAACTAAAGAAGAGAAGGTTTTTGAAAATGAAGAATGTGAAATAGAAACCTATTTGAGATCGACAATAATGATCGAGTATATTCTCGTATGTGCTGACCTGACTGCACGATGAACACGTATCACTAAGGTCTGAAAATATGACGAGCTGAGATATCAATCGCTGAACGATGAAAGAATGCCGCCTGACAGCTCATCGACACGCGGCACCTTTAGTAATATTGCGCCTGCCTTTGCTGCCCACCCTGTCACTAGCAGCCCCGATCCTAACTCCTAATTCCAAGTCTGAGCTCTTCCAACAAATCCCCAAAGGCAACTATTCATTACACATTACCCACTTTCATAATCTCATTTGAAATAAGTGATGGACAGGTCTGCTGAGGACATGCAATAGATGTGTCGCGCACTAGAAGTAGCCAAGTGAAAACAGACTTGTTGCCTTCTCCGAGACAGCCCCGATGCACATGTCATTGTCCTTCGGATATTTATTGCAGGATAACATTTCTGGCCATGGAAAACCGTACTGCCTCATTCTGCTTTCACATCCCTGCAAATTATTTCAGTGCATCAATGTCCACTCCCTATTCTTCTTATGGATTACTCAATTCAGTAATTTAAGACAAATTAGACCTGTTGGACAGCAGTACATAAGGACTGACATGGTAGTATTTCGCGGTCCAATGTTGCCAGACAAACAGGTGCAAACAGTGAACATAAGAATAGCTGAAACACAGTTAATTAAAAGTAGTCCGCAGTGAATACCGAACCGAACTGCTATGTTCCAGATGGATTAAATAGATAATGACCTGTGTATCCGGATGACAGTTTAATCGATGCAGTGGTATCCATGGAGCTGCTTGTTCTATCACCTCATCCACTGTTTCATGCTCCAACAAATTTGGTAAACGCATTGTTGAGTACTGAAATTTCTCGATTAAATTACCAACAGTGTGGTAAGATAGTGTTAGAGGAGAACCAACGGAGGAAGGGTCATTTTTCTTTTGTACCATAAATAGTGATCGTATAGCTCCAAGTAACGAAATTAATAAAAGAAGGGAAGCGAAGGAAGGATGAGAAGGGTATGGTTTTCTGTGCTGCTTACTTACTTGTATACCGTAACAAAGCGTCAAGTTTCTGGGTATGTCCACACATTTTGGTGAGGTGGGCCGATCAGACGTGAGCATTGCCCATGACTCGGAAATATAAGCGTAGGTCCCAATAGGAAGGAAAAGCAGAAGCAACTCGTTCAGTGCCATCAATCCGGACAAGACTAGTCTATTGGTGCACCATCTTTCAATCTTTCCCGCACCGCCCACTTCGGGAAATGCTTGTCCAATCACAATTTGTTGATGGTGCTTTTCAACAATATCCTTTTCAACTAGTGTCAAATTCTTTCATCAATGATACCTTGTTCTTGCCTTCAAGATTTCTTGATAACAGAGCATAAGTACTTTGTATTAACACATATCTAGCTGAGAAAAGACATACTACTGATTTTTCTGCAACTTAATTATTTCATCCTTATCAATGTATGAAACTATAATGCGTAAAACGCCCTGTGAAATATGTTACAGTGATAAAAAATGATTAATTGTACTTGATCTGCTGTACATTTCATCGAACATTTTTGCTAATAATTTACACATCACCGACCACATAATCAATTTACATTCAGCCGACTGACAATATCCATAATTCACAACAACATGTACCACAACAACATCCATTATAACAAGTTTTTCCCTTTTACATACTCATTCATATCATGTCCGTATCGCAAAATACATATATCAGAAAGTTATAGTTTGATAACACCGATTTAAATGGCTATTCTGTGCTAAAATTGCACTTCATTTCCCTTTTCATATTTATAACCACATTATCTATCCATTATCTATTTGGCCAAACTTTTCACTTCTAATATTTATTGGTCTTACTGCATATTTATTACATAAATAAAATCTGTATTACTTAATTCAGTTACTGAGTTTTTTAAGTAGACTACATTGTTCATATTCTGATAGTTAATAGTATCACTCAAGACTTTTAAAGTACGGAATAAGAACGTATTAACGAACTTTCGGCACAAATGTATTACCAGTGTTTTGCACAATATATTTATGCAGAAATTCCGACAGTTAGTCTTTTTTGGTCATTAATATTTAATGACTTATATATTTCCAAAATACATACTGCCAAGATCTCTGTATAAATGTATTCACTTAAATATAAAATCATTTCGTTTCAAACTTCATGGCTTTGCATATCCTTTACCTGCAGAAAAAATTTCATTCTATTTATTTCTCCAGTGACAAGCTAGACATTCTATTTTTCTTCATTTCCATATTCAATGGTTCACTTCCTAGCAAAGTTACTATATTATGAGTTTTACTTTTGTACTAGGTTATTACTATTACGAAAGTTTCACATCAAAGGATAACTTTCCTTTCAGTTTTTATTACGATGTTACGTAAGCTATTAAAACACCATTATACATCAACTTCTGATGTTTTTTTTATCATTTATGTATAAGGTCTTTGAACGATCTCTTTTGTTCACATCATTATTTTTACCAATTCTTTTAGAATTAAAATTTTTGAAACAGTATGAGTTTCTGTGAATGAAAAGCTAATAACACCAGTAATAATCTAGTTCTCCTATTTTTATTATTATGTATGAAATTATATGTTCGTTTTCCGAACATATAATTTCAAACATCTCCCACTTTCTCTTCCTTTTTTCACAACATCACTCCATTTGATTAACTGCTTTTGTAACATACTGTATTGATTATTGCCACAATTGCATTGTCATTTCATTAAGACCCCTATCAGCGTTGCACAAAGTCAATTTTAGTTAATTTGCGCCGGGGGTGTTCTTTTTTTGGAATTCCATCTTTCCGGTTTATAGAGGCGAAGGTTGTAATTATGAATTAGCTGGCTGTGGTGTAGGATGGATTAGGACGACTGTCGAATAGAAGAGTGAGAATGTTGGACTTCCTCACTTTTGGTCTTAGATCATCAGACCTGCTTATTTTAAAGAATACTGATTGTTTTCTAGTGCTGTGTACTTTAGTTCCATACCAAATAAATTAAAATCTCACATGATTCCAGTTGATGGAGTCCTAGACAATAGTCGAATGTGAATTTTCCAAAGTATCTCAGTTTATCACTGACGTATCTAGTGAATTTCATATTGTTTGGCACTACATTGTTTACTGTTTATTTTCAATGAAACAGTAAGTGTTTATAATACAATTAATGCAGAGTTTTATTTTGTAGTTGGACTTTAATTAAATCCGGAACATACATAATATCCATTCAGCACTTATGAAAAGAGATTACTTATTATAAGTAAAATCCCTTGACTGCATTTAGCAATGAATGAAACTGTAGACGTAGATATACTGTACACGTACATTAATCTGCACAATTTTCTGAACTTTTTTCCTTATCTTTACTCGGCTGTATTGTAAGTTCAATCGGAGGTTTCACAGCATTTGTGGGATGACAGCGCTCCAGAAATCACTTAACCAACTTTTTTCTTTTCTTTTTTAATTTTATCGGTGTCGTTTAATGTCACAATGCACGTTGCACTTTTGCAATTCGATTTTTACAACTTCGAAATTTCTTTGGGCATTATTATTTGTTTGGTGCATCTCGATTGCTTCAGATATTCAAAATAACATTCTCGAAATAAAGTTGCAATAAGTGATGACAACGGTTGAAAGAGTAAATAATGCGGCATTAACATAGTGCTCAATAATTCTTATAAATCTTGCCAGTTGTTGTACTTGCAGGTTGTGCTATTTTTTACTAGTGAGATTGTTTAAGATTTTATTAACTGGTTTCAATTTAGAGGTGTTTTCAAATATTGCAATAGCGATCTGGTTATAGTCGAATGTCAAAACTAATTTTTTACTTTTGTTCGTAGCATGCTATAGTAATATTTGCCAGAGAAATTTAGTTAGCAGTTTTGATATTATCTGTAATTAGCTCTTATCATTTGAGGGTATCATGTAGTGCGTTTCCGTATATTCTAGGTATTGCAGATTCTCGGGACAAACTGTGTGGCCGAAACTTGCTAACTGTTTATATTTACACGTGCGGTATTACTTATTAACGATTTTGAACCTTTTAGCTGTTGGCGGGCTGCTACGATAACTGTAAAACTGGTAAACAATTCCCAGACTCCATGTTTTCGTTCACATGCAGATTACGTCAAATATCTTTGGCTGAAATGACTTCAGCTATCAGGTATCTAACATGTGTTGGGTGGGATGGAATAGAGGAGATTAACAGTTATTAAAAGTAAATGTTAACATATTACAGATGGTATGCTGCAGTAAAAGCTGCAGGATCTTATGGAAAGTTTGAGCGTCTTCCTCCAGGATTCGGTAAAATAACACCGTTCAGTTTATTCATCAAGGAAAACTTTGCATTAAGGAAAAATGAACAGCCTACAGAAGTTTTCAGTAACCTTACCAAGGAATGGAAAAATTTGGACGAGTTTGATAAAAGAGTTTGTTTTACATTTTTCTTCTAATTCTGAACTCGTGTCCATTCAAAAATTCTTAATCACTCTCTAGTTATTACTCTGAAACGACCTGTTGTTAGGTCAAAATTATACGGAAGGTATTTGTCAGTAATTGCTTGTGATACACTATCACATTAATTTGGTGAAATTTATTTACTCAAAGAAAATGCTACCATTTTGCATAAAAAATAGATTATATTCGAGTTAAAGTTACACATGCACAACATCCTCTTTTTAAACCAGTGTAGGTTACAGAAATATGTTAACGGAGCGTTACGAATAAACGAAGAAAAAAGGTCAAAATTCGAATTACTGGATGAAACTGAGAAAGAGGAGCTTCGCAGACGGGCTAAGAATTTGAAAGAAGCTCGCTTAAAACGAAAAATACGTTTGGAAAGGAGGAAAGTGCGTTCAAAAAACTTGTAGAAGTACAAGATTTTCGTAGTTTTCTTTATGAAAAACATGCGATATTCAAGTTAAAATTTATCGGAACAGTGTAGAAGTTCAATAGTTATGGTTTAATTGTAGAAGCGAGAAATTAATGGTCAGTCGTCAATGTCAGGCTGGATGCTTTTTGTAAAGGAGAAAGCTGTAAAAGGTGTTGCTGACAGTGGTAAAAAACAGCAAGATATCATCAAGGAATTAGCCATTGTCTGGAAGTCACTTCCCGAGTCTGATAAAGATGTAAATTTTTTGTAATTTTTCGGACATATAAATGGTATTTAATGGTCAAATGTTAGACAGTGCTAACTCATGACTGGTTTCAAAATCACATTGACTAAGTTGCAGGCATACAATAAACGAGCCAAAGCTCTTTCAAGAAATGGAGAAATATGTGAATGAATTTATGTGAATTTCCTAATATCTGTTCACCAGTAAGCTATAGTCTCGACTGATGTAGACAGTATATCATCCTAATCTTTGTTCATGTGTTATCCATTGTTATATGTGCAACTTATAGAATTTAGCTATATAGCTATCAGTTTTATTCACCTACTGGTGTGAAGAACCCACGTGGTCCAAACTTATTTATTACTCATCATTATAAGGTTCTCTCAGGATTCCACATTAATCTTTATATTAAAAGGCTTCATCTGTACCATTTCGGTTACTGTTAAACTGAAAGAACTTATAGATATGCTTTTTTTTTCTGTTGAAATATGGGAGATAAAGGAGTCGCATTCGAAATTATGAAGACAGTTGACATGAACAACTAGAATGGTGGTAGGGCAGAAAAATATGTGAATAAGGAATCTGTGGCAGTATGGCTCATCACAATTTTTTTTTTTTTTTTTCGGTTTTGTTTGGGAAATAAGCGCTATAAATGCAGTTGGTTATGCGTAGTGTATGGATCCATTCTATATTCAAAAATCTTTCGTAAGATCATAGAGGAAAGTTTCCTTTCTATTTAGCTGGTAGTGAACCTGTGAATACGTAATGCACGTGCATGTATCGTCTTGCGTTGCGTCGTGTGGATTTGAACTGCTTTTGCAAATTTGTTTCGTGGCCAGTCAAATGCTTTCAGAAACTGAATTATCGACTTCATATTTTTGAACTGTTGTGGTGCCTGTGGTGCCGTTATTTCTTGTGTTAGCATTTCTTTACTACAATATGATGATGTATAAACGGCATTGTTTTTTTATGTGTTCAGTAATTATACTGCAGTGTCATTGTCTACTTTATATTGAACGACTTCGGACCAAACTTAGAGATCTGTATATTCCACTTTTTTTCTTATTCGATTGTTCATCTTCACTTATAGCTTTTATTTGTATGGAGCTAGCTTTTCTTTCTCCAACTTGTATAGTTTTAAAGCCTTTAGCTTTGGTCTGTTATACTCATTTATTGGTCCAGAAGCAGCTTATGAATCTTTATTCTTGGTGAAATTCAAATATTTCAATTGCATCTTTCAAGGTGATCTAATTAGACTGTAGTTCATGAAATGTTAAAGTGCAGTGTTGTCCTATTAGTACTAGTTTTGGTCATGGTTTGTTGCGACGACAAGGAATTAGCCCGTTTGCAAATAGGAGTCAAGAAGCGTGTCGACAACTGCGAGATAAGATCAAGAAAGGGAGATACTCTGAACGTGCACTACGTGGTAAGTTTGCTTCTGTGAGGGGTTTTCCGGGTATGTTATGCTTAACGAAGTCTTTCTGCTGCAGTCTATCCAGTGATTCAGGGGATGTTAGAGGACGGTACCGAATTCGACAATAGTAGGTCTCGCAATAAGCCATTCATATTCACGCTCGGCATGGGACAAGTTATTAAGGTGAGTGCTTTACGACCACGCTCTTTATGAATCGTTTTGGCGCTTCATTGGGAAATCCCAATTAAAATACCAGCTCCCACTTGCACTAGATGACATCTTTCCATCATAAAGTTTTTTCCAACTTGTTTTTAGGTATTGTCAAGTTATATCCTCCAAAATTCTATTGTTTCGTATATTAGCATGTGTGGACATTTTCAATGAATGTCTTTGCTGTCTGAAATGCGAATACTAAATCTATGGGGCATGAATGTGCTGGAGTAGAAATCTGAGAAGTTTGAGCATTACAGAAAATGAGGTGTTAGAGATCTATGAGTGTTGACTGGAAACTTGGTAATTCGAAACTCGCTTTCTTCATCTTCATATCCCGTGACATTTGTGATAGATCTGGAAATACTGTAGTACAACTCTATTTCATCCAAAAAGTTGCTTTAAGGGATGGGACCAAGGACTATTGAACATGTGCGAGGGCGAACAACGTCGTCTTGCAATCCCACCTGATCTGGCATATGGCAGTTCCGGTTCTCCGCCGAAAATTCCGGGTAAGCATATTCAGTATAAATTTGGAAATTGTAATGTGCCTTTTAATTAATCGGTCATCAGCTCCGTAGATTATGTTAGCAATAAACAGTCTGCTACTGTTTACTTAAAATTTTATTACTTTTAGCCGATGCCAGTTTGAAATTCGATATCGAGTTGCTCAAGATTGAACGCGAAGGAGATTTATAGAGTTTTTTGTCTAGCTAAATGTTTTTCCATTAGAATGTTATGTGGAACGAAATTTCACTGCTTCTGTGTTAAGGGTAATGAATCAACATACAAAAATATTTCAAAACAATGCGCAAAAAAATCTATGTCGTAGTTTAGATTTAAAAGGACATAAAATATATATTGACTGGAGATGAATGCACGTTAAGTACGACGTGTTCAGATAAGGTGTATTCTTGAGGCTACAGAGATGATTTTTACGTCTTCAGCAATAACGGCACCACGTGAACCACTGACGACATCACCTACAAGCCATACTGGGAATCCATCAAGCTGTTCCAATTCGGTACTTAAGTGTTTCGCCTGAAAGTTAATGCACAGAGCTACGTTTTCGAACAAATCCATCAAAGAAATGATAACCTGCTCTTTTTCGATGGCAATTAAAAGGCCGCCTGATGTCTCTGCAGATGTTCCACTGAATAAATTGAAACCATTGCCCATCGTTTTTGAGATATCGGCCATGTAATCTATTATAGGCAGGGTATGAATAATAAATTGCACTTCAGCTTTCTGTACTTTCGCCAAACTGTCAGCATGCCCTGTAAGCGAATCTTTTGGTGTTTGCGAACTTCAGGATTCTAGTTTCAGGTAGATTGTGCGCGCTAGAGATGATTAAAAAATCAGAGTAAAGCAAACCTAAAATTCCAAAACCAGTTACATCCGTTGAAGCGTGGGTGCCATATTTTAAAGTCATGCGTGCAGCATTTCTATTTAATCGACACATTTGTTCAACTACTTGCTGATATGCGCGCACAACTCTCGATTTATTTAACCTCAGTTCCTGCACATGTGAATTTCCTCTTTTCAGCCATTCATATGCATTTACTGCCACCTGGCCACCAAGTGGCTGGAAACATGCCAGTAAACAAATTGTTCTTTAAGTCTATTTACCAGGCCTTTAACAGGCTGTTATAACAAGTAGCAAATATAACATCTTAAAAAAGACGTGTAGTAAGAGTGCAGAACTTCAACGGCTCATTACTTTCGGCATTTAATTCAAACTGAGATATATAGTCGCGCTTGTCAAGTAGTAATGACGATGTAGGAAGGAAATATGTCACTGCATGGTAGGTTATGGACCCAGAGACCATACTTCATAGGACAGCGTCATCGATTAACAGTATTCACTAATTCATATTAAGAAACTCCAAAAGATATGAAAGAAAAAAAAAAAAAACTCCAAGTGTGCAAAACACCATTATTTTAAAATATTCAACCTTAACACAAAATTAATAAAAGTGGAAATAAACAATTACTTTGGTGAGCAAAAGGACGTCACCAGGTCGTGCTCCGTCAACCGTAGCCATTTCATTAGCACTGCACACACTTGTAGCTACTCCACCAAGCAGCAACCAAGGACAACGCACTGTTTGGCCACCTCTAATGGCAGTACAAGCTTCTGCTGCAGTATCCTGAAAACTTAAACTGAACACTGCTCACCAGCTTTTTTTTC
The DNA here is from genome assembly GCF_000002995.4 of Brugia malayi. NCBI lineage: Eukaryota > Metazoa > Nematoda > Chromadorea > Rhabditida > Onchocercidae > Brugia > Brugia malayi. The sequence goes on from NW_025062479.1 coordinate 8,258,121, forward strand.
TGTACTTCAGCCTTCTAAAGGCTCCATGAAGGTTAACATTCTGTGCTGTAATCGAAAAACCTTGAAACCATCGAAGAAATTGGTAGCGACAACATCCCGTTCTTTGTCACTGATATCCTTGGGTATGCCAAGTAAAATCAACATATTGTCACAGTCAACCACTCCCATGGCATACAAATCGCTCAAAACATTTGCACAAGTGATCCTGCCCTAGAATGCATTTCCGCTCCAATATTTAGCAGCAAAAAAAAAAAAAAAAAAAAAAAAAAAAAAAAAAAAAGAAAAAAAAAAACGGCGTGCCATAAGATACGGATCATCAACAAGAGGGTAGAAAAAGTCTGTTGTCTGTACGAGAAACAAGCCTCGGTGTCGCAAAGGAATCACACAGCTATCAAATCCGATACCTATAAACAGTCAACATCATGTCAACTGAATTAAATGGTGCACAGTGGACATCAAACATCAATGTTAAAACTAATCTCTCTCATCGCTTTTGCCATCCGTTTTCAAGTCTTTCAAAAATTCCAACAAAACCTGAAAGAAAAAAAAAAACTCAGTTCTCTAGTAAAATGACAGACGAGAAATCTGCACAAGTCTTTTGTTTTGGGGCTTAATAGAACAGTGATGAAAAACAAGCATCAAAGACAATCTCGATTCAAAATGTTTTGTTGCTAGTCATCCCAAAAATTCCACCCGTTAAAACTTGAAAACTTTTATAATTACTGCGAAATGTACAAATTCTTCCGTCTCAAATTGTTCATCTAAGTTATGTTCACTACTCCATGTCATTATGTCACTGCGACCGATATCAAAACAAGGCATCGAGAACTTACCGCTCTCGGAACCTTACATCCACAACCCTTCATTTGTGTTAGCTTTGTTAGTAAAAAATCAGCAGGCAAGCCATATTCAGCTGAATTGAAGCCAGATTTGATGCGATTTATTACGTTGTTCATTCTGAAAAAGCAAACAAATCTGTTGATACAAAACAGTAAGTTAATACTGGTGAGTTTGATAATCAAACGCAGTTTTTTAAAGCGATAATGCCAACGAAGAATTGCATAAAATGATTCCTGCACCATATCTACACACATCTAACCTTACATATTTTTTGAAAGCTCCCCGTAACAAAATTGATGCAACACTAATATTATATGCGTCTACTTGAGAATTTCGGACCTCATTTAATCATTAACGGCTTGCTGACAATTTTAAAATAACTGCAGTTAGCGATGTACCGTAGCAAGGCAATACAAAGTTCCTCATCTGTTCAATACATTGTGAAAGGTTCGCACAATCTTTTTATTACAGATGATAGTTGGAAATCATATTTATGTAATGAAAAGCATGGCTACAAAAACGCGTGATATGCAAAAATCATGAACTCATTGTAACTACGTTTACAAGGTATGCTGCAGTGTGCATATTCCTATATTTCTAATATTTTACACACAAACACATACATAAAACTCTATATTTTAGCATGATATTTAGCTGAAATATGGCAGTTAAATTAACGTGATTCAGCGACGCATAAACCTCTCGGAAAATGGAACATTTACCAGATTAAAATATCGGCCCATACCAATACTTGATGAACAGTGGGGCCGTATCAATATAATACACAGGATTAATTAATCCTGTGTAACAATCATATGAAAGTACAGTTACGCCATACTCAACCATAACAATTTAAAATTTAAAGTCCTTCATCAGCGCTTTGAATTTGACTTTTATGAAAGTAACAATTTTAACAGACCCTTTCGTAAATCCCATACCTTGACAACATAAAAATGGGACCTCTCAAATTCCTGGTACACATTAGAACATTCCAAACTATCACGTTTTACTAAATGCTAAATATTAAGTCATATAACATCTACATGACATTACTGTCTTCATTTCTAATATAGTAATGCTTTAGACAAATAACTTAAACCCCAAAAAATACAAAAAGTGTAATGAATCAATTACAGTGAAATGCAGAATTGTATATGAAACTTGTATTTAGTTCATCCCTAAAAACTGGTAGAAATAAGTGTAAGCAGATGAGGAAGGATAAGAGAAAATACGATGCTATCTTCCCGCAGGTAACTTGCCCACAACATTTTTGCTCAATACTATTATAATAACGGTGAATTCCCTAACCAACAGAAATTTTCGATCACCTCAGTATTACAGAACTGGTTCCATGGTTCTTACAGTAGTTCCATGCATTCATAAATGAAGTGAAAGATGCAAACAATTACATCACAAGCAGGGTTTGTAAGACACTTGCGTATGCACTGAATGTACAGCCGTTGAAAAAGAACGGAGTTGTACTTGCTCAGCGTCATTAATTATGCATGCATTACTTTCTGTCCAGTCCTCCGGTGTATCCGTCTCTTTACCTGTATAAATTAGCACGTCAAACGAACACGGTGCTTCAAGCAACGGTAGAAACGTTACCGAAGCTGTTATTTGCCTGGAAATGCAACTGAAATAATCACGAGCAAACTTTTGAAATATTTCGGAAGAATGATAGATAAAATTGTGTTTTGAAGTTTGGAGCTGATCAAAACCTAACTTTATTATTACCTGATGACATCAGCTATTTCTTGTTTGATCTTCTTTTCATCCTTTTGTTTCGTCGAGTTTTCACTAAAACAAGAAATTTGTAGGTCCATTTTTTCTGCTTCCCCTTCAGTAACAAACTGGGTTTTTGACTTAAGCCATTTCTAACACTATATCCTCCAGTGTCATTATGTCTGCATAATTAATGACACCTCCACCAAACTTGTGAAGAATGAAAGTCAAGGAATGTTGCCATAAAACCAGACTATCTGATTTTTTTTTTTTTAGAAATCTCCTTTTATCGAAAAAAAAAAAACAACAATAATAACAAAATACCTGTCTTGCTGAATAACTGCATCTGTTTCAATGTCAAATTGCCATCGCTCCAGTATGTCTTTAGTCTGTATATTTGAAATAACAACAACCAGTTTCCTTAACTTCTTGTTTTCCAACCAGTCTGAAAAAAAAAAAAAAAAAAAAAAAAAAAAAAAAGCATTTCAGTAGGAGAACGGCGAATTTAAAATATTTAATTCTGCTAGCAGCAAACTCACAACCAAAACTACCCCAACCTAAGTCACCAGTCGTGATATAGTTCAAAATGGACTCGGTGCCTGTGATTCATATTAGAATTGAGACTTCAACACCTTCCCGTGAGTATCAGCTAGCATAATCTGGAAAATCAATGTAAATGAAGTTTAGAGTATTCCTTATCAAGTGAAATTTAAGCAGTTCGCTCACAGTAACCCTAACCGCTTTATCTCGTATTCAAAGTCGTTTATTCACTCAAAGAAAATCCGGTAGAAGCAAATAATATCCCAACCCCAAGTACCAAAGATGAACATAAACCGCTCTCTGACAATATCCACGAATATAAGTGAAGTTTACAAAAAAATTAATTGCAAAACAGATATGTAGAAATCAAAAAGTTAATCGGAGTTAATGAACTTATAGTAAATGAAGCAAGAAAGAGGGAGCAGATTAGTAATGCAGGAAATACAAATATCTCAGCTAAGTACAAAATCTAGATATCCAAATATCAATTTCTCTTTTTTAAAAAGCAGTACCGAGAATACACTTAAAATAAAATGAAGGAGAATGGAAATTCGATTTAGCTAACCATAATTATACCGATAATAAAACTTAGAAAGAAAAGAAAAGAACCTACATTTGACTTGTTCAAGGAGTGGCGTCAAATACTGCTGCAAGGCCGGATTATTAGTAACGAGCATGGTGAGTCCATATTTCTTTTCCCGTTTGAAAGAATCTGCGGGATATAAACCTCTCAAGTAAAGGATACTATTAAGACCGAAATCTATAAAATCATTTCACTTAAAAACAGAAATATGGTTAAATTGGTACTAGTATTGGTAGTAAGTTAAGGCTTGGGAAATGGAATTTAAAATGAAATTCCGTTTTCAGAAGCTGTGTTAACACGAAATATGCTGAAAGACTGACGCGAACTAGTGAACCTAAGTTAGATTTTTAATTTCAATGGTGAAGCACGGAGGAGAGCACATCTAAGCCGAACAACGTTTTAATTGCTGCAAGTAAATTCTTAATAGGAAAAATTACAGTTCTACAGATTTCATGAAAGAAATAAAGTAAATAAATTAGACCCTAAGTCTGGGGATTATTTTGGCCTTTTGTTGTTTCTTAAAGTGCTCAAAATGCCAATCAGTTACAGCAACTAGAACTATTAACCAAAAAAAAGAGGAAGATGTGATGTGCATGGATAAGTCACCCAACTTCAATATAAATAAACTTTTAGACTGCGAAGATGCAAAACACCATAAGCTTACGAAAAAATTCCTGAATAAGTTGGGCAGATCCTTTGAGACAAATAACATCACGAGTTTTAATAGCCGTAGCCATTGCTTCGTTCTCTGAAATTGGAGTACATGATAAATAAAACTAATTAAGTAATTATAAAATAAGAAAATGTCTGTAAAGTAAAACTATTGCAAATTAGTGTAGCAATGAAAAACTTAGAACAATTAAAACAACTGCACCACGCAATCAGCAGTTAACAAACGAACAGCGTCCAGCCGTAGGTTAACAATGGTGTTAAATACTGTGAAGCTTCATTTATACTTAATTTCTTGGATACGAAGTGAAAATGCGAGCGGGGAGTGAGAGCCTTCTTGATGGCTGGGCTTATTTTCTGGGATAGATGATGACAGGACAGTTGGTTTACTCAGAGATGGGATGGACTAAAATCTCCATGAAATGAGACTTTCGAGTTAAATTCAACGTAGTGTGAACAAAATCTTCAGTTCTCTTCGTTATAGATATTTCTATATTGGCTTATCATTCATATAAAAATGATATAAGGAGATAGGTGACGGATGATCAAATTAGTTATTAATTTGCGGTAGTTATTACTTAGAATTGTTTGGAGTGGAGAGTGGGAAGGAGAGCGGGGGAGAGAAAGGGGAATGAAATGAATATATGAGCAGCATTAACTTCTCACTTTTCATTCTTGTTATTTCATCAGGGATGGAAGGCGCTCCAGCTGCTTAAGGAGACAACTGTAAGTTCCACTATTTTGGACAAATTTTTGAAGATATGGTGTTTCCAATAAGAAAATGTGTGAGCATGTGAATATCGTAAAAGTTCGACGCAAGAGTAACTGTCAAATGTTTTGTTGATGGGACATTACATTTGTATTGCCTAAGCTACTCTACTGGTCCATTTTTGAAAAATAAAGGCAAACAAAAAATATCACTATGGAGCAACATGAGCAGGACTAGCCATAGAATCAAAGTCAGCAAAAATCATAGGAGCATTTTTCGGCGTAATTTCATCCTTTCGACAAGAAAGGGGATCAACTTTCCTTTAAAAAAAGATTGCAGGAGAAGTGTAGCATCTCATAAATGGGCATGATGTGAATGTAATAAGCGTTTCCGCTTTCTCTGTGAATTAGTGAGGAAATGGACCAATGTCTTTGCCAAATTTTTCAGCTCATGCTGCTGCCAGGTTACCTCGTTTGTCGTCTTTGCGTTTCATATATGCCAATTGTTAGTTGGAAGCGCGGCACCGCAGCTCTACCAAAGATATGCACGGGGACAGAGAAAATTATTCCTTTGAGGTTTGCCAGGGCCGAAGAGCCAAAGAGTTCTGAACGAAGGCTAAAACTAGTTATCAGACCAACACCGGAAGATGGCTGGTATGTTATACAACAAAATGGTCTGCTGAAGTCGTACTTACAGGTCTGCCTGATCTGTATCATCGTGTCGTGCATCATTATTTACTTTTCTTGGCACCAACTGTGCATCCAAGATAACTTCAATCACAATGCGGTACTGTGATTAGGTGTTTATTAGCAGTGATCGTTATTAGCAATATTTCTAGTAAATGATCACGGCACAAGTTAATATTTTTTTGATAGCTTCACCTGTTTAATATCTTCCCTTGTTAGTAGTATACCTCTCCCTTGTATAAGTACTGCTTCACTTTAGGTCACTTTCAGTCATCATAAATTTTTGCAGCTTTCCAAAGCAAGACTCACAGCGATGGTAACTACAACAACTGTCAGTGGTTTTATCATGGCCCCAGTTGATTTATCTCTAAGCCCATTAATGGCATGCACTATTGGTACCGCACTGTTAAGCGCATCTGCAAATACTTTCAATCATTTGCTGGAGACACCTTATGATGCTCAGATGAGAAGAACGCAAAGTCGACTGCTTGTCGTGCACAGGTTGATTATTATGGTATTGATGGCAAGTTAGGTAGAGAGAGGTGGATTATGTTGCACTGCTCGGAACAATCTTTGGTATGTTTTTTGGATATAAGCTGTAAACCTGGCAGTAGTATATGAGCAACTTTTCTTTGTTTGGAAATACCACGCATTACAGTTGCATCATTAGCTACAAATGGTTTGCCTTCTTTTCAGACTTCCTCCTTACTAAAGCATACAATGAGAAACTAACTGTCAAATATTGAAGTTGATATAATTCATGATTTTCGAATAAAAAAATCCATTCAGATTTTCACCTTTTCATGCCGTCGGTTTTGCATTGTCAACAGCAATGGCAGGAATGGCAACATTATGGACTGGTTGTAATCCATTAACAGCAGCACTTGGTCTACTCAATGCTTTTTTATATGCAGGTACAGTTATCTTTTTCATTTATAATTAGCTGTATTCCTTTTATCTTAAAGTCATTTCATTTGAAAAAGATCGTTTTTAGTCTTCCAAAACATACGATGCATTTCATCGGTTGCTACTGTATGAAGTTTTTATAGGTGTTTATACGCCAATGAAACGTTATAGTATTGGGTGCACCTGGGTTGGAGCTGTTGTGGGTGCTATGCCACCTTTAATGGGTTATGCTGGCGCCACAGGATCCATCCAACCTGCTTCTTTAGTGCTGGCCGCTCTTTTATATTGCTGGCAGTTTCCTCATTTCAATGCACTCAGTTGGAATCTACGTGCCGACTATACTCGTGCCGGTTATCGGGTTATGTGTGCAGCTAATCAAAGGCTTTGTCGATTCACTTCACTCAGGTGGTATTCACTTATTAACCTTAGTATAATTTATTATATTTATATTATCTAGTTATTATCTCTTTATTATCTTTCCTTTCTTCTCTCTTTTGTTGTTACAATTACTAATCAAATGTTCTCTTTAAGATTTATTGCCCGTTTTAGGTATTCAGCGGTTATTTTACTGCTTTGCTCACTGGGAGCACCTTCAGCAAATCTCACAAAGTGGTTTTTTGCAGTCGAATCGCTTCCATTCAATAGTTTACTGCTTTATCTTTCCTATAAATTTTATCGTCACCCAGATGCAAAGACATCAAGAACACTTTTCCATTACACTCTCCTCCATCTACCTTTAATTATGATGCTAATGACAGTAAGCAAGTTTGGCGATGGCCTAAATGAATGATGATTCTGCTTTGTCGCTTTTTTCGACGAATGCAATAACGACCGCTTTATTCAATTTTATCAATTAATAGAAAATCGTGTTAACAGATTGCAGTTCCTTATTCTGTGTCCATTTCGGACATTATTATTATTTCATCATACGCAACATAGTAAAGTAATACTTCCACTTCATTACTGCCAAATAAACTAGTAACTAACAAAATCTGCATTTTAGCAACATCAGTAGAACTAGGTGATACAAAAGACTTTTATATCAACTAACGACTATGATAATTCTGTTACCTATTATTTCTTACATAAAATGCAAGAAAAAGGCTCATTAACGATCTTCTAATTATCAAAGTTTGATAGCAAGATCTAATATAGTTTAGCTCAACTTCTCCTTCATTACATCTATCATCATTTATATTATTACATCATCTCGTTACTTTCAATGTGTAATGGAGTATGCCGTTATGAGATAGATTGTTTTTCTTCAATATAATTTTTCTTACCGTACAGGCCTTCCTGCTTACAAATCCCTTTTAGTCGTCATACTGTAAAATATGGAAGATTTTTTGAGCATTCGTTTTTCTCTTTATTTCCATTGAAGTCGTTTGCAACTACAAAGGTATTAATAAATGTTCAGGAGACAGTAAAATACATACTTGATTGACATTAAGCGTTGGCTTTAGCCGGTTAGATGTTGAAAAAATGGAAGGCTCAAATTATACCACAGAATCTTACCGAAATAAAAGAGGTTTTTTGTATGATTTTGAGGAATTTTTCCTGCACAACAGTTAATATAAGCCAGGGAAAGATGAAATACATTGTCTAACAAAAAAGAAATTAAACTGTATGTAGCAGACCACAGTGAAATCAAGACGTCTAGATTTGATTGAGTACTTTTCTTAAAACCAATTTTGACTTGACTAGTTTGTGAGAGTGACATAGGATTAAGAAGTCGAGCTCGTCATGGCCGGCTCCGCAGAATTAATACGATAATTATAAACTATAATGACAACGATCGTAAACTTGGGAGTTTATAAGCATCCTGGAAACACAATGTAGTTGAATAGATAAGAGATGCCCAAGGAATTAATTACCTAGCCACGTTTTTTTATTTTCGAGGGAATTTGTATGTGGCTGCTTAAGCTATTCAGGTGTATCACGGTCTTTTGAGATTGATTCGCCAAGATCTACAAGTAAACAGCAGGAATATTTTCTGAAGTATGTAACTGAGTAGTCAGAAGCCTTGTGCTCGCTGTAAAATGCAGTCAGTTCTCAACGCAAACCTTTAACAAAAAAAAAATCTCTGATAACATCATTAGCAAGATCAGTAATAGGTGTGAGTACTAATTCCTTATCCATTTTTGTGTGAAAGCAAACCCAAGAAGATAAATCACCACTCTAATAATGATGAGGTTGTTCAGTGCATATCCAAATGATTTGATACCACAATGAACATGATGATAACATGCAGATGAATGGATATCAACAGATGTTGGAAATGATCGATTCTACCGGCAAAAGATGTGGCTCTTTAATTCTGTCCTGCCTTTCTGACAACTATCCTTTCCGCGCCAACTGCACTAAATGCAGTGCTTTCTTGGATCTCTGATACAATTACATCTGCTTCAGCCTTCAACACTCCTGCACGACGACACTGTGGTAAGTGGGGTAGGTGAAAAAATTGCAGTTTAGTAAGATGAACTCATAGCTGCAATTCTGAACTTATGTATCCTGACAGAAGTCGCATCAAACGTCAGTCAGCTCGGTTGACTTATCACGAGCTAGGCGTCACTTTGTGGTTGGCTGAAGTGATAAGAGGTGGAGCGATATCGATGGTTTCTGTGAGCCCTGCATGTTTTTAACTGGCCACATGGAGTATGGATGCAGAGTTGAGGACGGTATGCGATGCTTGTACGTTTATTTGCTGCGTCGGTTGCTCGCGATTTTATGGATTGCAACCTTTCTTATTGGTATTACTGTGTACTCCCTAAGTAAATATAATGATGCGGTGGATCATGAAATCCAATTAAACTTCGAAAATCGATTACATAGGTTGCAAGACGATTTGAAGAGGGTATGTTGTATTTCCTTCCACTTCACATGATTCAAAAAATGATCAAATCGTACACTTAAGTCGCACTTATCCACTTCCTTGTTCCAGTTCTGTTCTGGGGACCTACCTTGTATTTTAGATCTTTTCGGTCTTTATTGAATAGGTTCAAGTATTTTTGGCTTGCAAATTATCAAACTTTCATATAATTTTCATCTCTTTAACAAAATAAACAGTTTAGACTCAAATGTTGTTAAAGGATCGAGATCGGGAATGTTATTTATCCAACAATTTGCCAAAATTGTTAGCTAATGATACAAAGGTAAGTGAAGCTTTTCTATTCTTAGTGATATTTTTATGATTTATTCATTTCTGATTAATTGATAGTAACGTTGGGTGTAAAAAACTAAAACTTGTTTGAACTCTGTTTATTTTTTATCCCTATTTAATATCTGTAATTTGTTTTCAGGAATTGGCACTACCACTACCAACATTTATCGACTTTTTGCCTCATCTCTATACTGTTCCGAATCACGCTTTACATCCTGCATTAATTTATCCAAATAATTTTTCAAAGATGAAAAAGACGGACCTTGTTATTGGCATACCAACAGTTGCTCGGCTCAATGTACGTTGCTATTGAAATCTTCCACTGTTTGACTGGCGAATTATACTCATTAGTTTGCTTTCTTCTTATAATCTCATTTTATCTGAATAAATAGATTTATCGTTAAAATAATTTATAAATTTGTTATGTATAGCAATCTTATTTGATACCGACGTTGCAATCATTAATCGGAGGAATAGCAAGCAGTGAAATTAAAATGGTCACAATTATTGTTCTCATTTCCGACAGCAAAGGCCCCAATTCTTCATTCGTAAAATATCAGTGCACTTTATTGCAGTCAGAATTTCCTTTTGAACTAAACTCTGGTTTGCTAACGGTATGTTTCATTACGAATCTCCTGTAGTATAATATTTTTCGACAAATATTGTTTCTGTGTATAATTGAACTGCAGCTTAGAAAATCTTTTAGTACTCAATAAGGATGTGTACAAAGTACTTAGGAAAAAGATATAGTTTTTTTATTACCTAAGCTGAAACCTGACTTATTCTATGTCTTCAAAGCAACGCTGAACCAGCGTTGTTTTGTTTTTTATTTTTTGCTTCTTAATTTTTGAGCATAATAAAGAAACAGTGTGTCATTTTGAGTCACAAAAATTTCCTTTCAGGTTATTGTTCCACCTAACGAGTGGTATTCTGATTTATACTCTATCACTCCGACTTTTAATGATTCTCCAGAACGAATGTATTGGCGTACGAAACAGAATTTAGATTATATGTATTTGATGTTATATTCCCAACAACGAGGTAAATTTCAGTCAAAATATGTTAATATTACAAAATTTGGTTAAGGTTATTCAAGTATTCATGAGCAAAGAATTTAAGCGAAATATTATTTCAGGTGAATATTATTTACAGCTAGAAGATGATGTACTCGCAAAACCAGGATACGTCAGTCGCATCAAAAAGTTTATTGATGGAAGAATGACCGATGATTGGCTCATGCTTGAGTTTTCATCCTTAGGCTTCATTGGAAAACTTTTTCGAACCTCCGATCTTACATTGTTACTACAGTTCATCGCAATGTTCCATAAACAGAAACCAGTGGATTGGTTGTTAGATCTGCTGTTTGTAAATCGATATTGTCATCCGGAGAAGTCCGCTAAACATTGTGCTGAGGTTTACATCCATCCTAAAAAAATATGAAATTTCACAACCTCTTATAACCTTTCAACACAGGGTTGTGTTGAAAGGTTATGCTTCAGGATGGTTCATAAGTGTATAATATGTGCATTTCGGCAGGCGTTGCAATTTCATTAGAAAACGCTATAATCAACGTTATAACTTCCAGAACGTACTCGGATCCTATGGAGATTCGGCTAATTGTAGTTATCCTTTTGTTTTGTTCATCAGAAATTCCTGAATATAATGCTTGCTGCTGTATCTTTTTCATTATAAAAACGTCATGCCAGGATCATATTTATTAGCGGTTTGTTGTTTGCAATTAAGCTAAGTTTGAAATCTGATTGCAGTATTGTCACGTGGATCAAGATGTATTATTCTTAAGGGTTTTTTTTTTTTTTATTGGTCTTTTTAAATTTAGATGGTCAGTTGAGATATGTGAGAGAGATTGTGTTGGGAGTTCTTTTACAGCGTTTTTGATGATGTTGCTCTTTTAGTTCATTTGTTGAATTCGTCATTCCTGATATGAAACTTCACTTAACTAAAAACTGGCAAATTTACATGTCAAGCAAGAAGTTTAGGTTCGCGAGGATGCGTGCATCATTCTGTTATTACGCCAAACTTGATATGAAATTGTGTTTCTATATCTCAAACATATTGACGTAGCTAGTTTTAGTTTGTCTTTTATTTCAGTGTTTACCATATTGATGAAATAGGTGAAGTGTTGATGAAATATGTGTGAAGAGTATCTAACATTACCAATATTTCCGTCTTTTTTCAGATTGCGAAGCAGCACCGCATTCGACATCGACCCTCTCTTTTCCAACATATAGGTGTTCACTCTTCGCTGGCAGGGAAAGTGCAGAAGTTACGGGAAAAAGATTTCGGTAAGGCGCAACTTTATATACCACATCGCGATAATCCTCCCGCTAAGATTACCACAACGCTTAAAACTTATATGCTCTTCGGTGAGTCTTTCGTTTTCTGCCGTAAAACTGAAAGAAGTTTTTTAACGGTTTAAGTCACTAACTGTAAGTCACTGTAGTTTATGATTCTGAAGAATCATTCAGTGGTGATAGATTTACGTGACAGGTAAATCTTTTTACTTTTTTAGTATTGTGAAAAGGACTGAGAATTAAGATGGAAAGACTTCTCTACTTTTTTTTTTTTTTTTTTTTTTTTCATATTATAGAAGTTTTTCCGTTTCAGATATTGAAAATGCTTATACCGGCAACAACTATTATTGGGCTTTTGCTCCAGTTGCTCAGGACTACATATTATTCGAATTTTATTCTGCTATTGCTGTGATTGGTTCGTGAACTACATCTTTATTCAAATTCGATACACAGTCTTATTGTCAATTAAACGGAAGTATTTAAGGCATTGTTATTCGTACTGGTAATCCCGAACATCAATATGACATATTGGATGAAAATGCGGAAGTGCTACTGAGGAAAGTGAATGAAGACAATTTCACCTCTATAGCCCATTTCAATGAACGTGGTACTATACGAGTCGACTTCACTAAGAGCGTCAGAGTGACTTCATTGAAAATCGAAATTCATGAGGAAAGCTCCAACTGGCTAATCATCAATGAAATGCATATCATTGTAGAATAAGATTATGTGATCTATATTTTTGAATATTATATAAAAAGCATATGATTTCTTGTTTAGGTGCTATCGATGTTTTTCAACACTCAGTTCGCACGTCTGTGTTTTATCTACGTGAATTGCTCTTATTTTGCTATCTTTTTGAAACAATCATTAAATTAAGTAGTTGATTTTTTTTTTTTCTGTAATTCGAGTAGAAGGAGTCACATGGTGAATATCATCGAGTGAAACGGAAGAGTGCCAGATGAATAGAGCTGCCTGGGCTCCTTATAACTTGTTTACTGTACAGCGAATCGTTTGTTTTAAAAAATCGAACATATTACGTGGTGACTGCACTTACTAATTGATGTTTCATGGACTTCATAGAGAGGTAAAATATGAATTATTCGATATATATCTTTTGTGAAATCAATACAGAGATCGATGTATATTGTTTCTCATACACTAGTACAGATACTGTTAACCAGTGGTGCACCTGATTGCGTTAGTTTATGGTGATGAATTGATGCATGCAAGTATGCGGTATTCTTTTTTTACAGCTTTGCTGTCAGTAAATTTTCATCGTAGTTCTCTTGTGCCTCCTAAAGCCAATGTTACATCTCTACTTATATATTATGCATAAATTTTATTGGGGTTATCTCCCAGGTTCGTGACGACGGTATGCTGACTTGTGATATGTGTTCTAGTATTGCAATGAAGTTATTTAATGACGGAAATATTATGTGGACTGGATGTTTGCTTCCCTTGTCCTCCCTCCCCCTCCCACCCCGTAGACAGTTTCAGTAGACATCGATAGCGACTTATCAGTAGGCGAAAAAGAAGAGAGGTAGTTCAAAGAGCAGAGTCTCAACGGTTGTTCAAACATGGTCATTTCTCGAACGATCAGTCATCTCGAACCTCCTCGCCACATTTTTCACTTGTTGTGAAGCGGACGTACGACCGCGATTTATTAACAAGACTTGTATAGTAGTTCCACTTTGCTGTCTTGTTCACTTCAGTTTTTCTTTGTCCTTTCGCTGTGCCTTCACTTATTTCTTATTTTTCATGGGTCTTTGATCATTCGAAAGATTCCCCCTTTTTCGACCTAGTCTGTGGTACCGGTACTTATTTGAGCAGATGTCCTACTAGTTATTATTTTAATACCACTTTATAGAAAATCCAGGAGTACTACCTAATTGATTGAAAGATCAAACCAATAAGAAATTCCTTCGGTACTCAGTCTTTCTAGGCGACTAGTTATTGCTGAATTAAGGAAGCGATTATTCTACAATACTACTGACGATAAATTGACATCTTTGTAGCAATGGTACAAATTAATTGGTATGTATTCATACTGTGATGGTATATAGTGTTTTAGGGTAATCAATGGGACATAGTCAGCAAGTGACAGATATATACGCAGGTCAAAGTGTACTGGTCACTGGTGCAAGTGGCTTTCTTGGTAAGGTCCTCATCGAAAAATTATTATATTCAGTAAACTCATTAAAAAATATATATCTGTTAATTCGTCCGAAAAATGGTCTTGGCCCAAAACAACGGATGGACACAATTGTTCAGGTTTGTGTTACCTTTCAAGAAAAGAATGTCAGATGTGAGGAGTTTAAGGCATAAAGTTAATATAGCTTTTGTTAAAATATAGATATGAATACATAGGCATTCGGTGCAGAAGTGTTAGCCAGATTCTTAATTATGATTTCAATCTTACAGGGTCCATTGTTCGACCGACTGCGTCGGTCTAATCCTGGAATATTCGCAAAATTGATACCAATTGGTGGTGACATTATGGAAGAAGGTTTGGGCCTCAATCAACTGGATATGCAAACTATTTGTGATGAAGTTTCTATCGGTAAGTTAATGGAGAAAGCACTTCGCCAGACTTAATATCACAACCATTCATTTCAGTATTCCACTGTGCGGCAACCGTGAAGTTTGATGAAGCCTTACGAATATCTGTAGAAATGAATGTTCTGGGGACACAGCGACTTGTCGCTCTTTGTCATATGATTAAAAATTTACTTGTAAGTCTTCAGATGTCTCATTCTCGTGTTTGTCTGGTATAAGTTTATCTGGTTTTTAGACATATCTGTTGCAGGTACTGGTTCATGTCAGTACAGCATATGCAAACTGTGACAAATCAAAGATATTAGAGATAATTTATCCCCCTCCTGTGCCACCAAATAAACTTTTCGAGGCTATCGACTGGATGGATGATGTGGTAATTGATGCTATTACGCCACATTTGCTTGGTAAAAGGCCGAACACGTACACTCTAACAAAAGCTCTTGCTGAAGTTCGTTTATCTCAGACATGTATAATATATAAGCTTCATAGTTTTTCCAATACATAAATATACGAAGGTGAGGAATATACGAAGGTATATCAAGGTGAGGAATATACGAAGGTACATAAATATACGAAGGTATATCAAGATGATGCGGAAGATATTTAGTAAGTTATGTATGCAGCATTCAGGGGATAAGTGTGATAAAGCTTGGATATATTGTTGAAGCGTCTCTTTGAGCTAATTATTGGTAATGCAATTCGAATTTAACTGAAGTGGATAATTTGATTTGCAAATTTTGTCTCCAAAAGTTGAGGTTTATACGGCAATATTTGTTTAAATTTATCAATTTTGGTAATGCAATGGAGTCATTTAAAAGAAAAAAAAAAAAAAAAATCGGAGGTATTTGTGGAAATATTTTTTTTTTGAGGTTTTGGTTATGTTAACCATTGGAGATTTGGATTTTATAAATGAATATTTCGATGCGACTTAAGAGAGTAGGAATGATTTTAAGTTATAAATATTTGATGTTGATATTGTCAGAACTAGCAATATCAGTATTAAATTTGCTGATACTCAGTACTCATGCTTCAGCTGGTACTCATTTTTGGTCAGTTTGTCTTTTCTTTAGGTGCAGCTGATGGAAGATGCAAGGCGGTTACCGGTAATTATTGTGAGACCGTCAATAATAGGAGCCATGTGGCGAGATCCCCTTCCTGGTTGGACAGATAATTACAATGGACCAACAGGAATTTTTGCTGCTGTGGGTTTCATTTCGCTAATAACAGGAATCGATCAGCGTCACCTTGTTTCCCCTGGATTTTGCTGTTCTGGTGGAATTGATAAATTTCTCATTTCATCCATTTCTATACCCATCTGTGCTAGTTAAAAACATTATTGTCATCTTACTGTTAAGTTTATCCGATTTTGAGGCATCTATGCAATCTGAATTTTATTTCTAAGAGAGGTGTGATATTTGGTTTTGCAGTCGATATGACGTTAAGCCCACTTTGCAAATGGGAACAGGTTGTGTTTTATAGTGCGGCAAAGGTGTACTGACAAACATGTGTGGTAGCAGCTCAGCGAAAGCGGACATAATACCAGTCGATATTGTTTCGAACTTGATGATCGTTGCTGCAGCCCACAGAACTTACACCGAGTAATGTTTTCATATGATGTTTCGTCAGTCACACTGTTACCAAGAATTTCCTACCTTAATGAAAAATGGAACTATGTAAATGTTTAGGTATGAATCGATACCGGTAATACACTGCTGCTCAGGAGCTTTAAATCCCATTCAGTGGGATTTTATTGTTAATTTCATCGAGCACTTTTTTCGCACTTATCCGCTGAACGAATGCTATCGCATTCCATCAACTCATTTTCATTCCTCTAGATTTCTGTTCGAATTCAATTTTTATCTGAAGCACATGGGCCCCGCTTATCTTATCGATCTTCTGAATACGTTCTGGGGTCCAAAAATAAGGTAACTTTCTTAACAAAAATCTCCTTTTTGCTTATATCACTTCTTTTTGTTGCTTACTTTTTTGCAGATTTACTCGTGTCTACCAGAAAGTTTTGAGACTAGTTGAAACGCTTCATTATTTTACAACTCGAGGTTGGGATTTTGATTCCAAAAGTCTCATCGAATTGTGGGAAACAACTTCAGAAGAGGATAAAAAAGTTAGTTTACCATATTCTTACATGTTTTATGTCTTATTGTGCCTTTCCATGATTAATTTTTTTGCTAATTATTGCTGGAAATGGTGTTTAATCCTTTGAAGAATTATGCTGGTTCTATTTGCATTTCCCTATCATTATACAGTGAGATCTACTACATTTTTCGACCTGCAGTGAACAAGAACACATAATTTTTAAAAGTTTTGTATACTTTTTGTCACGCAATTGCTCGTCACTTTACAGATATTCAATTTTGATATACGACAGTTAGATTGGAATTCGTACCTGTTCGATTACCTTATGGGCGTTAAACGATATGTGGTTAAAGATAGATTGGAAGAACTTCCAAAAGCAAGACGAAATCTTTCTTGGTATCCAAGCCCTAAAACTATTATTTTCTTCGGTTTATAAATGTTTTATATATATATATATATATATTTATATTTATTTATTTATTTTCAGGCTGAAGATATATGCTGCAGTTTTCAACGCTTTAATTTGGTGGATTTCTGTACGTATATTTGCAAGGTTAATTTACCCCACTATTTCTTCTATTTCATGAAGAGAGAGAAGAAAAAATGGTACTCATTAGCAGGAGAGGAATTGTCTGTCCAGTCATTGATATATCTAGTTATTATGTGTTTAACTGAAATGTCATTTGAGTGACATACATTCTGTTGCAGTTACCTGCTGGTATCGTAATTTTTCTCACCAAAATTATATTTTCAGACAGCGTTCTAGAAGATACCGTTGGTTTAGTGGAAGTATTGGGTTTTTGTTGACATACATTTGGTCAAATTACAATTTTCGCCCACCAGTTCGTTTGAAAAGCCTTGAAGAATACAAGCAAAGAGCAACTTTTTAAGTGAAACATTATATTTAGCTGTTGAGCCACTGTGGCAGGGATAGTTTTTGAATTGAACACACAATAAATCAGCTTGTGTTTCACTTGTTGATTTGTTGCAAGGTTGTTCATTTGTTTGAATTATTGAATACTCCTGGCTATGAACATGCTCCCTGGCTCTCTTATGTTGCTCCCTGGCTCTCTTATGTTTGTAAGCTAGACGACATTTATGTTCTACGACTGTTATCAATGTATTGTAGAAAGGATCGCCCAATTTCAAAAGTCTTTTATTAATGAAATTTAATACTTGTTCTCGTTATAAACAGTGTACTAAGTTCATTGAAAGCTTTTTCATATATTTGTGATATCCACAGACGAGTGCACTGTATATAAGGTAAAGTGTTACATGCAAAAACTGAAGTGCTGATGTAATTAAAGCGTGTGATTTACTGCGAATCTTTAAATCTAGTTGTAAAATGGTAATTTCTGATTTAAGTAGTGATGTTCTAGAACTGACATTCCCACTCACATCATCTTTCCTGTTCTCATATTCTCTTAATTCTTCATATACGTTTGCTCTAGATTTCATTATTTCGGTCCTGCTTATTCTGGTTGTATGGGAACGCGCACACAAAGTTCACTGCCTCTGAATGTTATTGGTTGTTTTTATAATCCAGAAGACTGTCCAAGTGTCTAGAATTTCTTCAGTGACATTTTAGAAAGCTAACCGAATATACACAGTGAAAGTATATAAGACCAGTCCAAAAGGCACTGCAAAATATCGATGAGATTAATCGCTGTTTTGATTGGCTCTGCTTCAGATACATTTATAAAAGCATTTTTTTTTTTTTTTTTTTCTTTTGGAATGTAGTTGCTTCTTAATGCTAAAGTCGAGGTCATCGTACTGAGAAATCATCGTTTCATCTTAAAATTATGTCCATTATAAAACTATGAGTCGTTGAACTGCGTTTTGCATTGAGGCTTTGTATGTTGAAGTGTTCTCTTCCATACCCCTTTTACAGTGATATAAAATGAGCATGAAGTTGTGAAGAGATTTGTGTCAAACAGTGACTCGAGTTCCGCTACAGAATGGGTGTAGATCATGTGCATATAGTTCTGCATGTTAGTTGGGAGTCTGTATGTTAGGAGAGTGAAGATGTATTTAGTTCATTATTCATCGCAAGTTTCACCTATTGATTGTACAGTGATGAGGATGAAAGTAAGGCTAACGGAAAGTATCACTTCTGGTCCGAGATAGTGCGTTACGGTTGTTAAAATTTCGTCTTTTGTTTGAGTAACGTCATAATTACTACAACCGCGAAGACTTGCTGTCGATTAAGCACTGGTGTTGGTACAGCTGTTGGTGTAGACGGAAGAAAAATACTGCACCAGCATAACCAAAACTCCACTAAGTACAGGCTGCTTTGATTGGTATGTCCTCTCAAGCCTTTGCCCGGCTATAGATCAAACGAAGAAGGTTACGGTAATTTCGAGGGAAGGACTCGTGTCTTACGGTACCGATTTAATGGCGTGAAATCGTTTCTTTGACGGTAGTTGTTCTACGGCTAGTGAAATTGCACTGTTGCTATACTTTTTGGTTACGTGGTACAGTGGGATTGAGTTGAAAGGAAGCAGTCAAACCAAGATCAAGGAGTAGTTAGTTGCTGTGGATGACTAGCTTTTAAAGGTATGCATTTCGAGAACGATATGAACTCCTCATGCGTTACATGGTTAAAACATGTGCGAGAAATATGTGTCCGAGTGATGATTCCTTTCAAGAATTTAGAAGCAACGATTTGGTTGTAAGAACTAGAGCTTGCAACCTTCAGAATAAATGTTTAAGAAGCATGACGATCAAGTGGTGTTCTTACGGAACATTAAAAAAAATAAAGCGATAGATAAAGAGGGAAGATAGGCATCACGAACAATTCGCTACAAGCAAAAAAAAATGAATTATTCCTCGACTCCATGTCAAGCTGTAACATTCTCTCTATTTTATTTTTCTTTTTTTCTGTTTCGTGTCCTTGTAATTTATGGTTATCAGAGTACTAAAGGACTTAGGGGATGTTTTCAGTATGAGGACACTCACGTCGTTGATCGAAGTGATTTTGTTGTTTTGTGTTTAGGGAGAAAGAGAACACGTTGTATATTCTTATCATGTCTCCTTATTAGCATAAGTATTTGCGTTGATTTTAAGAATCACTGTATGTCGCGAATATTTTATCATTAATCATTGCCATTTCATTTTATTTTTCTAACTTAATATGTGAAGAAGTTATTAGGACAAAAGTAACAAAAGTAAATCAGCCAGTGGACAGAGTGATACGACAACTCATCTCTTGAACTTCCTTCGGGTGATTTAGACAAAGCTATATTTGGTATGGAATCGGGTAAAATGAAGAACTGGAATGTTAAGAGATGAATATGTTAATGCAGTTGCCTTATTCATTCCTTTTGTCAGCTGTTTGCAGGGAACGTTACTCTCACGTGCATTTCTTGCCTACCTTTTCTGTTTTAACAGGCAAGACAGGTTTTTTTGGCTTGGTTGAGAAGACTAAAGCTCTGTTAACATGTTGTAAACAAGATTGTTAGCTATAAAATAAGATCTTTCAGATGATGTCTTTAAAACCAAAATCAGATTTTATAAATCGTCGTCAAGAATGAGCTGTGCAGGACAAATCATATACATTATAATCAACAGCTGGGTTGTATACCTGCATGCACAACTTTCTATCGTTATAAAATCGTTGTAAAAAAAATGAATAGTTATTGTTACTTCCTACCTGATATTACTGATAACAAAAAATTGCTCGAAATTTCAATTTTTATTCTCGTTGTGATTAATTAATTTATCATCGTTAATTATAATTTATTTTCATTACCCAAGTAATTTACCACATTTTACTCACTTCTTAATGAAAAAATTCCCGGAATTATAATTACTCACTTGTTTGATGAAATAATTTAATCATTTTTATCCTCTGCCTGTCCTATTTTTACTTTCGAATGAGTAGCTGAATTACTAAAAATAGTTGGGCGATCAGTAATCACTAGGTCTTGGAATCGAGCACTTCACTTAGTGTAAATTGTGCAGGGAAGTTGATGCGAGTCAAAAGAAGGTTATTGAAGGTTGCAGGAAGCCGTTGCTATGCCAAGTTTTTCCGGACAACCACAACAACGTGCAGCTGTCATACGTATGGTCCAGTGGACGAAGATGATACAACGATTATATTATCTGCAATATTCGGATCGTTATTTATTAGCGAAGTTAAACCATAGAATATATTATAGTTGTGTAGTTTATCTGTAGCTTTTTCTATTTGCTGAATAGGCACACAATTAATGTCGCTGCTTATATTTGTAGTGAAAGAGATGTTCTTTCTTAGATTTTATTTTTATATGGACTCCAGTACAGTTCTGATCTATGCCCGTCACTAATCGCTAGTGAATATATTCATCTATTTTTGTTTAGCAAATTTGTAGTGAGATGATCAGTTTTTAGCAAATGGAAGGATTAGGTGCTAATGTGGAGCTATGCGACATTGGAAAGCAGACATTATCTGATGGTTCCATAATCAAGTTCCCTCCAGTTTTGTTCGGTACCCCTGGCAATGATAAGGCCAAAAAAACACTTCTCATTGATGGTCATTTGAATATACAACCTGCTGAAAAGTTGGAAATACAGAATCTTTCAGTCTTGTTGAATAGGTGCATAATATACTGTTTATAATTGCAACTTCACGGTCAGCGCAGTTCCTTACCATTTCACATTTAGAGATAAATTTAGTGGTTACTTCACATGAATGAAATAGTCGTCACAGTAATGAGTCTTTCGAGAAAAGCATAATATATCTTGGAAATTTCGAAGACTGTTGTGAGACCATTGTGATAAATTATCTGTCGTGACATGATCCCATAATTCTTAGGTTGTGTAAAGAAAAACTATATATGAAATTGCTTTCAGGGTGGGGAATTATGTGAATGTGGCTCAACCGACGACAAAGGACCAGTAGTTGCATGGATAAATGCACTGGAAACGTTGTATAAATCTGAAATCCCAATACGAGTAAATATAAAGGTATAATTTGAGCAGTTTATTATAATTGAATAGTAGGTAGTCATGGAATTCAGACTACGGATATACGAATATTAATCATTGAATTGTCATTGTTACGATTTCTTTTTCATATTAAATGTGTTATAAACGTGATGCGGATAATAACAGGAGTTAATTCATATTTATAGGAAGTTATTGGGTGATATAAATTGCAATATAGAACACTACTGCTCAACACATGTGAACACTAGTGTTGTAGTTGCTTTAAAGAGGTGAATTCAGAATGGTCTCAGAAGTTTTTATTGATTTTATCCGAGATCAGTATGCCTCTAAAAGCGTGAATTAAGGAAGGAAGACGTACCACGTTCGAGCATATATTACCATCGAAAAAGCAGTATTGAGTGTTGTAGACTCCATTTATGCATTCTACTGATTTGAAGTTCTGTTTCGAAGCAATGGAAGAAAGTGGCTCATTAGGACTGGAAGAAATATTAGAGAACAAGGACACTTTCCTGAATAATTTCAACTTCACTTGTATATCTGATAGCTATTGGCTTGGCAAAACCAAGCCTTGCATTTCGTACGACTTGAGGTGTCCAGATTGATTTTTGACATGACACATTGTAGTATTAAAATCATTGCAACTTTTATATTTCTTTATGGCCCTTATTTCACCCCACTTATTTATGCATCTACGTGAACACTTAGCTATGCTTAACTGTTTTTCATAGACCTAATAGAAGAGTGACGATATCCTTTATTAATCTCTGTTACCTCTTGATTTCGTTATTTATGCGCTGTGCTTAGGAGTTCTTACTACTATTTCATCGAGATAATTGATTACAGGCCGGACTTACATAGCGGCATATTCGGAGGCTCAGTGTAAGTTCATTTTTGACTATTAATCTAAATGCATTATGGACATATATGATCCAAGGGATTTTCTGTATTGACATCATAGAAATATTTTTATCCTTATCAAATGAAAAAAAAAATCTGTGATTTATACCATTACTTGTTGAAAATATTCCATTAAATTATCGTAATATGTAGTTTATCCCGTCACTGCCATATATTTTAGGTTTTCTTTGAACTTATTGTTGACCGGTTGGCACAAACGAATAGTCGGAATAAACTTTATTTTAACGACATTATAAGAATTACGAGATAATATCAAACATAATACCACAAGTAGTTAAGTGCAGGGAAATTTGGCTCAGATTAGCTGAATGTTGTTGTTGAGTAGAGATGAATGAGATGTACAGGGAGTGCTGGAACGAACCGAATTAAAGCTTGCTATCGCTAAAGATTCCAAACAAAGGATTTAACTTACATAGTGTGGGCATTAGTTTGCAACAGTAGACTTTTACAAATGAGTAGACTGAAAATCAGATATAATGATTTATTTAGAACATTCCGGCAATGCACGAGGCTTCCCTTACAACATTGCAGCAATTCACATAAGATTGCTAAGCATAAGTTGGAAGATCTTTGCAACATATCGATATTGTACATAAGCTTATTTACAGTTTAAAGGATACCTAATTAACTAATTCTTAAAGGATAAGAATTAGGTAATTATTTATTACATCTTATAGATTTGTCACAAATTTATTTCGATGTGCTGTAAAATTTCGGTTTTTCCGATATCATTTAAATAGTTAACGAAGATCATGTAATCATGTAACGCAGACCATGTAAAAGGTACTATTTGTTCTAGATACGAGCCAATGGCAGATTTAGTTTGGGTGATTAGTCAGTTAACGGATGTGGAGGGAAACATCTTGATTCAAGATATTATGAATTTGGTGACTCCAGTAACGAATGAAGAAAGGAAATTGTACGAAACCCTTGATTTCGGTGTGATACGTATTATTTATTGCCACTGTGGTATGAGACTAAATCATTTCCTCATTGTTCAGGAGGAATATCGTGCCGATATTGGTGCCATCAAATTATTAAGCGATTCAAAAGAAAAAATACTGATGAAACGATGGAGATATCTTACTCTTTCACTACATGGTGCATTTCTTGACTGCCAACTTTTATCTTTATAACTGATCTATATTATTAGTTACAGCTATATCTATAATCATATAAGTTTCATGAGCAATGATCAGTAACATGCTTGTGTTGCTTTTTTTGTACTATGATTTAATGGTGGTACAACGAGTTACGCGTTTTATATATTTTTAAATTGTGTTCTATTTATTAAAGGAATCGTAGGAGCATCTAGTGGCGAAGATGCGAAATGGTCATTCCTGCCAAAGTAACTGGAAAGTTCAGCATTCGACTTGTGCCAAAGATGAAGCCAGCGAAAGTGAACAGAGTTGTTTGACAGCATTTGAACGCATTACGGAAGATTAGAATTTCTCTCCCAATCACTTCGAGTAAATGGTTTAGTCGTTACCTGCAAGCTTTGCTGCTTTGTAGTTATTATGAATAAAGGAGATCATTTCAGAATAAAGAATAAAGCCACTTCATTCTGGTGTTTATTGGTTATCTGACTTCAAGGATTCTCCTATCAGTATGCAGCAAGAGCTATCTAGAAAGGTAAATCCTTTTCCTTTTTTCACTCACCAAATTTTCACTGCTGTCTTACAACTGCATTTTTAGTGTGTGGTATAGCACCGGATTACATCCGAGAAGGTGATAGCATACCAGTTACCAAAATATTTCAATAGATGACCAGAAGCAGCGTACTTCTATTACCCATCAGATCATCAGATGACATGGCCTACTCGCAGAACGAAAAAATAAATTTGGTGAATTATATGGATGGCATCAAATTGTTAGGGGCTTACATCCTTGAGCTATGCTCTTTATGAAGTAGTAATTTCTTTCTCAGGAAGAGGTCAATTTCACCATTGACCAGTTTTTCATATATGGAAGCTGGTGGGACACTTCTTCCTATTTATGACAACTTGCACTATTGCAATGAAAAATTTGATTATAATGTGTATTATTGTTTTTTTTTTTTTGATTATAATACATAAGTATTACTTGGCAGTTCATGTGTCGTAGTATGTTACTTCATCATGATGGAATAAATAATGGATACTTCCAACAGTTATCAAGTAGTCATTAGACAAAAATTCTGAGCGAATGGCTTAATTCGTAAACGGAAAAAGAATGCTAGTACTTCGGGATACACTGTTTTGCTTCGTAATGCTACAATGAGCCACACTTATTTTTGTTAGCTCTTCAGCACAGTTAAAAACCGAATAACCTTGAAATGCTCGGTCATTAGAATTGTTTGCATTGCTCACATTTGGGATTGCTCGTATGACATAGTGAAGAAACATTGTTCGGCCATAGAAATTGTAAATATAGAAATATGAGTCATTTTTGGAAAAAGCATCACTAAAACGTTTTTATGAAACAAACTGAAGTAGAATCTCAGCGTCTTGTTTCCACATTTATTATTTAGTAAGACTTATCTCTGAAGATTTTCAAATATTTCGTCACTTCACTCCGTACAACTTACAGGATTATGCTTCAACGTTTAGTGGTCAAATTTCTCTTTAGTGAGTTGTCTTAGGTTGGTTATCTTTGTAAAGAACTTAGGTAAATTCTCACAATTTTATTGTGGATGGGTTTTCTGTCATCATCAGTTAATGAAATTGACTTGCCTTCATAGGTGCAGTTGACAGATCTTCGACCAAAACTTTTTAAGCACCTTTCTGTTGTGCTTTAGACTCAGCATGTAAAAACGGTAGGCCTGTATCTGTTTTACAAGGATGAAATGTACGACGTTATCCTAAAGCTAAGGCTAAGATCGTAAGGCTGGAATAATCGTAAAAATGTGTATATGTACAAACCTTTCAAGCAATTTTCACTTTTGAAATTCGGTACGATAGTTCAAGTCTTGCAGATGTCCAGTTCCAAGGAATTTTTTTCTTCTTTGCTTTTACAACAAAGACCCATTTACAACTCCACTACTGACCATGGCTGATAGGAACTAGAAAAACGTAATTCACAGAGCTCCGTTCCAGTGAATTCCAACTGTCTTCTTATGGAATGTTCCACCACACACCAGTGTACAAGAAGGGATAACAGACCCTGATTGGCAATAGGATGGATGTTTTCGCAACGGACTGTTGTAGTGAGTCGTAAGTTTATCGTTTGTTTGCACTTTTGTTGAAGCAATAGGAAGTGTCATTAGTTCGAAAGGTTTTGGAGATTTTCACCTGTGGGTAGGTGACGGGAGTTATATCGCATCTTATGCAGCTATTATGAATTTTGAGATTGCGGGAAACTGGAATATAGGTCCCAAGACGTTATGAAGTATAACAGTTTTACATTTTCAAAGAGTAATGCAATGAATCTTAATAAGAAACGTGAACTGATAACTCTTCTTCCTCTGTTTTGCACTGAAGAAATGAAAATGAAGAGGTTAGCAGAAATGAGACATCTGCAAGAAATTAAGAACAGTATCGTTTGTTGATATCGTTTTGTCTAAAAAAGCAATGAGATTAAAACGGTAGTTTAATAGGGTTGTAATGGCTCGCTATTTGGATTCTAAATATATGAATTTTCAGTTTTGTCATGAATATGGGGGAGGTAGTACGAACTATAGATGTCGAGACGGATGTCCCTGATTTCAGTTCGCTAATGCTTAATCGAACTTCGTTGAACGCATTAGCTAAAGCTGGTTTCATCAAGCCATCTCCAGTACAAGCTCAAGCTATCCCATTTGGCATGCTTGGACTTGGTAGTTCATTTCGTGTGCAAAATTTTCTGTAGTAATAATAATTCTGTCAAGTTCCTAGACATTTCCACTTTTTCGCTTCAAAATTTGGCTGGAGATAATTAAAGCTCACTGCAGATTTGCTCGTACAAGCAAAATCCGGAACTGGAAAAACAATGGTTTTTTCTTTGTTGGCTGTAGAAAACCTGAATGCTCAGTTTGGGCGTCCACAAGTGTTGATCGTAGCTCCAACTCGTGAAATTGCTTCACAAATAGTCTCTTATATCAGAATGCTTGCTCCTTCTGTGATCCATGTGGGGTAATCTTTCTCACATAATTGCTTTTTTGACTAGTAAGTTACGCATCACGTAATTCTTGGGTTGTTATTAGGATGTTTGTTGGTGGAAATGAGAAGGGCGTTGCGGAAGATATTCAAAAACTCAGGAAAAGTATTCACATTGTTGTTGGAACAACAGGCCGTCTTTGCCATCTTGTTCGAATCAACGCATTGCGGTTATCCCATGTACGGTTGTTTGTTCTGGACGAGGCTGATAAGCTTATGGAAGACAGTTTTCAGAAAGAAATCAAGTTAGTTTGCTGAAACCAGTTGAAATTATCATGAAGTAAATAAAAATTGGAAAGATTTGTAATTTTTAGCTGTTGGACGATTTTGATTTTGTTGCATCAAATCACAAAGCGAGAGAACTGCAGCATTTCATTGTGTCTTTCTTGCCTGTTAAATATAATTTCATTTAGTTATCTGTTCTCTACACTGCCACCGGAAAAGCAAATAGCTGTGTTCTCAGCTACTTATCCATATAGGCTGGATACAACTCTTATGCACTACATGAGAGGTTTATTCATTACTTATTTTTATATAGTGAACAAAACTGGTCATTTATCACCAATCCATAATGTGCATTATGGTGACATACCCATTTATTAGGCGTGACCATAAATCTACCTCGATGCTGCAGTCAATACATTCCCCAGTTTGTTCACTGAATAGGCAGTGTTCCAGCAACGTCACTTTGATGAGCCTGTATTTCTGGGTTTCCTAAAAAATTTAGAATTATGTAATATTGTTTTTGGACTTTGAATATGATTCCAGTCATAACTTATTGTCATCCTACGGCATCAAAATCGAACTTTGGGAAGGATTTTGCAAAAAAAAATTTGAGCTGTGAAAATTTGATTTCTTGGTCTTCAATATGTTTCAGATTTCTTTATCGTTATTTCTTTTTTTAAGTCTTTTGTATCAGGATAATTATCCTACAGATGTACACCTGGTGCGTGTGGATAAAGATGCACAGTTACTTGGTGTCAAACAGTACGTGATTGTTGCTCGCAATGGAACCAGGAAAATGAACGTTTTGCTGCGCTTATTGGTTCACCTTCGTTATGGTCAATGTATCGTCTTTGTCAATGATCATAAAAATTGAGTTCTACAATGTATTTGTGATGTGCTTTCAAAAGAATTGAAAATAATGTAGTTAATATGTTTGTTGGTGGCATTTAAAAAGGAAAAAATTGCTGCATTGAAGCTTTATTTCAGATGTGAGGAGCTTTGTGCAGATTTACAACGAGCAAAATTTGATGCGGTTAGCATTTCTGGTAGTATGCCACAAACTGATCGTACAAAAGCGATACGGAGACTCAAAAACTGCTTAGTTAAATTACTCATTTCAACCGATCTTGTAAGTTTCTCAAATCATCGATCTTAAATGTTTCTTTTTCTGCGCAACCTCCTTTGCTATTTGGTCACAGTGCTTCACTTTTCATTTTTTTTTTTTTGACTTAATCACATAGTAACTTTTGCAGCTGGAGTTTTTCTGCAATTTATTGTTTTAGACAGCACGAGGAATTGATGCTCCAGGCGTCAATATTGTGGTCAACTATGGAAGTCCACTTATATTAGCCACTTATTTGCATCGAATTGGGCGTGCTGGACGTTTTGGTATTATCAAGTTTAAAGTTGCAAAAAATTATGTTGCAAATTTCATTGTAGTTTTGTTTTTGTCATAAATAAATATGTTAAATATATATTCTTTAGGTACACAAGGTGCTGCTTTTACAATTATCAATAGTGATAAAGAGCTGAAGTTGTTCAGTGATTTCGTTGTCGAGGGAAAACTTCGAACTAAGCTATTACGAGCAAGAGAGGAGTGGCCTAGCAATCTCATCTATGACGATGGATTTTTTAACAGTTCTGAAGACTTCCGTGTAAGTGTTGAATAAATTGGTATAGTTTCGTAATGCAAATGCGTTCTGTTTTTTCGGGATTGAGTTTACGTTCATTTGGAATTGAATTTACGTTCTCGTTATGTCTACTGATATAAGTGATGTCAAATACTGATTGTAACACTTCTCTTGTAGCCCTACACAACAAGGAATTGGCATAGTCAGCAAAGTTATGATGTTGAAAGGGGTGAGGGAAACGTATCCGAATTCATCGGGATTGGTTCAGACTTGCGAGAATGTGAAAAAGAATCTAATTTCTATGGAGACACGACCTCATTGCATCATAAGTCGGAGAAGCGCATCTATTCCAGTCAAGATTTTTACAACATATGTAGGAGTATGACGAATAATGAAATCCCTGATGTACTTTTAAAGAATTTGATTGCATTGAAGGTCATTTATTTATTCATTTCTTTGTAGATTTGAACTTGCCAGCAAGTGAACTGATTCAAATTAATTGCGAGATTGTAGCATAGAGTGGTTCTGCTTTGGCAGTAATAACTTTAGCATTCTCAAATGGATAAGGCTGTATTGGATTTGGTTAATAAAGAAAGAAACTGATAAGAGCTGTCGAAATTTTAACTATTAGGTACACTACGGGATATGAAACTTGCTAAATGAACTGTTTTTTGTGAGTTTTTTTGATGGCATACTCGTCATACTCCTACATGAGTTGTAACCGTAAAGCTTTTTTCAGATACGATCACCATATAACTTCGATTTAACGCGAAAAAATACTCTGATGGTGTTACGAGTGGGTACTGTAAATAAAAACAGTCAGAACATAAATAATCATGAAAAATCTTGTCACAAAAAACCTGTTTGCTTGCTAAATAACAAAACAGATCTCAATGTGGACATTAGCATACCAAAACATGGTATGAATTGCAGAAAGAAAAGGTATTTAAGGAATCAGATTCTTGCTATTCGAAATGTGTTGTGCGATGAGGAATGGTTGCGGTACGCCAGTCTTCGTTTCGGTTCAACTGTGCGATATGAACCGTTTTTGATTTGTAGATTTAATGAAGTAAGTTATGGAGTAAAATTGTTGAAATCACACTACTCGACATATACTATAGCCTTAATGAACAATATTATTCATTTAAAAAGGAGAAAATAAGGAAAATATGCATCAGGCAAAACTAAGTGGTTCAGCGACGGATTATGTTTGTTTTTCTGATTTCAAGACACTTGAATTTATCAGTCTTTCGAAATATGAACCAGATTTATTGAGTTTTAGCGTATCAAAACAGGGTTTTTAGCTTACGCCTAAATAGACTGTAAATTGAATTTTTTGATTTGGTCAAATAAGTTTCACTGAGCATTCGTTTTTCCGAGAATTTTCTTCAGGTAACACTGTTCGAAAAAGCCGTCTTTTATATAATTCTGTTTTTTCGTTACCGGATAGGATGCATTTTTAACATACATTGAACTGCATTTTTGAAGGCTGTGACTACAACTTCCTAAAATTCCAATCAGCAGTAGCGCTGTCGCCTTGTTTTCCTTTGAAAAAAAATTTCTGCACTGAAGAATATTAGAGGTTTAAGAAGTTTGAAATACTGCATGTATTTGACTTCCAGTTATATTTCTCAAACAAGGCGACGTATTTAGAGAATTGTGGAAAAAAATCTCTTTCTTCATTTGAATAATTTATATTTATGAATGATTTACTTAATTTACAGGGAATTCCAGTTGATCGATCGGACGAAAAATATGTGAGGAAACCCAGTTTGATAGGAAGTCATAATTTGGAAGAACTGAATCCAAAACGAGGCGAGGGACATCAGCGGAAAAAAGTTCTAATTCCATTTTTTTTTTTCAATTTTTGTTTTCTGTTCATTCCTTCTTTGTTCAGTTTCCAGCGAATAAACTTAGTAGTTAGAAATTATCATCCGACGTTCGTAATCCGACGTTCGAAATGTTTCATTCACTAATTTTCGTTTGTATATTTTGTACTATCGGAATTTATAATTTCATATTCATTGAGCTAAAAGCATTTAGAATGGTAAAAAATACGAAACCTCCGAAGAATTGAAAGCGAAACTTGCGAAGGTTAAGTCAAAGTTCAATTATGAGTTGGTTTTGGGATTGCGTAGAATGAAAGAATGTATGACAACAACCGAAGTAGCAGAAATGTAGGCTTTTTCTATGCCATTTCAGCCAAATTTTATTTTATACTTATTTTGCACCTGAAAAGGTTTGAAGAAATTTGAGGAATTCAACTTTTCTAAGTATGCTATATATTATTTTATTTTATAGTTCCAATCCTTCGTGTTTTGTGGTAGTTGAAATCCGTGCACAAATTACTGCGAGAATAATAATTCGATTATTCTATAGATGTTCCATGGCAAGCCAGATTGAACAGAGAAAACTGACTGAGACAAGTAGTACTCAAACTGATGGACAGTCATTTCATGAAGATAGAAGCGTTGATCGTTTGAATGATTATTGTTGCTCTGGGAGATATATGTGCAGAGAAATAGACCACTTTGCACGGTATATAAAACACATGCGTGGGTTCAAATTTTAAAAGCAATCAATAGTTTTATGTTAAGGTTTTGGTATTTTTATTGTTTGCAGTCTTCTTTGTTTTTGGAAATTATTGGTTGGAATGGCGTATGTGAAATTTTATTACAATGTTGTTTATAATGTTACTGAGAATATTATTTATAATATTTTCGAGACTATTATTCGTTTGGACTCTCCAGATTGTTGAAGTATGAGTTGGTTGAAAATGGGTTTTTTTCAGCTTTCTGGAAGTAGATACTACTGGAAATTGGTTCGAGCATATACACAAGTATAATTTCTAGTATAAATGTATTCCAAGTTTTCTTTATTTCACTTTAAACTGTGAAAAATCTCATGTATCTTTAATTTTAGTATGTTGGTTCTTGAAAGTGCATCACTGCTTCTTTGTAAATATTACTTAGTTGTATCGGAATTATATCTGAATCTAACTTCGCTGCAGTGCTGAAGTATTAAATGGATGGATCACTCAGTGTCATCTTTGGTTATCCTTACCAAAATTTTGTATAACTTTATGGATTGTTTCCTTTATTATTATTGATGTTTTCGAATCTGCAGAAATCACGAAGAATTTCATACCAAATGCCATAAGTTAAAATGACAAATTTTAAGGATTACCATCTGTGCTTCTATGAAGTCTGTGAAGTATTCTTCATTTGCCACCAAATTATACAGTATTTCAATTCAAAAGCCTCTGGTCCTAATTTTTTTAAACAGACGAGTAATTTTCACAATCCTGATATCACTGATAACTGTTTTGTTGGTTGGTATGTGCTAGCGCTGTTACTGCTAACCGAGTTTCCTGATGTTTTGTTATTGATTATACAGATCATCATGCGTATGCATAATCAAATGTTTTATAATGCTAATTTCAGGAATATTATTGCATTTCAGCTCCTCTTTTTGTTCCAGAATTTGAACTTGTAGTATTCATTACTTATGCAAATATCTGTGTAGTTTGAAATGCATATGGCATATTATATTATATGCGTTGATTTATGTTTTTTCTTTTTTTTCACTTATTACGTGTTACATTTGTGCTTTTCTTGCAGTTTATGGTGAATCTGTTTAATAGGACTTTTCGTAATGTTGTCATTGCTATAGAAAATTCTCTGTACATGTTTACCTACTGACGTTTCTATTAAGTTTATGCTGTTACGAATGAAATAGTACTGTTTACTGATTACATTTCTTAAGATAAAGTTTTTTTGTCCGGCAACATAATTCCAGATTTGAGCATAAAGTCGTAAATGAAAGATTGGTGTATAACTAGTTTCAAATTGAAGTGTCTGTGCTAGTGATAAAAAATAACTGCATGGGTAATGAATGCAACGGGAAGAACATCGTATGGTGTATCATTCAAGTATCACGGGATTGATTTTCCATAATGCGAAGTATATATATATGTAGTATAACAATTGAAAATATCAAGGTTCTTCCATCGGGTTAAGTGGGTCAGAACCTAAAGAATCGGATAGTGAAAATATAATTTTAGCCTTTATTATTCAGACTACGTTAAGTTTACATTGCTTTATTTAAAATTTCATGTATTTCATAACATCAGCTCTGATTCATCACATTAACTAGCATTATTTTGTTTGAAATTTATCTGCTTGACGAATTCGAAATTCCACTTTTCATCATATTGTAACCCTTCCTTTAAAAAACGCTTAGCAGATATGCCGTCGAAAACCTGAGTTCTCGACGGCATATCTGTTAAACAATTTTCTGCTGTAGCAGTTAGTTTTTATGGTGTATCATTTTGAAATGCATATGAGAGGAAGAAAAAAATAGTACTTAAAAATGCGAAGTAATTGATGATTTCAGTAAGCCACTAGGAATCAGACGCAGAGTTGAAGATTTTGATCCAAAACAACCAACGCAGGTGTTTCAACAAAAATAATGGCGAAGACACAACACAAACTGTTTAAAAGGAAAAATATTTCTGTTCAGAATGTACAAGTTTCTCAAGGACAAAAAAAATAAATTACCAGTGCTTATTAATTACTTTAATTTCTGAAACATTACTTGAGACTCATTTAATTTAAAAGTTTATTTTGTAATTCATCTAATAAAATTATTACTCATATGGTATTATGCATTAATTTTACGAATTAATAGTTCAAGAAGTTTTTATTTGTTCAACAACTGAAAAATGCAATAGTACAACTAAAAAACAACAACAATACGTTGGAATTCCCATGTGTTCCAAAAAAGAGTTTGCGGTAGGTTTGTTCATTGTAATTGGTGATCTGACGTAATTCATAGAAAGTAACTGATTAATTCCTATTGAACAGCTTATAGTTCTTTTATTAAAAACTGAATACTACAGACGAATTGCAAAGTTGTTCTGTCACACTTCGTTTTCATTTACTGATAGTCTGGGTAAAATAAAAACTTATGTGAAAAATCAACGCTATCTAATACATCGATTTTGAAAACATGAAGCTGTTCATTAATGATCACCAAAAAGTTCACTGAATATTTGAGTCTGTATGCCTAATATCATGCCATATTTATTTTTTATCATGACTTTATGAATCACTTCCGGAGAACGGCTTTGTTATTTATAATACTTCAGATACACAGTCACTTTCGAGAACTACGCCCTCGATCAAACATTGTTCAAATTAATGTTTTCCATACAATTATTTCTACCAATCAAACATTGTTCAAATTGGTGTTTTCCATACAATCGATTTTCGAATGATATAGGAAAGGTTACTTAACAGAATAAGCATAGGTTATAGCACAGCGCTATACTCTTTAAAAAGTTATCAAAATGACACTACTGAAAGCCTGCAATAGTTTTTAGCATACTTTTTCTTTTCCTCTCATAATCTATTCATACTTCATTAAGTTTTATTTAATTAATTTCCATTATTACTAAATATATAAAAACATAGATCTAATTATTAAGTGAGATTATATCACATCTCTTTTCCGAAAAAGTTAGTTCAAACTTTGCTTTATAAATTTATGAGATTTCACTACCAGTTATAGTAGGAAGTTAAATTAGTTTTAAGAAATCTGTTGAAAATCGAAATTCGCGTAAGTACTAAGCAAAAATCTGTGGTTACACTGAGATCATGTATGAAAATCTGAATTTCTCAGACAACAATGTTGCTTACCACCGAGGTCTCCTCTTAAATTCACCACCGCATTCTTTTCACTCCCACTTCGCCTTATTGACTTTTCTATCTTTTTCATCTTGTCCGCCATTACTCTGTAGACTTTCAACACTCCCTTGTAAAAAGTCAACTATAATTGTCACTCCCACAAGAAATTACGACTTACACCTCCTGCCTTTGCAGATTGCTTTTCTCACCGAAACTTCTGTAGCATCCACAAAGGATTTCTACTCGTTTTGAACAGTTTAAAGTTGTGTCAGATAACTGCTTTTTACAGAGTTCATTGCTGTTACTTACTATAAGTTTCCCTCTTCATGTGCCACTCTGCTTAACCCAGCCCCTAAGATTTAATTCTGTTCTAATTTTGAGGTTATTCGATTTTGACGTTAATTAGACCTCTCATAAGTGATGAGTAAATCTAATAAAAATCTGAAGTTGTACTAAATTGTATACGATCAAATCTGAATTCGTTTCAATCAGCAATACTGCTTACTATAAGTTTCCATATAAATTTGTTATTGCTCTCTTCCCACAATGTGAAGTTATTCAGTACTCGCTAACTACAGTTTCCTATTGCTATTAACCTGTGTATTGTTTACTTATCTAAGCTTTGCCATTCTACTTTTTCTCTCCACTCTGGAACGTATTACACCTGTCTTTTTGCTGGAGAAAATCTGGTTTCCTCGATGGAAAATATTACGAATACCGTGTTATAGGATATTTTTGGTTATTGGGTGAACTACAAGTTGTTTTTACAGAATAATGTAACTTCATAAATAAGTTTTTAAATAAGTTTTTATGTTTTTTTTTTTTTTTTTTTTTTTTTAGATAAGTTTTTTTAAAGCTTTTAAAATTGATATGTGAGGTAGGTAAAAGCAAATCATATGAAATGATTGATATTGAATATATTTTAATGCAGAGTGGATAGTGAAATCCGTTGACAACGAATAATAACAAACCACAAAATTTAACTGATATAATTCTATAAAATGTGAAGTTAATGTAATTTGCCTTATATCGGCAATCAAATACTCTGTTGGCCAACTTAAACACAAGAAAAAGAAGATTAGAAGAAAACACTTTACAAGTCAACTAGCTTGATGTGGTATTCATTTTTTTGATGTCCCAAATGTTTCTGAATTGATCTAAGATTATGCAGTGGTTGAATTTCTCTAAATCCTTTATAATTATTATTAAGACCTTTAGTCACAATGCGAGAAGTAATGTTCAAGATCGGTAAAGGATAGAACTGATGGAGGCGGAATTGCTAGGAATAAAGATCTGAATGGTCTTGCAACGACCTGTAAGGAATAAGAGTATCCTCATACAAGATTTCTATGATTTGAAAATGTAAAACTGGACTTCGAAAAGTAAAATGGCACATTACAAACTCCTTTATAGCAAAATCGGTTTTAAATTCAAGTCTGTACTTGTTTAGTGGAATTGTAGATAAGACCGTTTTATACAATTAAAAGTTATGCAGGATC
Organism: Brugia malayi; assembly: GCF_000002995.4. Classification (NCBI taxonomy): domain Eukaryota; kingdom Metazoa; phylum Nematoda; class Chromadorea; order Rhabditida; family Onchocercidae; genus Brugia; species Brugia malayi. Next base: position 8,293,905 of record NW_025062479.1, read on the forward strand.
TAATATATGCTCAACGATATTATATTGGGCGCACTATCCCCTATAATATTATCAATAAAGACTATTGATCAGATTATATTTTTGAATCCAACAGAGCACCGTGGCAAAAGAGCACCTCTTCGCTTCATATAAAACAATTTTGAAATTCCTGCATGTTGTAGAATGACATAACGCAATGTTTGATAATTTATTCATAGTTAACTGATGCTTGAGCTGTACTATATAACTAGTAAAAATTTATTCAAATTGATATCTAAAAAATTCGGAATTCGGAAATCTTTTGGCAAAATGATTGCTTTGTGACCATTAAAATTGGGTTATTTTTCTTTATTTAGTAGTGCATTTTTCTTTTCCTTATGTACAAATGTATATTTTACTAATCCGTGCATGGTTTTGGATGTGATATTTTAAGGGAGATCATATTTACCAGATCATATTTTTAAATCTTCTATAGTAATGTTCATCGGCTTCAAGGGTTAAGTAAATTTAATAGGTTCCCTTTTCTCTCGCTTCCCTTCTCTCTCTAATTCTTCATCCTTACATTAGTTTTTCGTAACCAAATTTTGTTTCAAGTAATTTTTAGAGCAAATTAATGCGAGAATTTCAGAAACTGCTGTCTAGCCAACCATGAAGTATTTGATAAATCTAGCCTCATCGGACGTCTTAACTCGATTAATTCGATGTGGTAGACCGTTGTTACTACCTTCGAAACTAGCCGGATGCTGTCTGCACGCAGTTGCTACTACACCTGCTGTGTTCTCCTTTAAGGTATGCATCGTTTAACTTGTTAATTAAGAAAATAGCAACTTAAGTTCATGAACAAGGAATATTTCTTCATCGGCGAATGCAACCAGCTGAAACAGTTTAGCACCGTGATTTGGAAGTTATCAAAGTAAGACGGGAGCGAATGCAGCAGAAACCAGAACCGGAAAGTGAACTGCTATTTGGTCATCAATTTTCAGATCATATGCTTGAGGTACATTTCAGGACTAATTTTATTAGGAAAAGTTTTAAATCTCATTTCTAATGATGCAACATAACTATATCAATTTGAGGGGAATTAAAATATTTGTATGTTTTTAAATAACGATTGTAGATAGAATGGACAGCAAAGAAAGGTTGGTCTCGACCTCTAATATGTCCAATTCATGACTTAGTAGTGCATCCCGCTGCAAAGGTTAGCATTTTCGATGTGAGAGTTGCAATTACGGATTCTGGGTATTAGTAATTCTGTAATGTGAAGTCCGTTTCTGAGCTGCTTTCCAGAGAAATTCAGAAGAAACGAATGAAAGATATGAAGTTCAAGAAATAATAGTAGTGGAGAGTAGTTACAACTTCGACTTTTTCTAGGTTTTCCACTATGCAGTTGAATTGTTCGAAGGTATGAAAGCATATAGATGTGATGACGATAAAATTAATTTGTTCCGTCCGGAAAAAAACATGGAGCGCATGTGCCGTTCCGCAGCTCGAGCTGCTCTGCCGGTCTCTTATTTGCACTTTTCTTTTCTCAAGCTCTACAGCTTGTTAAGCTTAGAAAAAGTTTTTTTTTAGAGCTAAGTTCAAGAGTAACATGAATTTTTAACTTCTTTTAAAAAAGAGAATTGTTGAGATAAAAATCAAATATAGCGCCTCTCTGAAAATTATTGATGTTACTGAAGAAATTTAATTAAACCGTGCTTGCAAAAAGCATTCTCGCAAATAGTGCAGCTTCGAACAATTAATTTTTTACCACAAAACTCCATTATTTCAAACTAGGTCGGTAGCAGTATTTAAAGTGATATCCCAAAGGAAATCAAAAGATTGCAATCACTGAAGTGAAAAACTTCAGTAAATTAAAATATGCGAGATCGCTTTTACATGGGGAACAAGAAAAATTTTCAAATCCAATATAAAAATTTTTATTTTTTTGAAATCTTTCTCTAAGAAATAAAAGTGGAAATATTTTCAGACATTCGACAAAAATGAATTGAAAAAACTTATTTGTGAACTAGTAACTATTGATGCAGCTTGGGTACCTAAGTCACCCGGTTCACTTTACATTCGTCCAACGATTATCGCTACTGAGGTTTTGTGTTGTTTTATTACTGATAATAATAGATGGAGTAGTCATTGAGAATGATCGCTATTAATTTAATTTTCAATAAAGAAGAGATCAGTTCATTCTGAAAAATGTTTTTAAGCCAACTCTTGGTTTATCACATGCAGAGCAAGCTTTACTTTTCGTATTAACTGGTCCAGTTGGACAATACTACTCGACTGGATTCAAGCCTGTTTCATTGTATGCTGATCCATCCTTCTGCCGATCATTTCTTGGTGGTGTTGGGCAATATAAAATGGGCTGGTAAGGCACTGATTTTAGGACTATAATTGTGGTTGTCTATTTGCTATTGTTTATCCTGCTGAAAACCACTGCAAACGAATTAAATAGCATTTTCTGGTAAAAACTTTGACAGTTTTGCCTTAAAGGAACATTTTTCTCCTAAACATTTTAGTAATTATGCGCCAACGATACTAGTCAGTAAAACAGCGGCTTCGAAAAATTGTCAACAGGTACTGTGGTTATATGGTGAAGAACAGTGGATCACAGAAGTAGGAGCAATGAACATCTTCATCTATTGGAAAAATGAACAAGGAGGTTATATGCTCCTTCTCAATGAATTTAAAAATGTATTCTAAATCTGTGTAAAAAGTTAGAACTCAAAATTTCCTTGGTGTTCTTTCTTTTCACCTCAAATCAAAAATTTTTAGATGACGAATTAGTAACAGCACCACTATACGATGGGATAATATTACCAGGTGTTACCAGAGATAGCATTTTGCATTTGGGAAGACAGATACATGATATTAAAGTTACCGAACGTTATGTTCAAATGGGAGAAATACGACGAGCCATCAAAGAGGAAAGGGTAGGCTCGGCTTCTTTTACAAAAGACAGAAGAAAAAATATCATTTGCTTGTTTATGAACCGCAGTATTTCCCAACTAAAGAAGAAAATTGACTGAGATTTCAAAAGTCAGAATTTAAATTTCTTTACACTTAATTTGCTCGGTTACCTAAAGATGCTTTGGCAAAACAAAAATAAGTATATTTCGACTTCAAAATTTCAAATCCTTGAGACATGAAAGTGAAAAAAAAGAAAATAACATTGCAGATGTACGAAATGTTTGGCACCGGTACAGCATGTGTTGTTTCTCCAGTAGATCGAATTTTATATAAAAATCCCTGTACAGGAGATTTCGAGGAAATGATTATACCAACGATAACCCACAAGCCCAACCTTATGCAGAAACTTTACCAAACAGTGGTTGACATACAGGTTATTACTTCCTTATTCGGAAAAACGCTGCTTATTTAATTTATTTGCTTTCATAAAATTTAATGATGCAACAATGGTCTCATTTTTTTGTTCAATGATTTTTGATATTATTTGACTTGCTAAATGCTCATTACAGTATGGGAAGATAAAGAAGCCAGAATGGACGATGGAAGTTACCTCATTTTCACAGTCAACTATGTCCACTTCTTGAAGATTTAACTGAATTAAAAAAATTAAAAGATTTGAATTTATATAATACTCAATGCATCCCACATATTGTATCTTCTGCATGTCATAATTCCTCAATTTATTTTCATAAACCTATGTTAATGTATCTTCAGCATCTATTCCAGATTTTATGAATCGATTTTCTTTCATCTGTTTATACTGCAAATAGTAAAATCAAAAAAGAAGCATTTACAAACTGCAACTTTAAATTGATAACCAGAATGTTTGGAAATGAAATCATTTTTTTCCTGCAATCATTTGGTACAATTTCTGATTCTATGATGGACTTCTTTTCGCTTTCAGTATTTGAATAAGTCATTCTGTAGTGGATCATGCTGTAAATTCCAATTATATAAAAGTTCATAGTTGGACATAAGGAAAGGACGTGATAAATGCACATTCTTATACCTACATTTTAATAAACCCGAAATAAATTCACCAATACCACATATTTATATTAAGTACTATGCTAAAATATATCCAAACTTACATAAGTAGCATTAAAATGCTTGATCCTAACAACGATTGGGCTGAACGTGGCAAGTCTTTGGTGTTTCTTGAAACTTATTATTACCGAATGTCCAGGAATACCGTACACTTCAAGGAATTCAGTCTTATTAAAGTCGAGAAGCACTTCCGCTGTCAACTAAAATATTTTTTGTAAATAAACTGTTTGATTAATTAAATTTCTAGAAAACTATAGAAGGGTTGGAATATTTCTGCTACTGTATTTTTCATGATGTTTATTCTAGAAAATTATAAAACAACTGCCACTCGAATAATGATGCGCAACTAACCGTTGGCGTATAATATACAGAGGACAATGTAACGGTATCATTGATCGGAAATTGAAGGAAAAATGCGTAAAGTTTAGAATGTTCCATATGCGATACCCAAACTGTATCACGTCTCACTCTTGGTGAACTTATTGTATACCTTTAGAAATTAATGATCAGTCACTGAACATCAATATAGCACTCCTATAGAATTGTAAGCCTTATAAATGCTTACCAAATATAGAGAGAATCATTCTGATACATCCATGGGTAAGTGTTAAAAATGGCTTCCTGATTTCGTTTTACCCATTTACCAAGCTCACGCAGTCGATCCTCAAAAATAGGCGCTATCATCCCAGATTTATCTGGACCAACATTTAACAGCAAGTTTCCATTGCAAGCAATAGTCCTCACTAGCTGACTAATGAGGTATAACACCGTGTTTACGTCTTCACTCTAAATTTATTAAACGTTGAGAGTTTCCTACAATTTCTTCAGCAAAGCTCCACCGTTATTACAAAGTTTGAGGACACTCTTCCAAGATTTTTTATCTTTCTTATTTCCCATTTTTCCTTTTATCTTACTGAATAAATCATATATTTTTGATTAGCTAAATGTATATTCTCGTCATTTTGCTGAACAAAGATAAGTCCTAAATATTAATAATTAATATCACTAAATTTTGCTAATAACATAACTGTCAACTAAATTTTGGTAATAACATAACTTACTCGCATATTCCGCCGATATCCCCATGATTTCTTATCAAGTGTAAGACAATTTTCCCATTTCCGTCTTAACAAATAACCTGAAACAAGTCTACCTTTCTCCTGGAATAATTCTACCTCAAAATTTACAATTAGATTTGTGAATATAAATCTTTAAGCATATAACTTCTATAAAAATTTACTGTACTTCGTTACGATCGTTATAAAATTTATAAAATTTACTTTATCGTTATAAAATCTACTGTATTCAGCAGCTCTGAAAGAAAGAAACCTGGATCAAAGTGATCTGAATATGTTAAGAAACCTCCATGTTTACCGGATATGCCTTTTCCCCATCGATCATTCACAACTACTGTATTTCTTACTGGACTGAAAACCATAATTTCAATTAACAATGATAGCGGAAGACAAAAAGCTCATTTTGAGATCATAGGTAATTTCCATTTTATTTAATTGAACAGAAAAAAAGAAAAAAGGAAAACGTATAATTGCTACACTTTGCTAATGAAAAGCACTTGTCTTCATCACTAAATCATTAACCTTGAATTGTAAAGCCATGCAATAAATTCTTTTGACTTCCAGTAATCATCACTCATTTCCCAATCTCCATCACTCCAAATTATTTCAGGCTCATACTTTCTCACTATTTCCAACATTTGTGGATACGACACATACTATAACTGTGTTTTTCAATTAGATGATTACCAAGAAGTTTCTACTGATTTCTTATACTGTTATAAATGTAAAACAGAAACTAGCCTTTACATAATTATCAGTGTTGTATTTGCGATCATTAATGTAATAGCGATTAAACCATTCATATTGAGAAAAATAAAGACCGAAATGAACTTTGGATTCTACGAATGCATTCTTTAATTCACCTGTAGGTAAACGTAGAAAGCAAAAATTACACAATGTCATTTAGCTAGTAAACATAGTCGTAATAAGAAGAATTGAAAAGACACAAATCAAAAAAAAAAGGGTAATCCATTTTTACATATTCTAATCAATATAAAAAAAATACAAAATATAAATAGTTGTAACTTTCAACAAAAAAGGATTCAAACTAAGACATCCTAAGGAAACACTTAAAAATTAAATAAGCAGATACCATACCAACGATATCTCGATGTGGACCAACATCGACTGAGTTCCAATTCCAGGAAGTTGTACTTGGCCACATTGTAAAGCCTTCATGATGCTTGCTTGTGAACACAAAATATCTTCAAACTAACTGTTTTTTACATAGTTTTTTATATAGTGGAACTGCAATACAATTTGCAGCATGTCAGATTGGTAAAAGTTATGTTGATAGAGAAAAAATTAACCTTGCACTGGATGCTTCCACGATATCTCGAAATATAGAAGCATTGAAGTGTTCCGCTGTGAACTGAAAATTTGCGAATTTTCTGTTTACCTTCTGTAAAATTTCCAAATCCTCCACTATATCAGGAAAGTGAAAAAAAGAAATGATTTTTAAATGTATATTTCCAATAACCTTCCTTAAAAACAGAAATATATGAAATGTTCCCGAACATTCCTACTCATTAATCAGGTTGCATTAGGGGTATTCAAATTAAACGTACATCTTGAGCAAAATCGGCATAAGTGACACTGGGTTTGTAATATTTGCTTACATACTGGATAACATCTGAACTATTTGATACTTTCCAAGCGTACCACATCCATTCCGAACTGGAAGCATCCTTATGCTTTCATTAAACACTGTATTCAACAATATAAGAAATATTTGTAAATTAATGAAAGTCATATAATCACTTACTGAATTGCTGGTACTGAATAAACTCCCCAGTGACAAAATATACCAAGTTTGGCATTTTGATACCATTGTGGCACCGGTCTCGAATCAATTGAATCCCAAGTTGGCTGAAATGTTTAATCCATATATTTACTAAATTACAGAAAACAATGCAATAATTTGATCAAATATTAAACATAATGATGTTACCGGAAATTTAAAATTTAAAATGATATCAATAAAAATTGCAAGGAAAAGTTCTCTAAATAATAAATAAAAATGAGCGAAGAATATGCTCTACTTCTAAAAATTATATGCTAATTTCTTCTCTTTCGAAGAAATCCTCATTACAATTATTATCAGAAGTATACATTGCCTACCAAATAACTTTCCCCTTGTATCCATTGTATAGCATCAATGTTAATTATGAGAACAAAAACTTTCCATATAACAGTATCCATCACTACTGCTGGCTGTTTAAACTCCTTCGCTTTCATTGTTGGCAACCAAACATTTGTGTAGCAGAAGATTCGCGAAGATCCCAGTCTCAAATACCACACATCAGATAATTCGTTTTTGAAATTGCAGTATGGACGATTCTTCTAATTAGAACCACTAGATGAATAGTTTCCCACTTCCTTACTTATTACTTCAAACCCAGATTTTTCAGAACGCTATTATTTTTTCTGGAGTTCATTGGCAATGAAGTCTCTTTGTTATTACCAATTCCATATTAATTTCTGGAAAGGAACAATACCTACAACAGCTAGAGAATATAAGTGAATTCGTGTTGAATCCCGGCTTTATCAAACCACCTTCTTTTCCCACTGTTTACATCGTCTTACAATACCTCAAGTATTATCTCTGAGGCATACTTAACTTCATAATCATCCTATAAACCTCTCGATACTCATTATGCCGTACACACTTTTCTAAGAATCTTTCTGTAATGCATTACGAAAAGAAAATGAAAATTCGACAATTAGTCAAAAAGTGTACACCTAAATGTTTATCTATTTCTATTGGATTACTCTGGCTAAACAGTACTCATGAAACTGGATCGTCCAATACACATTATTAATGTATGACGTATTGGTACTCTAAAGCAGCCTTCATAATTCACACTAAATTCATCTACGCAATATCCAAAAACAAGAATAAATAGCTGATTTCACTGTATGCCCCTAGGAGCTGAGACACACAAAAGTACTAAAATCAAAACGATAAAAAAAATACTATTTATAATCGTTTACATTTTTCACATATACAAAAAGAAAAAAGTAACTTAAGCAGGATGTGGTCTAAAACTAGAAGAGTCAAAGTTTAAAACAATCTTGAAATGGATTAAATAAAATTACTTCAATATTTCAGTACCCGCCCGAAATAACCTAGCTAGACAGCGTAAAACAAATACACCGAAGAAAAAAAAATCAAAAAAAAAAAGAAACAAGAGAAAGGCAAAAAAGATAGAAATTCGAAAACACTGTTTTGCACATTTCAAAAGCCAATAACATTATGAATTACATCAAAGAACACTAAGTTTACGGCTTAAATTCCGCTATTTTTCATATAACACATTATATTGATATACTATATTGAACAGTGTCACATTTACTTTACAAAATTTATGTTGCCTTTTACAGTTGGTCGAGGTAGGGTATTTGATAAATATTTCCATAAGAAGCAAGCGTTAATTTCGATTTCATTTGATCTGCTGCCTGTAGTAAAAAAAATAAGCGTTTGTTTGACAAAGTTGATAAACTAGAAGCGATAGAAACAACATATTGATATATTATATTGATTTATATTGATTTTCGCAAAAAATAGTAAAAGGAAATTTCGAAGTCTGTAGTGAGTTCCCATTTTTTAACAGAAATTTTATCACAAGCAATGCATAGCTAAAATTCTGCTTTATGCCAACCTTTGTAATGTCGGCCATAGTGATGGAAGCTACTTCTCGTAATAAATCCGAGACAGTCTCTGCTTCACCAGTTGCAAGAATCTGTGCAGCGCGATCTACTGCCATGTTTTCAGCTGATTCGGCTCGGTTTAGAATGTTCATTGCAGCCATATTCCTAAATCAGTTATCAAACGCTGGGGAAAAAATTCATTGCTGTAGAAGAAACTCCATCATGAAAATGTAAAATATATTGAGAAGCGAGCAGAAATAGCGAAAGAAAAGGAAGAACATTAACTTCGAGGCTTGGAATGCAGAATCATCGATTGTGAATGATTTTAAGGCTTTTATTACTGCATCACAAAGGCGGCCGATGTGATCTGCTTCGGAAACGATATAAATACCAGCCAGTCCTTGATCTGCATATACTTCTGATATGGCCGACATGCCGAACGGATACCCGCATGAGGCCTTCTGAAAAAATCATGGATTTTGTGTCTCTTCAACTGATACAAACAGTGATAATATTGATCACCAATTCTTGGTATTCTTAAGCAAAAACACAAATGGATACAGGAAACAAATTTTGAGAAAATCTATATGTGTAACCTACAAAGGCTGCTTTTGCTAATGCGCCCTGTCCAACACCTGCAGCATACTTTGCTACAGCACCCTGACCAATAGCAGCACTCAGAATTGCTTGTACGGCTAAACCCTGAAATCCATGATTCTGAATGCATTTGATTCCAGAATCCCCCAATGAAGACATGCATGTGAAGTCATACAAAATACAAATACACAGAGATAAAATGCATAACTCGATTATGTTTTGAGTATTATTAGTAGTTCGAGTTACTCTTAAATAATAAAGAAAAAGTATAGTGAAGTTGATGCCTCCTAAATGATTACCTTGCGACTTTTCAAAGAAGCTCCTCTGCCAGCAATCGCAACATGAGCTTCCTTCATTAAATTTTTGTGACGTTTCTCTCCACCACAATATGGAGACGGTTTTGGTAAAATTGAACTTCCTTCAGGCAAGGTGAATTGACTGCTCGCATAATCTAATATTTGGTCATGTGGAATGTTCACTCCCACAAGTACAGCGTTACCAGTCACCATTTGTGAAGCCTGAAAAAAGTATCGAGAATAAAACCCTAACATCAGCGAATTTTCACAAAATACAGCAAATGATCAGTCTCATGCAAGAAGGCGTTCCGCTGAGTATACGAAAAACATATTGCAAATTTCTCCATTTTGCAATGACTGAATTTGCCAACAGTTTCCTCTTTTGCGTATAAATAATTTCCAAGAGAACCACTTCGAAATGCTGCCTAAAAACCAATAAATATCATTTTATTTATAACTGCATAACATAAAACATTAAAGATTTTTCCGACCAGATTTTAATAAAGAATACAACACCAATAAAATCGATAACCAAAATATTACGTCATGTAAATCCTCCAGAAGCAAATCGTACGCCTTAAGATAATTACGATCAATCCTTAATGTCGCGTTACAGTGTTCAACGTCCCATGGTTTAAATGCTGGTTGAGCCAATTCTCCTAATAAAGATAATCCTACTGGTGCGCGATCTCTAATCACTGACATTTGCACTGCAAGCAAATCGCGTGTCATCATTCCATTCTGAAATAATGTTAGATTTCTGCAAATTCCATGTAAGAATTAATAAAATAGATTATGTGTAGATTTCATTATAAATAATGTCATTTCTTCACCTGAACATGGATGTAGATGGGTGTGACAACAAGAACTTTTATTCAATATTTATCAAACTCACCACAGTAGCACCAGCGGAACCGCACTGCCAAAGCAACTGTGCACCATAATACCTTTGAGAATCACCTCCAATGCAATTCCTAATATGATGAACCAAACCTGCCTCATTAGGCATTTCATATCGAGTTCCAGCTCGATAAGCTACTACTAACTGAGTAACTGGGCCACCAAGATCCACAGAAGCAACTGTCAATCCATTTGGCAAGCGCGATATCTTAAATAAGTCCACTAATACATGTCAACTTAGTCATTAATATTATTGCATTGAAAACAAATGTACCTTCTCTTCTGCGACACTGATAGCGTTTCGAGCAGATACACTGATAGATGAAAATTGTTTCTGAAATCATAATGCAAATATGAATTAAAGTCTCAAAATGACTAATAATCAGATTCAGTTCAAAGACTGACATTAGAATGGATGGTAGATTTGATAGGTAAAGACCTGAATCTTGATTTTTTCTTTTGGCATTACACTACTTGATTTGTAATAGTGCTAAAGAGCAAACTGTATAAATAGGTTTCCTGCATTTGTATCATTTCTTATAGAATGAAAAGAGTAACTTACAGAAACCGTATACCACTGACGAGAAAGCATCACGGTTTTTGCCCCACACGAAGTTTGAAGCAGCAAGGTTTAAAAGATCTAAAAAAGTCAGGAAATTTGAGAAATTTTAAATTATATAGTGTCATTTAACTCACTAAATCATGAAACTGCAAAGGGAGCAAAAGCAAAATAAAAACTATAACACAAAAATATCCTCCCATTAACAGTATTGCTTTAAACAAAGTTGTCGAATACTAACATCCCGATCAACTGATAGCATTATTTTTGCATGCAACGAGAATGAAACAAACAGTAGTGGTGAAGGTTTGCAACTGTAAGGGGGGAGGTGAGGTTTCAGGTGATAAGGGTGGACGGTAATCGAGTTCAAGCGTAGCTAATCAGATTGCTAACATTCTTGAGTTTTCTGTCGTAGGGAAACAAAGAAATATTGTAAGAAGTGGTTGAGGATGAGAATGAGAAGATTGGTAGGAATGATAAGTGAAGCATTGTATAGAAGAGACTGGGTGTGTAGTGTACACTTGGTAATCGTACTATTTTATACTGGTTTGAATACAATTTTATTTTTAAAATGACATTTTTGGAAGTTTAAGATGGTTTGAGGATATTATCCGATTTTCCTGTTACTGCGTTAGACATATATTCTCTCTTCGGCTGTGTTAAATTAAAGTTGTACTATGAGTATCCAAAAATGGCCTTGTACTACTATACCGTAAGCCAGATGTTTTTGTATATATTGCAGATTTATGAACATAAACGAAATAATCCTCAAACAACGGAAGATTGATTTTGTAGAGTGTATCGAACAAGTAAATAGGCGGAAAGGCTTTATAATGGGATTCCAGTGGTTTTTTTTGTTGTTGTTGTTCTCTTTTGTGTGTGATTGGCTGTTTACAAGTGGCGATGATAGTTTAAAAGAAATTAATGGTGAGAAAGTCATTTTCCATGTAAAATTTTCAACTATGGTTTTCACGATTTTTTTTTTTACACCATGTATATACATCTACCTAATAATATTTTTTAGATACCAAACTGCTTGGTCCAGTGATCCAAAAGAACAGAGTGGCTGAAGCAGTCGTTACATGGATTGCAACTACTACTGAAAATGTGAAAATTGTTCTCCACAAAATTTTTTCAATCAGAAACAATATCAGTTTTATTTTGAGTTTTATTAGAAAATTCATTTCTAATTTTTCAAGCATTAAGTAGGTTTCTTTTGCTCAGAATACGAGCAACATGGCTGTAACATCACAAGCACCATTGCAGCATGTTGCATCATCGATAGCAGTAACATGGATAGCGCAGGTGGTACCTGCACAAGCACTAGCGCGACAAGTTATTCTTACCTCAACCGTTCGACAACAGCTGAAACAAGAACGTCATGGCATACAAACCTCAATTGAGTTTGCAGCTCGTTTGTCGCGACTTCAAGTTAATACTTATTTTTTAAATTAATGTTTCCATGGTCACAATTGCTAAGGAATAGCAAAGAATATGTATAATATTCTATTATAGAACAGTAGTCGAATCAATGAAGACTTCAAAAAAGAAGAAAACCTCAGTGTTTTACCAAGAAACAAAATGGAAGTAAAAACGGTGATTTAAGTCATTTCAAATTTCAGCATCAAATTAACTTAAATACTGATAGCAGGAGTTTCTATGTTTCTATTCGACTGTGTTTTACATTGCCATTTTCTGTTTTTGATAGTTGCTGTTCTTTTGAGTGGTTTTGCTACAATTTAGGCATTTAACGCATTTGATGAGTTTGATGAAGCAGAAGACACTCATTTTCTTTATTACATTGCTGTATTTTGTGCTATTATTGTTTGCGTATACGTTGCATCACACAACAAAAACAAGATTCTTGGTAAATTTCTTCTTTATTTCTTTATTAGAAAACGTTGCATTTTCTTTCGAAACAATCCACAAAATATTAGTCACCTTAAGATAATGTTTCGATAGGTATTTGCTTGATTTGTAGCCTTTTTTGACCTTGTGGAGCTGTATTTTTAGGTTTCATTATTGAAGGGCGTAGGCCTTCAAACAGTGCAAGACGAACAACTCTTCGTTATAAACGTTTGAGCCAGCATGATCATAGTGGCTCCGATCTACAAATGTGACTTATTAATATTTGTATTAATTAACAAATTTGTTTAAAAAAATCTCCATAAAATTTTAGATAATTCGCGTTTTTTTTTTGAGCTGTCTAAAGTCCATTTTAAAAGCCGCATGATACAATTCCTTTTGTCTTGCTGGTGCTGACATTTCAGATTGCATTGTTTATGCCATTTAGAAGCTTTTATTGTGCATTAAAGGTTTAGTGGTAGGGACTTTATCTATGTTCTGACCTTTTTGGACTAGTGTTTTCCTTAATTTAATAATATTTGCTCAAAGCAGGCTTCAGTTAAATTATTCTTCATTGCTTTGTAGTTTATGCTGTGAGATCTCAGTTGAATTTATTTTTATCCTTCCAATGGTATTTCAGTCAGTTCTATCTTTCACTGACTTTCGTTTGCCCTCAGGTTTCATATTCATCAATACTCGATTATTTTCGACATAATCATGCTTTTTTACTCCTTTTGAAAGACTACGACTATAGTGTTTTGTAAAAAATCAGTTTCTTGTGGAAATTCATCCTTTTGTATATAACGTTGCTAATTTGCAAAAAGATATCAGATCTTACCATTCACTGTAGCTAATTTTAAGAATAATATGTAAACAGGAAAAAATGAATTGAAAGAAGGTATTCTGTTGCATTGTTTTTCTCACTTTAAAAAAAAATTATATTTAATAAATATTTTAAAGATATTGCGTACTGAGAATAACTGTTTTGAGTTGTGAGTTGCAAATTACTTGTTGAGTGTCTCTATTTACGAAGTGTACGGAATGATGCTAAGCAGTTATTAGGGATTTTTTTTTTATTCTGTTACCGGTTTTACGTCGGAGAGTTAGTCATTGAATGACTTACAGGATCGTTTGGTGATTTGGTACAATTAATCAATTAAAATGCATTCAGCGCTCCGTTAGAGTGACTTAGCTTATTTAGTTGTTATGAATAAAATTTATAAGAAAAGCCAGGTCGTTCCACAAGCTGTTTATATTAGCCTAGCAAATTTCCAAGTGTAGATCATGATGCATGTTTCCACTTACAAAATTTATTTTGGAAATGGATTATTTCCCTGGAGCAGTATCGGCTTTTCTTGTAAGAGAGGGGATGACACTAAAAAGCGGAAACGAAAGAAAGGAACTGAATCAAGGAATGATGAGTCAGTGGTTTTGTTCAAGAAATCTGTCACTAAATCTCACGTAAGCCTATTACGTTTCAGAATCTGAGGGTCACTGCTCGAAGATAGTAATGTAAAAAAGCGAATGGAAATATTTTTTGCAAATCATGAAACTCTTAGTCTTACTTTACTTTATTCCTTACTTCTAATTTGTTCTTTACTTCTTCACTTTTCTAATTATTTACAGCGTTTTGAATTGTCCACTGGTGAAAAGAAGTTGCAGCCGAAGTCAGCAGGATTCAATGGAACTGATTGTCTCATATCAGAAAGTGTACGTCGGGAGTCAAGTTTTTAGTGGGATTTATTATCTTAGCTTATATTGTTAAAATTTTTGGAACGATAAAGACCATGAAGAGATTTTTATATGTATTTTAAGTGAGATGAAAATTCAAAAGGGAGAAACAATAGCGAAAGAAGAAACTAGAACTATATTTGTTGGAAATGCGCCATTGTCAAGCACTAGGAGAGGAATCAAAAATTGTTTCCGCAGTTCGGTACTGTAGAGAGTGTACGCCTTCGTTGTTTCGCTGCTTCTAATAAAAAAATTACGAAAAAGGTCATATTTAATTTCAAAAGGGAACATTTCCAGAAAAAGTAAAAAGGATTTTTAGTTTAAAAAAAAAAAAAAAAGAGAAAAAGTAAAAAAAAGCATTTCCAGAAAATCTGAAGTATTTTCATTTTGCTAATCATTTTATTTTTACGACCATACATGTGGTGTAAGAATACTACATTTAAAGCGCGACATTCCGAGTGGCGTGCGGTCGCTAACCTTTCATGTCAAATTTAAAGGTGCGAAATCGATAGAAGCAGGTTTGGCGTTGTAAGTGAACTTCATTTTGAATGTTGGCTAAAATTTTTTGTTGGTGCAGTCATTTGGATGATAGTAGATTCATCGATGAATTAATGGTTATTTTACTAGGAATGGCGAGAAATATGACGGAAATATGTTACGAGTAGATAGTTTTTGCGCAAAAAAAAAAAAAAAAAATACAGTTGCCGAACAACATTTTTGTCGGTAATCTACCTTATGATATGTCCGAAAACGAGCTCATTGCACATTTTGAAACGGTTTTGTTTTTACACCAAAATAGATTAGGTCATTTTGAATGGTTTAGTTTCTAGCAATCACAGTCTTTTATTCACATCTTGACTGGTTTACATTTCATCGTTGTCCCGTCTATTATGAAAGGATTTCAGTCTAAAAATGTTTCTTTCGTGAGAATAGTTCGGGACCCGAAGACTGATAATAGTAAAGGTTTTGCTTTTGTGGCATTCAAGGAGAATGCAGCCATACCACTTGCACTACAGCTTGATGGATCGATCTTCAAAAGCCGTCCATTGCGTGTCAAAAGAGTACAGAGCAAGGTAGGTTAGACGTAAGCTTAGATAAGTATTTTTTATGATTGTATACTATGTGATTTTTGCGATATATTTTCCACCAGTACTTGTACTGGTGGAAAATATTGTTTAGAATTATTCTCTGTGAATGACTTCTCTAAAATAATTGCAGACAAGAAGTCATCAGCATTCGCTGAGAAATATTGCGAAACAACGTACTGATCACATGCTAAGAACGTAGACATCAGAAAGAAAGTTCATTTTGATAAAAACGTAGACAGCATATCAAGAAAGAAAGTTCACAAAGTTGATAAAAGGGGAGTTAAAAACAGTATTATGACCTAATTGCTTTTTGTGCTGCAAACTATAAATGTGTTTCATTCATGTTTGTTAGTCCTACAATCTTCCATATTATGTCTGGAGTGGGTTATTTCCTCAAACTGCATTTACCTCTTTCTCCGCATACAAATCTGAAGTTTAAATTGAGTAGCACGATCAACAGGTAAATGCCAATAACAAGCAACATTGCTAACAACACTTTTTTAAAAAGAAATTCATTCTGGAAATTAAACTCTGGAATAAATGGTTATATTTTTTACATGATCTTTCAGTCAAGATTCAATTTAATTCAGTAATAGGATAACCTTTTAGAGAAACATTTTCAAAAAATGACGAAAGTTGAGCTGAATTTATTGGATTCACGATCAGGGAAGTTAATAGAAAATTTGAGGAATATTTTGAAACAAAGAACAATCACCATAGAAAACAACCCGTTGGAATAAAAAGCCAATTTTGTTACATTATAAATTCAAAATTGACAAACAGACAATCACTTTGATATTTTCCGACCTTACGTGCTTTAAAATGTTATTGAAATGCGAAGGTAGCTCAGGTCGGAAAATACAAAGTAAATATCAAAACATACCGGATATTGAATACATGAAGTATGGATCTCAAAAGTTGAAAAGTAAAGCATTAAGCTTTATTTGTTTTAGAAGTATTAGTATAGTAAATCCTGAGACCATCACAGATGCAGCACACACTAATCTTTAAGTTTGACTCAACCTCATCACAATATTCCTCCTTTTTTTTTTAACTCATGTTTTTCATGGTTACAAATTTCAGTTACAGCAACTGAAATTTGTGCAATTTTTCCAATATATTCTTTGATTGTTGAATCAATTCATAATTGTTTGAATGCTGTAAATAATGTAGCATTTTGGAAAAAAGAATTCTGACACATACCACGCATCAAACTTGGCGGAGTCGAAACCTCATATTATCACTAAGTACAAATGCATGTGTCCAGCATGTGCATACCAAATCTTTTTTATAAACATAGGAATAATTCGTGTCACCTTCCTGAACTGCACAATAATAGTGCAATGATAATTACATATTTAGCTTCAAGTTGCTCAAATATGGCCGCTCCACCTAGAAATACATTATTATCTTATGGAGATAATGCAGCCTCAATATCTTCTAAGGACAAGCATACTGTTGGAAGAACGATAAACCCTATAAGAATTACAATCTAAAACTTCTTAAGTTCTAAAAATCTTGAAGCACTTGATATGAAGTTGCAAACTTACCGGACGACATGTCGTCTACGACATAGTCCGCAGATTCCATGCCACTTCTATTCTGATCGGGAAAAATATCCCATGAAGCATTGAATCTGCTTTGTATTTCCTTCGAAATCCATCGCTGTGCTTGCCTACTCGTCGAATGAGGCACTTCACCACGGTCAGTAAGTGTACTTGAAAAACTTGGCCGCCCTGAACCACTGTCAAGAGTTGTCTCCGATGAGTCCAGCGAAGTTTTCTACAAAATTTGAATTTCATTCCTTTGCTGGAATCACCAGAATTACTACGAAAATATTAAAAAATTATCAACTCTTCCAGCATTTGATTTTACAAGCCGCTAACCACAGAATCATTTTCAAGTTCCCGAAACAAGAAATCGCCCTCAACTCCATCCATCGCTAACTGTCTGACATACTCTAATCGTGTCAAATCAAGACCGTGTTTTTTAGCGAACTTCTGTGATTCATTGTTTAGTCTGTCGATATCCTGGAAACATACTTCACCTATACCAATTAAATTAAAATTGGAGGGATTAAAAACTTTTATTATTCTTATCATCTTCAGCATATTATTTTAGTGATAGCATTCCCCACAACCCTAAATTTTGCAGTAAGAATTACTGTTTACTGATGTAATGACCAAAGAAAAGGATGGTGACTTACTTGTCCTATTTTTACACTGTCACTTATAGGTGGCTTCACACGACGACTTCTAGACCATTCTTCTTTTTCAGTTCTTTCTGCTTCCGATGACTCTAGTGCTGTAGACTTCGTATCCATTCCTTACATTTCAATTTAGGCTTTAAATCATTTTTAAGATTTTACTTTAAACTTTAATTTATTGTGGCATTTGCTCATATGTGGGAAATTTCTCACTGTCTTCTCAGAAACGAAAGCATGTTTAACTTCTTCAGAACTTAAGTACCTTCTTCAGAATTTAAGTAAGAATTGTCACGCAAAGGTCGAACATCAATACGCAACCTCATATTTGCAGTAACACAAAGTCCCAACCGAGTGTTATTTATGCCTTCTGCAGATCCATTTGATGTTGCTAAAATTTTGATCTCTACAAATAATGGTAGGAACAATAAAATGTTGTGAAATATCATAATTAAAAAGTGAATTTTTTTTGCATAATACATTTTTAGGTTGAGATTCAATAAATTCTGTGAAACTGCAAAGAAACTAACTAATCAAATAATATGATCGGCCCGGCTGGTATTCGAAGCCATTTGGTAAAGGAGAAAATTGGTGAAATACAATTACATGGCTGGTAGATGTCGTTGCTAGAGGTGAATCGCAGATAAGAAATGCCTGCGAACGACTGTCCAATTCACAGCTCATAAATGACAAGTCAGATACCTAGCAAATAGTGTTATGTTCATGGAAAAGTTTAATATATTGAATACTAACTTAGGGTTTCTTCACAGTTAAATAATAGGAAAAGTTGAATGCACGAAAATAGCTTGTTAGACTATTACCTGATGAACAATGAGCTGCTCATAGTTATTGGTATTATTATGCATGTTATATGTTGGACAAACTACTTCCATTGAATCCATTGCATCTACTTCAATATATGCTGCTCCAGCACCAATTTCCTCATCTTGTGGGAACAATGAACGATCAGTGAATCTGCAAAATCAAATAAACAAGTTTTTTATCATTATTTATTCATTTATGTTTTGATAGGCAACAAAAAAATGTCGAATGAAAACAAGTAAGTATATTTAAGAATTTTTCTTCAGGGTGCAATTAATTTGAAAAAAAATCTATCCTCTATGCATTTTTTTATCAAAACGGAAAGAGGCAAATTCCTGGAAATTTTGTGCCTCTGGCTTTAATAATGTTCTAATAAGCAATAACAGATAATTGTTAGTCCTACAAAAGACTTTAATTATTTCTATATATGGTTAATATCACCAAATTATTGATCATGGCTTAATAAAAAGTGACATGAATTTTAAAACCACTAAGCACCATTTCACATTTTATTATACTTTGGGATATTATTTAGAAAACTAATATTTTTTGATATCACAATAAAAAGACGGTTAGACTAATAAAAAAAGCGATTAGACTAAAAAAAAGTAAGTACAACTGTATATGATCTGTATTTAACTTGCTGAAAATTTTGAATAGAAGAAAATTAGGATTATTCCCAATACTTAATTTTGCCCTTTTACTTGAATGAATAGATAATAAATTCAATCTTCTCCTGAACAAGGAATTAGTACTTCTTAGTTTTGTCGGATATTCGGGGATTAAATTCAATTCTGAAATGTCACCAGAAATCCCGAAAATCATAGACAAACAGACCTCAATTAATGGTAACTTGGCAATGTTGTTTCTAACTTGTAGCTTTTTTCTTTTTTACTTTGTAAAATATTTGAAATTTATGAAATTCCCTAGAAAATCGTTTCACTGATGCTTTAGTTCCTTTCGAACAACATACCATTAATGCGAGGACATCAACATTATCTTGAGCACTCGTTTGCTTCAACCGTATTGAAATGAGCCACACGATAGAAAGAATTTAAAGAGAATTCAGTTCGTGGTCCTCAAAATGAGATTTTATAATAGAATTTAATATATTATTCAACTATCCCAGCTTTTTGTCTGACTGGAGACCAACTTCAGCTCGAATGTACGACTGAAGAACGATTACACAGGATTCAGTTGATGAAATCAATCGTCGAACCCCCACTCAACGTACAGCTTAGCTGATTAAACAACGACTATTAATCAATTGGTTTTTCGCTGAAATTTAGTCTATCCTTTCGTACTTTGAATGAAATTCAGATATTTAAACTTTCCTATTTTAATTCCCTATTTTCTTGATTACATCCCTTCACTGGCATAAAGAAAAACAGCATATTTCAAACAAGACTTTAGGAATTTATTGAAATTTCAATGGCTTCGAAGAGAGCTCGCGATGCACTAATAAATGTGCATTTTGCGTACTAGCAGTAGATCAACGATTGAATACTTCTAACAACTGAAAACAGTGAAGAAAAGAAAACATCTGAGTAAGAAAGACTGTAAAATTAGTGTAACGGAAAAGACTGAAACAACGCAATATGTGCTATTCCCTACATAACGTTATTTCAATAAAGTAATAAAAGCATGTTGGAGTGTAAACATCATCTGCTTTATATCCTCATCTATTCTTCATGGTCCGGTTACTACTAATTATTCACTTGTATCAGTCTTCTTACATACGTGGTTACAAAAGCTCTCAGATGTCATTTCGCTTTGTTTACTTCAGTGTATCAACTAATCTTTACTTATTAGATTATAGTGAATGGATATGAGTAAGTGTCATCTATGGTATATGAAAAAAAGAAAAAAACCTAATCATCACATATACTGACAAATGCTTATTTTAAAATCTCTCAAGAAACAAACACAGTAAGAGGGAAAAAAGACTGAAGTGAAAAAGAGTCCAGGATATCAACCATTTCAGAAATAAATCTGAACTTACTCTTCTATGTTGCTAAATTGTTATTGTGGCACAACAGGTCCCTTATGCACTCAAGCAATCAATCAGCCAGCAGCAAAATGTCGAGATAACAATGTATGATAATGAATGAATACAGCATGCAGTTTGTTCGAACGTATCAAAACGCACCTTTTGAGAAGGTTCTGTGTTTGCAACTTATTGCCCTGACATTATTCATTACTATCATGTGACAGTAATTAGAAGCGTTATTAGCAACCATCAATGTCATTATCACGTCATTATCATTGTGATGGATGTGACTGAGAAACTTATTTGTTTACTACAGTATTTCAAAAACATCATAATTTAAAAAACGATGTATCGATTGTTCTCTTGAAAAATAAGTAAATTATAAATTTATCGGTTTCGCATCTAATATTTTGATCCTATCTCTTACAATCTACTTTCAGTTAATTTTTTTTAACTAATTATTCCTTTCATTCGTTTTTTCCTATTTACGTTTCAGTAATTTCGAAAATTCTAATCAGTCATTTTGCTGTAGTTAAAAAATCAATTTTTCCATTTTTTTTGCAGTTATTAGTACTATTGAAAATTTTATTTTGTGAGGATAAATTAACCATTTTTAAATGATCCCTTATTCGTACGCTGAATTAATTTATTGGTGAGGGAAGCTGAAGATATTGATTAAGGAAGTGAGGTAATAGGAGCAAGAGGACATCACTGTTTCTGTTTTAGATTACATGGTGAAAACAACGAGACAGAAGAAATGACCAAGAGAAAGAAGCAACACCAAGTCATATTACAGATAATTTAGCTAATTTAATGAATATGTTCTCAGTCCCTTAGAGGTAATGAATAAACCATTCCACCAGTCATAAACACACTCTTCGTCATCCCAATTCTTATCGGTATTCAACCAGATTATCTACCAGTTAGTCGTTTTCTAGAAATATTAAAAAAAAGTCGTTTTCTAGAAATATAAAAAAAAAAACCGACATATTATTCAAATCTAGAAATGGTCCTCCAACAAGAATAGTCGTCTAATCACACTTATTAAATTTTCTGCTTACTCAAAATATGAGACTGAATTCCAATTTGTTTATTCTTCAACTCTCATCACTTTTCTATCCGTTCTCAGGGTCTGTATTTTGATAAGAACATCAGCTCGAAAGTTATAATTTAAGGATTCGATGTACTGAATTGTCTTCATTTCCTCCTGATGCTTTCATATCGCTTGACTTGACTGATTCTTTTATAGCCATTACTATTTATTACTGTTTGAATAATTTGCTTGATTCACTTTGTGTTAATAAGCTTTGCATTCACACTCTGTTCCTTATCATTTCACAAAAGTTATTTTTACTTGCCCACTCTTTCAGAATTATTTATGGTAACAAATTTCAAAAAAAGCTTGAAGATTACTCGAATTTTACACAAAAATATATTATGAAACACAGATATATGTCGTATGGAAGACGAGATAAATTAGAATTATAATGCAATCAAGAATCGAGACGTTCATTTTATTTGAGAGGACCATTTCGTTCATTTTTTATGGTTACCAACCAGAAACATAGTACTATTTATTTTAGTTAATTGTTTCATTTATGATATTTCAGCTTATATATATACCCACATTTTATGATTTCTGGTTGCTGTTTGCAAGCAAATCGAAAGCCAAAAATTTGAAATTAAGTAAAAAAGTAATTGCTCAGGGAGTAATTTATAACATTGCATTCAAAATTAAATTCAAAAGTAGAATAATTCATCTTTAAATGAAGGGAAATGTCTCAGGTTATCTGATGTACATTCAGTTACAATAATTAATAAGTATTTATTTACTTTAAGAACAAAAGTCCAACTAAATTTAACGTCAGATCATATGTGGAATTTTAATTCCACTAATGCATATTCTATATAAGTAATTCGTCCAACTCACCACTGTTCATTTTTCTCTTATCGCCTTCCTATTGAAAGAGTGACAGAAATCTAGCATCTTTCAGTTCAACAATAATTAATTGCTTGTGGTCAGATTTACGTGCATTGCATTACCAACTAATTATTAGGAAGAATGAGTACAACCTCGTTCTCACAACATGTTTATAGCAAACACTGCAAACTGAAGAAGGAGAAGTTTGAACTATAGGTGTGATCTCTACTACCATTTCGAAGATTTCGTGGCCATACTCTGAATACCCAAATGTTCCCAATACCCACAAGCTCAATGAAATTCTGGGACAAGTAGTAAATGAGACCGAATTTCATTTTGATGACTGTTTTGTTTTCCTCGTAGACATTTCAAGACCTCATCCGTAAACTTGAAGTGTTGAGAGTTATCTGGAATTTCTTTCAGCAGTACTTTTTTCTCTGTGGAGTAAAATTAAACGAAGTCGTGATATAAAAACAACACAATTTCTCACGCTATGTGGTTTCTATATTGGTTGTTGAGAACATGCTTGATGTTAATGTGAATATTACACCCTTGGAGACTCTATGAAGTATTCATAATGATGTCAGCAAGTCCTCAATACAATCTACAGCTTAGCATCTAGATAACTCTCCAACCTCATTGATATACCTTTTTGCTTTTCATCATTTCATTAATAATCATTCAGAAACTATAAACATCGCCCAACTTATATGCATGCAGAAGCTAAATTGAACTTAAAAGATGAGAAGAGAGCGCATCTAGATTAGAAATTTGTCAACTTCAGAACTAAAGTGATTTCTGCAATTAACAAATCATTCAATTTCACTATCAAGCCATTCGCTCAAAGGTAAAACGCCAATCTTTAAAAACATTTTATGACATTAAATTCTTCTCATTTTTGGAACACCTTAACTTAGATCCAGAAAAATGATAACAGAACTGCTATTTTTTGAAACATAACACTGGAATCTTATCAGCAGTGTTTGAAATTACAGATGTTTTTACTAAAATAACCACTATGGCTATAACTAAGATCTAGCGATTGCCGCAATATTACTGGAAATCATTTAGTATATGACAACAATCTGTAATAATTCGCTTGATGATGCTATTATTTTCACGAAAAATGTCAATGGCAGCAGCTGGAGAATTGAAAGAGCTCGGAAAGGGAAAATAGGCATTCGACAGTACGGTAACTGTCATATCGAATTACACAAAGTAATCGATCTGAATTAATGCGATGTGCTCCTTCTAGATGACATTTCACAAATTCATTTTGACATTCAATTGCTGATTAGAACATTTTTTAGAAAGACATTATTTCGGTAGTCTTATTATGCTCCTGCTGTCCTCAAAACCTTAAAGCAGAAAACGCTTGACTTGATGGAAAAGTGCAGGCTGGTAGATCTTTTCTTCCATTGACAATAAATCTTCGTTGGAAAAAAACTCCTTACACCATTTGGTAGAACTGTAAAACGGCACTTTTCCTTGTTGCTTTGAATTCGATAATATCATCTTCATTTTACACTATCAGAAAAGAGTACCACATCCCACTAATATTCTAATGATAGGGTTCATTCCTGATTCAAGTGACTCTCATAAGAATTAGTTAAGTGAATTAAATTTATTCGTAATTAATCCAACCTCACATAATTCAATTCAAGTTTTAATTATGACGACCGATTGATAGACTTCTTATATATTCTATGGTAATATCGGCAGCATAAAAGATTAAAACATAAAAGATTTTCCATTTATAGCGAAAACAACTTTAGTAAAATGAACTTAATTTGTGTCAAAAGACATGACAAAAGCTCTTATTTATTAAGGAGTATTTGTCAACTTCGAATTAAGTAGAGCAGGCATCACCTGAACGATCACTTTTCCTCCTACATCGAACATCATAAAAGGCGTGGAAGGATGGAAGATGGAATGAAGTAGTGATTCTCAGGTAATGCCACTTGAATACGTCTCTACATCCCTCTTTGTTCAACACTTCCAATATCTTCATTGACTCAATTCAAGTGATACAAAGATACGGGCAATATTAATATGGGCAGAAAGTTCCTCAACTACCATTGAGGCGTCGTAATACAACAACCATCATTAGATATATAAAATTCAAATCCCACAAATTTTCGGATTCCATAGCTACTTAAATCTTTGATTTTATATACTTCGGAAAAACAGGCAATTCATATATTATTAGTGGTTCAAATTCCCTGGATCATTCACTGCATTCATTCATTCATTCATTAACGCATTTTGAGCTATTCTACGAACAGGCCACACAGCCGTAATCCTTCACGACGTGTTTCTTCGATAACAGGCGATTAACGAGTATTTGGTGCTTCGAAAAGATCAATTTGCATAAATGTATCAACCACAATGGGAATATAACCAATAAAAAGTGTAAAACAATGCAAGTGTGTACTGTGTGACCTTTACAAAGAGTTGAACGGCAGCCTTTTAATCAATTCCTTTCTCATACTAATTAATGACAGTTATTCACTATAATACTGTCCACTCAGAAAAAAAATGATCAAATAGAGAAAATTTCCAGACACATTACTGATTTCAGCTCAAATTTAAGGTAAATTAAATTCCTGAAAATTTAACAACTATCATTCATGATGAAATAGTGTGAAATTTAAATCCAACATTTCTTCCTACCACTTTTGTTTTTGTCACTTTTCCAAGTATTCTATTTATAGAAACGAGGGAAAAACTGATTCTCACAGGACCTTACTTTATATGAGCTATGCATTCCATTCTATTTTCAACAATTTTTACAGGCTTTTCAGGTTCTTCAAACAAATGCGACATCACTTCTCAGCTATATTCAATGTTCTCTCAGTAGCAAATAAGCTACCCTGGAAAATGATTAAATGAATTACTCTCATAAAAATATCGAACTTTAAGGTAGCTCCCAGCAGATTTTTCTATCTCTTTCAGTTTCAGAACTTTATATTTAGCTTTAATATTTCAATACAAAGCATTATTTGAACTCAGTCGTAATTATCACTTTCTCTATGGCTTATATTTCTTAAACTTTCTAATATCAACTGCATTGCAGCCAATCTAATGATATATGGTGCTTAACAGCTCCAAAGAATCAATGAATGTTGAGAAGCAATTAACATCATTAACGGTAAGTTAATCAAGGTGTCAAATCAACTTAGAGATCCACATAGTTTTCCTCATCTTTTCTGGGAGTTAGAAAGGAAATGACATTTAAAAGATAAGGCATTAGATTGGCTCCATCGTGTTAGAAAGAAAAAAAGTGAGAATATTCCTAATATTTTAATAATCCGAATCAAATTACTTCCAAGAAGAAAAAGGCTTAAGTAAAGATGGAGAGAGGTCACTGTAAATTTCTTTCTTGAGCTCCTGCTTTGGCCTTCAACAATTAGAATGACAGATAATCGGTTCATCGGACCATTTCTCATTACAGTATAACCCAGTTCACTTTACTTCCTACGAATTTGTACCAAACAACCATTTTGATCTCATCTCCTAATTTGTTCACTTTAATCTCTATCGACGAATGGTTACTTATTGTGCATACATTGCTTAGCCTACTTCACTGATTCATTGCATTTGCTTGGAGAGGATTCGGATTAGTACCGAGTTCCAGCCACTGACCTCAGCAAAAATTTAGGTCAATTTGGGCGCATCCAAGAGAATTAGTTTGGGCATATCCAAACTAGTGATATATATTTCTTTTTTCGTCCACTACGTAATGTCTTGCATTAAGAGCCGATAACTAGAACAGAAGTCGGTTAAAAATAATCATAAACAAAAGCACTGGGTGGATTAATAAAGTGATTAGTATATATAATATGAAAAGGTCTGCTGTTGGGCCAAAACATAAACAGAAATTCAAAAATCACATATAAATCTTTATCAGACAAAATTTTAACTGTTACTACAATCAATTCATATTTGTGTCCAGTCTTTCCATCAGGCGATGGAAGAAGAATCATTAAACTTTATATTTTATTTCAAAGGGAGTCGTCTAAATTTCACCGAAATTTTCTTTTTTCTGAAGCACATTCCTTCTAATCCGTTTAACACTACTGACAATTGTTCAAGTTAATGTACACATATGTATTTAATTCTTATACCATCCGTCACCATCTCTTTCCCAATTATATACGATTTGTAACTAGTGAGACTAGCAATCAAAAGGGGTAGGTTAAATTCACGGCTTTACCTAATTTTGACCTCACTAATATTCCAGATGCTCTCAAATCCTCATTATTTTTTTTCCAGAATAATCTGGAATTTATGAAACGAAAGAAACTATAATTAAAGTGAGCTGAAAAAATATCCTAGTTGTTTAATACTAGTATATCTCTGCACTATATGCCATATATTGGCTACCTATATTAGCTATGGCAGCATAATAAATTAATCACATTTTATTACGGCTTGTGAATTTGCAATTAGAAAAAATGAAGATAACCGAAACCCGCAGCACTAATATTATTTTTACATCGGATTTAATATAAGGTCAATACTGATTTTAGTTACCGAAAATTATTTATAGGTAACCAACCAAAGTGAAAAAAAGAAAAAAAACTGGTTCTTAAGTCAAACAAAAAAATGAATTTGTTTACAGAATCATGTCCACATAAAAAAGGGAAAAAGAGAAGGTAGTATAAAAATGATTAGGCCTGATGACGTTCAGCAAATAAACTAATAACCATCAGGGAAGCAAATAAGACGCCAACATTAGTTATACAATATCCTCACTCAGTCATTGATCTTCCACGGACACAGTCCTCTTCTGATAAAATGATTTTCATGTTGCGTTTGCAGACCCTCCACGATGGCAAGAAATAAAGTAGAGAGGTGGCAGAAAGCGTGACTCTTAAGGTAAAATGACTCTTAAGCCATGACCAGTGTTAAAGGCGACCTCGGGCAGTGTCGACAAAGCGCTGCCATTTTAAAGTTACGCCTCGTTTCTTTAATTTCATTCTTTTGTGCGCACTTTCATGAGAATAAATATTGTCCTCAAAATAGAACGCAACAATTGAGCATTGCATATACATATATACATATATGCCCAAGAATTGCCCATTAAATGGGCAGAAACTAGTGACATTAAGCATTTTATGCTTCCTTGATTTTATCACTTCCGCACCAATTGAATCTCTTCCTGTTCTCGAACCCTCTTGAATAGACTATTTCCCTCTTTGTCTACTTATACTGTTTTCCTCTCTTAAATGATATCCAAAATGTTTTTTTTTTACTCAAAACAGAATAATTCCTTTGAATTGGTAACTAATCAAATTCGACAGGTGGGAAAGTTCTGTCAGAAAGTGAGTGGGTACAATGCTCGAAAGATTCAACCCATTTCTAAAATACAAAAGAGTAAGCTCACTATTTAAATAAATGAATATGTCATTTAAAAATCATAAATTATTTTACATAATTCCACATTCGTTGAAGTTTTAGCAGATAGTTCAGCAAAGTGATTAGCGCTTTGCTGACTAAACGTCAAGAGAGCGCTAATGAATAAAAAAGAAGAAATGGTTAGACTAGAATATGATTAAATATTGCGCATCCTAATGCTATACAAACGACATATAACAATAGGAATAAGGAAAATGAAAGCACATTATCCAAGGATTTTATGCAAAAATATGGAACCTTTCAGTTGCGTTTTTATCAAGAAGATTTCTTTTTTTACTGTAGCATAGGCAAGAAAAAAAACTGAAATGTAATTAGTCTTCTACATCAAGTAATTTTATCCTCCAAACCTAAACATCGTTCCTGTTCTTTTTTCTAGATTTGGCAGAAATTCAGAAATTAAACATTAAATACATTACAAATTTCCCAATTACAAAAAACAGATCTAATTCCTTTCTCAAATTACAACTTCCTCAAACATTTATCGAAAATCAGCTCAGTTGCATAAATTTATGGTTGAAATATTCTGTTACTGTTATTTGTCCTCTTCACACATAAATAAATAGGCAAATAAATAAATTAGACAAATAAGTAAATAAATTAGATAAACAAATAAATAGATCAATTGATTAGTTAATTAATATAAAGGAAGTGAACAAATAAATAAGTAAATAAACAAATAAGTAAACAAATAAATGAGTAATATAAATATAAGTGCAAAATAAACATAAATATATAAAAATAAACATAAATACAAATGTAAATATAAATCAATAGAAAGACAAAATATAAATATATGAATATAAATAAAAATACAAATATATAGACATATATGCATTTGAAAACATTATGACCAAACAGAAGACGAGCTACCTCAACAAAAGATAAGCGGAAACAGACAAACGAACATCTGGCTGATGACCCCTCCGAGATGAAAAACAAAGAGTTCCGGGAATAAAGATGGCATGCTAGAAGGTGAAGATGCGGTATAAACAAAGAAGGTCCAAGTTAATGCGATAGAAAGTTAGATGAAGTTAAATAATTAAATAAGCAATATAGTAACGGAAGCTAACCTTCCGATTCTCTTCCCGCAGATGCCATAGCAGCAACAGTGCGAGGGACTACTGCTAGATTCGATATTTTTTGATTCACGAACATTCGTGGAGCAAAAGGATGAGATACTCGTTGACATTTTCCGTAATTCGATATGAATGATGCAAACGATTGGTTTTTCTAACAATGAAAGTGATACTGTCTGTACTGAGGTTTGATTGCTATAGAATAAAATCGATGAGAAGTTGAAAATTTGAGACTTTTTACTTTCCGTCTATTTATCCTTCAAAGTTTTCTCCAGAATACACTCTTATTACTTGTTCCACTCGTTGAAATTAGAAAGATCCCAAGCAAACTGGAGTAAAACTAGCTTTAACGCTATTTTTATAAAACTGCTTGCTGCAAACAATTTTTTAAAGAGGTAGGGGAATAAAGAAACAGACGAAAATTCCACCAAGTAGGAATCCTATTAAAACGAAACCGATTTTTAACCTTGGCATAAATATTTGCTGAGGTCAAAGAGTAAGCACCTACCTTTGTCATACGAAGTCGGAATATGATTTATGTCCTGTCTGATAACTTGACTGCTTAATTCACCTCGACCTCATCGATTCCATTCACACTCAAATAGGAACATTTTCTCTTCCCAGCAATGCATTCAGTTTGAGATTTGGATCTAATCCAGCATGATCTAACATTTTTAACTCTACTAAAAAATCCAGAAGAAATAATTATTCTCAGTAATATCCTCTATGAATATAATGATCCTAGTCCCAAAACTTTTTACTTTTAATAGAGATCCCACGATGAACAAAAATTAAAAATGAAATATAATTCGCCAATTTTTGACGGAAAGATCAAAAACAAAATAGCAATGACAATCAAGAATGAATTACGAAGAATGTTCAGCCATAATTAATTACCTCCACAATTCGAGATTTGCTTCCATATTTTAAAAGGAATTTGTGCAGCATAAAACCATTTATAATTGTTAATTATTTACAAGATTCTGCCTCACCTGTTTGTCTCTTCAACTTTCAGCAAATATGTTTATCAAAAAAAAAACTAAACTCGTATGTCTATTCTAGGATTGATTATAAAAACATTTAGATAATAAAATGTCAAGTCCAAACTGATCAAAGAAGAAACTTTGTAGTAAATGAAATATAACATAACTACTCATTTCATTTTTATTTGTAACTATTTTGAGTTAGTAGCTATTAATTTTTCTTTTCTTTTTTTTCTTCTTTCGACAACAAAGACAATTCCATATAAGATTAATAAGATTCTTAAAGTGGAATTATTGATCACTTCGAAAATTATTTTTAAAATTTTAAGAATATATAGCAGAAAGTTTAGACAAAAAATGAAGCGTGCATTCTAATCAAATGCAATTTATATTTTAACACTTTTCTACGAAAAATCAACTTAATTGAGGAAATAAAATGACCTATAATATTTGTTTCAAAATGATTGTACAATGCCCCCTCAATCTCTTCTCTCCTTCTCCAAGAAAGGAAAATGATAACGAGCTTTACAGCACCGTTAATGAAGCCATACCAAATCAGCATTTCATGCTTCAAACTGAAATAGATAAGAACAGACACAGATATATATATATATATATATATATATATATATATATATATATACATAAACAATAATCCAATAATACCTCTATTATAGTACTCCTACTTGGTATTCTAGATTTACCACTCCACTTCACCACAATTTAATTTAAATGAAACCCTTTCACGCTGTATTAAAAACTATCAATCACCGCTAATTTTAATTTACAATTTACACATATACTTAAGATGTTTATAACTTTAAGCAATTCCCTTTAATAAAACTGACAAGATATTTGCATAATAAAATACATCATTGGGATAAAATGATTTCTACACTAAACGAAAATTTTTTAAAAGTAATTAGAAATTGTTGGATATGTATAGCATCAACAGCATGAAAATAATAAGAGTTCAAATATTTCATTCGATGTTTTTAAAATTGTCAATTTCTGAAAAAAAATTTCCTGCACTGTTTAAACGACTTAAAACATAATTCCTTTACTCTAAGGAAGTGCCATTAGAAAATTCCTTTATGATTAAATTTTCTCTTAAATGAATTTTCATGTGAAGTCTGTATTCTTTGCCCTTAATTATCAAGTATTAGTTTGCTAGCTGTGGGAACTTATCGATCTTCACAATGGTCACAGTATTTCGCCTTTTGTGTGTGCCTTGCGCTGAATCGATGTGGGAAATGACTTGGGATTTTAAAGAAACGTCAGAAGTTTACTGATTAAACTGATCAGCCATTTAAATTGAATAAAACTAAGTAGTAAATCAAATATGGAATTAAAGTGGAAGTGATAGTTTACCATCACATCGGATATAAAACAACGAATTTGATTTTCGAGATAGATTCTTCTAAAATTGTGTTAAAGTATGAATGATGATGGAAGATTAAAATTAGTACCAAATAAAATTGAGCTAGGAAAGATGCAGTTTATGTTAAAAATCAGTGAATAAATGGAAAAAAAATCGATCAAACTAAAAAATTTCAATTTCAAATTCTGTTTGTGCACATGAAGAAAAAATTTTAATTTCAAAAAATAAAAAATAAAACTAACAATGGATTTGACGAATTCCAATAAAGATTAGGCAAACGGCGTGCAATTGAGAACTTCAAATTACAGAATATCATGAATAAGTGAATAATCGTAATGATGAGTGATGATGGTTCTGTCCACATTACATACATATAATACGGACAGCACTTCCACGCGCAATATCGTATTTTCTTGTGGCCTTTTCACTTTACTTGATGACTCCCTGGAGTAACCGTTCGTGAAATTAAAAGATGGCTCGCTGTTTTTTTAATTTACTAAACGAAAAAACTGAGCACTAAAACAGCACTTCCATCTGCAAGTGCTTATCGGATTAAGAAATTTGTAAGACTCCAGTTCTCAATATACTTATCACATTTCCATAAATTAAGAGAAATGTGCAGTGAAAATGTGAGAGGATAGCTTCGACATATCACACCTCCAATATAATTCACTCGTAATACGGTGAAATAAGCATAATAAAATAGCATGAAAGAAGCAGTAAACATCAAACAGAATATCAATTACCGTACTTGGTGAAAAACAACAGTTTGTATTTCCTATATCTCGAAACAAGTATCCTACACCTCAGTACCGTATGCTTACCGGTACAAGAGGGAAAGGAATAGGAAGAAGTTGTGAGAATTTAGGAATCTGCGGCCAAAGGACTATTCAGTCTTTCAAATTCAAACTGTCCTGCAATGTTTCTGAATTCAGTTTAATTACTATCCAAATCAGTACAATTGACCTTGCAGTAAAAATGATAGAGAATGAAGTTTTCATGGACATATAGATGTTCTACAAATGAGTATTCATCCTCAAGAGTGAAATTGGCTCACTTTATTTCAATGTCATTTTTTAGCTCAACTTACTGCTTAACGCAGAAACAAGGTTATGAAAATAATGAGCAACTGCGCTTCTTAGTCCCGCATAAATTATGAATATAAGGATAAAATGAACAATTTCTCATTCACTGTTAAGCACTACTGCATTGTAATCGTTTCATGTGCTGTTGTATTTCGGAAACGTTCGAGCGTTTATCATAAATAAATAGTTATAGGAATATGTCACAGAGGACATATGGCGCAACTAAGAAAGGTAACGTTGTCAAAGAGTCAGTGATAAGCAATATATGCTTCGTTCTGTCAAAATGATTCGGGAACTGTTTAAAAATAGTTTTGTTGAATGAGTCGTCACTGAATACTTCTTAAACCCCGAGATCAGCAGAATGAACCGTTATCTGAATCAAAGTACTAGAATCTTTCTTTTTCCCTTTAACACTCCCCGCTCCCTTTCCTCCTTTATACTCCTGCCGGATTGTACTAACTTCATTTGGTGAAAAGACTAGTGCACATACATACACAGACACATACACAAATAATATGAGCAGATTTAGCAAAAGGAGCGGTAGGGAAGCGATATTGCCGCAGTGACAGGAACAGAAATGGGCGGCTCGATCCTTTCCTACAACGCCGCCTTCACTTTTATTATAATTATTGGGATGGGTGGTGTTGGTCACTTTTCCCGCCCTCTTGTCAGTATTCTTCTTTTGATGAAGAATGGCATTTCGGAGGTGATGGGAGCTAGCGGTGTATCCTTCATTCCAGGTGTCGGCTTTGAGTTTCCCTTAGGGTTCTATTCTGAGGCAGCAATATCAGTTACTCAAATTTTGATTCCAACAACTTGTCACCAATATCTGCTGTGTGCGCTGAAGTTGAATATCAAATGAAGACAAGATTCTGTAGAAATGAGATTCTAGCAATGAACAAATTCCAGATTTAATGCAAACATTGTATACGATGGAAAGCCTGACTAAACATCAGTTTAATAAAGCTGTTTCTGCTCCTGAGCAAAAAAAATATGAATCGTAATACAAATGTAAACTTATGGAATGGAAAGATGCTTCAGAAAAAATATCTTGTCGTAATAAACAAGCATAAGTTGTAACAGAACTGGGTTCCTCCACGTTTTCAGTTTGTTCTGGGCTTAGGTGCAATATATAATACTTATCGACATAAGTACAGCGATGGATAAGATGAAAGTAGTGAAGTGGTGTTGTTGGTCTGTTTACACAATTGGAGTAAAATACTGTGTTGTGACTCGAGTGGTTTCTTTCTGGTCAACATTTGAAAAAGAGTGCTATCCAATGTCATCTTCAACAAAGAATCAGATTTTTGAAGCACTCCTGCAGACAACTTCTTCCACCATATGAGAATAATGCACGAATAGAAAAATTCTTTTTTAATGTGAAGATTTTTGATTTCGTGTCGAATCCAATCCTCCCCAACAATGCTATTGACTTTCCTTACCTTTGGGAATTAACTTCCTATCAGCTCTCAAAGGATAAGGCAAACTGAGACAATTTTGATCATCTGCTACCTTCAGCAAGACAGCATCAAAATTTTTATCTCATTAAACATAAGTAGAAATTTATTTATTAAGAATCACTTGCAAGTAAATTACACTCTGATGTCTTCAAAGTTCAAAATTTCAAATGCTTTTCAACTTGAGATTCAACCCTACAAATGATTTTTTTTTATTATTTATGACAGGTAAATCTGTTTTGCTATTCCATTATATCCATGTTAATGGTGAAATAAAATTTCCTGATTTGTAACTGCTGCTTTGAAAAAATAAGAATAATAAACGTCAGCGCTATTAAGTGATGAATTGAAATGTGGTTTAGGTTCTTTTGGACTGTTAAAATTAAACATAAATACCTAATGTGTCTAGCTCAAGATAGTTAAACAGCTCGTTATTTTTTTTTAAAAAATCACTTCTACAGTGAACCACAACAGTTATATTATTGTTCAGCTGCATATCTCTTTTCCTGAGACTTCCATTTTTTCATAGAATATCTGTGAGAAACAGAATATTTTCCATAGAATATCAGAGAAACTCTTTCTCAGGAAAGTTTCAAAAAAGCAGAGTCGAATGATTTAAACAAAGCTGATTTTATTCACCCGTTAGACATTTTTTCAGTTTAATGGTTATGGGAACCTTAAATAGAATAGATGAATGGCATTCTTAATCAAGTTAAATGCAAATTGCTTCTCAAATATTATGATCAACAAATTTTAATTAGTTACTGATAATTCTGAATGCGCAGATGAATTAGTTATTAACATATTTCGGTATTCCAATGATAGGAAGAAGGAATTTTTCAGCTCAGTGCAAAGTTTCTATAATTTATTAGTGGATGAGAACATTCAATAGAACAGTCCATAAATGACATCTGAAATTTATAATAATCACGTCATACACTTCAATAAAGTCGCTTATCTGTAACAATACAGTGCAAAAAATTGGAGAAATAATTGATATTGGAAAAATATTCAGAATTTTGGATAAGTGGAAACAGTTGGTGTTTTTGAAATTGAATGGTGCGTAGTGGCGAAGTGAATATCAAGATGGAAGTTTCAAAGTTCAAAGTCATTAATTAATAAACGTCTTCATTTTGTATTTCGGTTTTCATCAGTTAGTTCTAAACTTGTTTCTTAGTTTTTTTTTTTTTTTTTTTTTTTTTTGTGCAATTGGAATGTATATATTTATGTAAAAGTTATCAACATGTATCGGACAGGGTACTCATTGAATTTATTTTTTTGTCAGACAGTCAAGATATTTCATAACAATGCCGGATGGATCACATAATATTAACCTTAGTGGCTAAAAGGAAAATTTGAAGTGGGAGAATGAATCAATCACCTCGACGAATACGTGAAAACAACCATCTGATGAACTGGTAGTGTACAGGCATTCGTGCAAAATTCGCTGAAAGTATTGTACCGGTCACACCGATTGTTCCTTTACCACCTATGCTCATTTAAATTAAAATACATAGCGGGTAACACATGATGGCAAACAATTTCAAAATTATTTAGGACAACTGATTCATTTGTTCCTGGAAGGTAATTTTCATAACAAATCTCGTTTTATTAATATAATCTTAATTATGTACTGCTGACCTGGGTTTTTGGCTGATGGTTGTGGAATCGGGGGTATCACAGATAATTTCGCTCTGGATGCTACTTCTGCTTGAACATCTAACATTGATCGATCTGCTATATTTGTTAGATATCCTCGCTGAAAATCACACCTCTTTATTTCTATGCTGAAAAATACTATACCTGATAATCGATTAGTACTCTTTTATCTATAAATTCAACAAACTATGAATGTTGATCTCAGTATATTATACATATCAAATTTCCTCCTATTAATTTAAAACCCAATCCAAAATTCCATAATCTTTGTTGCTGCATTAAAACGAAGCAAAAAATTTCAGGACACGAAACCTGAAATATTTTATGCCTAATTTCTTAGTATCTTCCTTACATGCATTAATTTGAAATGTTTCAAACCTTAATTCTTTCACAAATCCCTGAAATCAGATGCCTCCATAAAATGACCACATTGTCTACATCTGTATTATTCCAACGATCCGCTTTTGAACTAAGCAGTGCTAATCGTATGTGATGTATTGAACATTCCAGAAATACTGACCTTTTAACACATGCTTTATTTTAAAATAAAGAAATGTAATTTTCAGCAAAATAAGAACTTAGTGATTTAATTTTTTGAGTAACTGTTCCATTTAGAATCATACATCTTATACAGCTATGATAATATTTCTAATTCAATAATTTTATTGCTAAAAACAAGAAAATTCTTACCAATAGTACAGCCGGAAGCCACTGCTCGATTCAAGCTTACCGTGTCTTCGTCCTAAATTATCCAAAATTGGATCAAATGCTTTCAGATCATCTAGGCTATTTATACCGCTTTCCAGAACCTGTAATGGCGCAGCAGATGATGGTTGGAACTGTCTCGCTTTCTCTAATAATTCTTTCCAGTAGTATAATGTCATAAAGTCGTGTTTTTCGTAGGATTTCTGGAAGTAATTTGTTCACAAACACTTATCTCAATCCATTGGATTAGAGATCTTTCGGCATCACTAATACCATTGATATATTATTTTAAAAAAGTTAGAAAGAACTATTTCATTAAAGTTGAGTCACTTACCTGGATGAAGCGAAGAGCTTGAAAAACAAAATCGTTATTCTTCTTTTTACAGTTGTTCAAATCCAAATTCATGAAAGAAAATAACTGCCGAGCTTCGGGACACTAAAACATTTTATAATGTAATTAATTGCAAACAGTGATCAATTGCACACAGAATCATTATTCTTCCCTCCACTCAAGGATGAATAAGTGAAGTTGAAATGGCATTTTGTGTTTTTTTTTGATCTTTAATAATTCTGCTTTTTTATCATTAGCTCATCCTCACACTACTCGTCTTTTTAAATAGAAAGCAAAAATATATGTGATGTATCCGAATGCACACAGCAACGTAATACAGGTAAAACAATCATCTCAAACTATATTTTTTTCACCGATGGTATCCAGATAGGTGAGAAAACTGTTGAAAATAGCCAAGATACTATGAAGATTAAGAAATAATGTTGACAACAATTATAAAAAATTTTAAACTGTTTTGCATTCTCATCATTGTATTTATTGGTTTATCAATATCGTCTTTTCTCTAAGATAATGGAGCAATTAAATCCTGAACTTCTCTCAAAACCCATCTCGAGATGATGGAAGCTACTTATAACAATTGAAATGTATGAATATATGGAGATACCTGATCAAAAATCATCCTGTAAATGTTGCAAGCAATTTCCTGCTTTTCTGTTTTCATTGTTTTCCAAGATCTCCTCAACAGTCGGCTCTCGGCATCATCGAAATCATACCATCTTTCCAAACTAGAAATAACCGTTTTCACATATGCCAAATGTAGTGTTGCTTAAAATGCTTGTGAAGGATTTTCTCACAATTTCTCCTTTACAGTTGTATATATATATTGTTTTTTTCTCATCGATGGTATCCAAATAAATAAGAATTAGAATGCTGTATACCTTTATATATTATATATTTATTTAAATTCAGAAGGAAGCAAGAAAAACAATCAACACTATAAGTTGTAACAGATATATTTGGTGATTAACAGATACTGTCTCATCATATAAAATTGTTTGAATGATGATACCTGCAAGTAATATCTTCTTTTTGTTTACAATATGACATATTGATTATGATAAGAAAATAAGACGGTTAGTTTAATAGATATTGGTAATATGTATTGGTAAACTGAACCTGAAATAATATCAATATCTTTGCAAATAAGTACCAACTTAAAAGTATTGCAATGGCGCCACTGGTTAGTTTCGCAACTACACATAACTCAATGTTAATTAATAGTAAATATTTGAAATGAATTTAACAAAACTATCAATCATTGATCTTAACACTCAATTTTTCAATTTAGAACTTTTACCTCTACAACTCTGACTAACACTTATCAGTCTTGCAAGATTAAAGAAAACTGCATTTTGGAACAAAATTGCAAATGGTATCTGTATTTGAATTGTCCGTTAACTGCTCTTCAAATGCAGAAATCTAGGGTCTGAAACATGAATTTAATTTGATAAACATCATATCAACAACCACTCACATAATACACATTGCATTATGAAGGTGAAAAGATTCATTGAAAAACTATTTGCGATCCTTAAAGAGACTTCATCAGTGATGATTTATTCACACATCTGGCTAGAAATAATGGAAAAAGCCTGGAAATCAATGCAATGGAGTTGCAGAAAGCGCAAACTCCTGATATGCCTGTGACTGAGAGAACAAAGTTCGGTAAAGGTTAGATAAATTTGCAATTTTATGATTAGATTCCAACTGAAAGAGAAAAAAGCACAATTGTATCTTGAAGATAAATTACAAAGTAATTTGTCCTATTGTGTTGATTAACCATCTGCAGCAAATATTCGGGAGCCATTCTTCACAAAAAAAATTTACGATTGGAATCAAACTGGAAAAGGAAGAATAATAGTATGAAGTTACGAAAATGACATTGTAGGAGATAAGCGAAGAGAATTAATTGGGAAAGATTAATTAACCATATTTCATTAAGTAATATTTTCAATAGTCATTAAATCGATGTAGTATTGCTTCAGGAGTTTTTTGTTTTCTCAGGAATTTTTTGCTTTCAACAAATTCTATGGAATAATAAACTTATCATCAATATCATCATCATCGAGGTTGTATTTATTATGTACTGTATACTATACATATGCTGTCGAATTTAAACTAATAAAATAAAAACTTAAATATGAAGTAGTAAAATAAGAGATATATTATACTGTTCAATATGTTTTGAAGTATTGCATAGACGAGCTGACAAATGCATTTTTCGTAGGCTTGGCTGCTATTTGCGAGAGTTCTTTTCTCTTCTCTTCTTTTTTGCTTCTTCCTCACACCATAAGATTAAATTAATAACCATAATTCCTTTAGACCATCTTACTTAAGATAGAGGTGGTTATCCAAATTTTCGTTGCTTTCAATGTTATTGGCACTTGTTGTGCATATTTGAAGGAAAATTCCTTTCTGTAAATTTTGTGTTCCTTCTCCGTCATGTTTTATTCTACCGTACAAAGATTTAAACTAATTATAATAAAGGTTTAAGTATCAAAATCTGATTTTTTTTTTCAGAAAGGACCAGAATCAACCGTCTCCATTGATCAGCGGCAAAACTGATAGTAATAAGGATAGAAAACATTTGAATGACTGAACTGATAACTCTGTAGATAAATAAATTACAATATTGTAGAACTGTTATAAAGGAATAATGTTATAGAAGTAACGGTATTAGAGAACGAAATGATTTCATACCAATATTGTCATTTCAATTATGTTACAGATAAATACGAAATCCATAACAACGGTTAACTACTCCAGAAGACTATACGAAAGCCAAAAATAAGTTATGGATACGGAGCAATGGAATAAATTGATTCGATTCGCACATAATGATAGTTAAGTTTTCAAAATAAATAAATAGTTAAGTTTTCAGGATCCTTAACGTAAAGCAACTGAAGAAATAAATCCAAAAATTTGCTGAGTTTCAGATCTCTTTTGAGAATCAACGGTGAAAACTATGGAAATGAAATTTTTTCATTTTCCTCTTAAAGAGAAGATGATAACGGAAATAAGACTACGAATCATTAAATTAAAACCAAAAAAAGACACTTAAGAAGGGCGAACAAGACGAATTGCTTCAGTAACTTCTAAATTTCATTTTAAGTTTAGGACCCAAGAATAAGATTTTCAGGGCCGGGTCTGAAAAAATAGGGTCAGTTAGTGCAGACTGGTAATATTAACAGTCAGTTCTCATCCTTCTGCCCACCCTTCATCATCTCATTTCCCTTTCGCTTGTTCTTCGTTTGTCTAAAAAAGATTTCATTTTAAAGCCTGCATCAGAATCCTAGCATTGATTCTTCTAAGTTTTAACCTGGCTCATCTATGATATCATATAAATGATATATTTTGCTAAAAAGATAAGTGTATAATTCCTCACTGAAACATTTTACTAAATAAGGGAACTAATCTGTTCTTGTCTTGTAAAATGCATTATTTTTTTTCATCCAAAAGGATAAAAAAAATAGGGTAAAAAAATCCACGCTTAGCTTTTTTTACGTAAAGCCATAAATTATTAACTAGATAAGTGATTGGCTACAGAACTAGAAATCAGAAAAATGAATAGAATTTTCCGAGAAAGTTGGTGTCGAGAAACCTTTTATTTTTGAGTAATTCCATTGTTAAAGTTATCACCTTAAAATTTAGGATTTTCGACCTAGTTTCCCCTTTTTCTTGAGAATTTCCTCAGTGGATGAATGAATAGATAAGTAGATCTTACCTCAGCTTTGCTGAAATTACTTCTGCCTATAATTATATTTAAATGAAAAAATCAATATATGGCATTCAGAAAGAGTTATAAAAAAAATGCATTATTCTCAGGTGCCGGTTGTGCGTCAACCAAGTCTAATTACTTTTGCTGCACTATTAAAATGAAAAGCATTGTTTTTGAGCAGATTTTATCTCCCTTAATGAAAAAGTTCAGTTAAAAGATTAGAAGAATTATTTTGATGCTTATGTTTCATCAAAACAGCTGAATGGATAAAATAATACAAAAAGTCGTTAACTGTGAAATCAATTAATAGATATAATAAACATTTTAATAAATTTTAATAAAACTAATACATTTAATAATATAAGCGATGACGAATTTACTTCTTTACAAAATAGCATTTACCAGAAAATGCATTTTTTCAGTAACATTCCTACCACTTATATGGGATTAATCAAGTATTTCAAGTTTTCCAACTTTTTGTTGACGATGTTCGTCTTGGCCTAATGATAATTCGTTTAAGATCTAGCTTAATTAACCACCAGTGGAGAGCAACGGCGTGGTTCCCACTTGCTGGTCCATGGCTTCATTTGTACCTAAATGTAGATGTAGATTAAATAGGTTGTTGGCATTATCGGTTATTACTCAGTTTTTTTCGAGTGAGAATTTGTCGAGTGCAGCATGTAGTAATTTAAAAGAATTAAGTTTTAAAATTGTTCCAAAACTTCCAAAAGGAATACTCTAGAGACATTCCTGAATTACTTACGTATGGACAACTCACTCTCATCCAGCAAAAATATTTGAAATAATTCTGTCCGCAAAATCAATATTATTCAATGACTGCTGAACTCATCAAATTATTTTGCCTATCAATTTACTTCACTGTCATATGAAAATGAATGAATGTAAATACTGACTAATAACTTGGATGTAAAGATAATTCACTTACAAAGTTTTTAAAAACAAATTTTGTGATTGTAAAATTTGAAACATAGTAGTTTTGAAGCATATATTCACTTTTCCGATAAGTTTGCTTCAGGAAAATGAATATTTTCCTGGCTTCCAGTTTTGTCGCCAAAACATAATCCAAAAATTTGTGTTATTCAGACATCTATTGAAACTGAACAAGGAAATTATTTTAATTGTGCTCGAATTTCTATACACTTTCATGGGTGTCAGGAAAATAAGGCATTGTACTGCTTTTTAAAATAACTTAATTTGTTTATTTTACTTGTCATATTAAATATCGCGCAATTTTTACAATACTTATTTTAAATTTGATAGTGTGGTTGATTCATTCGTAGAAGTTTCTGGATATCTCACCGTTTAAAGTGTCTTAATTTCTATTTGCAAAAAAATTAATTTGACCTTTACTTTACAATGCCGTAATCTATTAACTTTATTATCCTGATTTCGGAACATATGAGAAATTAAACAGCTATAAAATGACAGAATTATACGAAATCAAATCTATGGGATGTTTCACACTTAAAGGAGAAATAAGTGGATTTTTGACAATACCACTTTTTCAAAAAAAAGTTGTAAAAATTTGGCTCAATTTCATTTTTAGTAAGTATTGTGTATAATACTTTACGTTATGTAGAAAATTTCCTTGCAGCATTATCTTAATTTGTTTAAAAGATGGATTCTTTTTTAATTCTTGGAGAGTAATGAGAATGCCTTAGTTTAAGTATTCGTAAGTGTAGGCAAACTGGGTTGGAAAAGTATTTATTAGGATGAAACAGAGGAGGAGATTGAAGATTGAGCATAGTCTTTTGGGGTCATTTTGTAAATGTAGCGCAGAGTGAATGGTAAATCTTACCTCGCGGTTTTAGAAATGTGTAAAATTATTAATTTTAGATGATATTGTTAGGATTGACCGCATTTAGAAAACCATTCTGTTGTACTTTCAATAATTTTTCAGCAAATTACATATTATATTTCACTTTCTTCGTACTGTCTCATAACCAAATTTCCCAATTCTAATCAAAATAATTGTGTGAAAGAACAGTTTGCATTTGTTTTAATCATTGGTGATTTCTGTTACTCATATAATATTTGCTGTTCCTAGATTTATGTAAATGCAGTAGTTGTTTTTTACAACCGCAGCTTTGCTTTTTCGTTTTATAAAATTTTATTGAATTAATTTTCACCTGAAATACATTAAAAACCAGAGAAAGAAAACTAATTATTATTTCCCAGAAGATAGAAGGCAATATATATATATATATATATTTTTAGATAGCTAACTTCACATTATGAGGTTTATCTGTCAATCGGTTCCTGCATAATTCTAACTGGATACGGTCCTATAACATGCTTCTCTTAAAAATCTCATTGTATCAAATATTAAATTAAGCTTTTGAACTTTAGTTTTTCAACCTTTAACTCTTGGGATGTTCAGGAAAATAGTGCCCTTGCTTGCAAGAAATATCCTTTAATGTGATTCGTTAGCGCGTTAGTGTCAAGATAAAAATTATGGGTTGATTTCCTTTTACAGAGCTCTCTGTTTTGTGACAAATAAAAATACTGAAGCAGAAACTTCAAAACTTTACAAATGATTTAAAAATTTTCAAAGACTAGAAAATGAAACTCACACACAGGAATTTGTTTATATCAGAAACAATCGATGAAATAAAATACAACTATTGGTTAGCTTTGGTGAATAATTTTTTTTTTTTTTTTTGACGATTTACAGGCTTATTAAGTATCTTTTATGAAGAGTGAAGAGATAAGAAAACAACTGGACAACAGAAATAGTTGGAAATCCACATACAATCCGTCACCAGTTTATGTCAAAAATGGTAAAACGGTATGTCTTTTGTTAAAAATAAGAATATTGAAACAGCCTATCAAAATTTCTACTC
Source organism: Brugia malayi (assembly GCF_000002995.4). Classification (NCBI taxonomy): domain Eukaryota; kingdom Metazoa; phylum Nematoda; class Chromadorea; order Rhabditida; family Onchocercidae; genus Brugia; species Brugia malayi. The sequence goes on from NW_025062479.1 coordinate 8,337,275, forward strand.
TTCTGTAATTAAACCCCAATATACAATTTAGGTAATTAAGTGCCGGACTTGGCTGAAGCTACGTTTAAAATAACAATTCGATTTTTGAAGAAAATAAAATACACAAGTTCATTCTTTATAGGTGATGGAATTGTTTCGCTTATCACCGGTAACTGTGTTTTTATTTGGTTTCGTACCGCCAATGATTGGTGCTTTTGCAACCATAACCACAGCTTTAATTTTTCACAGTGAACAAATTAGGAATTACAACTGGCAATGCGGGGTATGATGTTCATTTTCAGTTTTTTTTTTTCTAAATCCTAATTGGTTTACACAGGGTATTTAAGTGAAATAAAATGCACGAATTTGTAGAGAGCTCGACTACCATCACTTTCACGAATAATAAATTTGCCGGTGGAACGGTTACTTTGGCAATTTTTGGTGCTTGTACATACACCTGCTCGAATCGTTGAATTATTTACTGGTTGTAGGTTTTTTTTTAGATAAAAATTCGAGACTAGTAATTGGTGTTTAGACTAGATTTGAAAACTTATTAGAAATATTTGACATTTTTTTTGCTCCGCATGAAATAAAAAATCTTTTTTATTGCCAAATTATTAGTTTAATTTTTACTTGTAGTTTATCGCTATGGACGTCTAATGAATGTGAACTATCGACAAAAACGATTTTATGAGTTTGCGCGGTATATATATTTTTATGCTGGCAGTACAGAATTATTCTTTATGATTGGCTTATCACTCCTTGGTGAACGCGAAAATATTCGTAAGTGAGCTGTATGACATCGTCTTTTTTCAAAAATTTTAGTACAGATATAGTCCAGAAAACAACCAAGTTTTCATGAATCCGATAATTAGACGTGAAAGCAAGGTGAATAAATCTAACACCTCTACTCATAGTAATAAGTTTTATCTGATCAAAATGCTTTATTAAATGTGTACTTCACTTATAAGACAATTTCTTTAATTCTTAATATTAATAAAGTTTTTTTTTTTTTCGAATCAATGATTTTCTCAACCTGTTTATTTCAGAAATCCATGTTATACTTTTCTATATATTTGGATTTTGTAGCATTGGCTTTTTTATAGCAAATCTTGTTTGTCATCGACATTCGCTATATTTCCTCCCTCCATACGTTAGTCCTTATGCCAAAAGTTCAATTTTTTCTTATGATGAAATCAAATCACTTAAAGTTTTATTGATTTCAGACTAGATAATTCAAGTCAAAAATACTAGAATTTCCATACCAGATGAACTGATTACTTGGGAATTGTGCAACTTTATCACTCTGCTCATCTCTAATTTTCACATAGCGAAAAAAATTTACAGGAGAAAAGGCCTCTTAGCACGGATAATGCTTGCAAAAACTTAAGAATTCTCAAGCGTTTGGTTTACCTTTGTTTGTAGCTCGTTTTTTTTACTATAAATTCCACTTCAGTCTTTGACGACATTTGACAGATAACGGAAACATTACAGTGTCATAGCAAAGAAAGTCTTTCTTGAAGGAGCGATGTTTTAGAAACAGCAATTTAATTATTTTCACCGTATTATCGGGAAATTTAGCAATGTTTTGCGGTGCTGTAACTTGACAAATATTAGTATAAATGATATATTGAAACTTAAATGAAGCATAAGAGAAACATCAAGATTTTTGCAGGGCCATCTGTCATATTACTTAAAAATTACTTTCTGTACTATTTATTTGCTGTCTCTTCCTATTTTGTTGGTATCTTTCTTATTATATTGGAAAGTTTGTGTTACAGCTGGTAAAATTTTTTTTCTTTTTCTTTTTTTTTGTAATTTGTGATAAAAATGATACCAAAAATACAATGTTTTTTTGCTGATGCTTGAACCTATCTTTCCTAGTGTTAGCAAACATTTCTCTACAATAATTTGGATTCATGGATTCACAAAATGAAAGAAAAGCATATCAAAATAGTTGAAATTACTGAAGGATGGATATAAGAATCATAAAAATGAATCAGAAGGCACTTTTTGCTTTCATTTTCTGTAAAGGTAAACGGCTGTAAATTTGATATGTAATTTCAGCGTATGAGGTATTTGCGATATGTGAATATATCGGTGTATTTCTGAATATCGCTTATCATGGTTGTGCTTTTTATGATATTCGGTATAAAGTGATATTTAGTGTTCGCCTTGTTGAAACAGCACAATTTTCAGAATATTATCCGGGAAGAATTATATGATCATCAGATGGAAAAAATGAGATTATGTTTGAGTATTATAAGATGATCACAAATTAGCATCACTGCCGAGTGAGAAACATGAATTTCACTAAAATTTACAAAAATTTTCAATGTTTTTTTTTTTTTTTTTTTTTTTGTTTTAAGAGCACAGAAAAACCCTGAAGGTCGAAAAATGTTCTGTGAGTGTTTATATTCTCCTGTTTGACAACAAAGCTTAATTTGAATATTTTTTTTGTGTGCTGATGTGGTTAAAAAGCAGATATTATGCTAAAACTGTCTATTGTTCAATTGGTTCTTTGCTACTGACTACTGAGCCTATTTTATAATTATTTCATTGGTTTTGAAATGCACCAAAAATAATGTGTAACTACTATTCATATGCTTGTAGGTGATCGAAAACGATGGTCAAAAAAAGAAAATGTTTGTTTATCCACTACTTATATAGAATTCAGGTAAATCTAAATAGTGTTTTTTTTTTATTTAGCGAGGAAGATCGTGCTAAAAATTTTTTTTCCTTACATTAGAAAGTACTGACATTAGTCCACGTTTTGATTAGCAGCTTGTTTTGAATTTGCAATTTCCATCACTCGTCTACATGCTACTATCTTAATTGGGGACTAATTACTAAGGGTGAAATCTTGACAGTGCTTCTGTGACAACAGTATCACGGTATATCACGTGCATCTGATTTCCAGGTTATAAGACTTGAACAAACTTGAAACTAGAGTTTGAAAATTGGAGTCAATTCGAAAAGTACTACTAATGAAACACAATTTTCTGTATTGAAATGAATAGCAAGGATTTGCTGTTTCAATTAAACAACTTTTCACATTTTTTTGCTGCAGAAAAGGGTAGTCATAAGAAATCTCAAAAAAAAAATCTCAACCCGTGGAAGAACCATCCGAGGAAATTCCAATTAGTTCAGATACACCTGAATTAAAACTGCCAAACTATCTTATCACTGTACTTCACTCTCATGCTCTCACTTCTATTCGGTCAAAGCACAGCTTCGATCGATAGATGCTATTACATACACCTACATACAACCATACATACATACACATACACACAGACATACGTACATAGACCCAGAATAACGAATTACACGCCACTACCACCTCAGTCAGCCGTCGCTTGCTCGGTTGATTCAGTTTTAAATATAAGCTCATACACACACATTCACGTCGTAGAACAGTTGATGAGCACGTGTGTGTGTGTGTGTGTGTGTGTGTGTGCTCACTAGCAGTTCAGGTGGTGCATCTACAAAAGGAAACCCCACTCTTGTTTTTATCGCATTCGCTGGTGTTGCTTACTGTCAAACAACCCGCATGCATATCTTTCGGGAAGAATTTTCTTTAAGGATCGTTCTGGTACTATTTGTAAAAGATAACGTTTGCATGTTCCCAAAATAAGCTATCGTTTCCTTCCGTAATAATTGCGCCAAGTTTGCCTATGCAACTACAAAATTTGCGTACATTTGTACCCCCGTCTCAGTGCCCGTTGACCATCTCTCTCAGCATTGTTTTTGATTTCTAACTCCTCTCAACAGCCTAATTACTGTTCTAAATAATGAAAATTTAAAAATCAATGTGAAGAAATTCCGCTAAATCTTATTGATTCAACTAATGTTCATTATTTTGGACCGTTTATAGCGTGCAATCAGATTGTGTTCAGGTAGTTGGTATCTTTGCATCATAAACTTTCCTTTTATTTTTTCGTTTTTTGTTCACCCTTTCCAACCATTAACATATATACTAAGAGAACTGGCTAAATTATAGAGTTGATTGTCTTGCTTTAACAGGCAAATTTATATATCTCCCGAAAAATCAGTCAGAAAATGCATGAAGTGAAGAATTCTTCTATCAGAAAATATTGTTTCTCGACAACCATCAGCCTTTATAATTGTAAGAAATAAGAATGATATAAGAAGGTCATATATTGAATTCGGTATGTTATAACTGTGCTATATGAATAATTTCTTCTAATTTTTATAAATGCTTTTGAAACTTCTATAACTCATTTTGTCTTTCTTTGGTTCATTAGCATTAATTGTGTTCACTTTATCCCTGAACTTAAATCTGCTTGTTTCAGGGAACTTTTGTCGTTTGTTTTTTATCATTTCCAATATTTTTATGGCTTTTGCACATCCTTTTAAAGTATGCAATTGCATGTTTCTTCGCCTGATTGCATTTTACAACAACAGCAGACTCATAGCTGCATAAAAAAACAACCCGCACCTCACAGATTCATTTCCCTAAATTAACGACTTGTTGCCATGTTGTCCATTAATTTTCCTTGCCCTCATCAGTAATTCTTAAAATTGAAACTAATGGAATTTTCTGTGCTATGGAAGAAAGGCTCTTCGCAAACAGCTCCAGTCGTTTTGATGTTCGGCAGTATCTCCTTCATATTCATTGAATTATATCATAAAGTTAGAGGACTATCCGGAAAGTTAGTAGAAAAATTAGATGAAACGTAATGGTGCTTTAAATTATGGATTCAAGTATAGGCATTGTCAGTGGGAAATTTGAAGTTAACATCCCCAAAGATATAAAATTTATCAGTTGACTAAAAGTTTCTATATCACAAAATGAGTACTTTTTTACTGTATTTTCAATAAACCATGGAATAATAAATGAACTGATAAATGGAATATAATGGAATGACAAATGAATTGATAAGCAAAGTTAAGCATCGAGTAATATGCCAGAATTTGAAATGATCCCTTCTTGCTCCTTCCTACTTTTTCTATCCGTTCTCATTTTCTGTCTTCACAAACTGGAAGAGTTTCCACTGATTTCATTTGGCTATAAGTGATAGAAAGCCAGTATGACACATGATCCTGTTTTACCCTTCTTAAATTTCAGTTTTCCATTTTTCTTTCTAATCATTTTTCCCTTTTTATTTACCATCGAGAAGGTTTTAAATATCACCGAGTGCTGTCTGTTACGTTGTTATGGTATTTGAAAAAAGTATACCGTCATTTCCTAATGATCACCCAGTACGTCATTACTGCTTTCCCTTCAGTGAAACAGTTTGAATCTGGCAATGATTATCATTTAGCTCCCTCGCCCTCTCCTTTTTTCGTTTACTCGTGCCGTCTCGGTCTTCTTTCTATCCTTTTGTTATCCCTATATTTTTTCAGTCATTTCGAAAAGATTTAATCGTTTTTTGCAGCGTCTTTAAACACTCCCTTCAGTGAATCGGTAGTTTGCTTGAAATATGTCGTATTGGTGTCCTCTTGGAAAGGCATGGCTATTGATTTTCAGTTTTATTGTATACCACTTTAAAACGAAACAAACGCATTCAGTGAGGCAAAATGCTACTTCATCGAAAATGCTGTTCTACTTAGACACAGTTTGCTGCTTTTATCTTTTCTCTCTCACATCTCTTTCCTTTTTCAAATTCAAAATATTTGAGATGATTTATTTGCATTTATGGATTCCGTATTTCTTTAATGCTGTAATTCTGCTGAATATTCTTCCGTGCTATTAAGATGATCCAATCTAGCCTATTTTATGGAATGAAATCGATGAAGTGTTAAGTTTGGTATTACATCTATAATTTTAAAAATGCATGTTTTACAGTCTGTTAATGGGTCAAGTAACTAAATTTAGAACTTAGGGGATTTAGAGTAATTAAGAGAACTTATTCTGTGCGAGACCATAGACACTGAGAACTTAAACTTCATTCCTTCAATTTATGTAGCAGTATTCAACAGACCGTTTTAATCGAAGAAATAACTGAACCAATTATCGTGCTTTACCCGCTAACATATAGTTTTTATTGGGTGAATAATTTTTCACTTGCTTATATCATATTCTATGAATAGAATAATTCAGCTTTGCTACTTTTTATGGTTCATAGAACTCTGAACCAAAATTTCTTTCGCATCCCCCAATGTTTAATCATTCATAGAAACGAATCATGTTGTTTAAATTCAACAGTACATTATGCAAAACAGAAAGCATTCATTTCCATTGTATTTTCTACTTTTGCCCTCCATAATGTTTCATGGCATTAACTTTTTATTATTGACACACTTTCCTCTATCCGATATGATTTTTGTTCCACTTTTTTTTGAAAAAAAAAAAAAAATTGGAACAAATGTTATCCTGTCCAATTAATTGCAAACATTTATGGTTTTCTGCATAAATTAGTGATATAATGAATAAAAAAATTACAACTGTCATTAATACTATAGCAATATTTATTACATAAAGCAAAATTCAAGGTTAAAAAATCAGAGAGCTTAACTTTATGGCTGTACGTTCGGAAATCCGGAGAAATAAGATTAGTTTTTGACAGTCTTGGGTGGATTGAAATTTAATTTCGGAGTCTATTTTATGAAAGTTCAAAATATAAGCAAATTCTATTCATAACAAGCAGTAGGTAGTTAGTATGCTCGGCAGGTTCGAGGGAGTGTTGTTAGGAGATGGGACATGAGACTAGCTGGCTTCAGTTGAACTACAACCGCTTTTCATCAATCAAACAGCTTCACTGCATTCCCCACTATATATTTCTCTTTCCTATTCCACATTTACTTTCGCTATTTTTCAAATAATCTTGTCTGACTAACCTAGATTCTTTGCGATCATCTTGTATCACCTTGATGGAACACTGTGCTTCCTCATTTCTTTAATTATGCCTCAGGTCTGTGCTAATTCTCGAGCTATTTACCTATTCGAAAGGCTATCATCTATGAGTTATTTTAATATCCTGTGGTCTCATTATTCACACCACGCGCTAATATCATTTTTATTATGTTACTCTTCTCTCCACTTTGAAAGTTTTCGGAACGATGAGGTAAAAGAATAAGAAAATAATTATGCATGCCTTCAGTATCTTATTATTTGAGCAACATCTAGTCCTCTTGTTCATGAAATGCTGATAAAAGTGACACGAATAATGAGACCAGACGTCCAAATTCATATTTCAAATTTCTTTCTTAATCAAAAAAAAAAAAAAAACTTTTATGAAATGAAAAATGGGTAATCTAATCGAGATAAAATAATTTCGTATGTTTTCTTGCCTTGACACAAACTTTAAGCTTATTTTCGATAACATTTTTTCCAAGAAATTTTTGGATGTTTCCGAATATAGAAAAAGAAATATAGTTATAAATAGAGAGGGCCTTATGGATTCAAATTTAACATTCCGGGAGTTTTCTTTGCATCTTGTCTGATAATATGCTTATTGGCAACTAATTCATTAACGCAGACTCACACATGCGCAAACATACATACCTATTTATCTCTTTGTACTTTAAAGAATGTTTCTGCATATGCATATTTCTGTATATATACGTATGTGATGGTGGTAGTATCCTTTTCCAATTAAAAGTTAACTTTATTGTATTTGTAAAGCAAGCGAATGGTATGAAAAGTGGAAATATTTGTAGAAGTCGTTGAATTGTGGATTTGTATCGAAAGTTGAATAAGAGATTACAAAGATATAAATCGTTTTGGAACTGATATTAAAAGTTCACAATTTTGCGTCAGTGAATGAAGTGATGGCTGTTTTTTTTCTTTTTTTTTTTCAATGATAGCTGGAAGAGCTATCGCTTCATGCACTGATACGAAATTATAAACTCATTTTTTTTCAGTGAGAGATATCGGTATTTAGTTTTATGTCCTGTTGATGCATCCCAACTGGGGAAAGCGATGATTGGGGAGATGTAAGTTTTTCTTCTGAAATTATTGGTATGTTAAAAATCTGTTCAAAACAGATGTCTCCTAAATGTTAATAATGTGACACAGCTAATTTGTGTTTTATTTAGATTTTCCTTCTTATTTCATTGCTTTTAGAGTGATTTTTTAGTCGCTACTGATAAATATAACGAGCTGTAAATCTGCAGTTAGTACTACCTGTTTGAAATGTTTTGTGAGTACCTTGCAATATTTTTCAAGATCCATAAACAATTATCTCATTATCACTAAAAGCTTTACTGCTTTCCACTTTCCATTTATTGCTCTTTGTTTTTCTTTATGCTATGAGACTTTCTTGGGATAAAATCTTTTTTTTTTTTCGCTTTCAATTTTTATTGCAATGGGTAATCTGCACTTCAGGCATTTCAATTTGTCGGCTCAACTGAACGATAGTAAGTGTCGGCGATACGTCCTTTTTCATTTCCACAACTTCATTTCCTCTTTCAACCACAACTTGAGAATTTAACAAAATGCTAATAACTTTGGCGATGACTGATAGTATCGATAAATTGCATAACATACAGAAGTGTTCATTTTCCTTATTTTAGAGAAAACCTAAACATGATGTTTTCTTAAACAGTAGAGGAGGGAAAAGAGATTTATCATTTGATTTCGATTTGTCTTAGTGTTGAGAGCGTGAAAGATTTTGAAATCCTTAGCTCTGTAGTGGAAATAGTGTGTAATTATTGTTGACGGACATAGGGGATTATTATCTGATAACATTTCGTACTGATCTTCATTCTTCAGCAGTTGTTGCCCCAGTATGCAAATTTCCCTGAGGTATCATTTTGCTTGCTTACCTTTCTTCCTCTGCTTAATTTTTCCCTCACGTCCATTGACATTCATTTCCATAGAATTGATGTACTCTACAAATCAAACGTCAATCAGTGACTTTACAAATACACTTTACATTTTTCATCACTTTAAAATAAAAAAGGAATATTTTTAAGTTGCATGAATTACAGAATTCTTTTGAAGAAACTAGTTCATAAGAAAGGCAACTTGTTTGTGTTGAAAGTTCATCTTTGTTAAATCTTCAGAAGGCCGGAAGTACTGGAATAAAAGAATATCTGTAAACTGTAAGGCAATGTGATCAGTGGAAATAGATCTCTTGAAAAGGTTCATACTCTACCATGCCGTCCTGGAAACGAGTCTTGTGAAAGCCTCGAACAATCAATTTCTCTCTATTTTCTCGGGAAGGAGGAGAAGGAAGAGCTACCACGGATAAATACATAGGCAGAGAGATATAATGCTATATTCATGTTTGTTTGTATGTCTGAGTTCGTGAATGGCCTATGCTTAGGCCTATAGGTTGTTTGCTTGTTAAATAAGCCAACCACATTACTTATCATATGTTTTCTCTTCCTTCCATGTCTTATTGATCTATTTCTAAAAACGTTAAGTATATAGCAGACGTGAAACGATGAGATTTGTAGGCGTGGTGAAACTTTTTAGTCCGACTTACTGATCTTATTTTTTTCTTCCCAATCTGATGTTTATATGTTTAAAATTGTCATTTCATAGCTGCATTTTATACTTTAATAATTTCGCTTTTCAGTGCTTACTATTGTCATTATTTCAGCATGGTTTACGTTGTTTCCTCATTAAGTGTTCTTGTATTCACTGAAATGAAGAACTGAATTAACAGCAATAGATGATAAAGTAAATCTAATAATATGATAATGATTTTTTGAATCCCTTCAAGCCTTTCTGCTCATATCATCCTTTCGTCATACGAAGGTTAACGTCTGCAATTCTTTTACCTTGTTTATTAACTTGTTTTTAAATGCGGCGTCACTAACGCATTCTTCAAAACAATTTTAACGTCTAAAATTGTTTCCGGAACTTTTGAAAATGCTAAGTTCTTGGCCAACCCAAAATCATTTCATTGCTCACCAACTCAGCTGACATGTGCTACCGATGTTTCAAGAATGAGCAATCTTTTTTGAATTTAGAATAGTTGACGTCATACTTGTTACATATCATAGGTTGAAGGATTGTGATGCATTAGATATTATTATGGAAACACAGCTAAAGCTGTGTTTGGTTTATATGTTAGCTTTTGAGGTTTTGGAAGACCTGTTGGTATCAATATTACTTTGCAGCAAATGGTATATCCTGCAGGAGGTAGCTGCAGTGTTTTTTATTATTTGCTTTGTACATATTTCTTGTACCATGTCAGAAAATGAATTCCATCGTTCTTTGTATGAAAGTTGAGCAAACAAGTCATAAGTTTTTTATTAGTGGTGCAGGATTCACTATACCTTTTGTAGAATATCAGATTAGAACTTTTTTTTCCGCTAATTTCATTTTGGCATAAATTGTCGGCTGTAGAGTTTTTATGCTCCAAATTTGAACATGAAACTCAATTTTCCAAGCCACTCCAAGATTTGTTGTTCTGTTGTTGTTTTGAGTTCTTTCCAAAAATAAAAATGTGGGAATTACGACCCCATGCGTGAGATCAGCTTTGAGTTTTCATATTACAAAAATCATACAGTTTTTTCTTTCTTCTTTCATTTATTTAGTTTACTATTAAAGGGAACATGTAAGTGAATCACATGAAATCAAAAAAAAAAATTAAGCTGCGTAATAGAAAGTTGCAATAAAGGATGGGTAAACGAAATTCAAATATTTGGGAAGAAAAAAAGTGCCACACTACATTAAAATTAATTTTTTTTCTGAAAGCGAATTTTTTCTCTTTCATGAGACTTTAAAATGAACGTATTCGATACATAAGTTATCAGAGAAAGATCAGGAAATTTATAGTTATGTCACTTTATCTAACTGTAACTTAAGAAGGTTTTTTTTTCAACTTAACTTGCTTTTTAAATGTTTTATGATCTCCTTGATTTAAGTTGGAAACTGTGTAAAATAGTGAAAGTTATGACTACTTCAAAATTAATTTTATTCAAAATAAAATAAAAGGGATTGGTGCAGTTATGATCGCATAGGAATGGTGTCTATTCAGTGAATGTTCTGTCTTTGACTTCCTTATTTAGGATGATGTGTAAAAGTTTAGGTGAGCCGCAGCAAACCATTCATTTATGACAGAAAAAGTAATTGCGACAGTATTTTTCGTGATGCCTTACTCCATGATCATATTGCCGTTGTGCTACATTGTTCATTTGTGTTTGAAATCGACTTTGTTTTAGTCTTGTATCAACTATTTATTTATTTGTATTTATTCATAATTAAATTGTTCATTTATTTATTTATATCTAAAATAATTTTGCTAATATCCATGAAATTGTTACTATTCTTTACTGACATATCTTTTCCTGATAAGGTTATTGAAACCTAAACGAGTTTCGGGAACTGGATCTTTCTTTTCTCCTTGATTTAATCACATTTTTAATTAAATCTTAGGGTGCTTCATCATTGCTAGCCATTGCTTTTGCTGTCTATAACGACATGAGAAGCTTTAGCTAAATGAAAAAAATTAAAAAATAAATCGAGTTAGGCATGTGTATAGCGGGGTAGAAAAGTGACTTGAAGCTTTTTTTTCGAAATTTATATCACTCACTTAGTTCCAATTTAAATTCATTTTCAATGAAAGAAGCTAAAATCACTAATTAATTTGGCATTGGTTTGGCATTGGTTCACTGACATATTGTTTTTATGGTTTGTTGGAGTATTAATAAGTAAATGTGATGAGAGAAAAGTGATGGCTGCTAATAATGAATGGGGACGGTATTCTTTTTGTAAATGGTAAGTAATTAATTTCTGGTGTTTTTTTAATGGAATATTTGTGGAATGTTTTGTGAGCAAAGCAATTTTGAAAAACTGCTCAAGTTTTAATTCGTATAATTCGTATAAACATAGTAACTCTTTTTTGTAAGTGGTAAGCAATTAATTCATTTACTGCATTTGCAGTTCAGTCTGAATGTGAATGTATGATCATTTGCAGTTTTCGAGTTTTTGTCTTTTACAGTAAATCGAGAGTTGTTATTGAGGTTTTTTCTCTTTACCTTTCATTTCCCTTAACGTTATTTTATCATCTTCTTTGTTTAGAATCTCCTTTTACAATTTTCGAAATTGTGTTTATCGTCGCATGGCTCAACTGAGATTAAACAACGGAGATTAAAAATAGCTACTATATGCAGCTTCATGAAACTTCTATTTCTGTGGACATCTATTTTCGCAAATGCAAAGCCTTGTCCTCCTTTCGTATTCGAGCATTCGACGTGTTTATTAATCAGAGTTAAAGGTTTAAAAAATGATGAATGTTTTGCGAAAAATTAAGGACCGTGAAGTAGGATTTCTTAAGTCAGGTAATATTTACTCAACTTTCTATCTTAGGCTTCAAACTCTCATTTTTGCTAATTTGTTGCTATGATGTCACTATGTTACTCCATTTTATTATTTTTTTTTATGTTTCTGATCCTGGCTACTTATATGTTGTTGATATTTGAACGACTTTATTCCCTCGGCATGTCATATAAAAGTGAATAGTCAGGATGGTATTTGCTTCACTGAAAGTATGTCTTCTATTCTGAATTGAAAGTGAGGAATTTTTAGGATTTTCTGAAACTCTGATCCTTTTGGTCATCTTTCTATGTTACGTCCTAATCAGCAATTGTGCGTACCTAAAGTGTATTACAGTTATCGATAAATCACAGAAATGTATAAATAAGAAAGTAAAGAATTTCTAGTTATCTGGTGTCTGTCGTCGTATGGCCTCGAGTTTTTATCGATACTTACAAAACAAATATTCCACGCTTTCTACAGATTATTTGCAACCATAACTTTCATTTTGTTATCTTACAACATCTTTAACACGCAAACTTCGGGAGAGTGATTAAGTCAAGGAGTTATGGACTTACCTAATTAGAGTTAAAAATAATGGTTTTACGCGTAAGACCAAATTTTGGAAAGTCATATAAGTCCGTGTCTGATGCATCGTTAGGCATGGTCAGGTAATATCGACACCTGTTGGTTGCAAGTTTTTTTGAGAAAACTGTTAGATAACTGGAGAATAAGTACTCATTATCAGTAGGATCAGATTTTCAAGCGCAACAAAATTTGAAGTTTTTCTTGTCCTAGAAAATAATAAAAAAAAATAAAATGTTTTCAAAGAATGCATATTTTCTCGTGTATTATAAACTACACCTAAAAAATGAGTTTTTATTCCATTCCAGTACGACAATTATTTTGCACTGTAGAACATTGTCATAGAGATATATGGTACCTGAAATGTAAGGAGGAAACTTTTCATAGTTGTTTTCATATTTGTTTATATTAATTGTTTAATAGTGCGTACTTTTTAATGTGCCAAACAGATTGTGCTAAATTGTTTTGCTTCTTATAGCCTAGAGTTTTTGTCAACATTTACATGATGAGAGTATTTGTCGCGTTTTGATACATTTTTCAAACGATTTCATGTTACATTTTTTTCCTACAGATCAAAATGTCCTGATTATCACAGGTAGTTGATCCGTGTCAGAGACAATTTGCTCGCGGAGAAGCTAGTAGAGAATTTTCAGCAAAAAAAGACTATTGTATACTTACGGTTTTTTTTCGCATCGAGTTAGCAGTTCAAAAAATTTCAAACGGTATGCATACTTTCCTTCAGTGTTATTAAATTATGGTAGTTATACCGCAGACGAGTAACGTCATGAACAATACCTCGACAAATTTCAGCGACAATTATGAAGTCAAGGAGGAGCTCGGGAAGTTGGTTTTTTTTTTTTTTTTTAATTCTTTACAAATAGTCACAAAAAGATATCCATATTCATTTATGCATCAAGTTGCAGCCAAATCACCGGGACAATAGACTCTGTAAACTTTTCGCCTGCTTACCTGAATTTGTTTGAACACTGTAACTGATATTCGTAATGTTACGTGTTATCAGCATTCCAGGACATACCGGCACATTATTTTAATTTCATTTCGAAAGCAGGTAGTGCATTACTTTCGTATAGCAACACATGTAACATTACTTTTCTAACTTCTTTTAGAGGTGCGTTTTCGGTAGTGCGAAGATGTGTACAGAAACGAACTGGTATGGAGTTTGCTGCAAAAATCATTAATACGAAGAAACTTTCCGCACGTGGTTTGAATAATTTAATATTACATTCATTTCCTTTACCAAAATTCAACTAGGTTAGAGTTTTTGTCGGCAATCTGGTACTGAAAACTTTTAAAAAGCCATATTCAATAAGACTTATTTCTTCTTAAATTTCTTCAATAAATTTTTTCCTTGTTTCAGATTTTCAAAAACTGGAAAGAGAAGCTCGAATATGTCGCAAACTACAACATCCCAATATCGGCAAGTGATACTCTTCAGTTATTTCAATTGAAATTGTTTTTACAAAATCTTTAAATTTATTTCGATCAAATGACAAGCAAAATAGGTAATTTCAGTGCGATTACACGACAACATACAAGAAGAAGCTTTTCATTATCTTGTTTTCGATTTGTATGTTTTTTACATATTCTTCATCACAAATCTATTTTTTTTTTTTAATACTGACAAAACAGATGACAAATTGGCTTTCCAGTCATTTTGGAAACAAGGTTTTTCAGTGTTGTAAATTGGCTGTTAAGAGGATCTTTCCTGACGGTAATTCTTCGAACTTCCAACTCTCGTACTGCTTTAAATTCTTTTTCTTCAAATTCTTTCTAAATTTTTTTCTTTTTCTTCAGAGTGACCGGCGGTGAACTGTTCGAAGACATAGTTGCTAGAGAGTTTTATAGTGAAGCCGATGCGAGGTAATAGTAGATAGATTGTTTTATTTTTGTCGAGTTTTGACAAAATGAAAATTTTCTCTACTCTCCAAAACTCTTCACTTTCATGTGAACTAATTATAAGAAAAAAAAAAGAAAAAAAACATTTTTAATCTTGCAAAAAATATTTCAGTCACTGTATCCAGCAAATTCTAGAATCAATCGCCTATTGCCACTTGAACAATGTGGTTCACAGAGATCTCAAGGTAATTTTAATAGAGAGAGCCTCAGATTATTGATTTCATTTTTCAGATTATTTGACACCGGTTTCCTTAGGTAAATTTTTATAAACTAAGTGGTGGAAGAAATCTATCGCAAATTATAGGGACTTAAGCTTAGTGAAATGTCTTCAAGACTTCAAGTTTATTATCAAAAATGCATATATTGAACCTTTATATAATTTAGAAACAAAGTTTTCAGCCTGAAAATCTCTTACTTGCAAGCAAAGCAAAAGGTGCAGCAGTGAAATTAGCAGATTTCGGGCTTGCAATTGAAGTACAGGGAGATACGGAAGCATGGTTCGGTTTTGCAGGCACACCCGGTTATTTATCACCAGAAGTGCTCAAAAAGGATCCTTATGGAAAACCGGTTGATATATGGGCATGCGGTATGTTAAACCTTTGATTTTGATGACACTCTTTTAATTGTTATATTATATTATGGTTTATTACCTTTGCAGGAGTTATCCTTTATATTCTTCTTGTTGGTTATCCACCGTTTTGGGACGAAGACCAACATCGCTTATATGCACAAATAAAAGCGGGTGCTTATGATGTAAGCACTTTTTTTTAAACTTTGAGATTGCAAGCTTCTAAAAAAGTTATTAACTGTATGGTAAAATCACTCAGCAGAAACAACTCATTTCTTGTATTTTACCTTCTCGAAATTTACTACAAAAATTTCTATTGTTTTTATCTATGTTCAAGGATGTTTGAGTTGTTACTATGTTTGGTTTAACAGTTTTATGCTCTTATCTTTTTATTTCAATGGTTGTCTTCCTTTTTAATGATTTGATTTTATGTGCAGTATCCAAGCCCTGAATGGGACACGGTTACTCCTGAAGCTAAGAATTTAATCGATAATATGTTAACGGTTAATCCAAAGAAACGAATAACTGCAGAACAAGCTTTAAAAGTTCCGTGGATTTGTGTAAGTTATCGATCTTTCAAAAAAGATGCAGTTTTCCTTGATGAACTGGTTTTGTTTCCTAGAAATATGTTTATGATGATGAGTAACTCTATGGTGATGAATAAATTTTCGACTATCAAGATAATTTTTATTTAGAATCGTGAACGTGTTGCCTCAGTAATACATCGCCAGGATACTGTGGATTGCTTGAAGAAATTCAATGCTAGGCGAAAACTAAAGGTATTTTTTAATTGAAATTTCACTCCGACAAATGAAATCCTTTCTTGCATGTAACTGGATTTTTTTTTTCTTTTTTGGGTTTCTGTAGAAAGTTTGTTTTTACTTGAAGTTCTCGTGGAACTCTTTTTTCTTTGTTCGTTCTCACATTCCTCGTACTACTGTGTCGAGTGATCTGTTTTCCGAAAAGTTTTTTGCGCACACGCTATTACTAGCTCAAAATAGCTGCACACTTTTCACTTTTACTCTCAAATATTTTTTCGTATTTCTCATTTACCTTTTCCTTCTAAATTTTCACATGTTAGAGAACTGATTCATGCATTTATCAGTGGTTCTTGTTATAATGCATATTGTGTACCAAACATTATCAGTAGCCAACCTTTATCTTTAGGGTCTTGATTATTTTTGAGAATCAGACTTTACTATCGGTTCTTGGTTTCAAATCTGAATTATTTTTGGAAAGTATTCAGTTTATCAAAGTTGATAGGTATAATAAATGTTTTGCATAGAAATTTAAATATGTTATTAATATAACATATTAGCCATGAGTCATACCATTTTGTTAACTGCATGTTACTTATTGCAGTCCCTTATTCTAGCTTACTGATATAAGTGACTAATCTTATTTTCAATATTTTCTTGTTTTCACCCCGTTTTTTGTTTTTTGCACAAATAGTAACAGCAAGCATCAAGTAAGTCCAAATTGGATTATAGGCTCCTCTATTTTATGACAGATTTGAGCTCCATATCAGTAGTTTGTCACTTAAAGCCTCAGTTATACGGATGTGTTTATTTATCGAAAAAAGCGCAAGAACTTCCCATATTCACATTGCATTTCTCACACCCAAATTGTTTCTGCGTTTTTAGAACTTGAAATAATGTAAGCCCACTTTATGATGACTTTTTTGCTACTTCCTGAACAGAACGTTCCATTAGCAAGCACATGGAAAGAATGCTTCCTTCGCTTGCATTTAATTCAAATTGTATGTTACTGTTAAATGATAATACAAGTTTATCATATGGTTCATTGGTGTAATTTATTACTTATATTAGTCATAATGTAAACTAATTTGCTGCTTGTTCTCAGTTCAGAATATATGTGACTGAATTTAAGCTTGACTTGCTTTTTTTGGCTTTATCATATGACTACTCTGTCGTATGTGTCCGTTATTCCAACCTTTTGCTTCGGAATTGCTTTTTATCCCTGCTTTTCACTTGGGAAATTGTTCCTTCTATTTGAAATACTTTTAAAGCTTTATTATAAACAGTTTTTTCCATCAATAATTTGCCTATTTCTGATCATTACGTAACTCGATTCCATATTTGCCAATGTTCCATTGCAAATCTTTATGCATTTTCGCATTATCATTGCTTGAATGTAAAGCATAAAGAATAGCTGAAATCAACTGCTGTTTGTTGCAACTTCTTTTATTATAAATTCCAATGACTGATCTACATAAGTTCTATGTGAATGCTACCAATCTTACCGTCTTTAAGTAGTGATCAGTCAACTATTTCTTGGGTATAATCGAATCGCCTTTCTTTATAAAGAATTGGATTACATTGCTAAGTAAGCGTAAGATGACTGAAATAGTGATATAATTTCAGGGTGCAATACTTACAACGATGATTGCTACACGAAATTTATCAAGTAAGTTCATCTACAGTACATTTTAAAATATTGAAATCTTAATATTGTAAATTTAAAAAATGTGCTCATCATTTTTTTTCTTTTTTTTTTGGATTTTAGACGAAGCATTTAAAGAGTCACGTAGATTAGCTAGTCATTAGTCGCACTTCTATATTTTGATAGCTCGTTGTTTGTTATCATAAATTTGAAGTGGAAGTATAGAAATTCTATTTATCCTAAGGCTGCCTATTTTGGAGCAAGAATTAATACTTGCTGTGCATTTACGTAAAAGAGAGGAAAGGAGAGATGGATCGGTGAGAAGATTCATTATTAATTTATTTCACTTGTAACCTGTAGGATTTGAGTTCAGTATGCCAACCATTTCTTTTATCTATTCCTCATTGTAATTATTTTATAACAAGGAGCAAATTTTATAATTCTTACATTCTATAAATGACTGTTGTAAATCGATGAGATGTTAGAATACAGACAGAATTAATGCTAATGGTACAGCTTTCATTATGACCGATCAATCTTAATTCGTTGTCGTATCCTGAATTTGCCATTTTTGATGGCGTATTGCATCAAATTTGAATTTGATGAGAAACAATGGAAGCTATTAAAAGATAAATTATTAACTAGTAATTCGTCTCCATCTTTTTAAATCGAAAAGCAATGTTAGTACCTTTCTACAAGCATTTATTTCCATTGGATTCGAACAAAGCGGGACACTTTCTGATGTTGTTTATAGTATTTCGAGCGATGCTTTATGTCCTCATGCAATAAGGACTTTCAAACATTTGGTCATTTGAAATAAAGTGACAATATGATTGGAAGCTTTCTAGTTTCTGGCTACTACACCTTTTTTTTTTATTTAATCACTTTATCTGGAAAGTCTGGAACTTTGTCTAATTAGTGGTAATTACTGCATTTTTGAACTTCTGTTTATTTTTTAGTTTCCTTTAAAAAATCACATTAATGATTTTGCATCTAAAGACATTGCATATAATGTGTTTATAGGGAATGTCCTTGTTTTGCACTAGTACTTCTTAACTTTTCTTGGGCAGGTTCAATTTTATATTTTGACAATTTGTTGTCAGTCATAGAAAATTAATCAAAGTTTAGTTTCAGCCTCAAAATGAAGTTTTATCCATTTCGGAATATTTTCTCGACAGCTCAAAAATTTTTTTTGATTTTGTTATCTATCTTTTAAGAATATGAATAGACCAGAAATTGAAAATTTAAAAAAAAAATTGTTGTTGGCGTTAAGAGTAAGCAAGCTAAAATGTTTCGGGTCTTTCCAAAATATCATTGTTTCTGGTTTTTTACATCTTACTTTATTTTGAGCAACAAGTAGTATGATTTCATGTACCCAAGTTATAAGTCATAAGCGTAAGTCTAAGAATTATGTTACTAATAAATATTGGTTAATATGCAGATGTCATGTGGTAATGTATATTTGCTGTAACTGTTATTTTTTAATGTGAAATATGTTGCATTTTAAGCAGTCGTTAAAGTGTTAATATGATTAGCGACTAAATCAAGATTATGAGCCCATGGGTTAATACCAATTTATTTCGTTCATTTTTGTCTTTGTTTAAAAAGTATATTCCAGCTTGACTGCTTCTTGTAGTACGCATCGTTTGTTTTCCCTATTTGACAGTCATATACTATGGAATGTAGTCAATAGAATATAACGCTGTGAATGGGATATAGTTTGAATACTAAGGTTGAATTTTCTACTGCTTTGAAATATTAAAAAATCCTGTTTAAATTTCAATGATTAGATTTTGAATTTTAAGTGTGCTGACTAGCGAAACATTTCTTAAGTTATATCTATCTAGCTGGGAGATAAGAAGTGAAATAGAAGTGCTAGTCATTGCTTAAGGACCGATCAACAGTGTTCATGGAATTAGTAAGGATATGCTGTCAATGCTACTCAGTTTTGAATCATATCATACGTAAATAAATCGGGCATTTGCTCGAAATGCCTTTATAATACGCAAAAAAATAAGCGATATTAAAAATATCCATTTCATATGTAGCATGAAATGATAACCATGAATTCTTGGACAAACAATGGTACTCAACCATCAAAACTATTTTGGCCTCGATGGTTTAATAAATCCAGTTTATGTCTATTCTAATATGTTGTGATGCATTTCTAACATTACTTTCTTATACCACTGTATGTCAGATTTTCAAATATGTACTGAAGTTTCATAATCATAATTGTAAGGGACCTCGTTTTATATCTAATTTCTTCTCTCAGAGTTATTCGTCTTTGCGTGTTTTAAAAATCAGGAATTTTAAGAATAACAAAAAGCGGTCGAATTTTGAATTAAATTGATTTGGCATTAGTAATTAGTTTATGTACTTTCAGTGGTTAATGTGAAATGTAAGTTATGAATATATTCAAAGTTATGCTATGAAACAGCTTTTGGAAGCAGAATATATGGAGACAGTTGTCTAGGTCTAATCTTTTTTTTTCATCTTCGGTACTTAAATTTTTGTTTATGACTTTTAATATAACCCTTTTGCAGTGAAGTAAAAAGGTATGCTGGAAAACTCGAATATGAATTTACCTAGGTTTATTATTAGTGTAACTAATATGTTTCTCTGTGCAATGGAATAATAGCACTTTGCAGCAGTTTTGATAAGATCCTTCTAAATTTTGAGAAGGGAGGTGCTGCTCTTCTAACTTGATGACACCACAATATGGGTATTTTCTTTGAGTGAAGCTGTAGCAACAGAAAGAGCAAAAGTCGTATCACTGTTCATTTTGTGCAGCAGTTGGAGCATTTTATTTCGAATTCTTTGAGCTCGTTTCCACCAATGTTTTACATTTTTGTTTTTGTTCTGGAGCATTTAACACAGCTATGGCCTCTTCTGCTCTTTGCTTTCACTTCCATTGCTGTATGCCACTTAGCAGCTAAATATACCAGTATTAGTGGCAGTACAGTTACGGCAGCATTAACAACAGCCCATACACTCAGCAGTTCTACCATCAACAGCGGTAAATTAGGTAAAGAGCTTATCGGAGAACAATACTGTGCTCCAGGAAAATTGCCACGTTTTGAATTCATTCACCCACCGGTTACCGTCATTAATAATAATACATCATTTGGTGAGTATCACAAATTATTGTATCTTTTTATATCGGATATAAGTATATTCGATCAAAATCGTAGAGTATGAAATACCCTTCGCTTCACTGATTAGAAAGCATTATAGTTCTGATTATGAAAGTAATGTCTTCGTTTTAATATGACATGAAATTCTTTAGTAGTTTTGTTTGCAAAGCTGTCTTTCTTTTGAGATAGATGGAGCGCTTTGTTTTTGATTGAATGTACATGCAGACTCGTTCCCGCACTTCTGTAAATTAAGCTCTATTGCAAGTTTTCTTAACATACAATTAATGTAATGAAAGGATGGAGACTCTGTGCAAAAACGATATGGTTTTTAATTGACTATAGTTCATTGCTATTATTCTTAAACAGTTTACCTTTCCATTTTTCTAATTTCTAGTGCTCGTCGGTTGTTTCTTTCAGTTTGTAAATAAATTGCATAAAAAACATCAGTGTAACCTGTCAACCAGTCAATTTTTGAGAATATCACAACACTGATGAGATTCGAGATTAAGATAATAAGATGTAGATTAATGAAAAATGTTATAATTTTAGTTCAGTGTTATGCAGTTTGTTCTATTTTACATTCCCAAAATGATCTCAAGCTTAGTGCTTCATATCAACTCAGAAAATTGGAGTTTTTTTTCTGGAATTTCTAATTATATGTCCAATTTAAGGTCGTAATTTACTCAATAAAAAGGAAGCACCACCGAGTACCATAAAAGAATCATCGGAATCATCACAAACAATTGACGATCAGGATTCTGACAAAGGTATTGTACCTTTAAATCCGTATTTTTCAAACTTGTACATAGTTTTCAGAAGAAAAAAATGTCACTTTTTTTTTTCACTGTTTATCTAAGCTTCTTCCCAAAAATCATAATAGTGCGTGAAGAATTTAGTGTTGAGATTGTGAAAAAGTCGTGAAACTGCTGCATTTTTGCACCTCTTGTTCAAGGCGTTTAAGATTAACTACATTCTGTAATAAACGATGCTTCTTATCAGTGGCATCTGCTAAGAAATTGTCATTAGCTGGTTTTCTGCGTTTATGACTTGTCTTGCCAGGATCATATTGTTAACTCGCCGACGATAAATAAATTTTTCAAATCTGTAACTAAAAGGATCAGTGACTTTCTCTCAAAAAAATCATCGAGTTCGGTCTTCCTTATTCTTTGTAAATAAGGTGGGTAACATTAGGAGGAAAGTAACCAGTGACTATATTTGAGTACCGTCATATAATGCATGTGTTTGTTAGACTGCTAATAATTTTCTGATAACTTTTTTTGTGATTATTCCTTTATGACAACACTAAAACTAAACGGCGTAGAGATGTAAGGTACCGGAACGTAGAATTGCGTGTTTCTTTTTTATTTCTGGTTGAGGTTCTTCAACTGGTTTTAATAATATGTTACGGTTCTTCCATAGATCGGTATGACTAAGTTTAGGACTTCAGGTAGTCTTACCTTATTCTGGATCCTTCCCTGATTTAAGTCTTAGCATATGTGTACGACATTTCAGGGTAATAACAATTTTGGGCGATAATGGATTCCATTTTATTAATAATAGATTTCTCACAAGCTGATTATACATCCTTTGCTCAAACGCTTATTTCATCACTTAATATTGCAGTCTTAGTTCGCTTGAGAAAGCTATCAATAAGTTAAGCAGCAGTTACACTGGCTTTTTCAGTTCATCTTCTGAAATCAGCTAATGGAACACTTAACTACTGAATAAGAATACTTTCGGCCTAGAATTCGATTTAAATTAGCATCTGTCCCACCAACCATTAAAAAATGGGCCATTAGGGAGCTCCGACGAACTTCATTTGATTATTTCCACTGCTCAGTTGCACTTCCAACATGAACACACAGTACTTGTTGATCCCTAGGAAGACCGAGTATTTTGGTAAGTGACATCTGCTGAATATCAGTCATGGAAACAAAGTCGTTGATACTTTGAAATTGCCTTGTGCATATTTCTGCATGAACACGTAATTAAGGGTATTTAAAAGATAAATTTAGCTTGTAAATATATGGCTTGCAAGTTTACAGCTGTACATTTAAGTGGAGCATTTTATTTTATTTTTACAAAAATTCTTGTAAAAGTTCCTTATCTTACCAGTTTATGCGAACTTTTTTCGTCCCATTTTTAGTGCTCTGCTGTATTATTTCGGCAAGGGATGAGTTCATCAAGTATTAACTTAATATTTAAAAAAATTTACACCTCACTTTTCAGCAATTTTCTTCTCCCTTTCTTCACTTCCTTTTCCATTCTTCGCCCCGCCACTTCATATCAATGAAGATTCATTTACCATTTTCAGCTTTTAGAAGTTTTCTACATCTTTAGATGGTCACATTCTCGTTGTTAGGAGCTTTATTTTTACTTTGAGAAATAGTCTTCATTTCCTCTAAACAATTTTCTGTATTTTACAAGAAACCAGCAGATTAGCTGCAACTGCGATGCTGCTTTTATTAAATTAAAAAAAAAAAGGTCCAATTTCACACAGTTGAAAATGTCATAATTTAAGTATTTAGTTATGATTGAAAACTTTTTGAAAGAAAAAGCACCTGTTTCACGTACTTATTTGTTTGTCTGCCACAGCGGGAAAGACGCTGAGCCACGAGAATACGGTTGTACGAGTGGATACGACCCTTAAACAGCAGCGAAAGGCGGCTGGAATAAGCAGCAATATGGGCAGCCCATTTCCAGGTTCGCCCCTATAAATATAATTTATTTGTTAGCCAGTTAGGAGCTTGTTGGTTGCATGATTATAATGACGGACTTATTTGCATGTTTTCTCTTCGTTATCAAATATTTAGATGCTTCCTATCGGAACTTATCACCACAAAATACAATTCTTAGAATATTTGTGATAGGTTTTGTCTTATGTTTCGAAATCTGCTTAAGGCCATCATTTGCAATCATTAATAGCGCAGTGTGTTATGATTCACTTTCAGCTGCGACTCCTTGAATGCATGAACTGGTTTTCTGAAAATAAGTTTTGGTTTAGTCTTCCTACAAATTAATGAATATGATGGGAAAAAGCAACATAAAATGAATGGCGCTGCTTTTCAATAAAATATGAGCTTCTCTCACTGCGAATATATATTGTTGAAGCACAAAGCGAACAGAGTATTGAATGATGTCTTTGAGTTCCATAATGGAATTAAGAAGAGAAGTCTACAGTTGAGCCAAGCTGATTACTCTTCCTTTCAACTGTTGGAATGGTCAGAGAGTTTTGGAATCTTACTACTTTTTTCACAGTAATATCGTTATGTTTATTTTTTCAGGAATTCATTTCTTCATCAATCTTTAAGAATCATGTTTTCGTGCTTCTGAGTTAATTCTTTTCCATTCTTGTTTCATGTCACCATTTACTTCTATTTCATCTATTTCATTGCTGTTGTAGTTCACATACTGATATATAATAAATTTGTCTATCTGGAGGTCAGTGATCGTTTTCCTTTATGGTTTCCGCATCTTTGTTTTCATCATCCAATTAGTTGTATTGTTGGCCACTCGGAAGTTTCAGTATTTCTGAACAGAATTTACCATCTCACAGAGCAACAGCTTCACTTATGCTTGTAGTATTGGCAGTCTGTTGGAGCGCCTATTCCTTTTTAGCTGGATTTTCACTCTCTCCTCCCTGGTTTTACTTTCTCCCATAATTTAACAGCAGCGAGAAAATGCCTGGCAGCACATTAACATTAGCGATACAGCTAGATCCTCGAGGTGCGTAATTTACATTGATTTCTGTTTATTTCTCCGGTTACCACTATTACGAAGCTGAATGCTATTATTTATTTACACATTTGTTTTACTTCATAAGTTTACGGTAAAATTTGAAACATTTTTTATAGATTAGCGTCACTCTTGCAAACTTTATGATGAATAAAGCAGTTAAAATCTTTTTTCGAGTTTTTACGAGTAGTCGTAACCATATGAAATAGTTTCCAATTTTCAAATTGATCACAACTTACATTTCCATCTCTTTCATTAACGTAATTTTTTTTGTTCGAAACTTCTGTTCTTCATCTCCACTTCATTTTCTTCTATTTTCAGTTTTGTATTATCAGAAATCTTCATCCTTGTATAATAAAAGTTCTGGCAAGATACCTGAGAACACAAGCTTTGCGTTCATTTATTAAAGTAATAAATTCTAGTAACAAAGTCCACTATAATGATTTTTTTTACAGGCACTTTTGAAAGATTTTGATGTAGCAAGCATTTGTTATTGTTACATTTGTTCCTGATTCGCATGTGCTTTTTTAAAAAAAAATTGCATGTTTTTGCATGTGCTTTTTTAAATATAAAAGAACTAATAGCCTATGGATGAAATTAAATTAGCTACAGTGTCCTAAAAATATGTGACCCTTAATTTGTTATAGTTTTTCCTACTGTAAGATGTAGAAATTCTCTGGTATTTCGTGAGTCTTTTTCAAACAACTTCATTGCAATGTATAATCATTACATTGAGGTAGCTAACAACTGGATAATCCTCATAACCTTGTTATGCATAAAGAAGACTCAAGAAGATTTTTAAAAATTTTTGTTTATATGCGATCTTTACGAAGGATTAGTTCATAAATTAATTTTATTAGAAAGCAATTTTGCATTCTATTCCATAAATTAATGATTTGATACCATAGATAACTAAAAGTGTTGAAAATTGCTATCTTGATTTGCCCTTATATGATTGTTTGGCAGGATTTTTTGCGATAGTTTCGAATCGCCTATTTTTCGGACACTGTGAAATATTATTTCTTTGATTTAAAATTTAAAAAAATGTTCTAATGCACGCCATATTATTAAATGAACAAGATGGCTTTTTCATTTCTGCAGCTAGCGCATATAATTTTTTGTTGTGGAAAAGTCAATTTATCAAAAAGATCAGTTAATTAAAATTACTTAAAACTGAATAAATTACTAATAAAACGAATAAATAGTTAATAAGAAGATCAAATGAGTGGGTGATCCTGGTAATGAGTAAGCAAACATAACGCGGTATTGTGTTGAAAATCCTTGTTCATGCTTAGCCTTGTTAGAGAATAATTATTGGATTTAGAGAGAGAATAATTATTGGAGTTATGGACTGAATGGATAAGTAATATTTAACTTTAGATTAATATTAAAAACAGTGATAAAATGCATGATATTGTTAGCAGCAGATGCAAATCATACTCATTTGATTGCCGAGTATTAATTTCAATTTAAGAATGACAACATCGATCAGAAATTCTTTTCTTAAATGGAATTTTAGTGTTGTTTGTATTAGTTAATGTTGATCATAAAAGTCGTTTACAAAAAAGTTCAATTCTAGTTAAAATTTATTTAGTGATGACAGAAATATTAAAACGTCCTTTCCTTGGCTTTTTTTATTGAATACTAGTGAAAAGTAAAGCAGTATGCTTTCATATATTTGAGTTTTATCGATATATTTCATATCATCCCTGAATTTCTTTGGTTTTTAGTATATATTTGCATTAAATTTTCTGTTTGAGTAGAAAGTGTAGTTTGTTTATCGCGTTTTATGATTTTACCCTCTTTTCAAATCATCAACATTCCTTCATTAGGCACAAACACACGTTGTATCATTTTGATTTTGCATTAATTTTTCTTAAAATTTCTTGGAATTCTTCTATTCATAAATCTTCGCTTTATTTTAAATGCGTTTAAAGTAAATTTCTTTTCGTTCTTACAGTTCAGAAACAGGAGATTGTTCGTGTAACACAGCAACTATTGGACGCTATTTCATGTAAAGATTACGAGTCCTACTCGTGAGTTCCATAGTTATTTTACAATTTTTCATTTGAGTTCATTGAATGTACGCTTACATTCAGTTGAATTTTTATTGTTATCCAATTCTCCAGATGGCAGAAAATTTTTCATACCATAATTTTCAGCTATTAGAGTAGAGAATGTCTTTCACTTGTTATTTTTCAGTATATATGAGTTACGATCGTGCTTAAACTGGATTAAAAAAAAACTGTTATGTTAAATTTAAGATGGTTAACATTCTCATCAGCAAATTAAATGTTGTTTGCAACATTCTCGTACTTCACAGTTGATATCTATGACGAATAATTTTATTTCATTAAAAGCAATTGTTAAAAATTTCAGAAGACTCTGTGACCCATCGATGACATGTTTTGAGCCAGAAGCACTTGGTAATCTAATTGAAGGAATGGATTTCCACAAATTTTATTTTGATAATAGTAAGTCATCTTTTAAATCATAATGTTGACTTTGAGGAACAGCTGTTGAAGGAACACTTTGTCTTTAGCAGGCAGTTTTATTTTTCTGGCTTTGAATTCAGTGAATTTAAGTTTCCTATTAAATTCAGTGCTCAATTCTCATAACTTTTCACATCCTCACATTTCTCACAGCATTTTTTTGAAAATTATGCTGAAAGGAAAGGATGATATTATTGGGTATTGTTTTAAAATTCTAAGCTTACTTGATTGGCTGTTCTATCAGTTCTGAAATTTATGTTTTTTGATTGAAAGTAATTTAGATAGCGGAACACGCGGGCCAAAAATCCACACGACATTGCTCAATCCGAATGTGCACCTAATGGGTGATGAAGGCGCATGTATCGCTTACATTCGTTTAACGCAGTTCATTGATAAGTAAGCTCATATCTCTACAAGTAGTAATTTTCATAAACGAAATTTCAACCTTTTGTTTACATTTCTTACATGGTTCACTGCTTGCTTATTTTTTGATAAACTAATCTAAGCATTGGAATGGATAGAGTTAGTGTTGCACTTTCAGGAATGGTGATGCCCGATCAAGGCAGGCACAAGAAACACGCGTGTGGCATAAACGTAATGGACGAGGTTGGGTATGCGTTCATGTTCATCGGACCGGTGCACCATCTTCCGTAACTACGGCTGACTGTCATTTCTAGCTTACATCTTGTTAAAAAATTTTCTTTTGGTTCTAAAAAAATGCTTAGGCATGTTGAACTGTGGAAGCTTATCTGGAAATCTTGTCCAACTGAAGCAATAATATAAATCGGCTTTTAAGAACTCTGGGAATCGATAATATTGTAAAAATCAATTAAATCTTATTAGGATCGATAAAACAGATTTCAAAGCGAAACGAGGAGACCTACGGTCATTTTTGTGCTTTTTTATTAATTCCAGGTTTTAGTTTATTGTATTTTTAGTTGCTTCGCACAGTGGTATAATTGTAGTTAATGCGCATAGTTATTGTACACTAAGTCCATGCGCACTTTCCTGCTGTGCAATACCATGAATTATTAACAGAGCTTTGAACTACTGACTGATTATCACTAATCGATCACTTCGTTTAATTTGTTGTTTAAAATTAAAAACATGCAAATTTTTAGCAGCAAAATATTTGGGCATTTCCAGTGTTAATACAAATGACGACATTTGTTTCTTGTTCTCTGGAATTTACCCAAAAGTTTTGCTTTGTAAAGAGTTTATATATATATTTTCATTTATGCGAGATCAGATTCGGTCGATTGGAATTCTATTAGTGCATGTATGCTCACTGCCCTACAAAAACGCTGAAAGTATTATTTTTGAGTTAGATTTTTATTGTATTTCGTTTTTTTCACTTTTTCTTTAATTATATCTTCAATTCATATTTCCAATCAGAATTGTTGCAGTATACGTATACAGTACCATTCCGAAACTGATAGTATTTTTTCCCACTTTCGCTGTGTTAGTCCACTTTCTGGTTTTTTTTTTTTTAATTAGTTTTTTTTTTTTTCGTTTACTTTAGCTTAAAAGTATCAAGTGAAAGACCGGTGTTTTCTGCTGAAGATATCGGGTGGTATTGATTCACATGTTTAAACTCATCCAATTCAACGATGTATAAGCAAATTTATTTAATGTTGTTGAAATCTTCTCCAATAAGAAAATTTTTTTTCTGTGCCTCTTGCTCTGTTTGCTTTCAGAATAAGCTGTTTCTCCAAATAATTTTCTAAAGCCGTAAAGTGCCTAAAATGTACTGCACTGTCCTACCTAGTAAATTTTATTGTATACTGTTAACAACCTTCGCTAATTAATCCGTTGCTTACATTTAGGATTTTCATCTGCAGAGTTATTAAGTTTAAAAATTTTTAGTATGATATTGATATCTATCTTACTCATGTTTCTATCATATAGTTTGGCACATGGTAACGGCTTAGAAATTTTCCTTTAGAGTTCGCTTATAAATTTGTATACACCGGTGGATATATTTATGCTTAGTAATGAATGCATAGACTTGATGGTGTTTTTTTTTAATGCGACATTCCTTTATTTTTTATACTTTCGATTTTTAAAGTTTGAGGTTTCAAATTCTCTAGATTTAAACAACCTATGCGGAAAAAGATACCTTACCTTACTGCATAGTTCGCTTTTTTGCCATTTTCTGTCCAGTTTTATTCGTTTTTCTTTACCTTTCCTCATCATTATTTGTGACATATATATATATATTTTATTTGCCCTTTGATCATCACATTATTTGGCAACTTTCTGCTTAAATTAACGGGATATTCATTATAGTCACTTCATGCCATGATAGGTGCAATCATTTTTAATACGTTTATTCATGTTCTGGCCATTGTGATGATGAAAGAAAAACACTGCTGTATTTTTATTACACTGCATTCTTTCGAATAAATTTATCTCTCCTTAAGTTGTTATTTTTCAGTAGTTCCGAAGATTAGCTCATTACCGCTCTTTTTGTAATAAAGTTTCATTTATCAACCGTGGAAACTTATTTTCTCGCAAAACAAACA
Source organism: Brugia malayi (assembly GCF_000002995.4). NCBI lineage: Eukaryota > Metazoa > Nematoda > Chromadorea > Rhabditida > Onchocercidae > Brugia > Brugia malayi. The sequence continues at coordinate 8,366,794 of NW_025062479.1, forward strand.
AAGCGTCAGCAATACATGTTCAAAGTTATTGGGATGGAAAATCACAGATGCGGACTATCATGATTCGATTGAAGTCCGGTTCACTGTTTCTGATTTGTGAATAAGATGTACATAGAATGGTCATATTTGTTATGGATAATTACAATGAATTGTAGTAGAAATTTGCATTATAACTTAGAGAAGAAAAGAGATATAAGCAGTTATGTACGTGTGTACTTCCCATTTAAAGTGAGACACCTGAGTGAAATCTTATGGATTAGTCCATCAGTCTCCTCTCATATGCATACTACGTTCATTTTTAAAATAACTCTTTAGTGCTATAATGGCAAACAAACTAAGACGGGAAGTTATTTCTTCAAAAAACCATAGAAGAATGAATGAAGATATTATTAAAAGTAGGAGGAGAAATGTGTTATTCGTAGGGAAGGAAGATAAGTGTCTATGCATCTATGAGCAGGAATTCATCTCTGTAGCAATTATAAAATTATTCAAAGTAATACCTCTTCACGATATTGACGTGAAAACCACGGTGGCAGTGGAGCATACTGACTATCGATGTTTTGTTTTTTTCTCTTTCGACAAATGCGATTTCAGTGCTGTTATGATCGGCAGTGAGATGTTATTATTGCGTATTGCCTGGTGTTTCAGTTTGGAATTTTGAACCCTTATTGTTCTTTAATCATTCATCATTAACTTCGTCATTTTTTCAAAGCTTTTAATATTGAAGTAATTACTCCTTTCATGCATTACTGATGAATGTTTTATGCTGAAATTCCCTATTTCTGCATTTATTCGCCACTTTTGGTTTATCATTTGACGTTTTTTCATAGCCGTGCATTACAGCTACAATATGATTGTGTCGATATTTGTATTCTTTCTTCTTTTAGTCGATTTACTGATTAGAAATCTATCACGCCTAACCATTGATCTTCCCGTTATGATTTCGTGCAATTTCAAATCACCCATATTTTCACTGAAAAAAAATACAGAATAGATGGTTAATTTTACTCTCATCTTTAACGATTTTTAGATACATTTAGTTTTCTTTAGTATTCTAGAGAAGTATATCATTATAATCATATCTTTACAAGTTCAGTCTTTTTAACCGTTGATGAGATATTCTCTCTCGGATTGTTAGACTAGCCAGAAAATTGGAGATTTTTCAAAAGTGACAAGGAATTGTAGTCTTCCTACAATGTCTCCATGCCAGAAGCAAATTTAACTATTTTCATTTGCGATTTCTCATTGTCATTTTGTCAGTGTTTAATCTCCAAATCTCGAGCATATCTCTGTACTCTTTTAAAAATAGGTCACGCTGAACAGTTTGTCTACTTTAACATCGATAATCCGTGTTAACATTTGTTAATACTTTTTTCATCTTTCATTATCAATAAACGTCCTATCAATTATTTTGCAGCTGAATATTAAAATGTTTTGTTATTCTAAGGCATAAGCTGTCACCACTTCTTAACTAAAATCCATATAGTTCATTTATTTCTAGGATTGACCATTTAACGGTATCCATGACCTTTTCATCAGATGGTATGGCATGCTTTTCAATCTGATATATTTCATATTTCGAGTCTTCTAATCCATTTAGTGTTTTCTTTGCACGTTTTAGGTGATTTTTCCCAAGTGTTCATTTTTCCCAAGTATGTTTTATGTCAGAATATGCTGTGTTTATTACATAAGCAGTATTTTGAATTTTCTATGCTCGTTTCTTGTTTGTTTCAAGACATTCCATCCTGTCTGTATTGAATCACAACTTAGTTTCCATTGCAGTTATCTATTTGCGGTCTCCATGATTTCATCTACTGTTTTTCTTCCCTATGATATTTCGCTTCCACTCTTTTTCTTATTTCATTGATTTCAATATTCGTTTTTCAAATGATTTGATCAAACATAGAGTTCTCCTCTTTTTTTTTTGCCATTGCTGTGTGTTTCCTTTTATTTGTTTATTTGACAGTGCAATTCTGCCTGTAACCGTGGTATTCCGTCGTGATCAGAGAAATACTGTTTATTATAATGAAGTCGCTTCGTATCGGATAATCCTCATTCTTTTGTATCCAATAGTTCCCATAACCTTCAACTTTTTTTTTGTGCTGATATGAGTGAGCCGTAGTAATCTTTTGATAACAATTTTCAATGCCTCCTTAATTCGAATTCATGTCCATTATACTCTCTTCTAATTTCTGGTCGTTATTGTTACACATATCCCAATATGATTTTCGACACTATCTTTACATTATTCTTTGCTTTTCGTGATCAGTTTTTGATTCAATTATCGTGCTATTTTACATTTCGTTTGTGCTCACTTTTTTTCCTCACTTTCTCCCTTCACTTATTGTCCTCGCTTCTATTTCATCACAGTTTTTTTGTTACTCATCCTCAATATGTTCCTTCTTACCTTTCCCATCTATCTCCCACTTTAAAATGGGAGAATACTGTCCATCTTTGATCAACAAATTGTTAGTCATTTATGCCCAGTTCAGGGCTGACAATTATTTTCACTTTCTTTTCTTTCTTTCTCTGGATTTTATGAGTTACTTGTTTACGTTTTCCTTCAAGTACTGTTCAGTTTTGCACACTAATGAATTAGTGAAGTTATTACAAGCCTATTGAAGCAACCTTCTTTAGCAGAGAATCAGCTCGGAGAAAAGCACACATCCATTAAGTGATTTTTATTAGCTCTACCAGAGTGTAGCAGGAAGTAATCCAGTTCAAGTAAAAATATTCAGGAAGACCAACCTGCTGCAGTTTTACAGCAAAAGCTTAATGTTAATTAGCATTCAACAGTTAAATCTTTTTTTTAGTGAGATGGGAGGAACAAAGTTTTTCAGGATTGTAAAAAGGATAAGATCAGGTTGCCAAACGACAAATTGCTCAACGACCCATCCCTCCCTACAGCTTTTAGGAATAAGTTTCACCTATTATTAATTTAAAAGATGAATGATGATTCATATATAGCCTCAAGCAGATATTTGTTCCCATATTTGATTTCCAATAACAAACTGCATCCTTCATAGGAATGATAGAACCAGGGACCGAAACTAAGTTTTGATCTCTTGAGATCTAAATACCGTGACGAATTGTTGTGGAAGGAATGTGCGTCGGAGCTATTTATGTTAACAGCGTGTGTGGTAAAGGATTGCGAGAATCTTGGTGGTTCTGCTTAGATTCCCTTATTTCTTTTCGGATTTCATCAAAAATCTACAATCACATTCTAAAACATAGTATTCCGCAGATGACTGGAACTTTTTTGAACAGAAACGGTCAGGTAAAAGCTGTTAAATGCAGTGCTACTTCCCTGATTAACTCTATCTCTGGTCGATGTTGTCGAGCATTTGTCGTCCATAACTGTATTTTCGTTTTCTTTCAGGAAAAAATTTTTTTTAAGAAAAGCATCATTTTCGTTTTTTCCAAATGAAGGGAGCTTCCTGAATTGTCTTTTAAATTATCCGTAAGTTCTTGCAAAGGAACCTAATAAACAGATAAGCTCATTTATCTGTTTTAGCGATGGCAAACTCATTTGCCATCGCTAATTTCAGCATTTTTGGATTTGAAATCGGAGCACATAATGTTTGTTACTTGTTCTGTGTTTAATAAAAACCATCATATTAGAAAGTTTTTATTTAATAGTTCGGTTATAGAAGTTCTGTTTGCTAGCTACACTATGGTTTTTTATATTTTACAAAAAGGGAATGCTGACAGATTTACTCAAAGATTGCAAATAATTTCCTACTACTTATATGAAACTTATTAGCTTTATGTTTTGAATAACTTTGTGTTTTAAAACACTATCGTGATTTCGATAACCCTGCAGAGCAACTTAATTTTACTCATGACTTATTGATTATCCTTTCTAAAATTCTTTCTGTGATTAAGTAATAAATAATTCAGATGTGATGAAAGATTCAGATATCTGGCATGATGTGAGATGTGGAGCTTTATGAGACTCTAATTTTTACTTAATTCATAATTCATAAATATCATCAACTTAATTGCTGACATAAAATAGATGCAGCTTACACCTAAAACTTCTTATAAAAATTTATAACGCAAATTTTAAGGGCCCCATCACTTTATTATAAAGTTTTTATAGAAGTTAAAATCTATGTGTTCATTGTTAATTCAATTGATATTTGCATTACATTTCAACGGTACAAAAGCATAGGTATGCATTATTAATTACTGTGTGATGTTATGTGAAACATTCTACTTCATAAGCCACAATTTGTAAATCAACTAGTGTTCCAAAACAATAAAACCATTTTGATGTACAATTGAAAATTATTATGTGAAATGCATATTTCCTTATTCTTATTCGAACAGACTGAAGAAATATAAATCGTCCGGTGTAAGTTATTGGATGTAAGCAACCATATTTTTACATCAGCGAATCGATATGCAAATTTTCGAACACATATAGAATCGGTACTTTAAGTGAGAAAGTAGATGAGTAAGTTTCTGAAAATTTTGAATTTTTTGTCGAATTCACTTTATCTATTCCACCCACAAATGTCTTGTGTTTTGTGAACAGATCGATAGAAGATAGTGGCAGTGATGATTGGTACTGTATGAAGTGGGACAGGTCGGTTGTTCCAATGACAATGATGCGTGTGGTGCTACATTTTCATTCGTATCGATTTAGTTCACTAGTTGGATTATTCTCTAATCATTTTCTCCTATTTTATTTAACTTGTTGAAGTGATGTGTATAGATGATACTAAAGTAGATAGCTTAATGAACACATTAGAAATGCTGAATTGGTTTTTTCCTCAGATTCGAGGAGCTTTAGATATTTCACATGTTATGGGGATGAATGAAGATTGCAGGCATAATATGATGTGTTTTTCAAGTGTGTTGTCTTCTTTGTTCAGTGACTCACTTTTTCACGGTACAGATGATTCTTTAGCTCTGTTAAGGCATTTAAGCATCTGGATAGAGAGAATACAAATACTTTTATTTTAATTACTTATGCGTCCCCAAAATCATTATTTTGTATCATTTCATACAATTCATTGAAAGCATTCGAGTATTAACCATTTGTTTGATCAGCTGGCTGAATGAATTAATGAAAGTGCTATTACTTTCATTTTATAGTATATTCTTGAAAAACATAATTTGTGTTAGTGCAGGAATCAGAATTGAATGAGAAAACCGAATTGGAAGTGCAAATTGATGTGATGATGGCTACTAGTTCGGAAGCTGAGGCGACGATGAATGCCGCACGTCAAATCATTAATAATATTGAAAAGTTTGTTTGTTTTCATGTTATATTATGATTATTATACCTCTTTTTTTAGATCCCTTAAAATCATTTTATAGTTACAATAGACGAATATTATCAAAATCGATAGATTCTGCATTTTATGTTCTTAATAAATAAAGTTGCTTTGGCATTTTTCCTTAACAGTTCCTCTTCCTTCTCTTCTTTCACTTATAAGTTTTCCCTTAATCAAAGAGCTGATAAAATAATTGTTACCAAAAGTGGACTGAAGAAAAAAAACTTCGCGCCCTAGAACACCCACGATTCACGTGTTAATACCATTTAATGTCATAAGCTTATGAGGGTGTTCTCGAGTTCTAATTCCAGTGATTTTTCTTGTTCATAACTGTTTTTGGCTAAACTTAACTTGCTTCGCTGACCAACAAGAAATGCTTTCAATTATGAAACCCAACTTCACCTATTCTCGGCTTTCATACATTGTAATCTGAAGAAACTACTTTCTAATTCTAAACACTTCGCAAACTGCATTTTTGTTCACACATGGTATCGAAATCTTCATCTTAGTCATCGGCTTACAACAAGTATAATTAACTAAAACTGAACTGCGATCATTTTTAGCTTTAACTATTTTGCACATATGCTGCCACATAACTGTACATCAACATTCCGAATGAAGCACCTCCACCAGCAATAATTTTAACTGATGTACCTCTTAAGTTTCTCGATGGTCTGCCATGGGGAAGATATGTCCCATATATTATTAACATTGCGAATTATACTACTAAGGATGAGTCAGACCTAAAATGAGAATTTTGAAGTTTTCAAATAGAATTAATGCTAATGTATATTGACTATTACTTATCATCTGCGTACTTTTGCGCTAGTCTCAAAAGATGTTTTCGAATTATATTATAGTTTTAATCTTTTCATCGCTTGAGAATTAGTATCCTTAATAATCTTAGATATGGGCATAGCCTTCCGATTGGAATGCACAGCAGTGGTTCACTTTTAAATGCAAACAACAATGATGTTGTTGAAAAATCTGTTCTGGAACGACTTGCTTCCGCTCGCGATGGAAATGTTAGCATTTAATCATCATTTTTTTAATCATTTAGCTTCATTTTTTTTTTTTGGAAATGAATAGCATATATTGTTAAGGACTTGGACAATGCCGAGAAGTTGGAAAGGGGTACTAGAGCAGAATCCAGTACTAATGTTACCATTAGTCGGATTCTTCAGCAGTTGGAACAGTTGATCCGATCCGATGACTGGGTTAATAAAGAAGTAAAAGATTATGGCGAAAGTCCACACCCTTCAGAATTTCCTAAAAAGAGGTTATTTTCAAATCATCTCGTAACACTTATTTGTTTTCTATTGCTTTGTAAATTCTTCCTGTTTTCTTAATGGGATATTGTGTCTATAGCTTCGGTAATTCTGAGTGTTTGTCGACGCAACATAAGTGATGCGCAATAAGCCTTGTAAATCGATAACGCTACTAAACAATTTTTATTTGAGTGAATGACCGACAGCAACTGGGCATAAGTAACTAGTGAATCGAACACAAGCAGACAAACTATAGAAAAAATGAGCCAAATCTAACGGGCAAAAATGCAGTTAGCGCCCGAACATAGAGGCTTTTAATCGAAAAGGGTCTTTTGTCTTTTTCATGTCTTTTGTTTCAAGTTAGAAGAAAGCGAATCAACAATGGGTGATTTGACCCGAAATTTATGCATCATATTCCAAACTCTGTTTTTATTGACATGCATGGATCAAAATCCATGATCTGATGGAGTTACTGTACAATATTATGCATGAGACTTCCACTAATATTTGTGCTGAGTACATTGCTGACTTTCTCAGCGATATTTGCAAGAAATAACATTTATAATAGCGTATAAGCACTACATCAACTGTGTTCAATCATGGACTAGAAAAGTATTTTGGTGAATGCTTCCATTATGCTTTTCCACTTTGATATGTCCATTTATAAAATGAATTTAGGGCTTATATTGTCAGTTCACATTTATCAGAATTGGGACGTACGTTGATTGTCAGTTCATCCCTTAAAAGTTACATTAATCTGCTGGGAACCCATCACAGACAATGTATTGCTTCGTGGCTTTATGGTAGCACATCGCAAACACTCAGCACACTCTTCCGTACATCCAACAGCAATTTGCATTGCTCCGAGCATGACTCATCATTCTTAAATTCGATCAAAGCAGAAATTGGTTTGTTCGTTCCTGTACTTCAAATTCATGTCTAAATTGCTTAATGTTATGGACTCATTACTGATAACTAGAAATAAATAGATTCAGTAATAGGGGTAGAAATTAAATTCTTTTTCTTTCTGAATGCTTAACAATGAATTAAACTTGGTTGTTGAGTTGGCAAAGTTTAAGTGTTGAAGTGTAACGAAGTTTTTTCTAATAAAGTTTGATCTTTAGGTCATGCAATTCGTCTTGCACTGTATGATGCGTACGGTCCCGATTACTGCTCGAAAGGATGGCGCGCTTTTCTTCAGATGGTTGGTTTTGATACATTAAACTAATAAGAAATTCAAGTCTTTTGTTAAAAGGACGAGAAATCGTCATGTTGGGTAACTTACTTGAATCATTAGAGTATCAAAATGCAAATTTAAACTTCCAGTTGCGCTTGGTAAATTTAAACAATAATGCATGAAATTGCTTATTGGGATTATTTTTGAGGGCTCACCAGTGGTGTATATTTCACCTGCTTTGCATATCGACCTTTCTTCATACCTCTCCACTGAATACTTAATTGGAGATATTGTCATTTTGAAGAAATCAGATGGAGATTTTGCTGACATTGAAGGACGAATTGTATGAGCTTTATTTACTCCTTAAACTTGTTCTTATGTAATATTTAAATCTAGCGATTCGGAAAACTAAGTTTTAAGGTTCAGATGAAGATTCTGATAAACGATTGCATCACATTTCGTACAGACTGTAAAATTTTCAGTCAAATTTGAATATTTTTCAGTCCGAAATTTGAAGTCGTCTAGAGCTCAAAGCTACATTAAGCATTGCTAGTCTGGAAATTTGTAAAACATCCTTTCCCATCCTGAATGGTTGATACCAGGATCACATCGCATTCGAAAAACAGCTCGATGAGGACATTGCTGCTGGAAAAAAGCCGCTGATCGTTATTGGAGTTGTTGGATCATCAATCCTTGGGCAGAATGATATCATAAGTCGTCTTTTGGAAATAAGGAAATCCAAGGCTGAATTCTGGATACATGTCATTGGACAGGTCTGTATTTTTTCTGACTTCCAAGCTTATTTTTTTCTTTTGATCACTTCGTTTTTTAGGGTTTGGCTGCACTGTGTCTAAAGGAACCACCCGAAGTGCTGGTACATGTGTTATCACAAGTGGACAGTTTCACGGCTCCACTTGCGTTGTGGCTTGGTATACCGGCGGCGCCGATCATTGTAGGTGTCTTTGAGTAAATTTGTTCTCAAAATATAGAAATTCAAGTGTTTTATTATTTTCTATTTCATCATATGTCATACTGAAACATTTTAAAAACCTATTAAAAATAAGTTCACTAAGTTTAAGTTATGTCATCACCATGTTTCAAAATGGTAATCATAACATTTACGTCTGATAAGCTCTCTTTTCCAGACACTGCATCGATCTGTTGATAATCAGAAGCGGTTATACCATGAAAAACTGGCTGTATTGCCATGGTGGATCGTATATCACCATTTGACACCTTCCAAGATTACTGACACTATTGAGAACGCTTACCTCTTGGTTCGAATTAATTTTATATATTCGTGGGATAGAATTTTTACACTTACGTTCTGCGACATAATTTTTTGTCGGATTCGGGAATCCTTTTTGATATTGCAGAGCAGAGTAATGCTTCGAGGTCTGGCAGCTTTTCCGCAGATCGAGATTCTCGGTTTTGAGAATCCTGTCGAATTTGCAAATCGTGTTTACAAAAGCATCTGTACATCTCCCACTGTTCTGATTTTCAAGTACAGGTGTCCAAATCTGGTTCTGGAACCGGTTAAGAAAGTTAGTTTCACAACTCTCAATGAAATTACTCCTTCACCTTACCACAAAACTTTCGTAATGGAGTTTCAGAATGTTCTTGATTGTAGTGCAGTCAGTGATGAAATTAACCACAGTCATTAAGTTTTTCGAGAACAAGTGTCCAGCAATTACATTAGATTGTAAAATAAAATTTTCTGTCGCTATTATTTTACAGCATTTTGAAGTGTAAAATATACTTAAAGTTATATCTTTTTTCTCGGATATATCTCTTACTTAATACTACGAAGGAGATCTTTTTCTGAATAAATTATTCCAAATAGGAGTTTTAGAGCACTTCATATGTATTTCTTTCTTAGTTCTTTATTAAAATTTGCTCGTAGCTATACTCCCATATGTAAATAAATTTCTTGGTTTACTTCCAGTTTAAATTTTTTTTCTCTCCCCTCCTCTCCCACACCTTTCCTTTTTCCACAAAAAAAAAAAAAAAAAAAAAAAAAAAAAACACACTGGTGAGAAGATAAAATGTTGCACAGCGTTGTGCAATCACGACCTTTCCTTTTTTTTTCTCAGAGAATTTTAAGTTTCCATATGAATCATATCTCTCGTTATTAACCAATGTATAATAAGTCACAGGAGAAGATTCCCGGATGTAATAGCCGAAGTTCTTCAAATACTTTAACAAACGATTATGTGTATTCGTGCGATGCTAATAATGCATTTGTTGATAATTCCTCTTCAACATCAGATTACGATATCGACAAGCTGGAATATGCTGATTCATTGAATTTTTGGGTAGTTTTCCCAATCCGTCTTCTTATTATTTTGTTGTCACAGTGTTTTTGTGGTCTCAAAGTTTCTGTTGGATTTCGTATTCCCTTTAAAATGAGTCTTTGGAATCTGTATCTCTTACTTTATAATATTTTAGCTTAGTCAAGGACTGATATCAGATTGCGGCGAACTGGGGCTGCAAATGGTTACGTTTGGTGACTCACATCGCTCTGCACTCCGTTTCTGCCCGCTAGAAAGCGCTGCTTGTTAGTTCCGTTTATTGAGAAATACTTTTATTAGGAAAATAATACTAAGCCTTTCTAATGAATTTAAAGAAAAGATAAAAACATGCCCATTATGGCATCTGTCTGCGAACCCTGACTGTAACCTAGATTTGATTTTTCTGCATTTAATGTTTATTAATGTTTATAATATTCTTTGTCATTTCAATATTTCTAAGCAAAAAATTACTTGACGACTTTTTTTACTAAATTCTTTTATTTCAAAGACTTTTTTTTTGTGGACCAATTTTCGCTTCACTGTTTGACTTTTTGTTCATTTTTTTTTCTAACGGCTCATATATTTTCATTGAACTGTACTCACATGGATCATGTACATAAGTTTATCAAGAAACTCTCCGATGCGCTGGCAATAATTGAATCGACTATTAATGCCAAAAAGCGTTTCAAGGAGATTGTATCGAAATATCCATCATTGGGCTTAGCACCAGTTCATAAATGGGCTGGTGTTGGAGCTGTATGGTAATCCTTTTTTAAATATTGTTTATATATGTATGAATAATGTTCATTGTTGTTTCTGTACAGTGATATTATAACGATCAAATCAAGTAGGAAGTGTAATTATTTCAAATTGAATTTTTCAGAGCAAATTTTCGAATCATATTGAAAATAACCAGCCAAGACTGCGACTTTTTTTTATAGAACAATCAGATTTAACTTAGCAATCTTTTCTCGTCAGTCCAGTATTGTTCTATTAGTATATTTTTACTTCTAGTTTTTATTTGCAGTTATATACCTTCCATTGTGAGGGAAACTCCAATGAATGAATGGAATAAAAAACAGCGTCAGCAGGTTTTTCATCTTCCTTTTCTGAGGATGTCTCTTTTGTATGAAAAAGATCTCGGGTATTAGTGATGCTGAAGTATTGAGTGACAAGTTTCATATAATTTTCGCTATAGGTGTGTCATTTGAATCTGGAACTGGTACAGTCTTTGCGATCCGTAGACACAGCATTCTCTGCTGGCGAAAGTCCTGCATATAGTGTTTCATGTGTTAAATTCGGTATGCTTTCTAATGACAAAGATCTCACTGATCTAGTTCATTTGGTAGCTGAGCGTGGAAGAGAAATTGAACAGTCACAAAAGGTAAGATCATTAACGAGTGAGGGTTTGTCTTTTGATTGACAATCCATACAAATTCAACAACTTGGCTACTTCATAGATGTTTCCATTATTCAATTACGGCTTCATAACCTGCTTTATGTTGTTCTAATTGGTGAAAGTCATTCTTGCTATGTGTTTTTACGTACTCAAATATTTTCAGTTTATCAATCCCACTAATGAGCGGTTTATTAAATTCCTAGGGTTTATTTGCATGACTGAGGTATAAAATGGCGTACTTTATTCTGATTTACCTACGCTTAAATTTTAATTGCAGTACATGGAAAGTTTGGCTGAAATGATACGTCAGGGAATCGAGACAGCAAACAAAGATTTGAAACGGGAGAATGATGAACGATTTATGCAAGAAGTAATATGATTCATATATACTTCAAATTTCGAAATTGTTAATAGCAGACATCAGATGTTGAAAACAAAGCTACATGACATTCAGTGCAATTTCGCTCCGGAAAACTTCATGCTGTACACTGGAAATGATCGAGAACCAGTTATCTACCAGTCATTTACTTTAACCCGCCTGAAATTTTAGTGCTCAGTGATTGCATAATGAATTAAAAAAAACTTGTTGCAGGGTATGATGAGGCAAATTCCGTTAATGAGTTCATTGGTTAACTGGTTCTCACCACTGGACAAGGGCTTGCAAGGCATTAAGGGTCGTTCTTTCGACTTGAAAACTGGTAATACCACTTTACGCACTCTTTAAAATGCCTTTTTCACATACAGTGAACACATGATTTTTTTTTTTTCATGACTTTAAGATACTCATTGTTTGAAGGACAAATTCAATCAACGGAAGTTTATTATAAACACCGGTTTATGAATCGTTCAGATGCTATTTCTCAAAATCCTCACAACCCGGTCGCGAAGGCTTCCATTGAGTCAACAAAAAAGCAAAGTGTTAATTCCAGCAGGGATACCATTCAACGTGATATTGCACTGGGGAATGAAACAGAAAATGATATTGGTTCAAGTGGTTGTTCTGTCCCATCTTTTACGACTTCACTTTTTTAGTGTATCTTTACTTTTCCATCCTGAACGGTGTAAAAATTTCCAAAAATGTTCTTCCCAGTTAAAATTTTTTTAAAAACACAAAAACTGTTCAGTTACCGTCTGAAGATAATTTTTCCCTTCCAGAATCATTTTCAAAAGAACATGTAGTTTGAATCTTCTTCCCAGGTGATACTTAATTCGATGGTTTGCAGAAAGTATCTGGATAGCAAAACTCACACATTTTTTTTTTCTTTTTTGCTTTTTCTGTTTCATGAAGAAATAACACCGAGAATTGGATGTTTCAAGTTTGTTCCATCTTCCCTTTAGGTGAAGTGAGAAAGTAAATTCCGTTACCACTAATCGTTATGTATGCTTTAAAATTAACTCCCCACTTCTGGTCACTCTACAAGCTATTTTCAAAAATTTGCGCAACTAATTTTATGGCCGACATAACGAAAAGCTATTTATTATATCCTTAGGTGTGTGGTAACACATGAATGGTTATGGTATTTTCCAGCTGTGATAGCATGGTTCGATATTTTCTCTCGATCCGTGCATGTCTTTAATATTTTTGCTAGTAGTAATGCGTCTAGCATAGAAATAATGGACGTGAAGGTCGCAGTGAGATGAAGCGGTTACATAAGACTTTAGTGGCATGAGTCTATAAGCAAAATTTATTCCACTGTTTGCAAAAGATGGGAAAAGTCCACTCGTCTTCCTTTTAAATCTTGATTAGGCTAATTTTTGGCCGTATTTTAATACCCAGTAAAAACGCAGCCTTCACTACATTTCGCGTCTCCTAAACAAATTTTGGGAAGGGCCCAAAACCTGTACCTATAGAAAGCATTGATTCCCCTTATAAATCTGTCTGCCTTCACGTCTTAATGCAATATCCTGAAGTCTTGAATGATTCTTAATTATACTTATGGTGTGTGATAATGATTATGATGACGTAATCCGCTGTTTCAATTAGTTTTTTGTAAAACTTGGGAGCCAGAATCATTCCTTCGTCTTCGTGTTTAATTGATACATATTCACGGATTTACTGCTTGGGTGGTAAGGAAACGAGCATAAAAGACCAGCGTTCACTAAAGAAACATTTCCTTGATATCAATAGATTGTCCAAGTCTCTCTGCACTGGAGTGTTGTTTTCTTTAAGGTTAAAGTGAAATGATCCCCTTCGGGAGACAAACATCCAGAGCATCATCCCCTAGATGTTAAAAAGTGAAGTAACCCAATGTAGAAGCAAACTTCAGTGCAAACGACATCCTAAACGTATCATCCTTGTTTACCAAATACGTCTATCGCAAATGGAGGTGAAAGCAGTGTTCCGCCGGACTCATTCTGTTCAAATGCGCAATTAGTAAAGTTGATTACGCCTGTTCGGCATTCATGAATTGGCATTTCAAATGCATTAGAAAATGCTTTTTGAACCTGCAACGAACTATTCATAAGTCAGGACTCTTCTCCGGAAATGACTAGTAGTAACACACGGATGCATCCCGACCTACATGTAATTAAATTAATCCCCTTTGTAAGTCAAAACTACATCACAATGGACACTGAGTAAAATTGTTTTTACCAAAGCAAAACCACTATCATATACCCTGACTTCACATCAACTGGATCTCTCTCTAGGTGCTTCTTTAAGTCATATGAACATAACAAATGGGACAAAGCGCGAAAGATCTGGTACCACCAGGAACTATGTTGATGGAAAAAGTACAAAGTAAAAGCATTTCAATTACTTTACATGCAGGGTGCTCATTCTCATTCTAGATATACTGCCTAAATCCATGAAATCTCACTATTTTCCTAAGAACACCTGTTATATTTCTATGAATCTGTCCATTTGAACGCTATAAGAGATCCAGTGCAACCGCATACTGATAGACAAAAAGGATCGACTTTATAATGGACCTCGTCGATAAAACGAACAAACAATGACAACACAACATGAGATAACTCAACTAGACTAGAATTTTGACATTAAACTGTAGACAATTCTACTTCTATTTCACATATGTAATTTGAAGTCTCCATTGCTATTGAAATCGGTAATATTGAGACGTCGATGTTCCTGCAATACTGATCTTCGCTGAATCCAGTTTTAATAACTGTCAAAATCCCCAGCTTGAAGCAGAATAATCGGGAACTTTCGAATTTCGGCATTAATTACTATCTTATCCAAACATCATTTTCATGGGTTCAGGATTACTCACCATTCACACATTCCAGAAGTTCCAAGCTAGTAATCCAAATCAATATGAATAGGATAAAATGGAGGCGTAGCCATTATAGTTCGAAATCAGCATATTATTTATTCGATTACCTTCTGCTTCGTATGTACTTTTGTATGTCGCTTGCGCTCATCTGAACGAGCAAACTTTCGTCCACAAATATCACAGCTAAACGGTTTTTCACCTGTATGAGTTCGTACATGCGTTGTTAAATGGTCACTTCGTGAAAATGCTCGCATACATATGCGACACTGTAATTATAACTTCAGATCTCTGGAATTACAAAGGATGTAATCATAATTTTAATTTTCTTATCTTTACGAATTGTTTTCAAGCACCAAATGACTTCAAGATTCGTCACTCCAAGCAATCGTGAATCACGTCCTTCTCACGATTATAAGTTTTAGAGAAATTTGAAAACAAAGTTAATCGGACTTGCATCCTCTAGTCCAAACAAACTCCAATGAGAGTAACGGGTAATTTATTTTCGTTTTGCCACTCGATTCTAGCTGAATTTTAAAACCTATTTTCTGATGACCCATATCAGAAAAAATCCGAACAATCCAAGTCGTTTCATGAAATTTCACCTGAAAAGGCTTTTGTCCTGTATGGATTCTGATATGCCTTGTCAGTTCATCTGACCTCGAGAAACGTCGATCACAGTTCTCTATTGGACATTTGTATGGTCGTTCATGTGATGACGGTTTAAGAAGACGGTTAGAACATTTGCTGATTTTCACCGGGCTAACTATAAATACAGCCGATCACAGTGGTACTATATGTTCAAAGATAACCGATGAGAGAAACAAATATAATAAAGAACAGATATAAAAATAGAAACGGATATAACAATCTTCTTCTAATTCCGATTTTTTGGTTAATTTCAAGATGAAAAATCAACTTAATAAGTAATTACTCTGTGAAATCTGCGATCCTGATTGAGCAAAAGATAAAGGTGCCTGGTAATACTCGTCTGCAGGCTCTGATTTTGGTTGAAAGTCCGACCTGAAATTAGATTAAGTCAACACAATGCCTAACGTTGGTTCCACAAACAAAGTCAGAAAATAGCAAATCTAAAGAAGTAAACAGTTTCAACTCTCTCAACTAAAATATGAATTTGAGTAAACAAACCGATAAATATCTGATGGCTCGCTGATTGAAACCTGGCTTTGGAGTGTCCGGGAAGGACATGGTACACCATTGCAATTCAAGAAATTGCACGTTTGATAAGTTCGTTGCGTACTTGTAGAATTCGACTGGTTGCTATTTTGGGTTTCTACTGGACTCACTGTACAGGTAATGTTCTGGTGGATCTACAGAAAAAGCACCAAAATTTTCAGGGTGAATCATTGATTAATAATAAACTTTTATATATGTTTTGCACCAATCCATACCGTGTTATTTTATATTGCTTTTCAGAAATTTCTATAATCTAAAGTTTTTGCTGCTGAGATATCAGAAATACATGTGGTATAGTCGCAATATAATTTGTAAAAAGGCTTAAAACTACATGAGAAAACCAGATGAGATCTGCCCGTTCACCGATTTATGGAAAGAATGAACTCTAACATGATATTTATGTTGATGCATTTGAACTGATGCAGAAGTCAGTTCCGCGGCACCAGTTGACACAACTGGTCTAATTCTGACATTCTGCTGTTGAGTGCAGTGTGTTACGGAACAAACGGAATTAGGTGCAGTAGATGAACTGAATCCGTTCTGTCGTACACCAGATGGTCCAGGTGGAGGTGTTGTGCGTCGATTCCCACCAGCACGACCGATCTATTTTCAAAATTTTGACTCGAGATTTTCGTAAATCAAGTTTATCTTGTGTGAGTACAGTGTGCATCGTGCGTGAAAAAAAGCACCGTCACTTTGAATTAGAAATATGTCTCAAACTATTTAAATCACTAACTACTTGAATTAGTAATGTGACAGACATAAACAGAACATTAACTTCATTACCAAAATAATCAGAAAGAGGTCAAATTTTGAGAAATCGCATAACTGCTAACTGCGTTTAAGGAAAGCCAAGTTTTTCATAACATAATTTATTTTAACGGATTAAACTTTCTTTAAAGTCAAATTTGACTTTGTAAAATATTTTATCTAACGAACAAATTAAAACACAATTCGCATTTACTTGTATATAATCTGAAAGAACTTGGTGATTATCAGAGACCGATGAAACGGAAGGCTGAGAGGTAGATAACTGCTGAATTCCAGCAACTGGCAAATTTGATATATCTTTGTTATCTTGAAATACCTGAAAGGTTCCTTCTTTTTTGTATGATTCCATAAATTATAAGTAGCTCAAAAATTAAACACGAAAATATTACCTTAAAGAGGTCGGATGTATCGGCAGCATTAGATGCTTTTGCATTCGGGTCGAGCACCAATAAAGGTAAATTTGTATTTGTCTGCTGGGATTTAGTGATGGATTGCAAAAAATGCTCAACCAGGGGGGAAAATTGAAACATTGTTGCACTTAAACCTAGAATATAACTGAAAATTTACCACTAGTAATAAGAATTCAATAATTTCGTGGAACTAGAATACTGAACACTGCAGATAATGGTCACACTATCTTCTAAAAATAGACAGAGGTTCAGAGCATGCAAAAGAAAAGACTGAAGCAACGCACATACTCAAAATCGAAGATAGAATAACCGGTATTGCTCTTTATTGCACTTTAATTAATCTTATTAATTCAGTATGCAAAACTGTTCAATATATCAGCAACAATATGAAACATAAAGATATCCAATTCATATGCAATTTGAACCAATACTGCTTCAAGAGAAAAATTAAACATCTAATTTCGTCAACTGAAGAAATTTTATTTAGCATTAAACAGAATGAATCTGACAAAATTCATACCGGGTGAATTAACACTTTGTGAACCGAATGTACTAATACTTGTACTGATGCTTCCTTTGAAGGTAATCGTAGCCTTTTGATCTCTAACATCATTTTGAGCTCCATTCGGTCCAATTGTTGTGCCGCCTGAACTTCAGATTACCTAATATTTCATATTCTTAACCATAAACTGGAGCTACAATTCAAAAAGAAAACTTACAAATTAAGACTAAGAAATACCTGGTGTCACATTAGCTATCGACGACTGCGGCAAGACTGTTGAAATCTCAATGTTTGCTGGAAAGTTAGAATGTAAGACACAGTTATAAAAAATTCACTTCACTATAATCAAAAGAAAAGAAAACAAGATAATTAAATAAAAAGATACCGGTGAGGAGTGGTTCGTGTTCACCGAAGAAAGCTTGTGTGTGAATATTTGGTGTAGAGAAGTTATTTAAGCTGAGTTTGGGAGTGATGAGTTCGTCAACATGTGTGCCGGCAGAAAACGGTCCTTTAGTGGGTGAACCAAGCACAGTTGGAGTTTTGAGTGTCACATCTGTATTGCCCAAAGCGGTTGGTGTCTTCAAACTATCATTATCATTTAAACTTAGCCCCACAGATTCCGTATTCGAATTGTTTAACGACACTACCGGCTTACTTTGTCCAGCACGCCCTGAAATATATATCTTGTGTCACTAACTTACTAATATATCCTGTACCAACACAGATCAGAAGTAACTTCAGTTTTCCAAATGTTTGCTAAATTTCTTTATTTCTTATCATCGTACCTATTTCTCCCTCTCCATCTGTCAGCTGAATCTTATATTTGTTTCTGACTTTGTTCTTTATCAGATGGTAATAGTAGTTCCAAGAGATCGAGGAAGAATATAAGACACCTCGTAATGATGGAACTGAGAGTTTTGCATCTACCGATGAAGCACTGGTTGATGGTCCTGGTAATGACACATCTTTTCCTGATTGCATCGGCATCCTTGTCGATGAGCTTATTAACTGACTCATTCTCGCAGCTAAAAATAAGTGAGAAATTATGTTATATAGCATCAAACTATTGTTCAATGTAGTTCAACTCAGCTGTTGGCTTCAACTAAAACTCCATTAATCTTCTACCAAAACTGTCAATTTCTAATCCAGCAGTCACCAAATCTTACTTTTTCAGGCAAAAAGAGGCATGTTCATAAAATCACATTCAACTGATACGTTCAAGATGCCCACCTTGAAAATTTTCAAAATTTTCGGGAAATTTCCGAAGATGCTAACAATTTATTTCTTTCTTATGCCCTATAGTGCAGGTATTGTGATGATGTGGTCGGCAGCACCACAGATATAACGGATCTTGAAAATGGATTCATCTTGCAATAGTGCACAACAAAATCACTGATTTCAACAAACATAACAATTTCAACATAATCAAAACAAAATAAAAATAGGCATAGTTTAGACGCTGAAAAACTCAACTACCCGCAAATTTTGTCTTTAAAAACTGCATACTTAACGGCATATTCATGTTTTCCGCGAAAAAGTACTGTTTAAAACAGCATGGTGGAAAATAAGAAACGGGTACTCCACAACTCGCAAACGCCATATATGACATAAATACGAAACACTTACCAAAACCTACAACCCAGACTTTTTTTATATGGTATATAGCAATCGGGCTTTGATCAATAATTCGTGTCTTAAAAATTCTGTTAAGAGTATTTTCACTGGCAACATCTATGCAAATTACTGTCTCAAGAAAACAGGTATGTTTACTGCTAGTTTCAATCCTAGTCACAAGCTTTTACCATGATTCCCACTCTCTATGCAAATTTAAGACGTCACATGTCAGATTTAACTTCACCTTATTCTAAATAATCGAAAACCTAGGAGGATATACAGCGAAATCGCACAAGGACAATTCTGGTAATCAAGATCAGATTGAAATGCAAGTGAATCACAATAAGCTTTAAACGACCGTAAAAATACTGAGAAATGTAAGTTGTTTAAAAAGAGATGATTGAAACCATCAGAACCTAGCAACAAATAGGCTTTAGCTATGAAGATGAATCTTCAACCTAATCCAAAGCAAAAGTCTTACAAATGAAGAATATGTTTATATACAAATAAGTAATAAATAAATCATAATAAACCAGGCACAGGAAGGTCAAGTGAATGCAACGATCACTAACCTTAGGTGATACTAAAGTTAAAGGAATAGAGGTAAGTGATCACAGTAAAATGTAAATAGAACCGCACGCTAACATACAGTTTGCATAAAATTTATTATTAATAAGCAGTCGTTCAAAATGGAAAGCAAACAATATTCATATGATTCGAAATGCGAAGTCATTTCAGATTGACTCGATATGTTAGCAATGTCAACTTCTCATTACAACCTTATTATACGCTAATGCGTCACACAAGTAATAGCGTTAGAAGTGGAACTGCGACAAATTAACCAGAATATATATTTAAACTGAGTATAAGCTAATGAGTTAAATATGGGTGGAAATATGATGAACTGAAGGAGGCGGCAAACACATCCTTTTAAAACTGAAAAGATGAAAATAATTGATTGAAGGAGGGGAGAAAGCTGTAGAGACTGGTTTGAAAAACCACTTTAATATTACCTTATTACTTAGTAGAGGAGAGTGGAACAAACTGATTAATTGCATGCTTTTTTCCATAGTAAAATTTGCATACAGATGAGGAGTTTGAAAACGCAGTAATGAATAACAACTGATACGGTAAGGGAAAGCTTCGAGAGTGATGAAAATGGACGTGTAATTCGAGAAGATGACCTCGCTAAAGGACAACTATCGTGAGTTCACGAGCAACACGCACTTTGCGAATCATAGCAGAACGAATGTGTGGGCGAGTTGAAAAGGAGGAAGAAGGCTACCAGTACACTGTTGTTGGCAAACCAGTGGCGTATCAGGAGAGGTAGGCAGACGGACGGAAGGGCGAATCGAAGTAACGATAACACGGTCTCGATACAGAGTGAGAGTGTCTGGAAGAAAAGGGAAGCAGAGTGCTTCCTTCCTCTGTTGAAGAAAAGCTGCAATCCCCTTCCCACTGAAGCGTTGATGTTGAAGAGGGAAGAGTGCGCAAAAGTGAGGGGACAGACAGTCGGACACGCCACCTACTGTCTCACTGCTACACAATCCCTACACACACACATGCATGGACAGGCAGGAATGCAGTGCACGTGCGCACATCTGGCAGGTATTGAATAAGGCACACTCTCTTGAAAGTTGTCATTAAGTGTCCTTTATGCTTTGCTCTACAATAACGACAGACATAAGAGCTTGATTCATTTTGCCATAAGCGTGAAAAGTATTCGCGGTTTTCTCAGCATTATGTGCTATCTATCCTCGACGAGTAGCTGACTGGCCAGCCTAAACTCTAACATAAAGGAAGTGCAATAAGTAACTTGCACATGGAAGAACGCTCGGGGATTTAACAACGCTTCTACGCTGAAGAGCAATGTGCTGTGTGTAGGTGATGATGGGTGGGTAGATGAATATGTAGGCGTCGAGGGAGAGAGAGTGCGACTCGTAGGAGGTTACGATAGATGAGAAGAAAAGAAGAGAGATCACAGATCATTTTCTGACTCCTACGTTATCTGCCTACTCATAATATTTATCTCAGGTGGATGAGGTAGCACGTAAATATTTGAAGTGATTATACTGGAAAGGTTAGCACATTAGCAGCACTGTCACACTAAGAAGAAAGGTGCATTTGTGTAGTAAGTGGACATGGCCGACCGATGCACAAAGCATTGGCTGTTTCATAAAGGGAGTCATCGCCCGATTTTTCTTGCGTATGTTACCGTAAGTCTCTTTCGCTGTTAACTTTCTAACTCGAAAATGAAAGAGTAGATGAGTATTGGTAAATTAATAAAACTGAATTCAGTAGCCGTGAAGATCTCTGCTTTGAAAATAGCAAGTTTGTTTCAAAAGTGAACTTTACGGGTAGGGAAGAATTGCCACCAATCAATGATATGCTGGAAGCGTTTGCTGCATTTGCGATGACACCACATAGGTAATTATTTTAGATCGCTCAGATCAGAAATGAGCGAAACCTTCACTCTTAGGCAAAATGCAGTGAAATTTGATCGCAAAAACATCAGTATCATTATAATTTTGATTAGATGATTTAGTTTTTAAGACATAGGCAGTGGATAGATTAAACGGCATGGCGTGAAGGTTGGTGCTGTCAAGCGCATTGGATCTGCAGGCGTCCTGCATTAATGAACAAGCAGTTAACGAAATTTAGTACAGTGCGGTGTACTTCGCCTTTGCTGTACCTTGAAATTCACAGTTACTTCATCCATCAGCCAAAATGACATTAAAATTTCTACAGAAATCACTTTTTTAATTCATAGGTGAAAAATGGCTTCAAACAACAGGGATACTGGTTTCTGCGGAGATGCATCAGGTGCTTCATGGTTGAATGATTGTTGTTAGTTAATCAGAGTTTAAGACTGCTCAATTTTTATGAAAGAAGAGATAGGACAGGATCTTACAACTAGTTCCAATCCGTGCAGATGTATCAGCAGTGCAAACCAAACAGAATGTACAAAATTTTAATGAAATAAAATTGTATAGGAATTTCTGAAATAACTGTTTCCAAAAGTCTGCCATGCCATGTAAAATCATATTAACAGTTTGAGACCAAATTTCCTAAAAATTGCATAGTCCTGCACACTTTCGGAAAATCACGCCATATGTTGCATTTGAAAGGGTCTTAATGAGACGTTACCTCCTAGATGTCCTTGGTAATTTTAATATCGATTTGTTTCCCACTTATGATTCAGATAATGTTGCCGTAATTTCACTCTTTTTTCACTTCTTTTTTTCCATTTCGCATCTTCAATGATCCTTGCAAAAGATTTTTATTTATACATAAATTTCCCTTCCAAATTCCATCGACTTGAGTAAATTTCAAAGTTGGATTTTTACCATTTTGAAGCATTATTGAACTTGTATTTCCGTCACTATTCATCAATACTCTTATTATAATTTTCAGCGAATTCAGTCCCGTGATTCCAACTTCATGTTAAAACTATGCAACTTGAAATCTTTATGACACATCAATGTGAAAATTTGAGGAGGCAAATTAATGACTACTTTAAAGTTGCCTGTATAATGTTCTTCATTTGTGTGTCACTTCCAGGAAGTTGCGGGCATATGATAAAATTTACGGCATTTACTTTATTTGGACATATATAAACACGCGAAGACATTCATTCAGAGACCACTGCGACAAAACAAATATAACAAGGCTCATTTCACATTGCGACACGCCGTATTTTGAATGGATTTGAAAATTGTTTTGTGCTCTCAACAGCGGAACACTTTACAAGAAATAGATCTCATCTAAGTGAAGTAAATCAAAATTTATCATCGATGGAATGTTCCCTTACTCATTAATTTAGGAAAATAAACAAAGACAAGCAAAGACAAAACTATTTTCAGTTTTGTGAAATCTTTGCAGCGAAAATGCATGACTTCTCTGACTCACCTAGTTATTTCACTTCCGTAATATTCACTAAATATAGATTTTTGGAAGGATAATTTTTGGTTTCATAGAGAAAAATAGAACCCATATTTTATTGTTTGATTTATAAAAATTAATTAAAATGGAGTTTAACTGTAACTGAAACAGTTTTAATTACAATATCACCAATTAAACAAAGGGAAATGGCCATTCCTGAACATTGATTACTAGGATATTTTTTGGAATACCGGTGGTAAAACAAAACATTGATGAAGAAAAGAATAGGAAAAATAAGTGTCCGAGGAATAGCTATCTTTCCATTCAGGCTATGAGACTGCGCTGTCTTAGCGTCAACTAGGCAGGAACCGGATTTATATAAGATGATAGATCTATCCTACTTTCAATAAATATTTTTGATCTTCCTATATCAGAACAATTTTTACCGAATTGTTCTATTTCATTGTCGCTCAAATATTTCTTCAGCTTTCTCTACAATGCAAAAAGTATACTAGTTGACAATTGTCTTACGTATATATGTTTGAAAATCAGAATTATAATATGTCAAAATAAAATTATGTTAATTCAGAAAAATAATGATTTTCTTAACTGATAACTGTTTGGAAAAATGCCCCAATTTCACATAGGAAATCATTTATCAAATATTTTCCAATTGTACCTGAACTTATTTGCACTATTACAGTTTGTTAGCAGAATGTGTTGAAATTGTTCCCAATTAAATTTACGGAGTTATCAACTTCTTATTTAGTTGACCTCCTTTGCTGTTTCTGAACTTGTCACCTCCTCACTAGCTGTAAATTATTCATGAATTTGACAAGGCCTTCGTTTACTGATCTCCCTTCTGGTTAATGCTTACTATATGTAAAGATTGACAACTACTGTTGTCCAGCTCCATTCAATTAAAATCTTATTTGCTCTTCCTCTCCACTTCGTAAATAAATCTTACAAAATTATCAGTATATTGTTGGTGTAAATTAATACTTATGTACCGTGGTTGTTACAACAGACCTCTTCTCAACACATTAAAACCTAAGAAAGATTCCTTAACAATGAACTACGACTATATATATATATATTTATTTATTTGTACTTATTTTAGTTAGTTATTGTTGTTAACCAGTTTTTTGAAAAAGTCAAATTATTGCATTTGTTCTAACAGTATATGTTTATAAAGCTATGGCTTAGCTTCATCATTCTCTTACAATCCAAGCCATAATGCTGTAATTCTCGAAACAGGTAGGCTGGCCTTTTTCATTCAGTTTTTTCATTCCATACTTTTATTCAGTTGGTAAATAAATAAGTTTTTAGATTCTCCAAGTCAGTCCAATTGCATTCCTAAAACTCAATCAGACTTTCTTCCTGCTTCATACCACTAATTAAAAATAATTTCAAATAATGTGAATACAATTTCTAGCAATTTAATTAGTGGTGAGTGAATAGTATGTATTAATGAATTAATTTCTTATGATTCGTTGTTTTTTTCATAATTTTTTATTCGTATGCTATGCCTTTTTGACTTTTTTCAATTTTGCCATTCAAACTTTGGGAAGGGGAGTTTGGAAATGAACAAATTCAGACTTACATAGAGTTTAATTTCAGCATATTGTAATTAAAGTCGACTGAATTCAATGATCAGGAGCAGTAGAAATCTATTTGTTTCAACATTATTGTTTTAATTCATATCTATTTCTCACATTTCGCGATACCTCATAAGATTTGCAACGTTGAATTGTATATTATTTGTTTTATTGTATTTTCTCTAGCATTTCGAAGTGGCCAGGCATACTAATTCTTAACACAAAAGAAAATTGCGAAAACATTCAAAATGTTGTAAATGTAAAATTATGATCTTTTCGTTTTAAGTTCCATCTTAGGTCAAAGATCAGAATGAAGTTGTTGCATTACTTTGCTAAGTTTGGATAAGATTATATGCAAAATTAAAGCTGACAATGGCTGATGGAATCATTGTTTTTTTTTGTCGCTCAGGTAATTTATTTATATAAACTGCTGCTGCCTATTGGAAACAGAATTATATTGTGTTGCATATTCTGTATTCGTTGGAAAAGTATTTTATAATTTCAATTTTTACGACTTTTACAATGTAACAAATGTTCCATTATTTTAAGTGGAAGGATTGATCATTTTGATGTTAATCTAAATCAAACTTTACTCTTGCTTTTCTCAATCATTTGAACTACGTACGAAAACAAACACTGAGATTCTTTCGCTTTTAAACAATTTTAAATTTCATTTTTTCTTGTTTTTTGCGATAGGAACAATCTTATTTCAAACAGGCAAATTAGGAGACTAACTCTAGAACTTCATCCACCTTACACCGTCGGTTTATTTATGTATCTAGCATTGGTAGGCTGTAACTGGAAGTAAGGCTATGTCAAGGAAATAAGACGTAAAACATTGTTGTTTACTGATTTAGTTGGTTTCTTCTTATTATTATCGTAATTTTTTTCTGAAATTCTTTTGAATCTATACTAGTATTTTCAATTGAACGAAGTGTTTCACGTAATGTTGTCCACAGAAGTAATTGTTATAATGGTATACGCGTTTTCGACAACACTAGCATAAGTGTTTGATGAAAAAAGTTTATGTAGCAGTGTTTGATGACGCTAAAGTAATTCCATTATATGAATAGCAAGAAAGACGTTAGTTAAGCTTTTAAACATTTAGCCGTGATAATTAATTGGGTTGACATTATGACGTTAATGTTGGAACATACATAATACTGTAGGATAATTGTAATCTTATTGTCAAAAAATTAATGCACAAAGCATATAACAACATCATCCTCTTTCCCTATCTTTTATTTTCTGTTTCGACCTTAGGAAACCAAAAACTTCCAAATCAATTCATTATCTTTCAAACCATGTCAGTAAAGACGTTAGTGGAACGCTCTATGAATTCTGAAGCGCTAATATGTATTATTTAAGTACTTTCAATTGTTTAAAATCTCTATTTTGCTTTGACGTTTGACTTTTTAAGCTATCCCGTGTCTACAGAAGACGAAGCGAAAAATGTTATTTGCGTAGTGAGCGAAGATCGAGAAATAAACATGTTGTAATTATTTGGAGCGAAATAGCGAATAAGAAATGTAGTACTCCGTGCTAAAAAGTTATGAAAGATAAGCAATATAGACATCAATTTGAATATTCTGGAAGAAAAAGTCAAAATTTCCTGAATCTGTGACGATATGCATTTACATCTAATCATCAAAGTCTTGGAAAAACTAATTTCATAATAAATCTGTAACCGATCTTATGTTGTCTTTTCCACTTTTTTTCGTTTCTCCGTCCAAGTGTTCATTTCTTTCATCTTATTCTGATATTTTCAGTGAAGTTACTTTATTGTCGAATCTATTAAATATTGTTGAAGCATTTTGCATCTTAAAATATTTTATACGTCTCCTTTTATTACGGTCCATTTAATCCGTTGTTCGAAAAGTTCAAAATTTTCCTTCGAATATTTAAATACAACATAACTTTTCTGCAATGTATATTACAATATTCTCTTTGTAAATAATAGTGTTGTATCCCCATTTCTTTGATAATTAAAAATTCAATATCGCTTGAAGATTAAACATAAAGTAATGAAAAAATGGTACCAAATTATCAATGCTCCAGTCGCGTTAAACGGTAATGAGTATGTTGGTAATACACTGTCACATTTAAACACTGTCTCAAGTGATATCTTCGTCTGTGTGAGTGATTCAGAGAAGCTTCTGCAATATGAAACAACTTCGTGCTCCAACAGAAAACTCATGCGTTGGAGGTGTAAATGTCTAACACAACATCTCGAATTTCATAATTCCGGTAGCGCTGGCTTAATTAACATCAAACAAATGTAAATCCATTTTGTTTTATCTCAAGCACTATTCTCTTGAATACGACAGAAACGATTGAATTAGGTAGATTTTCTTTTTGCCAAATAAGTGAATGTTTTAATTATCGAAGAAAGATATAACTAGCAGGAAAGATATTTGTAACTCCTGGCCTTTTCTGACCGCATTCAACTTTTCTAAGGAATCTAATTAGAGATATTATTACCTAATGAATCCTGAAATGTTTGTTAGATATTATTACCTAATAAATTCTGAAATGTTTGTTATCTTAGTTAGTTCAACATTCCACTTTACATTTCCTCCGGGAGGAATCTGTTTGTCCACTGCGTATGAATGACATATTTTGCTCTCTGACTATGTTTTTATTCGAATTAACTCTTAGCATTCTTTCATTAAGGATAAGAATACAACTTTCAATCAATTTTTGACAATCTCAAATGTCACTTCACTCCGTGATTCTCGAATCGTGTTTTCTTATTGGAATAACCTACAGTTGGTCATGACGGCCCTCCCTGAAAATATGTGATGCAAATCTGGTTTCGCACCGGACTGAGGCGATATATAACAGTATTGATAATAACCAGTTGTGTTCTTTCTGCTTCTTCTTTCAGTCCTTGTGTATTTATTGTTTTCTTCATTGTAAGTATAAATCAGAATATTGCGAAAAATCCATTGAAATTAATCAGTATGATGCTCTGTTATTAAAAGTCTTCAGGTAGAAGAATCATCCCTTACCAAAGTCAATTAACGATGACAACTAAAAATATTCTCAGACTATTGCCAATTTCAGTATATAAATATTTATACATTTCGGAACCTATTCATATTATTATTGAAATTTTTCCATTTCTATCATGCAGGTTATTTCTTTATTAATTCAAAATTTTATTTTCTTTGTACTTACCAATCTTACTGCACTTGTATATTCAAATCACTTTCTGATATAAAAAAAGTCAAAAAATATGATTTATTCGAAGAGTATCGGACGAAGTTTGGAAATGTGCTATATTTAACAGTGAAATAAGAGTTATTGCAATATGACACATAAAATTTTAATTTAAGAAATAAAACTTTTTATCGGTAATCAGCTCCTTCCCATTTCTGACAACAATCCGTTCAATATTGTGAAAAAAGTTATGAACAATAACCATCTTCAAGAGCAACTCTATTACATTATTTTCAGATATCAAGGTTTAAAGTTAATTAATCCTTTACTAAAGGAATGGTAAACACTTACAGCCTAATTAGCTAATGGATCAGGTGATATGGTTTAATTTTAAAGATGATAATACCTAGTAATTAATTGCAAATGTCCACATCACTGCACGGTTATATTTCACAAAATGAATTATACACATCAATAAATATGAAATGGTGATATCACTGTATTGTTTTTATAATATTAAATTTTCAATAGAAGAGTTGTAATAAATGATCGAAAGTCAAAAGGAAGAGATGGTAACTATATATAACAATGAAATAAATATGAAGTTGAGATCAAAAGTGAACTTATTTTTATAACATGGTTATATTTACAACAAAATTCACTGCAAATAAATAAAGAATTATGAATGTAAAATACAAATCAAATAATGGAAAACTTTGGATTATTGAAACTTTGAAAATCTGTTGATATCATCGCCTAAATTAAGTTATTTGAAGATGCAAAACTAGTTTAAAATACCACGCAAAACATATAGTTGAGGAAATGAATCTAAGTTTGAGACTTGAAATTTGCTGATGAAGTACATTGTGTTAATGAAAACCAAATTACTAAACCGTCGATCTCGTCAAAATTAAAAGGATTCAGGAAATTCATTACTTTTTTGTGAATCTTATCTGCGGATCTGCATGTTAAATATCAAGTACTCATTTCGCATGAAATTATAATTGATGTCATCCACCTAGCCCTTTTTCTCAAAAAAAGGACAAAAGAAAAAGAAAAAAGTGGTCATGCGAAAACAGAGTGAACCAGCTTGGTTAGCAGTTCTTGATTAAAGTATTAGTAAGTGAAAGAAGGGAGTTATTCATGAGTTTAAGAGTTAATTTTACCTCTTTCGTATTTGTTAAATGTTATGAACACTGTAGCTGATGGATACCAAATTGCACCGCTCATTTTTATTATTCAACATAATCGTTAAATTAAAAATTCAAAATTTAACAATGCATTTTTCTAGGATTTTAGTCCCAACGCTTTTTGTACTTCTTTGATATTTCGTTACGATTTCCGGATTGATTTAAAGGATATTTTAGTTTACACCTACCGAATTTATCACCAACGTATAATATTATTGATAATCCGGAAAAATTTCAGAAGCTGTATAGAAAATAGAGTTCTCGCAAATGATAACGAAAAACGATTACCACTAAGTTGATGTGACTGATCACCAACATGAAGAAAAACGAACAACAAACTATTAGTTCAAACAATTGTTCAACAAATGCCTGATGTATCGAACTTGAGATATTAACATTGCAATTGCAGCAGTTTTACTTTTCTTTTACACATCTTGCTGATCAAAAAAATGATTTAGAATTTTTAAAACAGCCTGGAAGCATTCTGTTTTATTGATTATTTTTATGAGTCTTTGCAGCTTGTAAGTTAGCGCAGGCAGTTAATATCAGTTGCCTTATAGAGTCATTTTTAGGTTGAAAACTTTAAGTTATTTTGTTCTTAGAATTTCTGTAATCGGTATTTTAAAGAATTATCCTAAACCTATATAAGATATATGTATGAGGGTGATGTAATGCGCTTGGAATGAGTACACATCCTTGTGCACAATGGGATTAAAAGTATTTATAATATATACCAATTTACCCATTTCTTACTATATAAAGAGCAAAGATCATCTGATAGTTCTCTACTGACTGTAATTATGCGCTGATTAAAAGTCATTGTCTATTATATAAAGATTTAAACCGTTTGTCTTGTTAGTTTTTTGTACCAGCAATTATGGTTCAGCTGCCCTTTCATACTCATTTAATTCGGTTCATTTAAATCCTTTGAATTCCCCATTAATCGATTTAATTTTTCCATTTCATCTTCGCAGGCAAATGCTACGAAGTTATAAGCGTATTTTCTTATTTGTATCGTGGTTGCTAGCAAATAAAATTAGTTATGATAGACTTTAAATCAACACATTCGTCTATACCAATTACAATAACAAACAAGGAAGGCACTTGAGCATACAAAAATCAAATTCAACTTTAAGCTACAAGAGTAAGAAGCCCTAAGTTTCACGACAGATGCTGCTATTTGTGATGATTATTTTCTACCCATTGTCCATTTTTTACTGATTCTATATAGCTTTATTTGTTTGAACTAGATAATTTTCTTTGTATATAGTAAGAGATTGGTAAATTCGTATATATTATAAATACTTTTAATGCTATAAATCTTTGTGCGTAATATAATAATTATCAGATAATACAAACAACTTCATTGTAAAAAGAGTATTATTATCTGCTAGTGTTATTCGTTTGATTCCTTGATCAAAAGCCGCTCATCACATACTTGTAGATAACACATTCCTACACTACATAACACATTGTTATTCTACAATTTCCTAGAATGTCTCGACAACCGTTAGTTAATTTCGTGAAGCGATTGACAATACATCTGTTCTTATGAAAAGAGTTAAGACAACTCTCGATGAATAATTTTAGCAGACTTAACTGATTATTAATTTCAAATATAAAGCCGGTGATAGTAACTCCAACCTTTGCTCATAAATCTAATTCATTTGATGGGTGAATGTCCTTAGTTTTGTTTCACATTTCAGTCTATTGCAATGTACTGTTTGAGCACTAAAAAGTGTTTTGCACCGCAATAGATTTCATTTTGTTGTCAGAAGAAAAATACCGTTTCTTTGCAGTTTGACGTTTAGCATTGTGAGTATAACCATATCAGTGAATCACAGAATTTTATCGCATGAGTAGGAAAGCTATGACAGGAATAATATATCCATTATTACCTGTGTGCCGACACTGATAATATCTCTGTCCAACGGGAATGCTTCAAAGTGCCATCTCACCATTTACCTGAATTAGTTAGATAACAAACACCTGTTTTCTTCCTTCTTCTGAGCTGTTAATGAACTCTAAAAACTGAAGTGAAAGCACTATTACTTTTAAATGTCCTATTTAAAAATTGTGTTTTCACTTAGAACAGCAATATTAAATCCTAAAAGGTATTCATCTCTGATAACCTTACAAATGAATGTATCCGCCAGAATAGTTTCATGACTAATTATGCAAAGCCGCAAAACGTAATCACCTGTATGTGTCAGGAAACCGAAATGCTTATGTCGAAATAATCAAAGCAATTTTATATTAAATCATAAGAGAAAGCTATAAATTAAAGACTGTGTTATTTGAATATTCCTTAGATAAATATAAAACTCATCTTCCAGTTTTATATCCCAAGCGAGAAAGCATCCAAACGTATCTTTCAGCTGTAGTTAAACTTAGCATTGTCAAGAATATTACGATCAGTTAACAAAGAACATGTGAATTGTTTAATATGTTGTAAATTGCTGAACTTATGGTACTAACAAAGAATAAACCTGTCCGAAAAATCGAAATTTAAATAACAAAAGCATTTGCATAATAGGAATTTTTTGTAGTTGAATTTATTACTTTGGGAGAAGTTTACTGATCTCAGGAAGATTCCTTGGATGTAGATGTTAACACAGAAATACAATAATTCCTTTACCAACAGAAGCAATAGTACAATAAATCTTATAAAGAAGAGTTGAGGTCAAGTAATGGAAATCCTTTTTTGTGATTGAATTGCCTCTTGGTTGAACTCTTCAGGTTTTTGGCAAAACTGAAGTGTTAGACATGAGTGACTAATAAAGAGCTGCTGACCTGGTTTAAAATTAAATCTAATTACTAGTTGACAAACCGTAAAGGAGGTCAATGAAGCAAGTTAATCTTGTAGATTCAAATATAAATAAGGTGTTGATACCGTGTAAACAATCTATTTGGAAGATGAATTAAAAATAGTTTCTTACGTGAAATATGAATTTGGAACGATTGTTTGACGGGTGAAATAAGACAATATTCTTAGTTCTGGTGAACAATTCTTAGTTCTGTGAATTCAATACAATTTTATTTGATATGTTTTGTAAGTTATTTGCAATTTGCGAGACTTTTCCGAGTCTTGCGACATTTCTCACTGAAGTGATTCATTACATAAAATATATAAATGAATATATAAATAAATGTTAATCTAATATAATGAACCATTTGTCTAATTTCCATCTTTGTTTCCGATTACCAAGTTTATTTTCAACGGTTAAGATACCAATTGACCACTTTGACACGCGAAACCAAATAATATGCGAATGTTTTCATTCTGATAACTAATTTTATATTAATTGGTTAAGCTCATTTGCACAGCTCTTTTTTTTTGCATTTATCTTTCTTATATCCAATAGATTTAAAAGTGTATTTGTTGTAAGCAATCTCAAAATGTATGGAATTAGGATTGTTAACAAGGTTTTCTTTTGGTGCTTTTATACTGCCTCTTTTTACTTCATCTGTAAAGTGTATGTTGTCAGCCAAATTCTACTAAATCTCTACTTCATTTATTCAAATGTACTGTACTACTGTATGTCGTTCAATACATAAAGGATTCCATTTTCAAGCAAATCAAAACTTCCAGAATGCAGTCAATAAATTACAGCTTATCTGCACTGAAATCAAGTATTCTGAAACTTTTTGCAAAATGTATTTGTAAAATAGTATATGATTTAACGGCAGGCGACTGTTATTAATCAAAATATATCAACTTTTACTAATCAAAAAATTTGGCCAGAAATATCTCGATGGTTTTCCATACTGCAGTTTTTTTGAAATATAATTAACCAGAATTCGATAATCTAAAAAATTTTTAAGGCAATAGTTGAAATGAGTGCTGAAACTGCGCGCAATCAACCGGTTGATTTCGAACATATGTGCAACAGCTGTTCTGTTGAAGGGTTGATAGATGAGTTAGCGCTGGAATATTTTAATGGCCTCATCTCCCATTTCTTTGCTCATTGACAATCCAATTCCATTTTTTGTTGTTGGCATTTTAAACTTCACCTGCTAAATGCAAGCTTTTCATTTCATCTATTTCTTCTTTATTTCTGCGAAAAATTAATTTCAGTTTAAGATAGTGCAATTAAAAAGTGGTAAATACTCTATCACTGTGTACATTACGAATTACTGTCAAAATTTAATTCTGAATATTTATACTCCCCTGAATAGCTTTATTTTTTTTCGTGGATGAGTCTCCTGTTAAACATTCCATTTACGCCATTATAAATATGACAATATTTTTTAAGTGATTAGGAATTGATGCCGGAGTATAGAGGAAAATGAAAAGAAGTGGAATAGCTAGATATAAGTGTGAACGTGTTTTCGAGTGGATTTCGCACACGTCACTATTAATTGCTTCAGTGAAAATTTATCACTTTTCATCCTGTTAATCTTAGCAATTCTGTTATGTATTATACCAGAAAAAAGAAAAAAAAAATTTTTTTAGGAATATAGAATCAATTACAGGGAGAGCGAGAAAAGGAATACAGAGTCACATTATTGCTCTATCTACCCAAAAATATCTTCCTCACTTAGTGTTGATGGGTTACCTTTTCTTTTTTCTGGTATTGCTTTCGTCTGACCTCTGACCTTTCATGCATTAACCTACAATTGCTAAGAAGTGATGTTATTGGGTATGTAATATATGCCAATGACAGTCATATTTTTTTACCTATACCCATACAAAATGTTTTAGATTAAGGACAAATAGGTTGAGAATATTTTTTAGAGTAAATTTCCAAAAAAAGAAATCCTTTCAATTTCCAATTTTCCTCTTTCAGTAATTCCCCTCTTTCATGTGAACGCACTGTTTTGAAGTTTTGACCGTTTGAAAATGGACCGTTTTTGAATGTTCAGATCTAATCGCAAAAATGGTGGCCAAGATTGTTGTTATACTCTTTGCATTGATTGTGATCACTGCGGCTTACAAGGAATTCATCTTGAAGGAAAATAAGACGCCAAAAGATATTTTGCTTTTACAAGCAACTTCATTTAACGGCACTTGTAATGAGTGTAAAATGGTTAGGTTTTTGGACCATCCCGTTTTTGATTTTTTAATTCTACGACAGTATTTACTTTCTTTCTTAATTTTTCTTTTTGTCAGAATCTTTCATTCGATATTTCAGCTTATTAGTCGTTTTGCGGAGGCTATCAAAGACCCAAGAAAAGTAACCGAATTGAAAGATTTGCTACGAATACTTTGCCACGAGACACCATATGAAGATGAATGTCGTCTGCTAGTTAATCAGTTGGATCATTTTATCGAAAAGTTGGAACCATATTTGGTTCAGTTTCTTCTCCTTTTTTGAACTTTTTTTTTTTTCATTAAAGAAAAACTTGTGGTTTTTAATGATAACGGACATAATTGTATGTGCTGTAAGATCTTTAGCCAGTCGTCCGAATTTGTCTTTCCATACTGCTAGAACTGGACTGTTTTACCTATTCCGCTGTGTTCTGGGTGAAAGTTTGAGAGAATTATTTTTGCACTATTCAAGTTTTAGTGTTACTCAGCTGTTAGTTCTGGGAGATTTAAGTCTTATCCATCCTTTTAAACTGATTTGCAGGACATGTTTTATGTTATATGCAACTTTGAGATTATATTTTAGGAAAATCCAGAGAAAGTTTGTCAGCACTTCCGCCTTTGTTCGAATCGGAAAATTGAGCATTTCCATCGAATAAATATGATTTACGGAAGAAAAAGTGCGGATGAAGATTCAGCGGTACTTTTTATAATCCTTCACTTCAAAACTTAGTATTATATTCGGTGTTCAGCAACTTTGGAAATGTAGTATCTAACTGTAGGGATAGGATTTTAGGTGGACGCAAAATACTAATATCCATTTAAATTAGATTGAAAAGAAAGGTATTTT
This sequence comes from Brugia malayi, assembly GCF_000002995.4. Classification (NCBI taxonomy): domain Eukaryota; kingdom Metazoa; phylum Nematoda; class Chromadorea; order Rhabditida; family Onchocercidae; genus Brugia; species Brugia malayi. The sequence goes on from NW_025062479.1 coordinate 8,401,652, forward strand.
TATGATGTTATTGCAGCGTGAACTGATATGTGAAGAGTGTCAGTTTGCAGCAGAGGAACTGAAACATGCAATAGAAGACGAAAAAACTCAGCAACGATTGAAACGATTCATTTCGGAGGAGATTTGTAGTCAGTTAGGCAGTTTGCGAGGGAAAGTATGCATTTGCTAAACTCTCTTTGAAATTCGATATCAAATCTTTAGAATTTTATTATTTTTTTCCTAAAATTAAATTTCTGGGATTTTTTTTAGCCCTAAATGTTTTAAAATTTTAAACTAATTATGCTTTCTTTGAGTTTTTCTTATAGTGTGATCTGTTGCTTGAAGAATTTATGCCAGAACTTATAGAAGAACTCGACAAACTTTTACAAAATACAAAAACAGTAAGTTGAGCGATATTTAAGGCTGGGATATATCAAAACTGTGTAATGAATGTTTCATGTTTTCTTTTGTTAATTCTCGATTATAAGTCATAGTTTTGTCAGCTAACGTATAGTAATGTTATAATGGAGTGTTATGTATACATTAGATAAATGTTCTATCATAATTTTTGGATTTCAAAAACTCATCTTTTTAGTTTAGAAATAGCGCTCTTTGATCTTAAATATGAACAGTACTTCTGGATTTAAAATGTTCTCATCTTGGAAATGTTGATCGCTGCTAGAAGTAATTCTCTACCTTTGTTCCCTTATTCCATTGAAGAGATTGAATTCCAAAAGTTGCAGTTCTTAAATGATGATTTCACAAAAATTTTCAAATACTTTAAGTTCTGTGCTAATATTGGTCTTTGCAAACGTTTGGTTGAGCCATCAGCTGCACCAGAAAGTGACGTTATGAATTCTGAAAAGGTTAAAATTTTTCGTATCATTATTTCTGCTCACTTCAATTTTTCAAAAAAGAATATTTTTCGAATTAAAAACATGAACTTCTTACTGCGTACTTTTCGTCTTTCACATTTCATGTGCAGTGTTGGTGCTTGCTACACTGACCATCGGTTTGATATTCTATTAAAACATTAATGAAAGTAAATACAATTAAATATAGATTAGCTAAACACATTTCTGACTTTTTTTATCTTGAATATCAAGAAATAACTTCATCGAAGTATCTAAAATATTCAGAACTCATGGTATAAATTAGAATCCGAAATTGAAGTTCAAATTTAGCTATGCTTTGTTTGTGCTTTGTCACAAAATAGTAATGTTCTAAACATTTTCTACCTATTATCAGAGTTCATAACTAGTTCTTTCATACCACAGTTTTCCTATATATACACTTCAGCAAAATATTGCGAAACGATACATACACTATACAATACAATACATACAATACAATACATACATTCACATGATAATTACCGTTTCAGAGAAATAATAGTAACACGATGCAGATGGAAAATGACTTTGTGAAACCTATGAATGAACTCACCACTGGAAGCATTCTGAAAGGTTAGTTCTGTTCTAAATTAGGATTTGACATAAAGCTCCATCATCTTGAGATTCAAATTCCATTTTTGTTATCCGTCACAAATAATATCGTCCCTTCTTGTCTCTTTCGCCGGCAATTTATCGAAGTGGAGTTTTAAACAATTCATTAACCGCTCATATAATAACTATTAGTTTTCCTTGCTTATAACCTGACCTGACATCGATATTAAATTGAAAATTTTCAGCAGAAAATCTGCAAACGTGCGAAGCATGTCGGGATGCATTAAGTAAAATAAAAGCACGATTAGTTGATTCAGTTTTCCAAAAAGTTTTGGAGAATATTTTACACGACAAATTTTGTCAAAAACTGCCCTATGAAAAAAATCTGGTAAGTTTTCTTATTTAAATTACATTATTCGAAGGTACCTTAGTAAAGAAGTGATATTAAGTGCATAAAATTGCCTTTATTAATAATCTACCTTCATATCCAATATTCTTTTCCATTCGTTTAATGGTACAAAATTAGTATTCAGAAAAACACGATATGTGCATTTTCAAAGCAATAGTTTTCTGTTCCATGAAAAAATACAAAATTTGATTCTTTATCGCTAAGATGATAAGTCTTTTAATTTAGTGCGAAAACCTGACTATGACTTACATGCCGAAATTTCTGGCCTGGACTGTTATCTACTTGAATCAGCATGATATCTGCAAGGTATTATTTGAAAATTCTTTGATATAAATTCTGATTTTTAACTTTTCCAAAAAGTGTAAAAAAATAATAGTATCTCTTAACGTGGATTTCTACTAGTAACCAAGCGTAATCTCTCCCTCTTTTCAGTTCTTGGGAGCCTGCAAACACAAGATATAATTGGAATACTGAAGAGAAATACCAAAAATTATGATTGTTTCGGTAATTCTTATAACATAACGCATAAATTAAAGGACGTCTTTATACACATTGCAACGAAATATAGTCGGTAGCGCCATGGTACTTGAAATCGAACAGTAGTGAAACAAAACGCCTATCTTTATCACTTGGCATCGAGAGTTTCATTTTGATTTTATACATCAAAGTCAGTTTTGTTGTTAGCAATATTATTTTTAACGTTAACCGAATAAAACGAAGGCGCTTTATTTTTAACTGGAGTAATACTGATATAACTAACAGAAAAGATTTTGCAAAAAAAGTTTATTTTTTTCACTGAGAAAATTTCTTTTCTTCATTCTTCTTGAAGAATCGAAGTACGAAGTGATGGTGAGATGAATGCTCTCTCATCAAACCCTTTACCACGACGACGATACAGAACTAAATGATTGCCATCATTGACATCCAACGGAAACTGTTTGTCATTCACCCTAGATAAAAAATTTAATTCAGTTGATTTCCTTGTCATATTTTTCAGCATTTAACTGATAAGACTTACAAAGTAATGAAGAAAAATTGACATAAAAAAAAAAAGGTAGTTTCAGCGATAGTTAAAACGCAAAATGCAGTACCCAATGATTTTCAGCGATAATACCATTTCTAAAAATTCGAAACTTACCAAATCAAGGCTAACTTGTCGCAGCTCGGATTGTCAATTTCCTTTATATAATCAAAGATACGTCGACAAAGCGCTGATGCGCGTGCCATGGTGTTCTTATACCCTGATTTATGAAAAACACAGTACTATATAAGCAATGTTTGCAGAGAATTGTGATGTTTCTATTGTTCAATTACTCATCATTCCATACTACCTCGTGTTCTTGACTGCTTGATTAGTCAATTTCAGCTGCTAGCTCTAACTTTTGCTGCTTGATTTGCGAACTTCCCAGAAAGTTCTACAGAATCTGATATGCAATGACGCTTTGGAAAATTAAAAAATAAAGTGAACGAGCAATAAACTATTAAATTGCAAGTTCTGTAGTAACCTTTAGGTGCTATTTCATGGAAACTGAAACTTTTGGGTTTGTGGTCGATTAGTCCTCGGACATGTAGAACACTAACAATACGGTCAGCACCCGAGAAAATCATATTTGGCCATTTCATTTGAAGGTTCTCAAACTGGAATTGAAAATTTTCAGAAGTACTACAATGTTTGAAATTATTTCAAGTATTTGTATCGCATAGTTCCACTTACTGTATAAGTCAACTTGCCATCAACTTACTCAAATGCTTACAATTGAAACTGTTCATTTTCAATTCTTAATTTAAATGCATAACAAGTCAGCAAGTGCTTCAAATCAAACAGTGAAGTACGTACCGAAAAGCGTTGGAATGATCGACACATTATTTCGATTGGCTTTTTTGGTGGCTCTGGCCTACAATCAGACTGGATTTTTCTTTTTTAACAAATTATTTCGAAGTTTACTTTAGAATAATGCTTCTAGATTTTCCTTAAGTGAATAAAAAAGATGCATACACGACTGGACCACGAATTATAACATTAGTGCCATCGATTTGAAAAGTGGGATCCGGTTGATCAAAAAATCTTTCGAATTTTGACAAAGATGCAATTGTATCCTGCAGCATTGGGAGGAATGGCTGTTTAGGATACTGGCGAACATAGTCTGAAATATCCAAGAACTAAAGCCGATTAAAGAATAAAAAGTGAATGGAAAGAATAAAAGCATAAAATACCTTTTTGTACAGCCTCAGAGGGTTAAGATTGTAGAAATACCTTGGAAATGAAGAAATATGCCAGCAAGAAGTAGCAAAAGAGTTACAGAGGGAAGGAAGAAGATAAGAAAGAGGTTGTAAATGGGAACTATCTTGTCTACAAAATACTGATGCTTTTATTCTACATCTAAGCGGAAAATTTTTCTTTTTTCAAAAATTTCCAAATACGACACTTGATTTTTGCTTATCTTAGAATTTTGCTGTAATCAATCAACTACTTACTTTGCTGACAGTTGATATGCGTGCGAATTTGTCCAATTGATGAACGTTCCGCTAAATCAACATGTTGTCGCAATAGAATGCACTTTGTACCAAATTCACACATTGCTATCTGTCGATAATCCATACTTGCTCTTGAATACCACGTTTCAAATTTCTTGAACCTAATTTATTTTCGTTTCTAATTTTCAAACTGGAGTTTTTATGGTTGATGAGAATTAGAATATTTTAAACTAAGGATCTCACGATTTCAGAAACAGATGGAGGAACAAAGATGTACATCCTTCCTGATAGGAAAATTCTTGAAATTTGTAGAATACTAAAAGAACACTTTTTTACAATTATCCTTTTTAGCAGTTCATACTTGTAGCTTCATCTAAACATTTTGAATACCTAAAATATAATAACAACTTACCGGCCAGTTAGAATGTCCAAAGCTCCTTGGAGATAGGTTTTGGTAGGGCGAGCATCGCCGAAAGGCACTTCCTCGATAATTATTAAATCTCCAATACGTTCGATATTAAAGCGATAAAAGCGAAGCTCATTGTCGATAAATCTATAAACACTATTTTTACAAAAAAAAAATATCACACTGTTACTGATATGACCAAGCAAAAATTGTTGATGTGTACAGAAAATTTTTTTCCGACATATTTTCTCGAATAACGCTCCCTTTCGAAATGAGCGAAGATTAAGATGATAGCAGGTGGCAAAGAAGTCCAGAAATGAAAGCAGCCTAGAATTACGCACTGAGTAATTTTTTCCGACAATACTGCCACCTACCCATAATATTATTTATAGAAAAATATCATGAGTACCTATACGAGTCTAAGAATGATGAAATTTGAATTTTCAGCTTACAAAATGAGATAAGAGGTAAAAAGATTTTAAGATAAAAAAAAAAAAAAAACAGATATGCAGTAGAAGTTTGAAATGTTTACCTACAGAGCATTGCAAGGAAAGTTTTGGTGGTAACAACGTCAAATTTCAAACTTGGACGCAAATAACGAGTTAATGCAATCGGAACTTCCATGGAATAGTTAGCTTCTACTATAACACCTCGGGTTCGTCGACGATGCTCCAGCTTGCACGCATCTCCTTTGAAATATGGTTCATCCTCACCTATACTTTCTACGAATTCAGTCAAAATAACAATCTAAACGCTAATTTTAAGGTGACTACTTATTTTCAAAATTGTCAAAATCAAATTTTGCAAAATATTTAAATATCATCTGCTGTTTCAACAGAGAAAAAAGCATGCCTTCAATAATTGGTGCGATTCCATCCAACTGAATAATTTTTTTTTTATTGTAACTGTTCTTCAAGAGGGAGTAGTCGAAAAGAGATTCCACTTTAAAATTTCTCAAAGTATCTGGTACAATTCGTTCATGGGCATGTGAGGAAGGGATATAATGTCGAGTAAACGAAGTTAACGGATGATAACGATCAACATCTTGAAACATGTAGTAGCGATCTGATGACGTAAATCGACTCATATTCAAATTTCTTCGAGCTTAAACTAATCGAACTGAACGAAGGCAAGCAAAATAGTACAACTGAATTCTATATGTTATAACGTGTTTGTTTCAAACTTTTCAGTAAGTTCTTGGAAATAGAACAATAATTTGAATATGCAAAAATTAACCGTTTCAGCATGAAGATTATAAAATGTAACGTGTTTGACTCTTAATGTTATTTTACCAGAATTCTTGTGTGGTCGACTCATTTCAATCAGGTTATTAATGACGAAAGCTATTCCACTTATATTATTTTTCTCATTTCCTCGCAACTTTCAGAAATATGTCCCATCGTGCTTTATCACTAAAACGTACGAAGTCAGAAGAGTTACAACGTTTTCATTGTACGTCAAAGTCTCAAATAAATATAACACCAGTTAAAAATATGCACCAAATGTTACCAGTCATACCTGCCGACTTTTCCGGTATATTATTTTCCTATTCTGAGTATAATTTGTGTATGTGCAAGGAAAATCAACAGAATACGAAGTAAAAATTTGATATGTAAAACTTCGATCAGACAAATATTAATTGTAACAACAATATACCCACTCACTTCATGCATATCAAATGTTTATTCCAATTAATCAATACATGACTTCCCATAGGAAACTCCTGCATTAGTTTAGCCGACTTTCATAAAGTCGTCGACAAAAAAAAACTGCGCAACTGTCATGAGCCGCGCCAACTACAATTTTTTCACAAGCAACATCGTCAAAGGTGGTGGGCTGGTTTGCACTGGTTTGACAGTGTGTGAAGGGTGCGTAGATATCTGTGTGGGTGGTAGTGTAAATGGCTTGTGTGGTCATTCTCGTATTTTGGATGAGAACTGGTGGTGTTATTATTTCAAATGCGATTTTCCGATTGGTTCTGGTTATTTCGACCCGTATTTCCGGCTAAATGATTGTTTTTTTTTTTTTTTTTTTTTTTTTTTTGTGGTTTTTGTTTGGGGATGTTGTTCTATCTTTGTTTAATTATTAACACACGTATGCAGTTATCTGTTGCTTCTCATCCGAATTCTCTTAGCTTTGCTCGAATTCTTTTAGTATTCTGAGATTTCAGAAGTAACATGTGTAATTCCTCATCCATAACAGATGCAAGGGGGATTTCTTCTTGCATAATTTAGCGTTATTTTGTTCTGTATTCGATAGTAATGTAATCATATATATTTGCAGCATTTATGGAGCTTAGGGTTGGTGGTCGTTTTCGACTTGGTCGGAAAATTGGCAGCGGTTCATTTGGTGACATCTATTTGGGTAGTGAATTTTAAAAATAATGAATATATTTAGGATTTCCTTTCTTCATTTTAAGGGTATAGTGGGTAGTATTTATGAGCAGAATTGGTATTGAATTTAAAAAATAAGAAGTTTTGGGAGCATAGTTCTATTGTCTTATGTCTTCTCATATTTAATGATAGAAACAGAATAAATTTTCCCATTTCCACTTGTTTTTTTTTTTTTTTTCTCGAATTTATATATCCATTGTTTTACAGGCCAGAACATAGTAACGCAGGAGGAGGTAGCAATCAAGTTAGAATGTGTGAAAACTAAGCATCCACAGCTGCACATCGAGGCTAGATTATATAAACTAATGAGTGGAGGAATAGGTATTCCCCAGGTGAGTATTATTCGTGGTACTGCATTTGCAGCTTTGCCAATTTTTTTCCTCAGTTATATGCGTAAATTAACAATTTTGTTCTGATGTGCTCGAACTAAATTCGTTTTAGTAATACCGATGTTGCATGATAAAACGTGCAGTTACATGTGCGACCTTTTGACGGTAGGTTTAATTAGTTCCGATCATGCGATTAGATAGTATAATTATGGATTTTAATTCAGAAAAATCAAGCTTACAGTTTGTAGTAGTAGTCATAAACTTGCTAGTTTAAAATAATTTTAAACTGTTGAACAACTACTGGCAGTTAGTAGTTGCTTCAAAAGAGCATTTTTTTAGGTGAAATGGTGTGGTTACGAAGGCGAATATAATGTTATGGTAATGGAACTGCTGGGACCATCTCTGGAAGATTTATTTAATTTTTGCTCACGAAAATTTACTCTAAAGACTGTATTGTTGTTAGCTGACCAAATGGTAGGGTTTGAAATGTTTGAAATTATGTAAGTAATTCAACAAAGAATGCTATGGTTTAGATTTATTAAAGAGAATCATGCTTCATTTTATATATCTGTACATCGCTGTATAGGTCTAGGAATGCCGAAAAGCTTTTGTATCTTCAAATGAAGGTAAAGCACTAGGAACAGAAGCACATACTGAAATCCTTGTAAATCAAGGTAATTAGTTAAGGTTATATAAAAATAGTTTAAGTGACAACCAAGTGACGTACGAGAGCTCTGATTACCGTAGAATGCGCGGAAAGTTTTTTTATCACCAGCAAATTTTATTCTGGATGTAAATTCCATGAAAGTGAAGGAAATGAAGAAATGCCTGGAAATAAATTCCAGATAGAGCTTCCTATTATTCAAAACATAAGAATCTAGGTTTTAAAACGAATTAGTTTTCAGCTATCTCGCATCGAATATATCCATTCGAGAGATTTTATTCACCGTGATATCAAACCTGATAATTTCTTGATGGGATTAGGCAAAAAGGGCAATTTAGTTTATGTAAGTTTTTTGATTTTTCCATGTTTCTACACATTATCGTGTTATAAGATACACAATGTTTTAAAATTTTAAAGACTGCAAATTTTTAGAGCTTAGTTTCGAGGATATTAAGCGAGAAAGAATATTGCGGTAGGTCTACGGAAGTCAGGCAGTTTGAACTTAATGAATGTATCAAGTAAAGAAATGATTTGGCAGTGTGATAAAATCCGTGATGTGTGTTTTACTTGTAGCATTTTAAATGTTATTTAAATGTATTTCAGATTATTGATTTCGGACTTGCGAAGAAGTATCGCTGTAGCAGGACACATGCTCATATTCCATATAGAGAAAATAAGAACCTTACTGGAACAGCAAGATATGCATCTGTTAACACTCATCTTGGAATAGGTGTAAATATGATTTAAAAACGAAATCGACTTTTCGTACTATCTGCGCTTTTATTGTGGATACGGTAGCAGGCTATGATAAGAAAATAGGAGTGGAAGAGTAACTTGGCCTGTTGTTGCATAATCTACTAACGTAGATAGCAGTAATGTTAAAGACAGTTGTTGACGGATGCTTGAATAGAAGTATTAGGATGACTTTTCGGCTTTTTTGTAGAACAGAGTCGAAGAGATGATATCGAATCACTCGGGTATGTTCTTATGTATTTCAATCGTGGCACCTTGCCGTGGCAGGGTTTGAAAGCAGCAACAAAACGACAGAAATATGATAAGATCTCGGAGAAAAAAATGAGCACACCTGTTGAAGAGCTTTGTGCTGGATATCCAGGTAAGTCTTTTTGTTACTTTGGTTGTTTTGCATTTGATATGCATTCTATGCTTTAATTTTCTGTTAATTTAGGATTTGAATTTCTTCTGGTAGTTTGTAATGACCACTTTGATGGCAACAGAATTCCTTATGTCTTTTCTTGAAGCAAATATTTGCAGAAGCGTTACTACATATCAAAATCCCGTCTTATATGATTGTAAATTAAATAGTGTTTAACTAGTAAAACGTAACTTTATGCTTATCATCGTCTTAGTTTTTCAAAGTTTACTATATCGTCATTTTCAGAAGCTTTTGCTGCTTATCTTAAGTACTGCAAGTGTTTGGGTTTCGAAGAGCAACCGGATTATTCACACTTGCGTCAACTTTTCCGAAATTTATTCCATCGGCAGGGTTTCACCTATGATTATGTTTTCGACTGGAATTTGCTCAAGTAAAAAATTGAGGCCATATTGTACTTAAATTTCCTCACCACGCTTATAAGACATATTTCTCAGTCGTGATTCAAATCGCGATAAAATGAGCCCAATTTTCATTACTGCCTAATCGATCTGATGAATAGATACGCAGGAGAAATAACGTGATCTTATTACCGGTTTTATTCAAGAAAGAGGAAGTTCTGGACTCGGTCATTTTTATTCAGTCGATTAATTTGATCAGGTCTTCTTGCCTGCATTTTTTTTCTTTTTTTTTTTTTTTTTTTTTTACTCTAAAATCATTCTTATACTTTACAGAACTGCTAAACGTATGCAACCATCGCAGGGGCAGCAGCTAGCGCAGCAAAGAATGGTTATTGAACAATAAAGGTGCATTAATTTTTCTTTAAAATTAAGAAAAAAAGAATGATGCATTTGGTGTTTCTTAAGGATGTCGTTTGACGTGCAGCTTTTTTTGGAGCTTTGTACTAATCTAATCACAGTAAAGATTCACATTATTACTTCATTTTTATTTAATATTTGAGAGAAATGCAATGTAAAAAGATGATTTAGGCTAATGTTTGTTTATTGAACGATATATTTTATTTAGTACTTACAATATTTAATCATAATATTTAGTCCTTAAATACTTGATTTGAAGTAGATATTTACTTAAATCTTAAGTAGGAGTGATTTGTCATGTTTCAGCTACGTTTAGCCGTCGTTTTTGGATGAACTGTTCGGTTGTTTCGCTGCATTTTTTTTACAGTTTAACTGTGTATAGCATGCTTTCAGAGTATGTCACGGGTCAACCTTGGGTGTGCCAGCAAACAGTTACTGTTGTATAAAGCAAAAAAAAAAAAAACAGAAACTTATTGTGTATAGAAGTATTATGGCTTGCGAATAACCTCCTCGTCAAGTTACTAGTTACTATTCATCGATCACCATACTTCGTCATGATTATGTTACTTTACGATGGGCACAGCAAATCTGATATTTTTTAAAAAATATTCTCTCTTTTTTCTCTATTCAGGATTCAGAATTCCTTATTTTTGATTGGATTTGAAGATGTTGATGATTTCGAAAAAAAAAAAAAAAAAAAAAAAAAAAAAAAACTAGAGTTTCGACAAAATTGGTCCAAAATGGCTATGTACGAAGTCATTGCTGTGCACATGTCACTGCCTTTAAGAATTTGGCAATTTTTTTCAACATTGGATATTTCTTGTTTGTGTGTTGATAGTAAGGGATTTACGAATAGTACTGGAAAGTTTGCTCATGTGATGAGAATCTGCTTTTTAATAGGGGAAAATTGTAAGTCCCTAGTGTGGTCTTTTTGTTTAACATATCCAAAACATGGTTTTACTTATTTATTTCGCTGGAAATGGTCACTACCATTAATCTCTGTTATTGTTTTGCAATACTTTATATTGTAGGAAATTAGAACTGTTTTTATTTAATTTATTGTAGTTGTAGTTTCCTAGATTAATTATGGTTTTCCCAGATTGATTTAGGAAGAATTTAACAATTTCATGTGCATCCCGTTTTAATCAGTTTTGCTCCTGGTGTTTGTACTGATTGCATGATACCGTGACGAAGTTTACATTCCACATAAACTCTTAGTGTAACTTGTTTTGTCGATACAAAATGCATGTATGATGCATTTTTATCTCTGTATCCTGTTGGAATCTTTCACTTTCTTGATCTGTTCTTTGTTCGAGATTGAATTTGTGTCAAATTTTCGGAAATTCTGAAATGAAACCATAATAATAGTGAAGGCTGCGACGAATTTGAGAGTACAGTAAGAACAAAAGACTTCCAGAACAAGCGAAAGATGTTCTTAATTCACTCGAATCTTTCATTTCTATTGAATTTCTTTCTGTGACTGTTATAATTGAATTTTAACACTACCATTAAGATCAATGATGTGTGCGAATTACTGAAAGTAACAGTGGATAATATCATTTGGATTCTTTAGTAATTTGGGTAAGATTTAGTCAAGTGTAGTGTCTGCGGAAATCTATGTGCCATGGATTTCTGTGTCAAAATTTTTCCAATAGTGGGAATTTTGCCACTGGTTGAGGTTGAGATAAAGGGTTAGTTCCATATAAGTTCCATATAAGCATTCACTGTTAAAAAATCATACGAAAATCGTATTTGCGCTCAAGTTCCAACATTCTGTGAAACTGTGATTGAGACGCCCGTGCTGCTCAGTTATAATTATCTGTCGAACCCCCAACCTTGTTTTAAATATTTGCGGTACAATCATTTATGTTTATTTTAACGCAAAAAATAAAATTTCATTTATCATTTCCTTGAAGTACTTGTACTCTATGTGCGCTATGTATTTAAATTTTCGAGTTTTTATTCAGTCATCGTTTTGGACTTAAAGGTATTGATACATTAGTTGATAATTTCTTTCATTCTCTAAAGTCTCGCCCTATTTTTTGTCTTCTAAGTTAGTTTGAGGTTTTGTATTTTACTGGTTATAATTTTTGTGTGGTTTAATTGATTACCAACATTTGATCGTTATCTTTGTCATCATCAGTGTTAGATATTTGATACAAAGCACGATAGTAAATATTTTGTTTAGAAATTTCGTTTTTGTCTTTTGGATCTAACAGTGTATGTGCTGATTCGATACAGTGAGGTAACCTGATTTGTAGTTTTTTCCAAATCACGACTGCATGAATGGTTTTAACAGTTCAAAAAAGCAAAGCTATTTCCATGGCATAAAGTTACGCTGTATCTTGTTATGGATGTCTGTGTGTTACCGTCGTGAACTTTCAAGTTAATTCCTGTGATGAATGTTGTTACTTTGTCAGGTAAATATTTCAGATCAATAAAACTCGGATCCCATGATGGATGGTAAGGTTTTTGAGGAATTTATGCAAAAGAGTGGGGTTAATGAGTTTGAGGCATTCAAAATCATGCAGTTCTTTGGAGTGTTGTACAGAGTAACTAACCATTTTGCCAGTAATTTGTTCGGTGGTTTAAAAAACGGTATTTGGTTTTCCTCATTTGGAAGAATTGTTCCCGTGAACTGCTTTAGGGTGGCAGTCGTATCTTGACACTTACTAAAATCTCTACTTGAACTATATTGGATTTATATATTTTAGGTGTTTTATAAACTGAATAGTTGTGAATGAGCTGCATCTTATTTGGAGGTACAAGGTGTCGTCGTCTTTCATTATATGTTAAATATCTTGATGAGGCATGTCGCGGAATAGGTAAATTTCGTGTGGAATTTCATGTCAAGTTTTGGGTTCTAGATTGTAGATATATTTTTATCTATAGATTGATTTCACGACAAAGGAATTTGCTTCAGTTTCCACGGTTTATTTTGATTATCTAAACATTTGGATAGTCTTTTAGGAAAGATGTGGTGACTCTGTTCGACGTGTTTTGTGAAGTTGGTGCAACATTGGATGGTGGAGTAGCTGTTATTCTTCAGAAGTATCCTGATGATTTCAATCATGAACAAACACTGAAATCTGTAGCTCAGTTTAGCTTTCCTTGTGGCGTTGACGAGTTAGTTCTGGCAAAAATTTCTTTTCATTTATTGAAACTTGTTTACTATGATATTACATTTGCTTGCTGCTTGTTCAGGATTTGAAAAAGTTTGGTTCATTAGCGATGTTGTTCTGGAAAAGAAATTCCAGAACAAAAGTGAAAAGGTGTGGTCTTAATCACATGACACTTTTTTGTCCTAATATGCATAGCAGCTAAATGAGAAATGATTTTTCAAACTGTCTCTGTTGTAATGGATTACAAATGATAAGAATTTCAAGAGATTAAATTTTATCTCAAAATGTAATATTTACAAAAGTACACTTACTGAAATAAGTGAATACTCTTACAGCTATAACATGGAAACGGTACAGCTGTTTTCATTTGTCTTAACAGATGAAAAATCACAATATACGTATGCTTTTTGTCGACTTATGCCACACAATAATACATGTATTTGTATTCTCAGGTTTCCTTGGAATCTTTCTAGTTTTCGAATGCTTTTATAAATTTGAGTTTTCTTTATAATGCATTACGAGCACAAGTATGTCAGTTTTCTGATTGCTTAGTTCAATCCAAATCACTGCACAATATTCAGATAAAATTATGATTATGATACGGATTTTTGTTTGAAATGAGTGACTTTACTGACTTTTCAGGTGTTTTGTAGACTGCCTTTTCAGAAAGTTTGATACTTGGAAATTTTAAATTCACTTTCAATTGTTCTGATTTTGATGGCGCTAAGTGAAAGTTTTGCAGCGGTCTTCCATGGACCAATGTTTTCTACAAAATTCTTAATCACATATCAGCAGTGATGAACAACAGGCCGGTATGTGAAGATTACGAACTCTGACAAATCTTTTTTTTTTATCTCTTTTCATTTCCAAGACGTTTTTGCAGCTGAGATTTGATAAAAATTTGTGTTAGTTGTATTTATCTGGTTATTTCGTGTTCTAAACGAAGAATTTTTTAAGACAAATGAATTGGATTCTTTCCTGACGTGTGCTTACCATACGCCTATTCTTGGTCCAGGCGAGAGTTTGCTTATCGAATCTAGTCCTGGTGTAAATGTTTGTTTTTCTCCCTTTGTCTACACGTCTTTTGTGTTTATTCCATTTTCGGCAATAATTCCAAGTTTTCAAATCGTTCCATTTATATTATTCCAAAATAATATAAATGAAACGATGAAAAACTTATAATTTCACATTAAAAGTTGTTTTGAATATGAGCTTCTGTGTCATCAACATTTGCTGTAATATTAAAACAGATTTTTTAACAATTGAGAAAGTTAAGTAAATCAAGACTTAATTTAATTTTAAGGAATTAATTTAAAAATTAAGAATTTAAATTGGGATTTAAAAAAATTAAGTAAAAATTAAGAGAACTAAGTAAAGCACGTACTTTGCAGGAACTAGTACTTTATTCCCTTTTGGGAGACATCAGATTCACTCCTTCACCTGTTTTCTTTTTTATTTCAGAAATTACAAGTAACTGTACCAGATATTAGCAGATTACCCACTTTGAAAGAAAATAAATCCATGCTTGAATTTTACAATGCCATATCTGAAAAGCAAATGATTGCACTGTATGCAAGGTAAGTCTATTTTTTACTTTCATTCACTACTTTCTTTTCTTTCTTATTTATTTATATACTTCTCTATCTGTATCTTACATGATTTATTTAGTTATTCGCTTTCTTTACTTTCAGTCTATATTCGCTACTTGTACTCATTAGAAAAAGCTTTGGAAATATTTCTTGGTTACGAAATTTTCTAATTTGCAGCTTATTAAAGGAACGACGTATTTTATTTACGAGTCAGAAATTAGGTCAACTTTCATCGTGTATATTTGCTGCTGCTACATTACTTTATCCAATGCACTGGCAGAATCTTTTCATTCCTGTTCTTCCTATTGGTTTGATTGATATGCTTATGTAAGTTTGCTCTTTATCATTTTGGTTTCTTATTAATTTGTTAACTTTTCGTCTTCGTTTTTCAAATTTTTTCCACCGAAGTGTGGTGTAACTGTTTTTATTCCCTTAGTCTGAGATCATTTGTTCAATGCAGCGCATCCTTCTCCATCACATTCACATAATGGATACAGTTACTTGTAAGGTTTCGAAAAGACACGATATACAATTCTTCTCATTTTTAGTTTATCTGTTAGTTGAGCTGTGAAGTGGTTCGAAGCTTCCTGGCCGTAGTCGGTCAAGATTAGCACTGTGTTTTTGGCCTGTTTAAACTTCTTCAAATCTGCTTCGGTGTAACCCTCTCATCTTGGCTAAGTTACAATGTATTGGATTTTTGCAAAAATGTAACGGATAAGAGTTCTCTAAGAATTACTGTTTAACAAAGCTTGTCTTTTTAATTTCAGGGCGCCAATGCCATATCTTATAGGCGTGCCCAAGAAAATTCTGCAGGTTTATTATTTTGACCTTGTTTAAAATTGATTGTTACAAGGAATGGTAGGTTGTGGCGTAATGATTTCACTATATTTATTTCAAGAAAAAAATATTTTCAGATTAAAATCTTCTCTGAAGCGGTATATAATATACACATCTTCGCTTTTTTGCAAGGATATTATATGCTAGATTAGTCTGAATCAACTACTCTAAGATTCAATTTAGTCTGTGAAACAGCTTGAGCTTGGCGATGTGATGGTCATCGATTTAGAGGAGCGTACACTACAATGTACTCATAACGATATGCTAGATTTACCGGCTGAAGCATTAAGTATCCTTCGACATCATTTACACTCATCCTCCAACATGTTCTTTTCTGATAGATTAGCTCGTTCTTTTCTCAGGTTAGTGATTTAATATAATATCTGATATAAGTGAATGTAGTACTGACACTGAAACATTCAGATAGATTAGACTGTTTGTTAAGATGAAGGTTCAGTAATCTGAAAATTCTGGGTGACAACTTTTTTTTCTCAAATTGTGTTACAGGACAAATGTTTTTCTTTTCGGTGGTTACCATAAAGGATTATCATGCTCGTCGTATTCTTTTTCATGGGATCGCCAAAAATTCATACAGAATCAGAAGCCCAATCTTCAGACTTATTTGCAGTCCTTGCTTGGGCAAGATGGTGTGCAGTATCTTGAACGGGTAAGAGTGCTCTAATAAATGATCATGTGAAAATTGTGCCGCTAACTTATTAACATATACTGGGCATTATGTTGATCCCCATGACCATCAGTTCATTTAGTGCAGTGCATGTCTTAATGGTGATGATATCCTTGCTCTTTTTAGTTCATCGATGAAAGGATTGCAGCGCTGAACTCTGGAACACCAATTGATGATGAATTTGAAAAAGAGATTCGTGTTAATGAAATGAAATCGTTGAAAGCATCACATATGGTATGTACAGACTTTGAATTCTCGAAAATTCTAATACATTGGTCATTTTTGTCTCCAGATTGCATTGTCTTATTTTGATCCTGATGAAGTTGAAAAATGTTGTTGCAGAATCATCCAGAAATGTTTCAGAATGCAGTAACTTCTGTAAGATTTTTGTCAGTACTGCTATTGTGGTGTTGTGATTGTGGTGATGTACCATTCATGCATGTTCTTTAATTAACATTACAAGTTAAAACTGAAGGAGAGGGAAGAAGTGTTTTTTTTCTTGAAAACATTGCGAAATGTTGATATTTCCACCGCATTTCTTGCTTTTCATTCCTTGCATTTTCTTTGCCATTTTAGATGAGTTCTCGAATGTTTCGCATGAATTCATTATTTGTTTTTAAAGCTGCAAGGGTTTGATATTCTCTTCAGCTGTTGACTGTATATGTATAGGAAGAATGCTTCACTGTCGCTTTGTTACTTCTCATAAAATTTGCCTTACGTTTAGGTTCGAGAAAATGCAAATGATGTGATTGGTTTATTGAAAGATAAAGTTCATTCTATTGCCGTAAGTTTGTATTTTCTTAGTTTCTTTAACACTTTGTTGTTAAAGGTAAGTCTAACTAGATGGTTTTGGAATTGTTTATTTGAAAGGTGGTAGTTTGCAACTTTAAAGAATTTTAGTTAAAAGAACGCTTGGGCCGTTTAACCCCAAAAGAAATTCGACGGGTTTCTTCGAGAAAACCACATTATAATGATGGAATGCTTTCATTCGACACACAGCAGTGGATGACCGAGGATAAGATGGAGTCTGGTGGTGAGGTATGCTTTTAATACGGTTTAAATTCAGAAAATTCTAAATAGCAAATATATATCTAAAAGATTTGGTAGAGTACTGTAGGCGAATATGTTAGCTTTTCTAGTTTTTTTGGAGTTTTTTTCACCAATTAGTGATACGTCAGTTACACAGAACAGTTCGATGACTGTTTTTGTAAGAACTTATTGTGAAGTTGATGTATTTTATCGCCTTGCTTGGTGGTCATTGATAGCAAGGCCAAAATAGAGTCATTCATTGATAAAATCATAACTGGATTGCTTTAGACCACGTCATCAGTGCTTGAAGAGACAACGGATCTGATCGATCTCAGTGATAACTTATTACCATTAACATCGAATGATAAAACTGATGACTTACAACGACCATCTTGTACTTCAAGAGCAGCGACTGCAAGCCCAGCAAAACTTGCAGATATTCCTCCACACCACCTTTCACTACAGTTCCTGAATTCCGATCCATTTGCATCTATACCATCAGTCACTTCTTCACCACCGAGTCCGGTTAATTTAAGTGTTCCCAAAAACTGTTGGCAACGTTTTGATTAATTTCGTTCGTAATTTATTCTTTTATCTTCTTTTCAACTATACGAATATCCCATTCAGAAACTGTTTTGAGGAAGGACCATACTAACTATCGACTGCACCCATTTCTGGGATTCAGCATTTGACTGCGTATTTACCATCTCCTCTGTCTTTTTATTTTCATTTTTTTTATGAAGTACCAGTAAAACAATTATTCATTTATGCATTTCCTGTTTTCATAAATCTCAGTATGCTAACAATGTGCAGTCTAGAGTATTGTTGTTAGGGAATTGTAGGATAGAAGAGTGATGTTTGTAAATGAGTGATGCAGATCTTTGATTAACTATAACTCATAGTAAAGATAAAAAAATTTGTGGAATTATGGCTTATTTGGTGCGACGGCTTACGCTGGAACAACTCATTTCTCGACAATAAGATGAAGATTAATTTTCTGCAATAACAATGTATTCAAAGGAAAGTATTCTTTTTTCATGAGAAAAGTGTAACTCGTCACTCTGAACTAGTCTGGCTCAATTACCTTCACAAACTCCAAGCGACCGAACGGTCAAATATTGGAGAGAAATGGAATCGATAAAACACATTGTGAAGATCAATGCTGCCACTGGTAAACAGCGGTTAAAAATATAAGTGTCGGCAAATACCGCACAGATCAAATTCAAAAAGACAATAACATGTATGAGGTTACGCAGGAAATGTACATTAATCAAAATGAATTCGTAGCTGATAACAACGAACCAATCAATCACGTCGACCAAAGGGAGAATTTTCAGATTTTAGCACAGGCTAAAAAGGATTAATACACGTCATTCAAGTATTGATGACAATACAGTATGCATTGTTTATTATGGAATGGAACAAAGAAATATGAAGGAAGTGATCAACCCTTCGCCATGGGAAAGTGAGTTCATGATGAAAAATCAATCCTCATTACATATAAAATGTTGAAAACAAGTCGGAAGTGTTCATGAAGACATTCATACAAAGAAGTTAACTGCTTCCAGGGAAAATTTCTCCATACAAGAGGGACAGATACCATCTAAGATCTCAAATAAATGACGAGAAAAATTAACGAATTAGTAAAACTAGCGATAAAGAGGACTGTGAATGGTTTCAAAATTATGAACTTTTAACAAAGTGATTGTGCGTATCAACAATCTTAATCTGCATTAAGAAAAATGGGTAAGTGTCGAAGATATCCCTTGCTACTTATCTCAACAACATAAACAAATTACAAAACTTGTCATTGCCCTACCGTTATTTTTGTTCAGTAGTAAGATCTTATAAACAGAAAGTTATTGTTGCATATTTTACTGTTAGTATCGATGCAAAATTTGTGCACATAAAATTATGCCTACAATAATTCGAGAAAGTTTTGTAACCAAAAAGAAAAAAAAATCTAACCTGAAGTATCATAGCTTTGAAATTTGCAAATTATTGCCTTGTAAATATGTAACAGACCAATCTTATAAACAAGAATAATGGTTAGTGCAAAAAACAGTAAGATATACTCAGGAGATTGAAGTGACAGAGGAAAATAGTTTCTATACATCTTATAATAAAATGTTAATGGAAGTTGACTAAATAAATTTATAAAATAGATGAAAAAAAAGCTGAAATAGGGTGCTCAAGGAATTCAACAGTTTTAAATTCCACAGCGTTGTGGTTTTTAAGAAATCTTGTTAATCCAGTTCATGTCAACATATGTGTATAGAAGTGTGAACAATGTGATCATAAAACAGCACTAAAGCTTAGTGATCTCGTTTGGTTTGTTTAAATCGATTATTGACTTCGGCTTATAAGGCAAAGGGGGTTTAGACAATGTATTACAGTTTTCAGCTCCTGACAATGTTCCAGCATACTGATGATAAGCATCAGTATCCAAATGCACCACAGTACGATTGTCTTTTGTACAAGCAACTGGAAGAGGTGCGCTAGGACAATTCTCTACCGAATTTCGGCTTCGCAGCAGATCAGGTTGCAACGTTTTAACAACCTCTTGTGAGCTGTTATGCTCCACCGAATCAACGGCAGAAGTTTGAAATCCTCCATCCGGTGTAGATGACCGTCCCACATTACGTGGTGGCGGTGGACGTAATGGACGGCCTGGTTCGTGATAGGAACGGATCATTTGTGGTTGGAAAGTAAAATTATCGCATATTTCAACATTAGTTGTACAACCATATTCAGCCATCGAATCACTAGATGCAACTGATGGACTTTTACTAATAAAATTATTCAAATTTTCTAAACTAGACGACATCTCTTCTACGCTATCATTGCAAAGATTCGAATGATGAGTCGAACAATTATTATTACTGTTGTTACAATTTGAATAACCTACAACAGGTGGCGGTGGTGCTGGCCACTTCGGACGAGCACGTGAAGTAGAAGATGATGGTGGATGCGATGTTTGTTGTACCACTGAGGTTATATTACGCGACTGCGCTGTACTCTTGCAGGAATTGCTAAAAAAAAAAAAAAAAAAAAAAAAAAAAAATTAAATATAAAAACTACAATTCTAAAGAAGTTTCTTACTCCAGAGCACATCAAAACAAATAGAAAAAAAAAAAAAAAAAAAAAAAAAAAAGAAAAAAGGAATAATCTAAACTTACAATCACAAAGAAACAAAAACTGTAAAAGGATTAAACTACAAAAGGATTTACTATATCGGCGATAGCATTACTTTCAGACCCAAGCTTACTTGTTGCTTTGTGCATGATAAAACCCGGTATGCTGTTGTCCTTGTGTACCACGTGCAACCATACGATCTCCACTGCCAAAGCTGTTTGCTACATCGGGCTTTCGCTGCAGAAATGAGTCAAGCAGTGGTGATGTGTAGTTGAAATTGTCTACAAACAGAAATTTCACGACTTACAGAAACTGAATAAAAGACGAATGAATACATAAAAAACACAGTTGAAATTTTAAAGATGTTCATGCACAGCCATATAAGCGTTGGACACATTTTTATAAAGACTGATTTAAATCCGATATGTGGAAAAATTCATTTCAAAAAAAAGATCATTTCAAGTACTTCACATTTCAAGATAACAGGCAATGCTTTTTTCCTGCATTCAAAAAAAGCGAATTAGCCAATTAACTGAGAAGTCATCTTGGAAACTTTCGTTTTTCAAAAAATTACAATTCGGAAAGAAAAAATCGGCATTGACTATTAATGTTTCCACCAACTTTGAACCAAGTACATTCTCCGATTCGGTACCATTGCCAGCATCAACCAAATTCGGGCCAAAAACAATCGATAAATTGCCTACACTCATTCTGCAATAAAATCGAGAGTTTAAATTCCTTATTCCTATAAGAAAATGAATTTTAAAACCACCTACCGTCATTACATATATGAAAGAAATTACTTCGTATATTCTTCATAATCCAATATCAACTGTAAAAACTTGATTAAATAGGCAAGATTGTATCGATTTACTTCTGGCATCAGAGGAAGAAGTCGATATATAGCTTCCTTCCGGTAATCTGGATCTCTCCTTAAAATAAATATATATACATGAAAACAAAAATTAGTTGCGTACATCAGCTGTTTTAAATTTAAACTGAGGTTGTGTGTTTTTCAAAATGGGGTGAAAGTTGAGGGTCTCAACACTAAGTGAACAGAAAAAGGCATCTAACAATATTTTGAAACAGCTCCATGAAATTGTTTAGTTACACAAACAGCAATTTACTTGGCAATAAAAATCCAATCAGAGTGAAGATTATGCGTCATTAATGGCTCAGGAAGTTCACGAAGATAACATTTTAAGACCGAACAAACTGAATGCGGATCATTAATGTATTCGGCAATTTCCAGTGAACTATTATTTATTTGATGGGCATCAAATGCTGCTTTAAGGCGCCTAATCCGATTGTTATTACCGCTAACTCGAAAAAGGCCCTGAAAATAAAGTAGCATGAAAACTTCTACATTATCGAATTTTGTACCAACGCTTCTTAAGTGAAATTACAATCATCGTAAAACGGCCTTATGAAAAATATACGCTACTCATATTAGAATAAGAAACCTTTTCTTGGAAACCTTGGTATTTTAGAATAGCGCAACACACTTCAAGAACCAACGCTACTGAACGATTAGAGCAACGTAAGTGGTCTTCTAGATGACATCCAAACACAGGGCGATTAGGATATGAAGCTACAAAAGTATTAATTGTGGAAAATACCACATATAAAAATTATTTAATAAACATTTTTTAAAATCAAACGAGAAGAAAGACAAAAGACGTTGTAATAAATTATTGCAGAGTTTTCTAAGGAGAACAATGGATTTATTTTATGGCAAACATTTATAATTGAAGATCATAAGATTCAAATCCCTGCGAAAACCATCCTAACTGGAAGAGAATTCATAAGGAGCGAAATAAGACCAACCTTAATTTCATAAGGAAATGCTCACCAATTTTTCTATCGATTTCAGGCAAGATGTTTTCGAGTTTCTGCAAGGCTGTCCGATGATATTCCATTTGTGCAGTTATCAATTCTTTATAAATACCAGCAATTTCAGCTTCCCTTGACAGTAGTATAAAAATATCCGTAAAAATGTTGTCCTAAATGCAAAAAGTGCTATTTTTGTCGATTATTCAACAAGCCATTTCAAACATTATTAAACAAGTCTTGCATCTCATTTAGAAAAATCAACCTTATAAGATTCTAATTTAAGTTGCAAGGCATCATATTCATCCTGGATTTCCTGAGCCTTTGATTCGTCATGATTTCCCTGCTTACGTTTTCTGCTAACCTCAACATCAACAACTGTGCGCGTTAGTTTTTCTTTCGCTTTCGATAGTGCTTTGTCATCGTCCATATACTTTCCAAAAGCATCCAGAACACTACAATGCGAGTAATTTATAAAGAAAACAATATCAACATGCGAAATTTGATGGTATTACTTCCATCCATAGTATGTGCAACTGGTTTAATCAATATCCTGTAAAAACCTTTTCTCAATTAACTGATCTGTCAGGACCCGTTCTTCAAGAATTACACCCATAGCGTCGCCATACAGCTTCAGGGTGTCAGCAAGAACAGATGGTTGCGAACGTGGATAAACATTTTCCAACTCTTTCGCATCCGTAAGCAGCTGTTGCCAAAGACCAAATTCATCTAATCGTCTCTGCAAAAGACTACCCATACTCTCTGATAGCACTAGTTTATGATTAGTTCTAACTTTCAATTCAACAAGTGATTCTTTTTAAATAAAACAATTTCGAAGCCTGCTTCAGGTAAAAGAGTTGTCTATCCTGTGGTTTCTCACAGAACAAAAAGAAAAAAAAGTTAAAAAAAATACATGATGAATAAAATAACAAGGATTTAAGAAATAACAGCAGCTTTCTTTCCTCAAAACTTCTGATAGTTAGCTAAGCCTCGCGTGAAATTATACCTTCCGCTTATCAATGGCTTCTTCCCTATTAACACTTCTTATACAATTCTGCAAATTTTGCCGTGTGTTTTTTACTGCCAAAATAATTTTTTGGTTTCTTTGTTCGACATGACTTACGCTTTGCAGCTCGTCTTTTTTCTCAGACCTGAAACTAATTTTTTCAACAAACGATGATTAAATTCAACGTCAAAGTGTGAAATCTGTCACATCATACAGAATGTTTGATTATCCATGCTTCCTGTTTTTGCAGTGAAGGATAGCCTGTTCTGCTGAGTTCCATATTCATTGTTAAGGGGCACTAACTTCCTCATTCTCATCCATAACGCATGAAAAAAGGAAATAAATAAAATAAAGCATGGAAACCTCCAACTATCATCCAATTCCCCTCAATGGAAACAAACTGTTGTTAATACCAATCTGCATTTCTTACAGAAATGAAAAGATAACGTACAATCCCACTGACTGCTGCAAATTTTCTTGCATACGACGAGCTCGTCGCTGTAAACCCTCCCGCATCTTCTCCATCTTTCTTTTACTTCTCAATTTTATTCATGGAAAATAAAAGTCCTGAAACATAAGAATTTAATGCATATCAAAACAGCATTTCTCCACTCAATTGGCATATTTAAAATATAAATGAACATAGTAAGCGAATATCTTAAACCAGATGTTGGACGACATCCACACTAATTCGGAATTCGTCTTAAGCCAACATACGTAATTCCCTCAACTGAGCTCCTTGAAAGTGTATGGCTGCTGAGGGTAAGAAAATTGTAACACAATTAAGGGGTAAGAGGTAAAAATTTAATGCGCACAGGAGACTGAGTGGAATTACGTACTACAGCTGAAAGGAGAACGAGAATCAATAAAATTGCGGAAGACTTTATGTTGCATTGAGAAGATGACAACGAAGTAGAGCAAAAGGGTGGGATAAGTAAAAAGTACTGTGAAATTTGTATTTAGACTTCAAGAGAGTTGGAATTACTATTCTAGTACCATAGCTAGTGTTAGCACTTGGAGCTTTCATGATTTAGACGGTCACTTTTTACTTCAAACAGCGTAAATCTGGACAAGCATAATCATGATGTGCGTCTAGATAAATACGTGATGGCGAAGAGTTACGTCTCCAAAGTGCTACTACACAATTCCTTATGAGATGCAGCTTTTCATTAGAGTCCAAGGGGCCGAAGAAGAAAGCAGGCATGTTGATGAGTTTCTTCGAGGAGTGACATACGTGGATTGCTTATTAATGGGTCTTGAATGCTCCCAGGTAAGGTATCTCCGAACATTCTGCTTTCCCGTGATCTCTGTAGATCATTACCCCATATTTAGCACAGCTATTCTAATGTTTTTAAGTTTTAAACCTATCTTATTGCCTTTTTATTGACAGTTTGTTAATTGTTTGTCGCAAATTGTTCGTTGGTTTCATCATTCCAGTAGCTCAACTTCCGCATAATTATATCAGAAGCACTATTCCGTAACCAAATATCATATTCCGACTCGAATGATATCACGAAATTGCGGATTGACTATGGTTGAAGATGTGGTAGGGCCCTTTGTAGGCCACCCTGTGGTAGCACACCGTTCCATCATGCGCTATGATGCGGAGGCACTTTCTGTTCTCCACATACAGTTAGATATCTTGTGTTCTTATGGGTTCATCATGTGGATATTTCACTAGTACTGCATCCCTTTAAGAAAAAAAAAAGACTTTAATCCATTTTAAAATGGATTGAAATTCCTGAGAAAGAGTTTGTGTGGAAGTGCAGGAAAAGAAAGTGTAAAGATGGATACAAAACGGAAATTTAGGAATTTATGATGAACATGCTGTGGTGCGCAATGTGCACTCTACTGAATGGATTAATTTGTAGAGACTTTAAATGATGTAATGGAAAATGTACGGTTCTTTGATAATTAGTTACTAATAGTGTTCACCCGAGACTACCAAGATCTTCGACTTTCAATTCAGTATTCCCCGCGTTACTGTAATGTGATCAGCGCTTTTAGCACCATGTAAATTTTGCAGGACGGAAGAGTGGAAGTAAGAGGACAGGGTGATCAATGATTGATGCAAGGTGTTTATCGGTTACCTTTGTGGAGTTGGTGTCTTTTCCTATTTATCACCTCTTGCTTATTATATGAGAGAAGCTAGAATTAGACATTTAATCAGCAAAATTGCACCGGAAAAGTGCTATTTCTACATGGAATCGAGGAAATAACATAAATTTAAGTTTAAATAAAACACTGATGAAGCCATCGGTTTACCAATCCGGAGAGCTAATTATCCAATTACAAGTGTTGGAAAAAATAGCGAAATAGTGGGTTGACATGAACGCGGAGTAAGAAAGGTTGTATCAGGTGAATGACGCTTCGCAGGAATTTTGTCAACCCACTGAAAATAAAGAGAGAGAGAGAGAGAGGGAGACGCTCCTTTTTGTCACTGTGCTTACGAATTATTAGCATCTTCTTTCGTGACCCTCTTTTGAAAGTAAAGTACACAGAAGCGATGCTCAGTGGTTTACCGAGTTATTGTAAAAAAGTTCCCCAGTGTATCCAAGAGCACTCCATTTCTTATTGCGTACAAAGTTAAATGGGTCTTAACTATTTTCGGAGTCTAACTTGCATCGCTGAACATTTTGCACTAAAGTTGTTAACAAGTGCGTTTGATGTAAAAAATTTCAAAATAAAAATCCGAACCAAATTTCTTAAGTTACTGTTGTTGATCTCAGAGCGCACCCACATGGATAAAGTAGATTTGTGAATTTAGAACAAATCACTGTTCAAGTTTACTTGATTGTTTAACTAATTAAGTTGATTTAAGAACTTTCAAAACTAATTATTTGCATACTAAGGGTTGATTCATGGTGCTTACATCTAGTTTATCAAGTGAAAACAAACATGATAAAGTGACATGGATGCTCATGATGATCTGGTTATATATATATAGATTTTCAAATATTCTTCATCCAGTGTGAGCATTTAATTTATAAAGTTGGACTAAGAAACAAATAAAGTAATGCAAGTTGTTTGCTTGAATCTTCAATGTTAATTCGATCAATCACGTATTTTTTGATTTATGGTAACAGTGTCAGTTTTCATGCTCTTCCATGAGAGTTTTTTCAAGTATCGATATCTGTATTCAGTAGTAGCACTTTGACCATCTCTCCAGTAAGTGATTTAGTTGAGATGTGAAGGTTCGTTCCAAGTTTTAATGTGCTGTAGCTTTTGTCTGGAAGTATCTAATGTTTTCAATCTTTAAAAGCAACGTCAAATATTTAAGATTCAGTGCGATATATATTGGTTATTTACAAGATATTTATAAGCTCCTCTTCTTCATGCGTTGTTCGGTCTTTGCATGACAATTTCCGCTTGTCTTTGGTATGAAAATTTTCAGATCTGACGATTGGGAACAAATGAATGAGTGAACAACGTGAAATTGTAAAAGCAAGCTGGTTACAGCACGTAGTACATAAAAAAGGTGGCACTTTACATCGTAAAGCGGTAAATTTCAATTTAATATTCCTCACACATTCTTACAAAGAATCATTATTGCATTATGCTGGCTATTGTCCTTATTTTAGAAAATTCTATATGAAGAAGGGAAGTGGGTCGTATTATGTGTTCACAGTGGTCGTATACCACTTTTGGAATGGTACTTCTCAGAAGAATATGCGCATGGACATAGGTATTTTATCTCAAAAAGTTAATTAGGTTAAGAATTTTAGCTAATCTATGCAATTGTAAGTGTATTTTTTGCAGTTTCTGGTCCATAGATTCGATCCAATATTCTAGTTACTGTGCAGCGAATAATTTTAGACCTTCGAAAGTAATCGATTTGTTAGATTCGTCTTTTGTAAGGGTCATTATGAGTGACCCATCCAGACGCAGTTTCATGATTGGTTTTGTGGATTGTTCACGTGATGCCATTGAGCTTTCTGCTTTGACAATGTAATGCTCGTCTTTTTTTTTTTTTATAAGGAAAACTTGTATTATTAAAGCGTCGTTTTTCATTTTAGACTATATGATATGTAGAACGTGGTTTGTACTGCATTGCTTTAGTACATAAGCTTTATGTACAGACTTTAAATTTAAAGCTTTGGGTCTTTCTAGAATACCGGATCTCACTTTAGTTCTTACCTAACGTATTTCTCGATGCTGGAAGCATGGAAATATAAAAACGAGGATTTCTTGAATTTGTTATTGCTAACGGAATTTTCAGAGAAGATTGTGGTGATTGGATTCGGTCAACAACATCCGCCCTCATGCGATTAAAATGTTTGACGGAATCAATAAATCTCTATATTTCACTACCTGATTTTGCATCTGAATCATTAAGAGCAACTGAACAGTTTCTTCATGAAGATGCTCATCTTAACGAGGTATGCTTTATAGTATGTCAATCAGTGACAGATATAAAGATACGTGAAAACAAAAAGCGCTTTCAGCAGCTCTGGTTTGACTCTTACCGTTTTGCTTTGTGTTTTGGTTAGTATAGGGTTATTAGTGCGATTAAGTTTCATCTACAGAATGTTCGTTCTTTATTGTTTCCATAAGTAGAAAATGAAAGCAGACTCTGTGCTCGAAATCAATTGTGATAAGTTTTAAGGTGCCTGAAGAACTGGCCCCATCAATTTCTGCTGCAAGATATTCAAATTATGAACGCATTAAGTTTTTATCATCAACGCAACTGTTTGGGATATCACATTTGCCTCGTACGCTAAACGCTGAAGAGAAAAAAGCGAAGAATCATAGAGTGATGAAGACTCCACCTCCACTCCCGCCCCGTAATATTTCGTTTTCAGAAGTTCAGGTTCTCAAGACTAGTGCAGAAGTTAGTCTTTCTTTAACTTCTTTTCAGTATTAAATGGAACTTATTTGATTCCATACCAAAAAATGATTCTCTGGTTTTGCAAAATTGTTCAGTTTTTCATGTAAAGTGTACTTTATTGCAAAAATTTCTGGTTGTGTCAAAGTTAGATGAATTTCTTTTTTTTTTTTTTGAGGTTTTCATGAACACTGAAAAAATTCATAGGTTTATAAAATACTCACTCCACAAAATATTAATTTTGTAGCGTTGCTCAATATATGATCATCCAAAGAATCGTACATCCATATCGTTTGGCGATTCACCGGTTGTAGAAGAACGTGCGGAAGATGTTTCAGCTAATCCGGGAAATTCTATGTATATGTTTATAACTTATACTATTGATTTCTTCCTCGTAAGTTGTAACTCCAGTGTTTCATGGTCCTTTGCAATTGTCAGGTTTTTGTGTAATTTCCATTTCTAAATATTACATAAATAAATATTTGCCTTAGAGAACCTAAATATGGGGAAACATTCATTTTATTTATATACAGCCAGCTGCAAAACTTTGCTTTTGGCTATTTTTCTTGAATGAAACTGGGTTCCTCCCTCTTCATTTACCAGAATACACAAAAATGGTTTCTTTGAAGTGTATAAAATTTTATAAAATCGGTACTTCCATTTAAATATGAGAGCATTCAGGATTAAAAATATTTACAGCACTTTGGAGGAACCGACATTACTGGACACTGAAATAACAACACCGGTGAGTTTGTATTCCGAATCGGTGAAGCGTGGTTATTCTGTCCCAACTGGAACCTTGAATGCCAGTATAGCTCACTCACGCCGTATTACTGGAAGTGATTCGTCCTCACTCGATTATGACTCTCTTTCTGGTTCGATTAGTCGGATTTTTCCAATCACAAACATTTCACTACAAAAGACCCATTCAACTTATAAGGAAAACAGCAGTGGAATGTTAGCTGAAGAACAGAATCAGTCACAAATCACCAGTAATAGTGGTATTTCAAGTGGTTTGAGAAATTTAACAGTGCAACCCTTCATATGTATGCAGCATATTGCTTACACAGATTTCGGTGGGAAAGTGTGGTCAGTGTTTCGATGTTCTTTTTTGTTCCCGAATTCTTGTAAAGGAGTTTTATTGACCATGATTACGTCTCTGTCGTTATGCTTTGTTTTAAATAAAGTTAAGCTGAAATTTCAGTTCGTACCTTGATTTCTCCCAATATCAGTTAATTTTCAAATAACTGTGAAGCGAGTTATTTGTTTATTTAAGGATAACGGGTTGGACTGCAATAGCTGAAAAGTATCTTACCGATCAATTGTTTATTGGTGACCAACTTGTACGAATTGCTGATGTTGACATATACAGCACACAACAAATTCCACTCATTTTCAGCGCTACGTTTAAAACAGGGTTCTCGGTACTTTTATAAATTACAATATTTCTCTTCTATGTAAAACGTTCTTGTGGCGTAAACCATACTTAGGATAGTCGTTATCGGCAAAAATACTACTAAAAGATTCCATCTATTATATTGCAAGGCAGATTTTACAACATGTTGCATCTTGAAGATTTTCGACAAATTCGACAGACCTGATTGGTATCTTATTTTAGGTAAATATTGCCATTCAGCGAGTGCCTTACGGGACAATTTACACATTACAGAAAACGACGCAGAAATTTGAAACAGGCTTAATGTTGGATAAACGTAAAAATAAAGTAATACTTATTACTTTTAAAAAAGGTCTAGGCTACCTTTGTTAGCTTAGTCGTGAGGAATTTTGTCGTATCTGTGCAGTTTATTTCAGTTGGCTGACGTTCTTGAGGGGTCACCAGCATGGAAAGCCGGTATTCGGCCTTTAGTTCCAGCAGTTACACGAACAGGCACAACTCCTGCTTGCATTACTTGTGTAAACAGACATGGTTTGAATATGTTTTCGAAAAATGATGAAGTTCTTAGACAGATCGATACTTTACCTTTGTCTATTTTTACTGTCATGGTGCAACCCTATGATTTTGTCAAACTTCTGAAAAGAAGTTTAAAGAAATTGAAAAATGTCAGCGATTTCGTTCACAAATTCCAAACACAATCACTGCATTGACTGCTCAGTTTTCCGTTCATGTATTATCTTTTTTTTTTTTAGTTATCTTATTTTTTAAATTGTAAATATGACTGTAATGACATTAATAGATATAAACATTTCAAAATAAGTGGCTCACAGTGAAGGAAGCCTATTATGTGCGGCTTTTGGGATCATTCTAACATAATTGTTTGATGAAAAATGATACGTATATTGATATTCTAAATCTTATTGTACATTTCACTGCACACAGGCACTAGAGACTTTTCGTATACTCAAAGATGGGTAAAGTACATAATAACTGAGACACAGTAAAAAGTACCTCCTATGGAAAAGCATGGTAAAACGTTAGATTGCAAGCTTTGGGATATAAGGAATTACTGCCGAACAGCATCGTTTGAAGAGATAGTGCACAGTTTGAATAGCATTATCAAGGTACAAATTTATGAGAATCAGTGTCCATCGTTAGTCAATTTGTTAACTTTGTGCTTTCTACAGGGCAGTTCTTTTGTAGAGGGCAAAATATGAAAACAGCTTTCTCCTTAGCGGTACGCAACTTTGAAGCATGCAATTCCTACCTCGAAATTAAATTTCTTCAAATCTGTAAGATTTCATAGGATTGAGGATGAATTAATGGAATGCATCAGTTTGGGCGTATGTGTATATATCCACTGGACTGTTGAGATTGTGCGGTTTCACAGCGATTGAGCTCTCCACTGAGCATATTGGCTGTTCAAGTTGTTGTGATTATCAGTATTTGCAGTATCCATTAAGCTTATACTACATTATTCTCGTACAGACAGTCCTGGAATTAACAGTTCATTTATATAACACATTGGACGTTAATTTATAAATAAGGCTTGGGTAAGTGATGTGAAGTCACGTGTGGACTCATAAACCATCCTATTCAGGTGACTGTTTGACTGGATGTTGTAGTGTCGTTTTATGTAAGCCTTTTCTCATCTCATTCGAACCCTTTGACAACATAGAGGTTAGATTTTAATGAAAGGTTTGGTCGTGTCATATCTTGTTGGTAGTGGACTGACGTGCAGCACTATTTTGGAAAATTAATTGTATGAGCTTTTATGGTTCTCACCAAAATGATGTGATCCAGATGGATACATATTTTAGAATAAAAAGTGATGGCTCATTCGTTACCATTTACTCCTCCGTCATCGCCAAGCTGTAGAGGTCCGTCATCGGCACTCTCATTTCATGGAGTTCATCCGATAGGTACACCCACCGCAAACTGCTTGGCCGATTGCCTTGGAGTTTCTCCTCTTTATCGTCAACAGAAGTAAGATTTCTTTATCGTCTATAGAAAAAAATCGTTTATACTTAAGAGCTGAAATGAATTAATTTCTGAGTTCTGGTCCATTTTTAAAAAATACCTGATATTAAGGAAGTGAAGTCATTATGACTTTGATTGCTTCTTTTAAGTTATCATCAGTATTTTTGATATTCATCGAGTTCTGTAATCTCACTCCTTAGTTAAATTTCTTTAATTTGCCTGACCACAAATATTTGAGCATCATCAAATTAGTTTCTTTTCGATACGTAGGTATGATTCGCAGGCTGTTAAGAGATTTTCCTGTGAAAAGAATTAGTCAATAAATCAAATATTGCCAACGATTTGGTAGAAAATGAAGCTTCCCGCCATTTTTTAAAATACGTAGCATTAAGCTGAATGCAGCCACCAAGGGCACAATAGTTTGTCTTATGATGTTTTCTATATCGATATTATAATAATTTCTGTGACGCCTGAGACAGCAGCAAAATTCCAAAAGCACTCATTTGTTTGTCCGCTTTAAGATAGAATTTTTTTTTTTTTGAGAATTATATGAAGATGTGTGTGTCTTTGTGTTTGTGCCTTATAATTTTAATACCTGTTGCTTTCATTAGTTATTTTTTTTTAGCTCAGCTCGTTGGCAGAGTGCAGCACAAATTTATCAGAGTTATCAAAGCAGCCGAACACATAGTCGTGCTCACAGCCCAGCGGCGGATGGATTTCACGAAGCATTTATGTATCCGCCAAGTTTGACTCCTGCATTAATATCCGATCATATTTCTACTGTTCACAACATTTTCGGGTATGAATTGTGAATTAATACTTGTAAGCTCGGTTTGAAGATTTTGCTTTTGTTTCCTCTTTACACTAAAGAAATTATCTTCTACTGAAATGTGTTCGGATTAATTCCACGACTTCTGATTGTGCCTCAGGATCTAAATACTAGATGCATGGAATTATTATTTCATGTTTGTCGCCAAAGTTTTTGACTAAGCGCTACACTTATTCTATCTTGAACTATTCTTTCTCTTTCTACTGCTGAATATATTTATCAAACTATTTGTTAATTCTTAAAAAATCAAAGTTGGAAAAAAGTGAGATAGGCTGTCAAAAGCTTTTCATACAAACATATTAAACTTTTAAAACGGTACACTTGCTTTTTTTTCAGAACACCACTTTCTCTCGTTGAAATAGGTCGCGCTAATCGAAAACGTCATGCTGAAGTTGGTGATACACTAAATGAGCAAAGTGTTGGTGGCCCTTTAGAATTAGAAGCTATAGCAGCCGTGCACGAACTCTCAAATGAAGTGCGCTCAATTGCTGTCTCAGAAATCTTGCCACGAACAGCCGATTTGATTTTCGTAAATATTAAGACTGTCGAGGGTTAGCATATCTTTTGATCTGAGAGTCTTATATGAAAGAACTGCTTTATTGCTTTTTTACCTCAATTTTGTTAGATTCTGATGGGTATGAAATCCTTTAGTATAGAATTATAAGGTCCAAGGTAGTCGATCTCTGTATAAATTGTAATATCCTAAAACCTTTTGTATTGACATAGACAACCGGTGAGAAGTCATGATTATAAAGTAGGGTTGTTTGTATCTATTGTAATGAACAGTTAATTTTTCCTCTGTTTTATTTTTCAAGTTATTATTAATGTAAAGGGTGATACTTCATATAGTTGACTTCCATTATTTTCGAAGTTGTTATTAAACTACAAACAGGTCATCCTTATACGTTAGAATTAACAATGAAAGGATGGCGGATTGCATCGTTGCAGTGTGATAGTATGAATGGAGATTATAAACGGGTACTGTGTTAGTTCATTGGTTTTTAAAAACTATTTATGTTAAATGGTTTGTTTTCAGAAAGCATCCTTGTTTTATCTTCCACTCGTTTCGCTACAGATTAGTTGTTTATGTGAAATTCTGGCAAAAAATTC
Source organism: Brugia malayi (assembly GCF_000002995.4). NCBI lineage: Eukaryota > Metazoa > Nematoda > Chromadorea > Rhabditida > Onchocercidae > Brugia > Brugia malayi. The sequence continues at coordinate 8,435,054 of NW_025062479.1, forward strand.
TGTTAGGCACAATACCAAATATTCACTTAAACATCTAACAACTGTTAAGATTTATTTTATTTTGAAGGTTGGATTGCATGCAAAATATTACGAAAATGCTAGGCAGCTTCTTGAAGAGATTTCACCAGCACATTCGCAGTACTTTACCAAATGTTTGACTGAAAAGCTAACTCAGCTTCATGCATGGAGGAAAGCTCAGGTGTCTGTTTATTAGAAAATGGAGTTCATTCGATTTTTAAAAGCAGGAACAGTGACCGAGTAATATAACCCAGTGAAAATTCATTGTGTTTCTGGTTTTCTGATAGATTTATTCAAGTCTAATTTTTGAGGGATTTATTACTAGTAGTGCTTTGTTAAACTATATTTTACAGATTTTGACATACAGCTCTTTTGCTCTTTTGCATCGAATCATAACAGTTTATAGATCTTATTGTTGAAATTCTTTCACTTTTTCTTTCTTTTCTTTGCAGGAAGAAATGGAAGATGATGTGGAGTCATTTGAAAAACAGACAGGCAGAGCTTCAACAAGCTTGAAAAAAGAAGCAGAAAAAAAGGACGGAGAAAATGACACTCAATCAGACGAAGGTCTCATGTTCACTGTGGACGAAAGTAGTAATAGGTGAAATGTTCCACTGCTTCTTCTCTACGCAAGTGTTAGTTATTTGTTGAACTTTCTATCTAGAACTATAACAATAAAACCAGTCTGAAGTTATTACTTATCTTTCTTATCTTTTTTGATCTGTTTTGCTTATCTTTTTCAGCATTTGACCTTCAAAGTGTGTCAAAATAGCAGAATTGAGATTCAGGCAACATTTTCAATTTTACTTGACTGATCTGTAACCAACTGCGTTGTTCATAATACTGTCCTTTTTGTTTCATTGTGTTGTAATGTGCTTGCTAGCCTTAATAGATACTTTTTGCTAAAAAGCCATGAAAACTCGTGTGAGGATACTTATGGAATTAATCTCCCAACTAATCGTTTATTTATATCTCAGTCCTTAACGCAGTCTAGCCAAGTTATCGCCTTCAACTTACTTTTTTCCGTATAATAGTCCCCACTGCATAAACTACTAAACAGCTCAGTTTCTATATTTCGCCTTTTCTCTTGTTGATCCTCGCTGCGTTTTTCTTGGCATCTAAGAAATGTCATGAAAATTTGTTCAACAAAAGAAAGACAATTTGCTTGCCATATAAGCCAGTCCAGGGTATCCTAGCACTTATCTGATTATATTTTTGAAAATGAGACCACCGTGCCTGATTATTTCGGGTAGGTAAATAGGTGATTGGTGTTTTGAGATTTATTTGGAACCTTTTTCAATTTCACAGTGCATTTTCTGAACAGCTTTCAATATATTAGAATATGTTACTCTTTGCGAATTAATCATTTCGTTTCCTCGGCGATGTTGATTTACAGAGAATTTATAGATTGATATGGAATGTAGTTTATCTTCAATTTCATTTTATTTTTTTTAGTTTGCGTTATGGAGTTTTTTTTACTTCAGTATCTGCGGTGGAGCAGTGAACTCAAGCGGCCGATATTTCTGAAACGTCTTTATTAGGCGAATTGAAACTCAGAAGTTGTTTTTTTCAGATTCTGATAATATAGGATTATAGCATTTCAGATAATTTTTCACGTATGAAAAAAATTAAATTAAAATTCTCAGCCACAACATTTAATATATTCAGAATTATATTTCATAGAAATCTTTGTGCATAATTTTGAGCGGCTTTTTGTTAAGCTTTTTGAAAAGTTGGTAGCTATCACACTTTTTCATCTTTTATAACTTGTTTCATACAGTTTTGATGTGTTTTTAATCATTTGTTCGTTAAAAAATGCGAGCTGCTACCCTATTTTTTTATTTTTGAACTGGTGTCAAAATGTTTAACCTGTATTGCTTTTTGTTAGGCTTAATTTCTAGCTGAAGTTTTTTTGAGCGTGTTTTAATGCTTGGTAGCTGTAGCATTTTTCCATTTTGCATGACTTGTTTTATGCAGATTTGTATTTGCTGTTTTAAATTATGTATCTTGTTAAGTGCAAACATATTATGTTAGTTAGTTTTCATGTTTTTTATTCTGATAAGTGAAAAAACTTATATTTCCGGTGTTATGTTTCAAAAAAAAAAAAGAGAAAATGAAGATTGGACATTTTAATAATTTATTTCTGTGTTATCACTGTTTAGTTTGGTGTTCTGGGCTCCGCAATACTAGTCTCATTTTAATCTTGCGTTAATTATGATAGTATCAGTCCTCGATCCGATCCGGAACGGTGTTCTAGAAACATCAGCCGGGATCTCACCCGCTACGAGATAGCCAAATAGGAACTCGTCGATTCGGACCCTATGTTTGGTTGGGGGGAAATCTTGTACGGATGGATTCGTTTGAAATATGAATGTTTGCTTAGCATAAGTTGAGTTATGAGATTTTCTGTTCCGATCAAAAAGGAAATAATGTTCGATATTGTTTGATATCCAAAAGATTTTTCAAAAATGTGTCACATCTTCGAGAGCAACTTCAAATTAAGGCTGATTGGGTTTCGGTTCCTCAATCTCCACTGATTCCCGCATATCAATCAATTAATTGGATTTTAAACGTCCGAATGATTCTGCAGATTTTGTTCGAATGACTAGACTGGTTTTTAAATTAATTAAAAAGCGCAAGGATGCACTGTTGGTGTATTCTAAGCTGCGAGTGATTTACAATGAATTTATTCTATATTTAATTAGCCCCTGAAGTGTCATAATCGAGAGAACAATGTTTAAATATTGTCCGTGAAAGTCTGTAATAGTTGATCCAAAGTCCTCAGTGGAAACTGAAATGAATGTAGGGAAGTAGCAAGTGCTTTCCGATAACAGTGTTGTTACTAAAGTTTTATTAACTTTTTGACTCAATTCATCAATTTAATTTCGGACAAATGAAGGTCATTGACAGCCATTTCTTATCAACTGGCTTGTTCGCAAGTCCAGTTTTTCCAAGCCTAATCAAAAATACTCTGGAAAGTAAGGTTTCAATTTTACTAGTTGGATGTGTAAGTTTTTGGAAAAGAATGTTTCTTATTATTTTGCACAAGTAAGCATTGAAAAACACTTAAGTGGATCAATCATTAAAATTTCTTCCCAATCAGCTTTTTCCAATTTTAGCTTTCTTTAATTTATGGTTATTTAATCTTCATTACTTTTTTTCTTGCTTCAGTGAACTGACATTAGATTTTCGAACTCCGAAAACTTCTTGTTAAAATAGACCCATGCAAATTATAAAGTAATGAAATAAAATTATCTAAACAATTACAAATAATCACATTTACCGTGGGTTTTGCTGGAATTTTTGACTGTAATAAATACAGCCGGTTTTTTCTTTTTTTTTTTTTTTTTCTTTTTTTAATCTAAAAAACCAGTATCGCTCTTTTTTAATGTACTTGAAGAAGGATGTTACACGAACTATTTTTTTCATTATGTCTTTGATGAGATGCGAAGTGGGGTAGAAAAATCAAAGATGAAATCAAACAGAATAATTTAGGGTGGGATGAAATAAAATGGTCTTTTTTCTTTTTCGGAACCGTCACAGTTGAAAAAGATAATATTTCCGAATTTCAGGGAACATTGCGAAGGAAGGTGAGACACTGCATCGCTAAATAATTTATCGCTCTTGAAATAAGTTTTAATGTACTGAGTGATAATTATTTTAGGTGCGCGACACATGGACGCCTTTTTATTGATGGTCTGTCAGTCTGTATGAATCTTCTAACAGGTACAGTTGGTAACTGGTGTTTTTTTCTTATCCTTTGGTTGCTTGTTATCATTTGTTGGAAATTCATTAATTTAAATTTTGAAAATTTTCAGTTGACTGAAGTTGTTATAAATATTTCAGTATATTTCTGCAAAACTTTTTTTCACATTTTTTTAAAGTCAATGAAAAAGCAAATTATGATAAACTAATGCAAGTTGATTAAGATTTAATAGATTTAATTAAACTACATTTTCTTCAGAGATTTTATAGATTACGTATTTGAAGTTGTCTGGGAACAATTGAGATTTAGCAAAAAATTAATTTTTTTAACTTAATTTTTTCAAAAATTAACTTATTTTTTTCAAAAACCCACTAAAATTGAATGTGGAATTAGGGTTATTTGTAAATTTCGAATTAAATTCGTTAGCATGTAAAGTGATGAATGAATACGCATAATTTTAATATTAGACAACCGTGGTAACGTTGATAATGATAATTACAACAATGACATAATAGATTAATTATACCTATTTTTGATTATATGAGAACAGCAAACTTATGGGATTCATAAATGAGAGTTTTTAGGCATTAGTAACAATTTCTTTCTCAGCAATCATCTGAATTTTTTACACTCACCTTTTTTATAGAAAGTCAATTTTTTTTTATTAGTATTTTCAATTAGTAACATTCAGACTAATGATAAGCAGTAGTTATCATTCAGATTAATGATAAGTAAGTAATTATCATTCGTTTATATTTATAAACTATATCCTTTATATAAATGTCCTGCAATAGTTGTATGAATCTCTTTTATGAGTTATATGATTCTTGTATGAAGTTGGTATGAATTTCCTACAAAGCCTAAAACTTGCTGGAAAAGCAGGATTAAAGTCCGGGACTAATTTCAAATTTGTATTGAAAGCTGCAGACATGGAAAAAATGCAGCATTGCTGTTTGGGTGTGTGTTTTAAATTCCTAAATAATAGCTTTCTAGAGAAAAAAAAAAAAAAACGCCACTATAATGATTGCTTCCCAACCTGTAGAGTATAACCATAGACTTTTTCAGATAATATGGCTCGTGAGAAACTTCATCGACAAATACTGATCAGTTTGAAGTTTGCATTACAATACATTTTATGTGTATTATTTCGAGATTTGCCTCGAATGATTGCACTGAAAAGAAAATCAATAACCGATCAGGTTTTACTTTCTAGCTACTGCTGACAAGTTTAAGGATATTACTGGACGTTTCTTCATCATAGCAATGAAGATGTGACTCAGTTTCCCGAAACGTAAAATAGCGCATTCTTGCGATGCAAATCAGTTATCAGTGAGTCAGTGAGCTACCAAATAATGATTTACATAGTTATGAGCTAGTCAGATCCAAACGGATTTGGATTAATTTGTAATTAAATGATAGCATGCACTATTTTGTCTTGACTTAATTCAGTTCGAAATCAAATTATAATTTTTAAATCATACAGAAAAGTTAGGATTCATGTGTATTTTATTGCCTTAAAAAACGGTACAGCCAATCACAAAAATTATTGATTTTAGGTGGTTGCTATCACCGGTGGTGCATCGGGAATTGGTAAAGGACTGGCGCAGAAAATTGCATTGGAACAGAATGCCATCGTCTGCATTTTGGATATTAATCAGGTAGTATTTTATTCGATAATTCATTTAAATTGTGGAGTTTGTATACTTTATTTCGAAAAGTTCAAAATGCATAATTATGTTTTCGAAAGTTGAGGACAAAATAAGACTGGTAGAAATTACTAACAGACGGTGCAATTGAACATAAAAGAAGCGCATATTGCAATTTCTATGAGCAATTTCTATGAAATTTACAATCCGTAATCGACTAATGAATATCAAATTAACGGGATATCATTTATCAAATCCGAAAGAACTTATTGATTTCATTCGTGATAAAAAATTTCTCTTCACAGGAAGAAGGAGTCCGAACTGTATCACAAATTATTGAAAGTGGTGGACGAGCATATTTTTTTCTTTGTAATGTTGCAAAATCTGATGAAGTAAAACTTTGCGCTCAACAAATATTCAGTAATACAAAAATTGGTGTGTCAATTATTATACTTATATTCTGTTTTATGACAGCGCCTGTAACTCATTGTTTAAAAAAAGCAAAAAACAATAAGCGCAGCTCTACAGTGGCTTAGATTAACTCCCAAAAATTAATTAAGAACCCTAAAGCACAATGCGTCACCGAAGCTTCTTTTACACCTACATTGCCTTTCATACAACTTATTCACTTATACTTATTTTCTTATTTGAATTTTAAAACTTATAGACGCTGAGGTTTTGAGATAACTTTAGCATAGATCTGAAACCTTTAAAAAAAAAAAAAAATATAAATGAAGCTGTAAGTGCAAAACATGAAGTAAAGAGAGAAAGCTTTTTTCTTTTATTTACATAAATAAGCAAAATATCTCTTATAAAATCATTACAACCTTTAGGTTGCATTGATATCTTAGTTTGCAATGCATCAATACTACGAATCGGTAAATTCTTAGATTTGGATGATAAGGATTATCAAGATACAATGAATGTCAACATTCTCGGTTACATTTATGTTAGTTTTACTAGTACGAAATTTTGTTCTGTCTAGTTTTCGAATTTTTAATTACTTGTTCTTAGCAAAATCAGTTTTTTACATTCAAGGCGGTTTTTAAACAAATTCACTTCTCTACACTGAGTTTCTCTGTTCAGTTCTAATCCAACTAAAGATTTAGACAATGAGAGCCTTTTTGCCGCATATGATGGACCGAAATCATGGGCAAATTGTTGCTATCGGATCGATTTGTAGTCATTATGGTGATTATCTTGGAACTGCCTATTGGTAATATCTGCCTCATAGTAGCTTTAAACGAACATTTAAAAGAAATGAAACTTACTGGTCATACCCATTTTATCGTTAATTTTTATTTACAGCATTTGTGATATGATTAAAAACACACTTCTGCCTAAAAGACAAAACCAAACCCACTTATTGTCCTTTCATTTTGTTTAATTGTGGGTCTTATTAATTAATCATTACTGTTGATCATATAGCACAGCAAAATTTGCAATCCGTGGATTAATGGAAACACTTCAAATGGAACTTTATGAAGAGAAAAAAAATGGTGTTGTATTGACAACCATTTATCCGTATTTCGTTGATACAGCGCTTATTGCAAACAATATGACGGAACCGTTTAGCACGTAAGTTGTTTTTTTTTTTGTTGTTGAAAACTCCCCCAAAATTTTGAATCTCTTCATGTAAGATTTTCAGTAAATTTCTTGACTGTTCGAAATACTGTTTGCATTTATTGATTCGAATTTGTAATTAAAAAATTGTATTATTTTCAAAAACATTAAATCCTACCGAGACCTTCTCAAATTAATTTTATATCTGCATCTTTTCGTAATGTTGAAGATTTTACGATGTAATACCATTGGATAAATGCGTTGAAGAAATTCTGGATGCAATTCTAAAGGAACGAATGTATTATTTTATACCACAATCTCTAGCATTTCTGTGTAATGCTGCGAAATGGTTTGTGAAACCTTAATATTATGCATTAACTCACTAAGTGATTGTCGACTTTCGGCTTATGAATTTTCCATAAATTTTTCGATCCTTATAGCTTTTTTATATGCTTAGCTCCAAAGATATAGCTATCTTTTCTTGGCCTTTAATATTTTGCATAGTAAAAACCAACGTACACCTTTAGTACCGCACAGCAAATTCACCATCTCAAACTTAGTAATTATTTAATAGCAAGATTAAATTTTTAAGAGGGTAGTAACTAAAGTGGAGAGAGAGAAACGGAAGTCTTAATCTTTATTCCTCATAGCATTCCTCCAGATTAGATTATACCGTATATTAGAAATGTGATTGATATTGTTATTCAGTTAAAAAGAACTAGTGGGAGAAAAGGAAGCATTTCTGAGATATTATTTACTAAATCTTCGAATGAAAATGCTTAAATTTACACATAATTAAGAAAAAGTATTTTATGAGTCATACCGGGAACTATCTACACAATATTTCAGTAGAGGGTATTGTGGCTTTTAATATGTTGATGTTGAGTCTTCAATTCATTTAGAACTTTTGAACCAAAACACAAAATTCATTAGCAGCGTGTGGTTTTAATACTAAATGATAACTGTAATGGAACAGGTTTTGAAGGACTTTAAATCCAAAACAAAAAAATTCCTTGCGAGGCGTAAAAATCTCCATGTTACAACGAGGTGTAAATCCTTAGGTTTAATTAAGTAGAAATACAGAAAACGTTTGCTGTCAATAATCATTTTAGCTATACAACGAAATACTCAATGCCATATGTAAGACGACTGATCAACTGTAGATATAAAACTTTAAATAAAAGAGGAGACAATGAGATACAGACAAATATGAAATAATGGTTATATGGAGCAGAATGGCGTCTAATATTGCAATTGATGATTAAAAGATTGGATTTTCTTTTTTTCTTTTTATTGATTCATTTCTGTTTAAATTTCTCTTACTGTGATGTTTATTACCTGTGTCGTCCCATTAATCATAAACTCCATAATGTTTCACTTTACAGTTTCATTAACAGCTAATTTGTGACCGTTTGTGATTAATCACTTCACAGATAACTGTTTCGATAAACGCAGTTATGAAATAATCGGTATTTTTAGTCTCGAAATTTGGTATTTTAAATTTATTTGTTGATGATTCAAATTCGTACTTTTTTCCTTTCGAAAATTTCTTTTGGAAAAATGAATCAAAAATGTAAAGCTCTGTTGTGCTCGTCATGCGAAAGATTTCTTGATGTCTTTACTGTAATCGTAATTTATTCCTATCTCTTTATATTGTTTATATATCTCATTTATTTCAATCGCTATTTAATGCCTACCTTGAAGGAACTACATTTCATGTAAAAATACAAGTTTTTCTCTTTTCTTTTCCCATCATATTACATCTATCTTTTAACAAAAATCAATTAATGTTTAGTCGTTTCACGCATTATCTGTTTGCTAGAAATTCAAATATAGTGATAGAAAATGTTAGCTCTAAACATTAAAGTTCAAAAAAAGCCAAAAAATGAGTACATTAAAAAGCGGTCTAAATATTTCAGATGCATTAGCTAAATTATTGACAATGCACTGGTTATATTGGTTTAAAGACTACTATATCTAATATAATCAATTATGTCATGCAGTGCAGTATGACTGAGGCATATGAAATATTAAAGGAAAAAAAGGAACAGATAGCCATAATAATGCACGAAATTTATCATTTAATCAGTGATGAGCACTATTTAGACTGGTTTTTAATGTGCCCATTTTTTTTTTTTTTTAAATTTCACGTTTAGAGCTAACATTTTTCTATCGTTATATTTGAATTCCTAGCAAACAGATAATGCGTGAAAATGACTAAACATTGATTGATTTTTGTTAAAAGATGGATGTAATATGATGGGCAAAAGAAAAAAGAAAGACATTAAAAAAGACAAAAAAGGACATGAAAATAGAAAGACATGTATCTTGAAGATAGGTAATGAATAGCGATTGAAATAAATGGGATAAATAAGCAATGTAACGAGATAGGAATTACGATTAAAGTGAAGACATTAAGAAATCCTTAGTATAACAGAAGAAAAGAAGCTTTAAAAAACTTTGTTTCTTTTTCTGTCTTCCATTCGTTCCTCTTTTCTTTTCATGACTGGTAATTCGAAGCGCCACGAGACTCGATGTAAAGACTATAAGTAATATGAAATACTTTTTTTCGTTATTCGAGTTTTTACTTCATTATAAAGTTATTTCGTAAATTCGCTGTATGCATTGTTTTGAATTTAATTTGTTGCAGGACATTTTTTTTTTTATAATCCTTGATTCTGCTTCGTACGGCCGTTTTTCAGCTTGCTTTGGATCATAATTGAGGATATGGTATATGGAATGGACGAGATGACCTGATAATCTCTTAGACTGAGAAAGAAATCATTCAAATACTTTGGAAAAGCAAGCATGAAAATAAATTAAAGCATTAAACTGATTTTGCAGCTACATAAAGACTAAAATTCATGGATGGGAGACTGTAGAAATATATACGATTTAGAACTTGAATTATACATTTCAAATGACTAACTGATAAATACATACAAGCAAAAATGATTAAGAGGATTGATTTTTGACCTAAATTTTAACAAAATAAATGAAATATTGTTGCCGAATTCGTATCACTTTGTCCTTTTCATTTGTATTTTAGCGATTTAAGAAAATTTGCTAATTTAAATTTAGGTATATAACTATTGTGATCAGCTGTTTCATAACTGTGTCGCTCAAATTATCGTTTGCTGAATTCACAAATTTAACACGCAAGTAAATGATATACATATTGCTGAAAAATGCGAATAAAACGTCGTTTTTGCGACATATCTCTTTTATCAACAAATTTCAAATTCACTTGTTTGTAGATATCTCTTTATTAATTGTACAGTAATTTTCCAAGACCTATTGTTAGTTCTATTTTGAAAGACAGTAATAAAATTGTTAAATCGAGTAGGCATATGAGTTGAATGTTTAATGTTTTTATTTTATCTTAGCTTGTTTCGAAGATGCTAATAAGGAAAGGGAAAAAATTCTTCCATTCTATCCATAATATATTTTTATTAAAATGTTCAATACTGTTTTTAAAAGTTATCATGCAAAATGTAGCAATAAATAATGGCAATAAATGCAATAAATAATTGCATAAAATTATTAATTGTACGTTATGTCTAATCAGTTCTTGCGAGACAATTATTTTTAGCCCAAAGAAGGCACTATAATTCATTGAACCATAATATTACAGTTGAATTTCTGAAAAATATAAACATGTTATGTTGATTTTATTAGTTATTTAATAATAAGCGTTTAGCAATCTATGCTCACTTTATCGTTTCCCAAGCTAATATGTAGTCTCCACAAAGAATCGTTTTTCCTATATGCCCAAGATGATGAAGAATGGAAGGATTGACAGTTTATTTTTAATGCATCCCAATTGTTTTTAATAAATATTTTTGCAACCTGCAAGCTCTGATTATAAATCATTCACACGCTATTAATGTTAAAAATTTCTGGGATCGTTTCTTGCTGCAGAGCATTTAAGACTTTTTTTTTAAGCAAAGAAAACAATTAAATAAATTATTAGGTATTAGATTTTTCCTATATGCCCAAGATGATGAAGAATCAAGTGGGTATCATGAAATGATATTTTCTCAACGGCCAAGTTATTCAACAGGCCAGTGCTTCTACTGATCTACAAAAGTTGGTGCTCATCTTGTCAAGGTGTATTACATATTTCATAAAAAAGCCACTAGCAAATTGATCATTTGATTTCGAAAGATATAACGTTAAATGCAAGAATAAGTGTACATTTTAGTACTTTGTGCTTTAGAATATGAACATTTTTTCCCATTCATAAGGATGCCGACAACAAATTGTGCTTAATCAAGGAATCTCCAAGTCAAATCAGATTGATTAATTTAACTTCACCATCACTGAAGAATAAATTTGAAAAATCAAATCGGCGTGATGAATTGATGGTTACTATAAAACTCCGTTTTTTTTTTTTTCGCGAGTTAGTTTTTCCACACTGTTCCTTTTTCCTGTATTTTTAAGAACCTTGACACTGCAGATACATTATTATCATCGTTCAATCCGATTTCTCAGCATGGTGTGACTTACTCCAACAACGTAAACAAAATTATAAAATAACGTACGTCAGATTGCATCTACTCATTGTTACTACGCATTGTTTTTACCATAGCAGTTTAGGTTATTGAAGGAAGGAATGATTCCAGTGTAACTAAAGTCCTTCAGCTTGTAATCAAAATTCTTATAGTACGCAGTATTTTTTTACAAAAACAGCTTTTGTTTTCCAGGAACCAGCAAGTCCTTCCGCTAATCATTACTTATTGTTTATTGTTTTGAGTTTTTGCAAACTGAACTCAATAAAAACAGATGTAAATGGAGATGTTCTGAAAGGGATGGAAAATACTAATTATCCGGAAAACAAGCATTATTTTCCAGATATACCCAAAATAAGTGAAAAAATGGAAAGCGCTCTGGAAGTGTTCGGCAGGCAGCATGTCGGTTTGATTTAATTTCATGTTAAGCTTAAAATCCGGAACAAAGTCAAAGTAAGTATTACAATTACTAATTTTTATTCTTAAAACAAGCAATTTCAACGCTATCTTCGCTTCTCATTCAATTTAATTTTCACGGAGTGATGAGTAGAATAGAAGATGAGTGAAAAACATGAAAATGAAAAAAAAAGAGGAAGAAGACGAGAATGCTAAAGCCAAAGACATATCTGAAAGTAAGAAGAGTAAATATGTAATAAAACGAAAAAATGAACTGTAGTCTAATTTATTTTACGTAAATATACTACTTACATCAATTGAAATAGACTGTTATAATCTTCTTTCTTTTCTACTTATAGTCTTCTTTTCTGCAAAGACTTTAGAGTAAATAGTATCCTTACCTCATTTAAATATTTAAAATCCTTTTTTAATATATTATTTTTTTTTAGTATTTAAAAATTTTTAGAAAAGAGTAAGAACTTTATTGAAGAAATATAATCAATTAATAACTGATTAATCTTTGAACTAACGAGAAATTCTTATTTAAAAATTTGAAAATTATTGGAATGAAGGAGAAATCGGATGAAAATTTTTCACTAGATAAGGTTATGACTTTTGGTTGACAAAAGCAGCAATAAACGTTTGACCACACAATAAATATGTCCTAAATATTGTTATCAGTTGTAATAAGCCAATATCGGTCGTACTATACACCTCAAATTTGGGTAATAAAAGTTCATTGTTTGATAATTTTACCTCGAAAGTGCATAGGAATAAAAACAAATAAAATAAATACTATAAATGAGAAGTGACTCTATATGAGAGAAGTTGATGTTCTGAAATAAAGGATTTCAGTTTGTAAGGAGAAAAATATGATGATCCACATCCAGTACAAGAGTGGTGGGACAAAGATACAAGCTGCTTTACTTATAAATAATTAAAATATTGCAAAAAAGCAAATCTGACGGAAAAACATTTTTATAGAAAAATTAAACAACAAATAGCTTCACTTTTTGTATGTATTATTCATCCGGCATTGTTTTCATATACAAATGGTTCATAGTTGACTTTGAGAAGGAGTCGGCAAATTTCAGAGTAAGAAAGTTTAAGGAAATTGTATGTTGCTTGGATTAGTTATCCAATAAAACTTAAAATAGAATATTCTTTTCAAATATGACTGAGTTCCAAAAAATTACGCCATACTTGGACCTATTGTTGAAATTATTATTGATAAAAGCTTACAGATGACCGAGAGGAATGCTATTGTAATTTACTGCTTTTTTTTGCTTTTGAAAATTTCACTAAAACTCCAACTCATTGAAAATTGTTGAGTTTTATTTTTACATTATGAAATATTTGTCCCAAATTTCATGTTGTTTCTTAGATCTCTTATCGATTTCTTTTATTTTTGTTCCAGAGAAAGTCTCAGTGATTTATTAATAGTGCTTGAAGTGAATCTCTCGCAAAGGCAGTTCAAACAAACTAAATTTGAAATTTTGCATCTATATCGATAATTGTTGGTAACAACAAAGGGAATAGTAGTGCGAACGGCAGAGATCAAAAAGTGATGAGCATATTAGGCAATATTCATAAAGTTCAAATTTATCTCTTTAATTTATTTCTTGACATTTTACTGAATTTTTTGTTTACACACTATATTTTATCAAAAATAAACTGGAATTTAAGCAATAAACAATGGAAATGCATGCAACTTTTGCTGAAAAATTGCTTATGGTATTCATGTCGTGCAACATAACTAAACGTTAGTGGTCATACTTTTTCCTTTAGCAAACAATTAATTTATTATATCTATTTTAAAATCACATGATCAGCGAGAAACTTACATTGCAGATATCTGCAATCTGTGGACTTGTTGTGCATTCAATTGACTGAATCCATCACAGTACTGTAGAAAATATTACGAAAGGCGTGAAAAATGCAGAAAATCCACGAGTTATCAAACGAATCTAAGTTTTGCACTTAGTGTTTGAAACTGAAACGTAATTCTTGAATGATACTGAATAATCCCTTGATGGCATTATTAAGAAAAGATCAGATAGCTGATTAAATTAAATTCCGATGAAATTAATTCAACAAATATAGTGAGTAAGCATGTTTGCTTCAGTATTATTATAACTATTAAATATTAAGTCTGGTACGGAAATGTCAAGCATGGGATCTAAGTCATCATTTTAAGAGGGAGAGAGAGAGAGAAAGAAAAAGAAGAAAGCCATCCTGCACCTCAGAATTGATCATCGATATTTGTCTCTTGGATGCGTAGCAAATGCATGTACCACACATGTAGAAGTGTAGTGTAGGCGCTTCAGACACAACATATAAACTGGACCTAGTCTCCGACCTTATGCCGTACCTCGAAGTATTCCCTTTGGCAAATTTCTGAACTGGAAATTGAACCTACCTATTTGTCATTAACTTTCAAACAATTACATATAACTTTTTCTGATTTTGATTGGATCGGTGAGAATGCAGACGGTAATTGTTTCTTATTTTAACACAAGAAATGGTCTAAGCATATCATTCTATCCATGTTCTACAGTTTAATAACAACTAAGTATTCAGAGATTCCCACTTTCAGTCTTGAAAAGAGATTTCTTGTGGAATCTCAATTTTTGCTGTTTTTTTATTGTTTTCTTTCTTTGTGAAAGTAATCTCTCCTAACATTTCGACGTTTTTCATATTCTGAAACTTAATTTTGAGAAAGCAACCCTTCTAAAAGCCTCATTTTGTACAATTCCTCGATATGTACAGACCTTTCAGCATGCTTTCACTTGAAACACTTCTTCCATCTTTTTAGAAGAATTTTAAGAAATCAATTTTATAAGTAATGGCAACAATGTATTGCTCACAATTTGTGCAAAATAAGAGTTTATTTTGAATCCATTAGGCGAAAATTTTTTAGCCAAAATTTTCCTTCCGAAAAATGTCGTTGATTTCTGTACTTAGAAAATTTATGGGATGTGTGTATCCAAACCGTTTCATAATATTTAAAGCAAAGCACAATTATGCCCTAATGCGATTTTCTTTTTCCGATCACTCAACTTCAAATGGTTATACTCAACTTTAATGTTGGCGGACGGCAGTATTCCACAACAGCAAGCACACTAATGCAAGAAAAACAGTCTCTATTTAATCAGGTTAGTTTTATTTCCACTAAATTTCTTTCCTTTTATTTAAATTATCGGACATTTGTCCTCTAAAACTGTAATGTGACGTGACTGTAAATCAACCTACTTTCTTAGTTCACAATAACCATTGTCACCTTGTCATGTCGTGGTTTTAAGATTTCAAAGAATCAAATGTAAATAAAATTTTTTAATTAGTGGTTTACTGGAGAAACTGCACAACCGCCGTTAGAAAAAGACAGCAAAGGAGCATATTTTATCGATCGAGACCCAACGAGGTAAAAATTACGAACTCCAACAATTCTATTCCTGCTATATGAACACGAAAATTTGTTAGAGTTCATAATAAGGTAGTTAACAAAAACGATTCACTATAAATCAAGAGAACCGATCGTTAATCCTCTCATTTTTTTTCTCTAATTTAGTGACTGTGACTTAAAAAGTAACACATATTTCAGTTTTGGAATAATCTTGAATTATCTGCGTTTGAAATCTACTAAACAGCTATGGGAAGCTTGCTTACCGAAAGATCCAGATCGTTTAGCTCTACTAACACAGGAAGCTGAGTATTACAAGTTTGTGTTAAATCACAGAGCCTACAAATGCTACTTCTTGACCAAAATATTATATCTATCCCAGTTAGAAAGGAAGCTGTAAAAACCTTCAATTACCGTCTAACACCTTTAAACATATAGCTTATACAAACATCAACAACATTTCTACTCTCCTTCTAGGTTCATAAACTGATTTGCAGACTGCACCAACTCCGCGAACAAGCCATTGCCTTACTTCAAAGCTGCACAGAAAAATCAGACGTTTCATATGTAAATGAAGTAAACCCTATCTTTTATAAACTCGAGTTCAAAAATATTTGAAATTAAATTTCTGCAAGAGTTACACAATACCATTAAATGTTTGGCCTACTCTTATAATTTCTTTATATTAGAATTCAAATATGTAGTTCCACATTTTAATTACACAGTCATATATACAATACATAGATACAAATTATTTAGCAAAAAACCTCCCCAAAAAAAAGACTTAGCGCACGCTGAGTATCAAAATCACATACTTGCAGGTCCTCGCAAAAAGTTTTAGCTGTCCACAAGGTCTTGATGGGAGAGGTTGCAAGAAGTAACAAAAGCGCATGAGAAATTGAACTACTGCAAATTATCACTACTGCAGAAGATAATACGTTATCACTGGACGCCTTTCAACAACGATCATCACTCCCGATGTGATCCAGTCATTACTATGTTTCTTTTCCAGCTAGGATTTTCCGAATAAAATAGCACTCAAAAGTTTCCCATAACAGATCATAAACGATAACTACGAAAGATTTAAAGTGTAATATACTGATGATCACAAGCAACAAATTAAGTAACCTAAATAAAATTAATTTGAAATTTATTTTACTTAAGTGACTTGAAACAGTTACTGTTTAAACCCAACTACCGACTGCCAATTCTTTTTGTCAGTAATCAAACTGCAACTAATCAATAAGAAAAAATGGATTTCTTTCATATAGAGAATGCATTATTTAGAGGATGCAATTTGCAAAAGCAAAAATAAAGGAAGAAAAAATGATACCTTGGAGCGGCTTAAATATAAAAGTGAAGTTTTAACCTAAATTCGGATATGTGCGCATGCACCAATGGATAACTGTGGAAAATGAAGGACAGAGTTAGAAATCATAAAGTGCAAAGCGTAATGAGGAACGCTCTCGAAAAAAAAAAAAAAAAAAAAACGAAATGCAAAGACTTAATACTATAAAAATAATACTATGACTTAATATTATAAAAAAAAAAAAAAGAGAAATATTTCAAATTTATTTATTTCTAGTTATTTTTCGACCATGCAGGAATACAGCCTATATGCATTGACATCATTTTGGATTAAATGTATTTTGAAATCATGCATATGAAATACATGTACACAAGCAGATTCGATTTCAAAGTGTGATAAAAACGATGGAGACGTATTCAGAAATTTTATAAGTTCACGTACGTCATGCAGAAAAGATGCAAAACTGTGGGCACAGAAGTATGATAAATATAATTCTCCTGTCTAAATTTGTATACACTGAAAATATTTGACGAAAAAGTGCATATAGAACTTAAAAAAGATGTTTACTATCGTTGCATAGTCCAAATACGAGGTAGAAACTCTGTTTTTATAAAACAGATATTATTAGCAGTATGTTTCCTGCACTGTGAGAGAAAAAAAAAAAGTTCAAAACAACGAGTGAATGGAAGTTATGATTTTACACACGAAAAATCTGCTCAGTTTAGAAGCTTCAGAAAACCGCGAGAATGGAAAAGATGACAATAAATTTCATGCGGAAGGTCGAATCTCATGCAACGAAAGAAAAACAGTTGAAATTTTCTAAAAGTTAAAATGAGCCTTATCAAATGAGGATTTACAAAAAAAAAAATTACAGATAAGGTGTTCTGATAAAGATTAGAATTCATGTCGTGTTACAGCTACTGCTGTCTATAATGAGTTGAATTATGCAATACACACAAAGAGAAGAAATTTTTGCATGTAGCAAAGTGAAAAATGAAGAAAAAGAGACCTTTTCCTGCTGAAAATGAAACTGCTCAACCACTTATTTGGAATATTCAAAACCATCATCATAAGAAACACCCATAAATACGGAAATGAAAATTCAAAATCAATCAACCCTTTTTACCTATTTGATGAAGTCATAAAGCATGCCTAAATAACAAAACAGATCCCCTCAAAATTCTTTTCCTATTCACTTCTAATCAAACTAATAGTAGGTCGAAAAAGTGAAAATGAACTAAAGCTTGTTTCTCAGGAGATAAAAAGTGAAAGTATGGTTCTAGAAGAAAACTGTTGCAGTAATCAACAAAATTCATCAAATCTGCTTCTTTTCTGCTATTTTGATGAAAAAATAGAGGGTATCATATCATAGACTACACTGTTCTTCACCGTCTTAATGCAGTCTGTCCGGTGCCAATATATCTATAACTAATAGTGTTAAATATAACAATGCATGAGTCGTACAGCACTTTAAAAAACCCTTGCTATTTTTAGATTTGATAAACTAAAATAACAGATAAATGCCGACAAAGAATCCACTAAAGTTTTTCCATTCTTTTATTGATAATTTATACAAAGTTTTGGCCACCATTGTGGTGCAAAAAACGATGAAAAATATGCACTGAAGTAGATTGTAAAGTAAAACGATGAAGTAAAATGAGGCCTAGTAGTATCTTAAACATAGCAACATTAGCTAAGGAAGACAAATGTTCACCAGTAATCAATTATTCACTTTTTTTCTGCATTTCTTTTTTTTTTTTTTTTTGGCAGATAGTTGCTTAAGAAAACTAAGTCGCTCAAGAAGTTATCTTATTTTGCAAGATAACTCTCTTTTTGAATAATAACTAATCACCTGTCACGTTTCATCAGATGTTTCTTTTCATGATCAGTATCACATGTAAGCATAAATATATCTATAGCTACAACCATAAGACCAGAAATCATTATGCCTGCTCCAGCTAGCAAGAAAATGTTGTCGTAACCAGTTAAATTATCACGAATGAAACCTGAAAAGTATTGTATTAAAGATCTCTTCCTGCACATAAATAGAAGTGTACGGTATATTTCCACTTCCCACAGAAAGGATAATTATATTATTAAAAGTGACGACAGAACTACGAATATTTTTATTTGCTTCACCAGGAAAGATAAAGTTACAATTCAACCTTACCGATTAATGCTGGACCGATAAGATTTCCAAGGCCTTCCACCAGACAGAGAATTCCATAACCGGTTTGAAAATCATACAAGCAAAGGATATGAAGAGTAATCACGGATGCTAAGGTGTAGTTCGCGCTAATGAAAAAACCAAAACCAATACAAAGTGTCAATAAGTGAATGTAGGAAGTAGCAAACGGTGTAAGAGCTACACATAAACCCGCTAAAGTTATAAATATGCCATACATTTGAATGATATACTGAAAAAAAGCTTAAGGTAGTGACAACAACAATAAAACCCTAGATAGCAAAGTGTTAAAAATCAAACCATAATCTAGAACGAGATATAAACATTAAAGGTTCAAAAACAAATGATCTTACTTGACTTGTTCGACTCCAGTCAGCGATGACTCCACAAAACAACATGCTCACCATATTTGTAAGACCAATGCTAGATACCAGATACGACGCTTTAGTCTCAGTAACATTATGAATTTCTACAGCATATTCCGGGAAATTGACATATGGTATATCAAAGAATACATAGAGAATAAATGTACTTAACAGGAAAATAGAAAACTCAGGAACTACCAAAACAAGTTTTGTATTGGAAATCCATTCCAGAAACGATTCCCACATCTGAACATATTCCCAAACTTTAAAAAATTTTTGCAGTTCATAAAGCGAATGACATTATATTGTTCCTAAATAAAATAGCAAATCTTGCAGCTTGTACTTCGAAATAATGTTTAAATTTCTAAGAACTGCATTTTGCAATATTAAAAAAAGACTTTACTTTACTCAACCGAATTGTTCTTCGCTTCCGCTTTCTGCGATAACAAATAGCAGGAGCAGAGGGTATCCGTCGGGACATACCAACACCAAATGGCACAAATTTCCATCGGAAACTTAACACATTGGCTGCGGGTACTCGACCTTGTGCTGCACCCAGCTGAGTCGCGATGCATGAACTGCGAACATTGCCGCTTGTAAAAGAAGGAACAATAGTTTCCGCTGCAAAAAGCACGAACTTATCTCACTAGTTAATCCTCGGATTCCAAAGCTATTACTTTCTTTCTCTAATGCACTTATATTCAACAAATTTGAAATGAATTAAGGTACCTGAACCAAATCTTCCTCAAGATATTAGGAATGTTAGCTATAAATACTTGAAAAATTAAATCCCTTGTAAAGAAGAATTTAATGTTTCAAACTGAACTGCCACAATACTTCATCCTCATTCATATCTTAAACGAAGTCTCATATCGTTTAATAAGTTTCGAAAATATGCAAATCTTTGAGTTCTTTCATCGTATAAAAACAGACATACAGGTTTCAACTGTCTGTGTTTCGGATTTTCCTTCCTTAGTGTCGTCGTCTAATAACGGTTCCTTTATTGCATCTTCTTGTACCAAATTATAGCTTTCCATGAATTCCTGATGTATTAAAAAATTACAAGTTCCACAGTTCCAGAATAAAAGTAAGGCTTAACTACGGAAGAAAAGATTTTGGAAAATTTAATCATTTACTAACTAGTCAGCAAGAAGGGAACTGCTCGTTTCCAGGAATATCCATTACACAACTGGAATATATAGCAATTGGAATAATTTGACTAATCATCTCTGACTTTAAATTACCTTTACAAATTTTACATAAATGACTTCGCTCTGTCGACTACTAACCACTTCATCCATACCGTCACCACCACTGAAAAAACAATTATGACGGGATACATTAAAATGTGAGTGCTAAGAATTTGTTCAAGAAGTAACACCGTCAAATGCGGGAAAAAATCTTTCTCAAACTATCGAATTCTGGAATATAACGGAAGCAAAGTATTCGGAAATGTAAAGAACATATAAATCATATTTCTAAATATTTTTAACACACAGAAGACACAAATAACAAAGTAGAAATAGAATACCGAAGCGTCCTCCTTGATAATTTGTTTTCTACTTTAGACATTTGGTTGGATATTAAATCAACAATTCCTGAGTGATAATTTTCCTTCGAGCAAACCTGATAAGGTGATCCCGATAATGTATCAATTCCAACGTTATACACCCCCTAAACTTTAAAAAAAAGCCGGATAAGAACCGTGATAGTTGCCGAAATAGTGCATTACTGATTGATTCGTTGAATGAGAAATTTCGGTAAACTGTTGGATCATAGTTTCGGAATTGGAACATGCAAAAGATGAAAAATTACCAAACCATGCTGTCTAGTATGGCTTACATCAAAAGTAAGTGCATGTCCTCTTCTTGTGTCATTTTCTGGAGCAAGCAAAAATTCACCCATACTGTAACTTTTTGACACTGGTATTTGCAGTTCATTTGCAGCTGCCTTTACCTGTAGATAAAAATATAAGTTTCTAAATACTAGCTACAAAAAATAGATTGTTTGTTAACACTTTCAGAAGACGTATTCATTTTTCCAGATAAATTAGGCGAAAATGTTATTCAAAGTCGTAACTTTAGGTTTACTTTTTCCTGCACCCATAACGTTTGCCTCACATCACAAATGCATTTACCGATTGTATATTTAAGGAGTGATCGATAAGTTGCAGAAGGGGTGTTGCATATGTCGGTATTGAAGGTAGCGATATGGTACGGCGGGAAGTCGGACCAGTATAAGGAAAACCCATCTAAAAAAGGTAGTTTAAGGCTTCGTGATTCGGTCTTAAGAATCTCACAGGGAGAAGTGAATTTTTGTCCATAGAACTGTAATTCCTTTGATAAAATAGTTCCTTAATAAAAAAAAAAAAAAGCCTTCACAAATTCCAAAACAAGCCAAAGAATCTGAAAGAAAACATAAAATCAGAGCAAAAATTCCCTAATACACCAAGTGTAGCCTTTGAGCACCGTAGTTCTTTTCGTTGCTGCCGCATTTTTACTGCGCAAAGGTTCAGTTTAAAGCCAATAGGCTTTAAATATAAGGAAGTTATGATCAAGAGCCTCTGGAATTCACTTAGACGATGACTAAGAGTCACTGGAAGTTTGATGTGAAGATTTGTATTAATATCAGGCTGACCTGATAACTGAAACTAACAGTGAAGACATTTGAATTATTAGCAGCATTCCTCATAGCTAACCGTAACTTTTCACGTTCAGTTTTTCCGATGAATTTTTTTCTCTTGTATTCTATAGTATCATGCGGCCACTCCAGATCCTAAAATAAAATTCTGAATCAAATTAGACTGCCAGAATTATTTCGACTTTAGCCAGCATCTTCTTAACCTAGTTCTGTGGCTTGCTCAAAACACTTAAAGCACACTCCGTCTACCCTGAGAAAACAATCCATAGATTCGAAATATCAGATTCAAGCTATACCTGATGTAGAATGTCCCTACAACTTTGGTGGGTAACAACTCAAATAATTTTTCATAATAATATTCGATACACTGTTAGTGGTATAAAAAAAAAAAATTCACCTTAATCATAAAACCACAACCAACAATAAAGAGTAAAAGAAATCCCATACAAAGAAGAGAAGAACGCCAGCCGAATTTTGCAAATAGCTAAACAGAGAATTAAGAATAACTTGAAAGTTATGTATTATCTCAGAAAGATAGAACAACAACTGAGCTAATATTTAAACCGAATATTAGAAATTGCAGATGAAAATTAATTAATCTTCAAACGACGTTAAACTGACCATTTCGATGAATGGTGCAAGAACAAAAGTACCCGCGCCAGAACCGCAAACAGCAATACCCGTTGCAATGGCTCGTTTTTTCTTTAAAAGAAATAAAGAATTAGATAAATATTGTTAATGAAAATATATTAACATTCATTTATTGCCAGAAGCGGAACCAAATTGAAATGACCCAAGAAAAAAACAACTGTACTTGAAAATAGTAAGTAACTGCAACAATAGCGCTATTAAAGCAAAAGCTTAAACCAATGCCCGTAATGAATGCAAATGAAAGCAAAAAATGCCAAATACTAAATGCGAAAAAGGATATTAAACCACCACCGGCTGCTATCAATCCACCAATAATTGCCATACGTCTGCAAGAATACTCACTTCGAAAGCACACGAAGATATCCTCAAAACAATACAAAATGGCTAATCCGCAAAACAAATATATGACGCACTTCAGATTCAAAATATTACAAATGTACAAGAAAGACAGACCGACAATCATATATATCTGTTAAAGCTCCAGCAAGCGGCCCTGATAACAACGGTATTGATAAAAAAATTGATCCAACAATACCAGACATTGTTTTTGTTACATTGAAGTGTCCTTGAATTTCAGAAAACATGATGCCAAATGAAAATGAAATACCTGCAAATGTTAAAGGCCACGTTAGAAAATGATCTTAGTTGTTTCAGGATCACTTTCAATAAAATTTATGCACTGATCTTCCTATCACCAACTTACAACAATAAAACATTTAATGTAATCTAAATTTCGTGAAAATTATATAAATTTGAGTGTATGATATTAATATGTAAATTGTAATAAAAATCGAAACTAACTGGATGTTTGAATTAATTTTTTGAAAAGAAAAGCTTTTAGAAAAAGATTAGTTCTACTATGGAAATATAAATATATATAGAGAAATAAATCATCGAATAACAAACACATTCGTAAGAATGATACTGGGAAGTGAAATACTTACCGTCACAAATAAAATGAATAAGGAAAGATGCAAGAACAATGATCCATCCATAGCCACCGTCTGGTGGAATTGGTTCATCCACTGATGATGAAAATGTCGATTCTGTACCAACTGAAAAAGAAACATGATCAAAATTTAGTCAAATGTTCTAACAGGTGTTTTTAATGTACCTGTTAATCGTACTCACATGAATATTCGGATGTGCTCTCACAAAATTAACAGTTGTACTTGCAAAAATGACGTATGAAAATTAAGAAACATGGCATCAGCAGTAGCAGCAAACTGTCGATGATAAGGAACTATCCCATCATTTACACCACAATTATTATATATTCATAAAACTGAACATTCAAAAAGAAAACGATCTTTTTTGATTCCATAATAAGTACAAAGAAAAATAGTACATTTATCGCATGAAGGAAAATGAGTCGCCTTCTTTTCTAATCGTACTACATGAACATGATTGTTATACAACTGATAATCCTGCAAAGAAAGATAAGTCAACAATCAGTAAGTGACACCAATGAAAAATATGCGCGTAGGCTAGGTGATTCGCAAGCTATTTCGCTACAATTTGAGTGATAAATAATACTTGAGTACAAATTTGGTACTACACAGGCGGAACAAGAAAAAAGATTTATTTTAGCAAAATAAAGTGTGTATTTTTCATTTTGTCATAATAAAGAAAAGGAACAAAGCTAATGAAATACAAGAAATTAATTGATGTATCAGCATTTAATATCATGCACTGAAGATGTAGTAGATATCATGCTTTAAAGATATGATAGAATAAGAGATCAAAAATGAACTGTTCTCATCAAAACGGAGGTAATGGCTGTGGAAAGACTGCCATGTAATGAATGATTTTTCGTTCTTCATAGTGCTAGAAATGCTAATATTATTCGCCTTTTCTTAGAGTTAGTCCGCAATCAAAGAAAGAAACCATTTAACAGAAATGTGTTGTATGGAATAACCGGGAACTCTTCATTTGTAAGAACACAATAACAAACCTCCGAATGAGCAGGGACCGAATCTGACAGAGCTGCTTCTACAATCCTGTCCTTCGTCTCAACTTCCTCC
Source organism: Brugia malayi (assembly GCF_000002995.4). Classification (NCBI taxonomy): domain Eukaryota; kingdom Metazoa; phylum Nematoda; class Chromadorea; order Rhabditida; family Onchocercidae; genus Brugia; species Brugia malayi. The sequence goes on from NW_025062479.1 coordinate 8,459,468, forward strand.
TCTCTGTCCAACATTGTGAAGAAAATTGACTCTAATGAACGAAAAGATGGATCGAAGGACCACTGCACCGCAATCCAAATATGACCTGGAAGGATACGTAGGATTATAGACAAACTGGATGAACAAAATCTTCCAGCCACGTATAAATACATCATAAAATTAACTTCTTGATTAAGTCACTGGAATCAACAAAACAGCTGAATCTATCAGTACGGTGCAACTATATGACGGACAAAATAGTCTGGAAAAAACAGAAATAATACCGCTATCTTGATAGATATTTGGGTAAAAGGGTGATGGAAGTATCTTGGATAAATCTCATGTCTTTTCGCGAATAAAAAATTTAGCACTTTAGACTGAAATTTTGGAAATCTTTAAACCATACAAATAAGTTTAACTCCGGTGCATAAAACCAACCATCTTACTGAGACTTACAGTGAGTTATTCATATAAAATCCAAGCCTCGATTTTGCAGAAGCAGCTATGCAAATCATTCCCGGTGAATGCAAATTTTTTACCGATAGCCGCATCGTTTCGTATCACAGTGTTATTTTTGCGCCCGCTCAAGCTCTGAACTACACACTCTGCAATACCAGTGGTCTCTAAACCTCTTTTCGTCTGTCTATCACACCTTGAATACGAGAAGTAGTCTTTTTGTTGCAGTCAGTGATCTCAGATAACTGCAACTGTTACTTATTTCTGAAGTTGTGGATCACGGTTACGGTCACTCAGAGCATATCGTTAACGCCAAACTTTCACACTGTCGTTTGACCTCTGCCATTCAAACAACTGCGCAAAAACACTTCGCCTAAACGAAGAGGGAAGGTGCAGACAATGAGCAAATGAAGTGGTAAAATATCGTTTTCTGCAGAAGACGATTTAATAAATGGTAAATGACATTTAAGGGTTGTTAGTTGTTAGTCCGTCTTAATATAATTTCTTGAGATCGGTAGCGGTACTCAACAAATGCCAGCAATGTTGGAAATGATTAGACGAACATTGAGAGAAGTCCTCACCTCGGCGTATTCACAGCATTATTCAGAGGATATATGAAAGCAGCTAGATGCATGGAATAGTTAACTAGCATTCTGAAGATTCTTGAACTATTTGTCATGTTCGTTTTCTACTATCTCAAAAAGATACGAAAATAGTATTGGAAACCATACACGACAGTTATTGGCAGTAAATTTACAAACCAAGCTAATTTGTGAAGGAGTAATACACTGTTCGAACCTCTTCGCGGCGTGATGATCCACTGAGCGCCTTTCCAAAAAATGGCTATCTATAGTGTTTTTAAAATTAGACAATAAAGTTATTCAAAAGCTAGGGAAATCACATGAAATATTCCTGTGAATGCTTCATTTTGATTAATCGGAACAAAATTACTGATGCAGCAAATCAGTCTCCATTTACTGCTTCATACTAGGATACAAGGAATGGTGTTTATAATTGATTAAATTTCATAAATTAAAGGAAAAAAAGCTTTACGAGTGCTTTCATGAACGAATTAACAAGATTCAAATATAAAGTGAGTAAATTAAAATAATACAACTAAAATACATACAAAGATAAAAGTGATGCATACGTCACAGTTGGAAATAATTGTTATCTTTTAATGATTTAAACTATTAAACTAAACCATTATTACTTATTTCTTTATTCCTTAAAATGCATAAATCCGGACGTTATAGTCAACATATCGGATACCTGAAAATATGTCTTCTAGCGACTGTATTCTATTTGTCATGAAAAAAATTTCTGTTCAATTTGTAAAATCCATATATTAAGTAAAGCGTTTAATAATGTTTTACCAACTATTAAAATGCAAACTTCGTGAGAAAAAAACATAATCATCATTAGTACTCTAGTAATATTTAGTAATATTATTATCAAATGTTATCAAAAGTAATATTATCCCTCACCATTTAGTAATATTATCTAAAGCACTATTCCAGCGATATAGACCAAGACTATTAGCCTAGTCGAGAAGTAAATTAATAAACATTGAGAATATAAAAATATTAAGAGGTATTAATACAAATAGGATGACCAGTATTTTGATATGTCGCGTTGCACATTTAGAAGCACTTCAATTTTTTTCTTTTATTTTTTTCCTTGCACATGGCCACATTAAGAGAATCAGCATATAAGCTTCCAAAAAAAAGCTTACAACTTTACCAAATGATTAGTTTTTTGATTAGTTTCATTAACGATTGATAGTTTTAAGCTTGTTACATTTTCGCAAAATTATTCAACGATTTTTCGTCCCTTAATCTTACAAAGATTTTATAAATTAATGCAAAAATTGTGTGAAAAACCAGACGAATGAACAAATTTGTTTAATTATAGGAATTCAGTTGTACTGAAAAACGATTTTTAAACTCCAACTTGCTTGCATGAAAATCATATTTTTAGTTATGAGAGTTAACGAAATCTTGAAAGCTGTGATTGTTGAATTGAGGTGCTTTTCATTCGGCACTAAAATTTTATAAATATTTTAATGTGTTAAAAGGAAATCATCCCCTGAACGGTTTCGATCCTATAAAATTTCATGAGAACAAAATAAAATGAATTATGTTATAGATTTATAGCAAATTTGATTTCAAAATATTTCAAAAATAATTTTTATTCAAACGAATTAGAAAATAATATACGCTATTTTTAGGTGAATTAAGTATTAACTAATAAACAGTATTAACTTTTCAAAAGCAGAGAATTTAATAAAGTGGTAAAAAAAAAAATGGATGATCATGAAATATCACCCTATACTCTCACAATTATTCGTTAATTGGGATTTGAAACTTTAATATGAAAAATAGAGCGAAGATTGCAGTAATATTTTTAAACTGTGCTGAGACACAGAAATTAAGTGGATGCTATCTCTAAGATCCCAGAAATGCAAAAAAAAAAAAAAAAAATAAAATAAAATAAAATAAAATAAATAAACGAAAAATTCGTTATATAAAATTGGATTCTTGTATGGAGAATAGAACCTATTTATGTTATAGCAAATTTCATTTGTTGAATGAGTGAGAAATTTAATTCCATTGCAAATCACACTACCGTATTATCATAGTTACAAGATGAAAAAATCATGAAAGCCGGACTATTATCAACTGTTATATTTTGTAAAGTGTAATTTTTGCTGATCATTCTTGGAACCCCAATAACTTTAATGTCAACTCATTTAGTGAATTCTCTAAAATTCTTTTTTTTAGGAAAGTATTTGACATATATCATAAAATATTGGTTGAAAATGTTATCCATGAAGAATAAAAGCTTTAAATTATTAAAAAAAAAAGTAATTAAGCAATGTCTGTGCACTAATCAAAAAACTAATTTTTGAATTATTATAATACTCACTAGAAAAGTTTACTGCTAACTAGAAAGTAAAGGAGAAATATGAATTAAAAAAAACGATCGATAAAAAAAAAATAATAAAAAATATGCAATGCGGATAATAAACTTGTCATTGTTAACTAACTTATCCTTATCATTGTTAAGTTTCAATAAAAAAAACAAATTATTAGTAAAAACTATCTCATCAAAAAAAGAAAACGTTGCAACTGAAATATTTCTCGCTATGTATTTTAAAAACAAGTCATAGAATCAAAAGGATGCTGAAAAACAAAATTTCACTAAATACTATTCATGCAACGTTTGATTCATGAGGAAACAGAACGATAAAATAAAAAAATTAACGAATGATAAAATAAAATAAAAAAAAAGGAAAAAAAGCTGAACAAGATAAAGATAAAAACCTTCGATTAATGCTTAATCATCATCAGGTCAAGGAAGTTAAACTAGCAGTGTTGTCACTTCAAACACAAGTCTCTTATGATTATTTCGTGATGCTTCCTCTTTTGAACAGACAAATAGTACAAACAATGATTTTTTTTGAAATATCATACAAAATAAATTTATTGCTACAGTGAGATAATCACACAAATAATTTATTTAAAAAAGTTTCATATTAATTTTAGTTTTGCAACTTTTGTACTTCATTTTTACACTAATTTAGCAGGAAAGCATTAGATAATGTTAAGTAATCAATAAATAGAGATAATAAATATTACATCAAAGACAAAAGCTTAGGTATAACAAAAGATAAAATTGAAGAAATTGACAAAGCATGACTCAATGACTCAATGAGACCTCTGAAAGATAAAAATAGAACAGAGGTATTATGGAGTAACTTTAATTAACAATCATGTGTCGTTTGGCATGCAAATATAAAGATATTATTAGCAGTCAATTGCTTCTTAAGTTGATTTTGCTTATCTCATTTCCACACAATTTTGGTTTTCTTTTTTATATTTTATTTATAAAACATATTTTCAGATGTTTTTTCCAACGATAAGCCAAGGAATAGCTAATCAGAACCAAGCGTTTATTTTATTTAATAAGTGTGCTGAATTCAAAATTTGAAACCTATACATTTTAAACTACAACAAACTTAAACACGTATTTCCGAAAATCAATATAAACTTTTGTAAAAAATTAGAAGACCATATTTTGGTATGCTATTAATTAAAAAATGGAAGTAATGGCAAAAATTCGGAAAAAAATAAAACCGGTGGTACCCAAGAGGCATTTAATATTTGCTGGCATTGAGAAGGCTACAAGTACATTCATTACACATTTTTGCTAAAGATGCCAATCACTCAACAAATCCATAAAGCTGATGTGTTTTAAAATTTTGTCCGATTTTTATTTTATACTATTTGCTTTTTAGCAATTTCATCAATGTGTGCGCATTTGCAAAACCTTGCAATAATCCTTATTCTCATCTTCATTTTAATGATTACACAGTGAAATGTAATCGACGAATATGGCTGGAATCATAATCATTCTTATAATATCTATCATTGATTTCCCTAGTGAATCCGATCTGAATATATTTCATTTCAGGCTTAAAATTGAGAATTTTAAATTGCACTTCAAGGTGAAACAGGCGTTGCCCGTCAAATTCCGATTGAAATTTACATCAAAAAAGTCGCAAATTCATTGCTTAAGTTTTTGTTAAGTTGAAAAAAGAAGTAAAAAGAAAAACACCACTTTTATTGATGCTGTTGTAAGCCAAATAAATTTATTGAGAGAGATTTGCAAGCCATGTAATCCTGCACGGAAAAAAAATGAATAATTCTGTCGAAGATGTTCAGCATGACAAATGTAACTGGGTTTTTAGATTTCTGGTTAATAGAGATGAGGAAAAATCTAAAGCTTATAAAATATTGAACAGGCGATAATAAGATAATATCATCATGTAAGCGCTTCACATGAATTTTTGTGAGCTTTTAGCTCAATTTTTGGAAATCCATAACTAATGTGTTTTCTTTAGCACTAGAATTGTTGAAGACAATGATCTGGACCATTTTCAGCAAAAAGTTTATCTTTTAAAAATGAATACATATACCTTTTTTTTCAACTAGGATACATGAACCTCCAAAAACTGATAATGCAAAAAAGGAATCTGCAGTAATATCCTTGAATTACAAAAATTTAAATTTATAGATTGTGAGACACATTTAGGGACGGAGCTAGTGTTAAAAGACGCAACATTTAATTGTAAATCTATTACTTAAATCTTAACATTGATAGCAGAATCCCCACATAGTTTTCATTGTTCTTTTCTATATTTCAACGCATGTTTGACTTTGTGTGAAATGCCAGTTTATCTCCATTACTAAAATAGGTGAACAAACACAGGTGAAGCCAGAAGTACATTTGAGAATATTGGGAAGAGGATATGAGTAATAACAAATTACAGGCAGCAAAGTGTAGGATTTTCATACTCTCTTGAAACAAATGATTAGTTTTCCAATGTGAGGCAACGGACAAAGAGCTCTATTTTAGAAATTAAAGTAGAAATATAATAATAATTAACTTTTATAATCTTAATTTATTAGCTTAATAGCATCTAAACTTTCTTAACATACTTTCCTAATGGACATTTTCCAATGGGATTTTATAGTTTATTGACAAGACAACGGGTGATGAGTTAGATGGTCCATGAGAATGTAACAAGTTGAATAGGACGCTGATGCTGGATATTGTATTCATGCTCAAAAGACCACTTTACATGTCTAATGAAAATTATTCCAGTAGTGTTTATAAAGTTTGGACCTATTTATGATAACACATAAACACTAGACAATATATGAACACAAACACACTGATTAAAGTGGAGTATTTTCCATCAAGCACACTGGAACAAAAATGTCTCATTGGCTTGGATGGGCTTTTTTGGCTTAGAAAAGCATATTATGGGAAAAGGCATATTATATTAGCATAAAGATTATAAAAAGCATTAGTAGATAGAAAAGTATCTGCGTGTTCATTAGAACAATGAGAAAATCTAAGCTACAATAGGATGAGACACTATTATAATTAATAATTACATGCTAAAGCAAAGTTGCACTATCAGCAGCACATTAGAAGTTTGGAGATCTAATGTGTCCTCCATCTTCCTAACCCGTAAGAAATAGGCATAAAAAGAAATCCAAGCTATCAAACTGGACCAGAATTTTTCATAAAAAATGTCAGTAATTAAAAACCGAAATGAATTCGGTGCCGTAATTCATTCTATTTCTTCCTTTCGTTCTGAATTAAAGTTCTTTTAAGTGACATAAATGCTAGTCGTCAGAATCGAGAACGAAACGGTAATGTTACTCTAATAACAATGATATGAGCTGTACAGTTAATAAAGGGAAAACAATAGCAAATTATCATCTATTACCACTATTATCACTATTATTATTGAAAAGCGAAAAATAAATAACATTTACACCAGTATAACCCTGCATCAATTGAAATTTATTCACTAGAACAGATATTTTATTCGGTAGACTAGAAAGATGAAAAGAAATTCAGAAATATAAATTGATCAGTTGTGAGATGTCTTGAGTCCACTAATAATTTCCTGGAAGTAACCTATATCGAATAAAGTGTATCATAAATTTTTTTAAGGAATCGCTGGAGTTTATTTGAAAAGATTCGTCATAATAGAAGGATCTGTAGACCTATGCAGACATTATTAATTATAAACAGTGTTTGCAAAAGGTAAATGAAAAGAACAATCATATTTCGGCAAATTTTCTTATATTCGTTTTTGGAAATGTTGATTGCAGATGTTGCTTTTCTTTCATAAAATTCTACCAGTATGGACTGTCCGTGGGTAAATTTTTCCAAGCTGCAAATTTAGTCCAATCGTCAAATTCATATGTATATGCATCATTGGGATCATGTTTCCCAAATGATAATGATACGGGTAATGGAGAAATGGGAGTTTGCGCTTCCTGGCTTATTAACACATAATTTCGACCATTATTTGAATCCCAAAATTGCTGCTGATTTGTGTCACCTGTAATTTTATTAAAAGTACTCAAAGGATGTGACTGGTTAAGGCATTACTGTATAAGTACTGTATTACTGTATAAGCTGTACTTCTATAACATAATAATGGTTTCACGAACACATTTTTATGGTTTGTGAATGATGTTTCGTGCAGAAGTTATGCTGATTGCTATTCAGTAAATTTTAATAAAATGCATTTTATACTTTATGCTATCTTGTTTTAGAAATATTTGAAGCATGAAATATTAAGCAGCGAAGATATGATTTAAATTATAGAAGTTTTTCAAAGGATATTGCTTCATTTAAACTTTTATCATACTCGATTTTTACCAAGTTGTATAGAAAATTTATAGTAAATTTTGTTACCTTGAGAAGAGCCAATTTCAAAGCAAATGCAGAATTCAATTCGTGCATTCGGATTATAGCCATTGGTGGGCAATTCAACATCAAAACTAAACGTATCATAAAATTTGGATGATGAGGGCTGATAAATTGCCATACGGTCCAGAAAACTTTTCCATCCATCCGATGTGAAACGTACAAATACTTTCTTCTCATATGTTATATTTTTGACCTAAATTAAACAAATACAAAACAGTATTTCCGATTAAAAGTTTTTATTGAAGTCACACGAAGACAGTAGGACAGTCAAAAAATTTTGCCTGTTTCTTTAATTAAATTAAATAACTACATTTTTTTTTAAAGACCAATATCAGTGGAAAGAGATAACAATTCAGAAAAGAACTGGAAAGGAACCTTAATGGTGCCAACCATATGGCATATCTCATTTTTAAGAACAACATTTTCTAGCGCAACAAACCCCCTTTCCAAGGTTTCACGAAACTTAACGTATTCACTAGCCGGTTGCTTGAACGATATCACCCATGAACCGGATACCTGACTGGACTTTTTGTTCTCATCTGTTTCTCCTAGTAATCGACGAATTACCTAAACATGAATTTGTGAAATTATTGACTGAGTAAACACTGAAAAAGAATACGTAGGCCTTCATTCTCATTCATTATCCTCTCTCCGAAATTACTTCAGCACAAAATCAAAAAGCAGAGTAGTACCACATAACTTTTCCTAATCACTGCTGTCCTTATAAAATCAACGAATTTGTAGTACATAAAAAAAATTACGTAGTATTTACATAATTCATTAGTAAGATAATAGCTAGTGCACGTCTTTCCAATAAATTAATGATTAATTATCACCTGAAATAAGCTACGAATTTCTTGGTTAACCAAAAATTGTTTTCAAATTTATGATTTGAATGGATGAATGGAGCAGTGAGTATATAAATGAAGAAAACATACTGATGCGCTAATGGTCGGTGGATAATCTGAAGGTTCCGATATTATACGCACTGTGGTCAGATCTTTACCGCAGTCATCGGCAAAACGTACACTTTTATATGAGCTAATAGCAACCTTCTCTGTTTGAGCAACTACATTTTCAACAATCACTGCCAACTGATCGAAGTCATCGACATTACTGTCAACAAAATTCTTGTAGTCCAAATTAGCATTTGATTCTCCTTGCGATATTGATTCTAAAATTCAAAATGATAACATACACAAAGAATACATGAATTTTTTTTATTTGCTCAGGAAGTTATATTAAGTAGAATTTTTGTTTTCGGTTTTAATATATTCCAAACTTCAAGCACTTCCAAAATTAATGATAAAGTAGTTTACCAGCATTGTCCAGTGATTTTTCAACTGTAATTGGTATAAGCTGACGTTTTTTCAACTGTTCTGTAAGTGTAGTTCGTGAATTGATAACACCTAATCGATTGAGCGCATCTGATTCGCTCTGTGAGCGCACCTGTAAATAATTTATGGAATTTTCTTGATAGAAATGAGAATAGTTTAATGTGAAGTGGATATGGCAAATTCTCAAAAACATGAGAAAATCGTACGAGTTTTCGTTGACAATACTGAAGATCCGATATTTCAAGCGTCAGCAGTTTTACTAGCATAGGAATGGGTAAAAGGAGTTGCTGTTGCGATAACCGGCAATCTTGAAGACAATATTTAAACTACCAATAATTGGTTAAAATACCCTAACTTGCTGATTTCCGTAGCAGATATCAAAAACATCTACTTACTCTCAATAACGATGACATCGGATGATGTCGGCTGACAATTGGAAAGGATGCAGCACGGCGGCATATGGTTGGACATAATATAGATGATGATGGATCAGAACCAACAGATCGCAAATCATCTAAAAAAAATTTTTTTTTTCTTTTAAATTATAACTGAATAACAATAACTGCTAATAGTATGTAGTAAACCATAATATATTAAAAACGCCGTTGTTTCAATTCAAAGTTTTCTGATTTCATTTTGAATTTCACAGCTCTCAGAATTTCATTTGTTCTGCCCTATATGCAGCCATTCATTATTTGCAGCTAAAATAATCCACAAAACAACATTTTATACTTTGTATCTGTTAGTATCCATATTTGTATGTTTTGCTACCTGTAATCATCATTCAAACATTTGCTTCATCTCAGTCTTCACATTCCGCACAAAAGGAGGTCAAATTATGGATCTAGATCTGTTTGGCTCCAATTATCAATGGGAGTGAATTACTTAATTGAATTTGAAGTGAGATTTTTTCACTTAATTGAATTTGAAATGAGAAAAATATTAACTAGCAGTAAAATGAAAGAAACTAAAAGTGAAACTTGTGGCGTTGTTGTGTAATCAAAATATAAAGGGATTGCGTTTTGAGAGAGAAAAAATTTTTCCTAAGGAAGTATAACTAGAAGGTTAGAAAATCAATTTGAATTTAAGAATTTCGAAGACTAAATCATGATTAAAACGAAGCGGTTAAGTAAGTATGTCATTCTCAATTACACTCAATTCTGAACTTGTTAATTCTTTCTTTTTAATTTTCGGATTTTAGTATTATAATCGCATAAAAGCAGAGTGTTACGATCTATTTTCAAGAATGAACAGAAATTTACCTCGCAACCAATCCTTGGACAAATCTGATCTTACTGCGCATTGCATTTCGATAACTAAAAGAAAACTATTTTAAGTTTCCTCTTCCGATTGCATCTCATTATTGATCCCACTAGGTTTAATATATTAACTACATCAAAGACAAAAAAATTTCGCATTTTAGCAAAAAAGGAAGTGTTAAGAAAACTGAATAGATAAAATTCACGATTTCAGAAAAATTCTGGATACTATTTGTTTAATGAATAAGGATCTCAGCTTTGAAAGCAAAATTTATTTGAATCTTGAATTTGGATCATTCCAATTTTTGGGAAAAACATATGACCATAATATTGAAAATGACGGTTCGAAAAACGATAACTAATTTCAAAATACTTCAAATGGGTATGAAGAAAGAATATTTCCAAAAATTGCTGTTAACCAGGACGGATATACAGGAAGCTCAGTAACTGTCACAATAAATACGCTCCGTTTGATTGCATCTCAAAAAAAAAAAAAAAAAAAAAACATAGAGGATTATTTGTAAAATTAATTTCCCAGCACAATTTAAATTCTGCAAAAATCTTCTGGCAGGATTTAGCGGTTTAGTGATTATCAGTTTGAGATAAAATTTAAAAAAAGAGAGGGAAAACAAATGTGAAATGATTTAGTGGTTTGAAGGGCAATAATAGTTGATTTTGATTATAGTACTACCTCTCTACTGTGGCAAAGATTCATGTCAAAAAGTGTTGATTTTATTTCTTCCTCAAAAACAAGTAATTTTTTTAACAGAGCAATTGTTTCCTTTTTAATTAAAGCATAATCCAGAAGCTAAAATGGCTTTGTCGTAATCGACAACTTGAAATACGAATAGATTAAGCAGAATAAACGGAATAACGAAACTAAACGCATAATCTTGTTATTTAAATTGCAAGGTCATTTTTATATTTATTTGCCTCAATCTCTCACTCATGTTCCTTGTACAATGAAGATAGAAAAGTAAAATCGCATTACAGTGGAGAAAAATTCAATTTTTAAGAGACTAAAGTTACGATAGAAGCAAGAAAACTTATATTTAATCAATTTCCTTTAGTCTCAACTAAATTGTTTGATAATTTCTTTCATGGAAACATTTATGGGACTGTTTCAGTAAAATAAAACTGCCCTGCTGATTATGTGTTTTTGACAATTTATGAATGAGAGCGTTAAAAAAACTAATACTTTCATTCAAATACATAACTGTATTCAAAGTGCCGTTATCAAACATTAGTTATAAACTTTCCTGTCATATATTATCGTAATTTCATGCTTCATAAAATCTAGTTTAATCAGAGACAATAGACTGAGAGAGCATATTGTAGTAAGCGACAGATAGCGTCAAATATAAGTGGAAGTGCTTCCGACAATTCAAACAGATTTGTGCTGCTTATTTGTTCAAGAATAATGGTCGGTTGGAGATATCGATAACTTCGAATTAAACGAAAGAGCTTGATAGCCTCTATTATTTGAACTACTTCTAATTTAACAACTTTATACTAAAATACCAAGTGGATTTTGATTATATAATGATGTTGGCTAAATCAATTAATTCATTTCATACAATCGGATTGCTATAACGAATGTTGTGAGAGTATACAACGTTAGAAAAGAAAAAAATTCTACTCTTCTCAAATGCTTTACTTGTAGGAGTAATAGAAAGTATCCTTGAAATTTCTGAATGAATTATAAATAATTTCTATCTTCTTGTCATTTCGCAAAGAAATAGCTTTAATAAATTTGAAGCAAGATAATATTTTAAGATTAAAGTTAAATTTTCCTATTTCCTTCAAATATGGTTATTCCAACTCAATGAAATTAAAATTTATAATTAACTGCAGATGCAGCTAAGAAACAGGGGTTCAGACAAAAAATTAAACTATGGGGAGGTAAAAGTAGGAAGTAATATCAGTTTCCTTTAACATTACTAATTTTGTCACAAAATATTTTGGCTTATTTAACGAAATAATAATTATTTAAGTGGTTCTGCTAAAAACTGCATTGTTTTAAACAGCAGAACAAATATCGATGTAAATTACCATTAGAAGTTCAGAATACAGAAATGTCTGAAATGAAATTGTTTGGCTATGTCACATTGTCATCGTCCACTGTGTCTATGTGTTAATTAAGTTTAAAGGGATACCCAATTTTAAGGAAAAATGTAATTATGCAATAAATGTAAAAATCAATTGACGAAGAAATATCTACGAGTAAACAAAATACTTTTTAATAGCAAAGCGATCCACTCAAAAATGAGTTATTTTATATCTATGTACGTGATCGTGTACAATGGTATTAAAGTACTATAATTTTGTTCCAACTTATTAATTACATTTTTGCCTATACTATTTCTTTTCCAAGTATGAAAACTGGGCTATGTCATTTGTTACACTGTTCAGATAAATTGATTCGACCTGTGAACGATGGGTAGATTAACAAGAAAGATTTGACAGCTGTCAAAAAATTTTTTGTGAAAGTTAATGCAGATGGTGTGAACAGGAATGTTATCAAAGTAAAATATGCCTATAAGGCAATCATATGGAAGAAAAACTTATTTCCTTCATATATAAATGTTTCTTAAAAATCATCCATTCTCAACTTTCTTATGTTCTATGAAGACTATTGAAAACAAATGTTGAATATGATGGAGAATTTATGACCTTAACTAACAATATTATAAACTAATTGTATGCGGTCTGTTCAAGAAAGCTCTTGAAGTTAGCAGGATATAATTTTGATCCTCAGTTTGGTCAGTTAAATTTTTCAAATAATCTTTTTACTGATACATAACAACTAGAACTCCCACAAATGTAAGGGTTTCTGAAAGAAATGTAAAGAAAAACACAGACCCTAACCAGTCTACAATTACCTGTTAAAACTAGAAATTCAGATGCATGTCTTTAGTTAACAGCAATCGATTCTATTTTTTTTGCGAATTTGGAAGGAACAGAATATTTTTATTAGTTGCGAGTTACTGTATTTTGTATCACGTGTTATTTTACAATTCAAAAATCTTCTGGGAAATTTTTATTTCTCTCATAAGTAATAAACATAAAGGAGAATTTTGATTCCCAGCTTCCTATTTCATACTGATATATGACAACTAAAACTCATATGAAAGAAGCATATTATAGACAAAGTGGCTGTTTCAGGTTTGTAAAACTTTCAATAACCTCTTTGTAAGCTTACTTGATCATTTTCAATCCTTCGTATAAAAATTAGGAAAAACATTAATCCTAATTTAATTAAGTAGCATGTGTGTGCATTCAACTTCGGAAAATTGACACTGTGAAAGACATTTTTAAGTGGAAGCCTAGAAGTGATCATATTTATTGAAATGCAAAAATCTGGAAGAACAGAAAAACACAAGCTAATATTATCTGAATAAGAGAACAGCACTGATTAAGGACAGAAATTGGCTAAAAATAATCAAGCAAGAAGAAACATCAAATTAAAATGACTAAAATATATCCGATGAAGACTGAGAAATAGGTAATAATGGTTGATAATTGAAGAAATGAGCGAAGGGGCAACAAGATTAGATGGAATAGATGAAAGAAGTAGAGCAAGAGTTGTTCGCTATGTTCGGAACTCACGAGTAATTGATGGAGTTCGTTGTGTAGGTCCTTCAGATGCACCTCCTATAAGTAAGCTGCAGTTTCTTTTCCTCCATCTTCTTCGTCTTAATCGTAGGTGAAGTTTTAAATCTCAAGGTTAGAAAAAAACAAAAGCGGTTGTTCTAGCTTTTTGGAACAGTGATGTGAAATGCACTCTAATATAATATATTTCTTCTTAAACTGCGGAAGTGTTTAATCAGGAAAAAAAATTTTTCTGATGAAAAAAGTTCACGTCTTAAGGAAAAATTCACCCAGAAAGTTTTGCATCAAAACAAAAAAGTGAAATTCTTGAAATTTGACTAAAGCATTGTTATAAAATTTCAATAATTGATGCTCCAATAAGTGTTTTGCTTGGAAAAAAAAGTATTAAAAAGCAACTAATCATCATATTTACCATATTTCAGTAAGGATCTTCTAACATTGCAAAACTCGTTATGTCACGGACCTTTACCTTTATTTAACTACCAATCAGCTAGCATCAACTTTAGCTATAGACTTCGTTTTCTAAATTTAGACACTTTCTTTAAGATGTATTCTCTGACTTATTTGAATAATAAGGGCATCATTTGTTAGTAGTAATTACTCAGTCTAATTAGATGAAAAAAAAAAAAAAAAAAACACCGCACAGAGTTCTTTCTACATTTAAGATCATACTGCTCTTCATCAAACGGCAAATGACCATATTAATGATAAATATGTGCTTAATTTACATAATCTACAAACTGTAAATCACGTAAGGATTTCGAAGTGTTTGAAATGAAATATTGTAAAATCAAACAAAAAAATCAAATTAGAAAAAATTTAATTCTTTTTGTAAAAATCTGTCATATAATTTAAACATTCACAAAACAATCTTCCGAGTTACTATGCTTTTTATTGGGCTAAAAGAATCGAATCCGCTCAAATGGTTTTATGGAAGCAGTTTCAATGCAGAAATGACCAACTTTTACTTTAAAATTTTAATTTAAAAATGCGAACTAACAATTTGTGGTATAGAACTTGAGATAATACTTTGAAAATGTACAGTATACAACACAAATAAGGACAAAGATATTTAAAAAGATATCTGAAAAGTAATTTGTGGAATAGATCGCTGAGATTTAAAATCTATTGTCAAGTATTGATTAGTCAGGCATAGCTTTATAAGTAGATGGAATTTAAATAATTTTATTGAGATACTCAATGAATAATTTTCAGGATTACGGGGTTTATTTTGCTGATTCATCAAAAAAGTTTCGGTGACGGTTGTAACGTCTCAATCTCAACTTAAGCATATCATAAAAGATTACATGTGCAGTATTTGCTTGATATTTTTAGAGTTACTAAATGATATGATGGAAATTTTTAATGCAGAGACTCTTTAAGAATGAGTCAAAATGTTACTCTATTAAGCGCAGCTCTATAAGCAATAAGTTTGCGAAATGAAAATGATAAAAGAGAATTTAAAAAAGCAATATGTCAAAAGATTGTTGGAAAAAATCATAAAATGAGAAAGACGTCGCATACAAAGGATAGTAAGTGTAATTATTGTTGAAACTCAGGTATCGAAAAAACTGAACTACAAAAAAATTTTTCAAAGACGCTGGCACCAGCCTTTGCATTTGTAACTAAAATGAAAGAAAGAAATCTATTTTTTTTTTTTTTTTGCTTACTGCTGAAGAAAAATTTATTACAATGAAAAAAAAAGGTGGAAAAAGTCATTTCCCATCATTTTGAAAATAACAGAGTAAATTGCAAATGAAATCAACAAGTAAATTTAATGATAAAAAAGCCATTCGCAGAAGAAGCAATTCAGAACGATTATTTTTGAAAATTTTATGAGTATGAAAAATTTAAGATTGAAATTTTGCTCTCAAAAAAGCAAACAAGTGTATACAATTCGCTTTTCAAAAAGTCTAGCAGTTCGATAACTAAAATTAAGACTTTGATCGCATATTTATCAATTTGATCTGTGCAATCTTTCAAGACCGATATCAAGTCCATACCACTAAATAATGCATTGCTTGTCGGAATTTTATATAGCAACTTCTAAATTGGACAAAACTCATCAGCACACAAAAAATATGAGTGGAACTTATAACCTAGTGATTTCCAGTTACTTTAACTATCGAAAATGAAAGTTAGAACAACTTTTAAATAAAAAGTTTCATTTTTTAAATAAAAAAATGAGTAAGTTTCAAGTAGAGAAAGGCAACTGATGTCATTTGTGTGTGTGTGTTCTTTTTTTCATGCTTACCAAGCGTACATCGTCGTGTAATTGATGGTCGGTATCAAATCTTCGATTGTGAGAGAAACCGAACTATAACCGTAGGAGAGAAACGATGTTTTCATTTGTAATAAAAACTGTTTTCAATTTCTGTGATTGAGAAAACGGAAGGAAACTATAAATAAATAAATAAATATATATATATATAAACTTGAATGCACTTATTATAAACAAGTGAAAACACTTATTATATTAACTTTCTCGCTGATTTCCTGCTTACTGCCATTTTCGTTGCTAAGCATATAAAAAAAAAGTATCGAAAAAGCATGATTGGCATACAAGATGGCTGAGAGAAGAATTTATTTTAAAAAAAATTAAGAGTTACTAGTACTGCGGTTGAATCTGTCCTAACTGTTTTGTATTGCTAACCTTTAAATATTACATTGTCTTTTTCCATCTGTGTAACATTTTTTGCTGTGCCAAAACATTTTCAAAAATCTTATGAGAAAAGAGGATGCTTTTTATCACTGAATATTTGAAACAAACATTACATACGAGCCTTAAACGATGCAGCAAAAAAAGAAAATTTTCGATTTCACACAATTTTTGGATTTATTTCCAATAACCTATCTGATAACCCCATATACGGATATAATATGATGAAACGTTCGTTTCAAAAATGTTTTGAAGTAGGGAATCACAGAGGAAAGAGCAAACATATCGAAAATATCAAAAAAAGCCAAAAAAAAAAAGTGAGTCAGGGAAACTAAAGGATGCAAGCTGCGCATTATTGTGGAAACACCTGACAGCTCTTCTTTGCTAAGCACAGATCGATGATGAACATCGCGATAAGATGGTAGAGAAGGCAAGAAGCATCCGAGAATTTTTCAGTTATGAAAAAATAATTATCATGAGAGTATCACTGAACAAAAGTAGAGGAGGAAGAATACTTTACACAAATTAGGCTCATCTTCGTACAAATCAGCTCATCGTCCACTCTTGGTCTGAGGAATCGTTTAACCATAAATTAGGATGCAGTTTCTGTACCAACATAGTAAAATCAGTATTTGAAATGGTGATAATGATGAATTGGAGATGTGCGATTGACGCCACTAACACTTTTTTCCTTGTTTTTAGATTCAAATATCTCAACGCTCTATCACTCATAAGTAAGTGATCGTTCTGGAATGTGATGGAAATGTCGAAAAAAAAAAAAGAAAATCAATACACTCCAGAAAGGATTACGACTTGTGTAGATAAATATCAGATATTTTGGACATAGGATTTGAAATCTTCAGCAGCAGAAAAAACAAATGGAAGAGAGAATAAAAAGAGTAGAAAATCAGTTATTAAAAAGCTCTTTGCTATCTCTTGATCGATTTATCAAATATTTCGGATCGTTATTCTAGTGTCTTACTATTCAGACCATTTATTGATTGGAGTGAGGTTTATACAACAAACCTATATTTTAATTATGAGCAAAAAACCGATGATTAAATTAGACTGCAATGTGATCAAAAATTTGCATGTTCATTTTAAAAACAAAAGCAATAAAAGCCATAATGCGTTTGACGCCTAGAGAAAACACACATATAGCAAAGTTGTTGAAAACAACATTGACAGTGGCAGGATTGTTGTACTCCTCCCCTTTGTAGCTGTTTGTTAGATGATAGAATTCCCGAAACTACTGCGGATTTGGGAAGAGGAATGAATACCCAGTGACTATCAAACAAGACGGCTGTGGTCGTTTCAGTTCTTTTATTTAATTTTTCCGAAAAATTTCCTGCGGATTGTGGTATTGATTTAAAAACAAAAGATGTAACACGAACATTGATTAATGGCTAGCGATAACTGATCGCTTCATTTCCACTTCTTTGGTGACAAAAATTTGTTGATGTAATAAGTGTTCTACCGCAAAAATTGCTTAATTCTAATCATTCCACCATTTAATATCCTCGGCTATGACAGAAATACATGAGCCACTTAAGAATTGCTTTTCTTTTTTGTTTACTCATTGGTTTAACTCTTCCTTCTCCTAATTTTCTGGATCTCAGTAATCACCATACGGTCATGTTATCTCCCTTTCATTTGGAATTTCAGTCGGAAATCAGTTTCGCATTCTTTGATGTTGTATAAATATCTCAGTCTGTTAGAGAAATGCAGACCTAGTGCAGTAATCTTGTCTGAAAACACTGTCAGTGGAAGGTTGTAAAATGAGAGATTCATTTCCACGTCTATTTATCCAGTTTTATTCGACCTCTTCGAGCTGGAATACAATAGTTACAAAACCAACTATGCTAACTAAATCCATAGATGTTAGAGTAATAGATGTATATTCTGCCATAAAACGAACGTTTACAATGAGTGGCAATCAACAAAAAACATGGTTTTTAAAAGATGGATCGCTGGACTTGAAAAGAAACCCACTCAGCAACTTAAAAATAATTGGGGAATAATCAGTCAACGTTCAATGTTGAAAATACCTGATAAAAATTGAAAGAATCATTACCTTAAATTCTAAGTCATAGATTAATGTTTCAGCAATATTCATACTGTTAGTCATTTTCAAAAAATCATTTTTTAATTCAAATGATTTAGCAATATTTATTTTATCCTGTAAAAATCATTTTGGAAATCACTTTTTTAAGCACTCTTCTACCTATACTGTCAATGGACTTATGAAAGAAAGCTATCATATCAGTTGCCATAATTCCATTCGGTTCATTCAGAAATTTTGCTGGTTTGAGTGTTCTTAATAGGATCAACATTCTTATTCGACAACATCTTATTTCTTTAACACAACTACTTCTATCTGAAACGTAAATAGACATCAGAAATACAAAAAAAAAAAAAAAAAAATATCCAGAAAGATCTCTTTGATTAGTGATTAACCAAATAATCAGGAATTCGCATCTGACAATCGTTAGATCTTTTTGAGTTTATCAATTAATTAATCATGTAGACCAGAAAAGTAAATGAAAATTCAAATCGAAACTGAAATTTAGAGAATGGCAATGACCTGAATTCTCCATTAGCTTCTCATCAATAACTAATTCATTAGAAAGACATAAATACACCATAATGGAAAAATATGACAAACCTCGCATTTTTTGTGCCTTTTGTTCAATCTTTGCTTTTAAAGGAACATTGAAGTACAAATTTACAATAAGAAATTTCAAAACGAACAGCAAAAAGAAGAGAAAGCTAGAGCTAATAAATCCAGAGGAAATCCCAAATGAGTTCAAATACTCACATTGTTGCGAACTACATACGTTTAATAGTCATCAGACTTTTGAAATATTTTATTTCACCACTGAACAAGAATGATGTCATTTCTGACATCATTCTTGTTCAATGGAAAGAATGCTTCATTTGCTTCATTTCATAAGTTGCTGATGATTCATAGAAAAGTGACTGCGTTCAACAAACTCACAAGTACCACTCTTGGGTATCTTGATCAACGATGAATACCATTCTTATTCTGGGTAATGTTCAATGGAACACATACACACACACACATACACACTAACGAACAGACACACACATAAATACATACGTACACATGCACACATAACGTTGTATGTTTCCTTCCAATGAGTTCGGAAAGTACTTGTAGCATAATTAGAGGTAGTGAGTTAATTCTTCGCATCAGAAGCTTATATTATATGCAGAACTTAAATTTTGTTGCACATTTTTTAATTAAATTAGAAATAGATAATATGAAACTCTTATTTTCGATATAATGCACGTATATATATATATATATATATATATATATATATATATATATGATTTTTTCTCGTATTTTTCAAGCATTCTCATTCCTATACGACAAATGTATAACTGATAAGTTCTCCTCCTACGCAACAAAGCAATGAATTTTCTGCGAACAGACAAAAAGTACCTGAATCGAGTATCAATACCATAACTTCCACAACTACTTTCAATTTTAATTTTATAAAAAAAGTATTGGGATAATGTGGAGATAATGTAATCAAAAAATAGGTAAATAAAATAAATAATAATAAAGAAAAAGCGTCTGGGTGGCACAATAAACTGAGTTGCTGCTATAATATCACAGCTGCTATATCATAAATTTAACTTGCAGCTGACAAGAAAAAAAAACTCTATAAAACATCAAAGTTCTACGTTGTTTTCTAATCCTCTTTCATTCTTCCATTGTTTACTAACCCCACTTTCACTTAAAACATGATCAAAGTTCACCGTTATTTACCAAACCATCCTTTGCTTAAAACAATCAAGGGTGTATTTTGTATTTCTACCTGTTACATTTTTCTTGTACCAAACAATTTAACTCGAAATCCAAAACTCTAATTTTAAGAAGATAGTAGCGAGTTACAATTATTATTTCTTTTATACTTCGAAATAACAAATAGTGTAAAATTTCAATTCAGCATTCCGCTTCAAAGCAGCCAGTCTTAAGAATCCCGAAGGCCAATTCGAAACATTCAGTATACTTTGCAGCGGTCTAATGTATGTTTGAGAAAATTTTAAAAAAGGAAAGTAAGAAGTTGCATTTGTCTTTCTTCTTGCTTTCCTATCAACAACAAAATGAAAGAGTTGCCAGTAAAACTAAGTGAAAGCTATGGAACTATTTCATTTACCTCTTAAAATATATTTAATGCTTAAACTATAATGCATTTATAATATATTAAAATATATTTCATTTCCTAACACCAATTTTCAGGTATTTTTATGGTAGCATACTTCCGCTTGTTCATTTGTCAATAAGTTAATGAATCCGTCCGTGTAAAATGAATAGCAGAAATGCTGTAAATTATGTTTAACCAAAAAAGATTGGCTAATAATCATTGACATTAACTTTTTTAATCAAAAAGTATTGGTAGTGTAACGTAGACTGTGTAAAAATCATTTTTAAAATTGCTTAGTGCTATTAGCAATTGTTAACCTGGAGAATAAAATGAACATTATATACAAAATACAATGTACACAACGTTGTGGAAAATATATTAACGAAATGAATCAGTTTTGTATATTTGCAGAAACAGAGGTGGGCTGTAGCGGCCGTTCAACAAGATTGATTGCTTTTTCACAATTGTAAATGATAGACGATGAAAAAAGTTCTCATTAGTTTTAGTAACCTAATAGTATTCGTTCCTTTTCTTCTACAATTATATTGGTCTGCATGGTAAAGTATTTTCAAGCAAATTTTTATTCGTTTCAAAAATGATACTCCGTTCTTCTTATATTTTATCATCCAGTTAAAAAAATAACTTTCTCAATCATCAGAAACATATTTATCTATTGAAGCAAGAGCGGAAATAAGTTTTTTTTTTTCCCACATTGATCATAATTAAAAATCTGCTCTGGAATATCCACAAAATGCAGTCATGAATAATGTGACTGACAAAGTTTCGAAAGGACATTGCTAAAAACCTTACGTAACTTCTTTCTATCAATTCAACATTAATTTCAAGTGATAAATATTTCAAAAAGGATAGTATTCAATTAACTCTCAACTTGTCACGAACCATTACATTTTAATCTCCATAAATGGACAGAAAAGAATTCTTGGCTTCTTTTTAGTTAGGAAAATATATTTAGAAATGTATTTAAGTGAACATCAAAAAACTTTATGTAATCTTCGTTTTACTCTGTGCAATTCGAACTTAATATTTTAAAATACGGTGTTATTATGCACAGCGCCCTCAATCATAAGCTGTTATATTATTAATTGGAATTCTGACCCATTCCCACATCCAAAAAATCATTTCTTCCCAGCTTCAATGTTTTCAGTACAACAGCCCATCCATAAAAAGACATGGAATACTTAGTTTATGCACCAAGAATTTCTAATTAATTTACTTATTGCCAACAAAAGTTGACATACGTAAACTGCTCGAAAGATTTGAGCTTAAAGGCTGAAAGCTGTTTTAAATAATTATTTTCTAATTTTCTTACAGTACAAAATTGCTGAAACATCCTATTTACAAGATACTTAAAGTTTTGTAAAAGTAGCAATAAAGCATTTCACACGACCATTTAAATATAGCACGAAAAATAAAATATATGCAGGAATAAATGACGAAGAAATATAACCCGTAGCCATCGGGATTTCATCCACTGCTTTTCACAGGAACAGTGCAATTCAGAATTCCAGTTTCACAAATACGTAATGGTGACCTTGAAGCATAAAAGTGCATAAAAAATGTCAAGTAAGCCATAGAAGTCAAATTAATACAACAATATGCTGACTACAGCACTGGTGTTGCTCACACAATACACAATACGATGACCAAATACTTATTGATCAAAATGATAAAAAAAGCAGGCGGTGATTCCAGCATGATAGGAAGATTGTGCATGTTCATTTCAATGGATTTTTTTCTTGTTATTCAAACTCATTTGTATATTTTAAACATGCTGCAAATATATCATCGCTCTCATGGATAATAATTAAATTACTGCCATTTCATGCAAAACATTTTCTTGGTATTATATTGCAAAGTATTAAAAATTTGAAAGTTGTAAAGAATTTGACCGACCTCTTAGAGACCATTGTGCAGATGTGAGACTGCAGAATGTTTGTGCGGTATGCCCACTTCATCAAGATGTTTTCTTGTTAAGTAACCCCTGAAGATATCTAATAATTAAATTTTCTTTAAGTGCAGTGCGTGCCTTTTTGATAGGCAGTGAAACTTATTGTTCAGACGTATTCTAAATTATATAGAATAGTAAAGTGGTTCTATGTAACTTAAAGTTCAAGAAAGACAAAAAAAAGTGAGTAGGATGCAAAGTAAAAAAAAACAGAACACTCGAAATATTTTGGTAGTATTCATATTAAGATTTACTCTAAGTAATTATCAAAAAAAGTATGTACTGAATCAAGAATGCAATTCCGAAGGATTGCTTGGATAGATGGATGGCACTAACTGAGCTGTGAACATTCCAGAAAGTATATCAACTCATATTGCACTATGTGGGTATAGAATTAAAGAAATTTTCAAATAAAGATGAGTGTATGACAAATAAAATTGACGACCTAATGTGTGCCTGTATTTTTTTGGCTGCATCATTGCCTTCTTTCTTTTCTTGTTTGAAATGCCGCCGAGTTAGAAAACCACGAATTTCAGCCTGAATTATGGTTGCTGCTCGATCTTCAATTACATTGCTGTGTACCACAGAACCAGCAACATTAACAGAATGGTATCTGGTAGATTGATATATAGAATATATGTAAAAACATATCTTACTTATTCTTCATTATTAAAATTTTGTTCTATTTTTTGCTATACTAATCATTAAATTGTTAATATAAATATTCATCATTTTTGATTAATTTATTGGTCACGTTTTTTGAATTCTTTTATACAATTTTGAAGAAAATCATTGATATTCGAATACATTTCTCCAACTTTTAAGTATATACAGCCCTCTCTCCTTCTCTTTCATGAATCCGTTACTTCCTCAGCAAAATAATGATTCAGGAAATTGCATGAAAATTTGTCTAGATACTATTAGAGAATCAAAACCAACTTCAAATTTTTTTCTGCATCTAGTAAATTGATGCGACCCGTGGATGAACAAGTGACATCAGTTTTTTTCTCGCTGAGAATAAACTTTTGTGGATTGGCCCGAACCTAAATAAAAAATGCTGAAAGAAAAATAGTAGAATTAAACAGAGATGAATTTGAAACTAAAAAAATGAAATTAATTCGTCAGTAATACTTACAATATGCCCACGATATGCGGCTTGAATTTTTGTAGCTGCTTCCTCCAATGGTTCTAATGATCGTTCAGTCATTTCATCCTTCTCGTGATACTGAATTTTATTTTATTTAAATTGCCGCCAAAAAGGAATCCAATAAATTTGAAAATTTATATCTTCAAGCTTTCCACTTTGACAGGTTTGGTTCATCAAAAATTCTTTTTCTTCCACTTCCTGTCAAAAAGTCTCCCACTTTTTAGACATATGATATCAATTTAATTGGCAACTATGCAAAAAAATGACACAAACCTGTTTTTGTAAGTCAATTTTGAAAGATTCATATAAAGCAGAATCCTTAAATACATCTTCTGCATTATTTTCTGGAAAAAAATCAATTCAGTTCGATGCTTTTTTATCAAATAGATTACTTTACCTAACAGCTAGAAATGTTTCGTTCAAAATGTTTCGGCTAATCAAATTTGTTTCCAATCAAGCTTTTTTTCTCAAGTTTGGCCGTATTATTATTCTCAAGTTTTGAGCTGTCAATTCTTGTTTGATGATGAATGAATGTATATACTTTTCGTGTCAACACCATATGTGTTGCAGCGGTTGGCAAAGGAGCTACTGATGAAAAAAATAAAAAGAGAGGATGACTGCTGGATTTGGAAAATTGTAAAATTTTTAGTTCTTTAGCGAACTTAACTCAGAAGTATTTTTAAACTAGTATCACGCTCAAATCAGTGACATATTTTCGCATATAATGACAAAAGGAATGTTAAGTGGTCATAATTTTTGGAATGTAGTAATTTGTACTTATATAGTATTAAAAACGTATGCGGAAATTCTGAAAGAATTTAAAAAGTTCCCAAACTTACGTTTGCGATGTTTCTGCAAAACATTGAAAGACAGAATCGAAAAACTGACTAAATCAATTGGCTGTGTTCTCAGTGTTTCACGTACAAATGCTTCTAATAATGGACGTAATCCAATTGGCACTTTGTAATTTTCATTTGATGATTCTGCCATGTGGTTTTCTATAATTAAAAACATATGGCAATGGACGTGAAATAAACACACAATAGTGAAATCGCACTTTTGACTAGAGATTAGAAGAAAAAACTAAGTCAGAAAACTGATAAGGATGATATAATAAAGCACCATTTAGCAACAGTAAGCAAATATGCAAATATCCTTTTATCCTGATGAAGAAACAGACGGGGCAGATCGGCAAAAGGTTAAAGTGATCACTAAGTAACTTAAGTTCAAATATTTTACTGATCCAATTGTCGGAATCAGAAATCCAAAAACTGTACTGTAAGCAGTCTTAGCTTACATGAGTTGTATAATCTTAACTTAAGCAAGGAAATTTCAAGAGGTCACAGGTTATTTGTAATGCTTTATTAAAATTATACTAAAAACTGAAATTATTATAAAAAAAGTGAACTAAAATTAAAGAAAAAGTTGTTAGTAATACGTCTTCACAAAGAAAAAAATTACACAAATACTTAACTTCTTGCTTTTTAATTCGTTTCAACACTTTGTTTTTTTTTTTTTCCAAGTTTATTCAGTGTTGTAGTCTAAATGCATATCGACTGATCATATGGATCTTGAAAGGGCTTAACACTATGCCAATGTGGACCTCAATTATTCCAACTTTAAGAAAAAATTTTAGCGAAGTTTAGATTAAAAAAATTTTTTTTTAAACAACAATGATTAAGTACCTCTAATATAAAAAGGCACGGAAAATGAGGATAGCAATTATAAGAGGAAAGACCAAACGGGAAGGGTTATAGATGATTAGACATAAACTTTCTATCTAATATCATTCGAGTCCACCTTCGAATTTCTAACAATTTTTTGACCCAATCCTTTATATGCATCAACTTCAAATAATTAATTAACCAAAAAAGAAAGGAACTAGTTGCTGTGTTAGCACAACAGTCCTCGTAAGAATGATGACACTTTTTCTGAGAGGAAAGATTTATTCTCCTTCTGGATTTGTGTAGTAAAAAGTTTCAAGAGTATCAAAATTCCAAATAAAATAATTCCTATAGCCTTTCTTTCCTTGCTGACAGCCTTTATCACAAAGCTGCAAATGGGTCTACCAAAAAAAGTTTACAACTTTCCCAGTTGCTTCCATACGTCTTATTCAGTCAGTCAATGACGTTGTCTTCCCGATTTGCTTCAAGCATCGTTCTGCATTGAGACATCTGTCTAGAAGTAGCCACTCTTATATCATAATGAAATGATGTGATAGACGCTCCTTTTCCTATCCAAATAAGACGATAAAGATAAGAAGTGGAAACCGATAGTACCAAAAATGTTTTAATCCTCTGAACCATCTGCAAAAACAGCGTCCAAAATGTTTTGCCAAGACCAGAAGAATGAAGACTGAGGTTTGTAAAAAGTTAGTTTGGAAATGGAAGAATTGAAATAGACATTAATACCACCGGCGTTCCAAACAATGGCTAATCGAAACTACAACAAAAGCAACAATGACAGAGATGACAGTGACAGAGCTTAATGCTCAGAGTTTGCTGTCAAATGACAAATGTGCTGAATGCACGGGTAGACAGATAGACAGACGCGCATTGCAGCATATCCATCCATCTGATGAGGACGACGAACAGATATTAGGTTGGGATTTTTGCAGACACATGAACATGTATCCATAGTAACTGAAGCGAACAGAAGATGCAGTCAAAGTTCAATTAGCACGAAATATATTTCAAAAATGAGTTGAGTAGTTCAATATGCGTCACCCAGATGAGTGGGAGATGGATGGGAGAAACCTGAAAACGGTGCTTCTGCTCGATGCTCGACAGTTTGCTAATTCAAACTTCACCGATGCCTTCCTCTACAAATTGTTTGGAAGAACGAGAAGGTGGAAAAACTTCCTAATATTGCTTCATTTTGTCACCTCTACTCAACAGATAATCGACTTCCACAGTACTGTGAAATCTCATTGTGCTAATTTCATTCTATCTTGACCAGTGATCTGATCAAACATTACGAATTAAAAAGGACAAAGCTGTGATGAGTAAAAATCTATTATTAAGATGGCATATATATCACAATTTGATTTAGTAGATTCAACATTTTAGACGAAGCAGAATTCAAGATACACAGAATCGAAATTAAAATGTGAGAGATATTAGTGAATGACAATCTGTCATGTTCGAAACATCTGAGGAAATATGACAAACAGAGGTAAATATCAAATGTAAAAAAATTAAAACTCGAAAAACTGACGCAAATATAAATATTTCATACTGTAAAAATAAAATGAAGCTAAAATAATAAAAACAATAGGTCAGAAAAAATTCGAAATATGCTCATTTTGCTTAAATATACCACTGCTAGTTAAACGCTGATTGTTACTAATATGAGTCTCATTTCATAATTGATAAGCGCATAATGAAAAAATTGTTTGCACTTACAGCCGAGAAGAAACCTTCCCGAAAAGTAATTCATAAGTTATTGAGATGTGAGATGGTATTTAGCATCTACAATTGTATCATTCTTTGTCAAGCAGCTGTCGATGATGTCTTTACAACTATTGCAATCATCACTGTTTTCTCCATTTCTCCACTAAGTAAATAAATCATCCCATTTTGAGTACTGAAGTATCATGAATTCAAAAATATGCTAGCTGTGAGGGTAACTTCATTTTTTAGAATCAGGTGGCGAAAGGATGAGGCGAGATTTTCTATTCATCTTACATTTTTCGTTCGAAACTTTGTCAGCCTCACGTACAAATCAACCAAATAAATTTATTAACAAATCACTAAACCTATTCCATAACTGTGTAACAAAGCCTTTCCAAAGTTATACTGTTCCAAAAGGTTATAGTATTTCCCCAATACTTCTATATAGAAAGAAAGTGCAGAAAATAGTAAGAGTAAAGTGACATAAGAATGATAAATAAATTATAAATCCGTTTTTAATTAGCAATGGAAAGGAGTTGCAATTTTCCACTTTTGAAAGGGAAGAATAAGAAGTGCTAATGACACGACGAGTTACGAAACATCAAATACTGCAAGATCCTATTGTTGCTTTGTAGAATGACGTCTCTCCTAGTACTACTTAAATGTATTCTGCGAACCTCTGATGTATACATTTGGGACTGAAACAATATGCAGTAAAGTTAATCACTAAAATATTGTCTGCTTTTTAGTTCACACTTGATTATCATTTGACTTTGAGATGTTATTTCATGACCTTTAAATATTATAAGGAATTGTAAATGTACATTGTGTGAATTGTGCACTAAATTATTCGTTTTATTTATTCACGTTTTTGAGCTTTGATTAGTGAAAATACGCACTTTCATCTAGTTTTCAATTAACCATACTTGAAGTTTGTTATGTAAAAAAATATTCAAGTGCTTAAATTATGTGAGCACAGCATGGTTAGTCAATAAGTTTAAGTAAGTGTATGTTTTTTTGTAACAGGAATAAATAAAGAAGCTCGCTGAATCAATTGTACTATGGATACTTTTAAACTGATTTACCAAGCAAGTTTCATAAATAAATCTCTTTCTCAAAGTAGTTCCTATCAAATTAGAGAAAAAAGAAATTTTTTTAAAATTATTTTTGAAAATGTCACTTTGAGAGGGCTTCAAAGAAAAGAATTTCGTAATTATTGAGAAATATGAGCTATTTTACGTGGAATGTTTAGTCAACACTCGACGAAGGTAATATAGTTTAAAGGATGTAAATGAACTGTAAAGTATGTAAAGATGAAGATATGTTTATAATATTAGATGAATCAAACACGAACAATATTGTTTTACTTTGGTATTACTAGGAAAGGAATAGACCAAAAGCAAATAGGAATTCATCATACGTGAATTTATTTCATTACTTTATCATTATATCAAAATTTCTACACGCTATAAGACTCATATTGGTTTTTTTGTAAATTGTCATGTCATTTGACATTATATCTGTTAAGCTTTCTTGAGAATTCTGTTAGATAAATCTTGCAGTAACGAATCTCAGAACTAGGAGATCGAATTTGGATTAATATGAGAGTCTTCCAGTTGAGCAAAAAATGTCACACAGCAACGAATTGTTTCTTCGATTCACTTTTCTTTTGATAGATCTCAGTGATGACATCCATGAAATAATATAATTCCAGCAAAAGTCTATTAGCACTTCCCATTTCACTACATCTGTTAGCTTCATGAGAATTCTGCTACATAAATTGGGAGAGTATGTTTCTTGCTATTGAGAGACTTTCCTTTCGATGTTCAAATGGACTTAGATCACAAAGAGCATGATCATTTTACATCACTTTCCATAGCTGATAAGCCTAGCTCATTTTTACACTCGGCTTATTTTTCTCACGATACACGGCTTAGGGTTGCAAATTGCACGGATTTCTTCCCTTCATATTAGAAAACGGCAATGGAGAAAGAAGAATGTAATGCAAAGGGGTGTTCATTTTTTACAATTGTTCCCCAACTATGTTTTTTTTTTAAGCAATTATATAAGATGATTAAGATGGAAGTTAAGAACAATAGTGCAAACTTTGAGAAACTTAGGCCGATATGTTTGGTGTCTTGTATGTTAGTCTGCGTATTATACCAATCCAGCTCTCATATATATATAGAAACATCAAAAGGAAAACTTGAAGGTTGATTCTGGTATCAAGAAGAAACAAATTCAGGATGTGAACAAGACGTACACGGCATTGTGACATAAAGCCTGACATTTCCTCATGCAATTGTACCCTATCAGTCTGCAACTTATCGATGAAACTATTCATTTCCACTTGTTATTGCAGTATGTAAAATACGAAGCAATTTTATTTGTTAGCAACCACAATGTATAGATATTAATCTATAGCAGTAATATTGATAATTTATCTACAATATTAATAATTTATCTACGCAGAGTATCTACAAATGAGATGAAGAAAATGGGTAAATGAATAAATTGGTCGGGAAATGAGCTGAATTGTGAGTGAGGAAGAGCAGCAGAATTGTAGCTTACTGGTAAGGAAAAAACTGATAAAACTGAGAAGTTGATTGAGACAAAAGGTTTAGACCCTTATATAGTGGGTCTGACTTGCAGCAACAGCATGATTATTGAGTATCAGATGATCTTTACTCTTTATATAGTAAGAGATGGGTTTTAATACTGTAGTTTCTTAAAGAATGACTATTAGCTTAGAAAACCTTTACAATATTTCGACATTGTAAGCAAATTTGATTTGCAACAAAGAAGTAGTTTTTAACATATTAAACAATGCACATACTCTTTGTTATCAGACAAGCAGATAAGCTCAACTACAGTGAGAAAATGAGAATTGAAATAATGATTGCTTACATCATGTATAATTTGAAACAGTTTTACATTTCTAATGCTTAATTAAAATGAATTTTAATATTATGGATTAATACAATTTTGTCTGATATATTTTGTAAGTTATTTGGAGGTTTGCATGACTGTTTCGAATTCCGCGACACGAGTAGTAAAATTGATGATAATATACTTTTGTAATAAACTGTTCGTAAGTTTGTGATTCATCTAATGCATAAATTATACTATTTGCTTTTTGCCTGCAAATATGATTAATTCAGGAATTATCTTGGGCTGTGACTAAACAGTATCGTTTGAACTGCAAATATTTCACAATTTTCTCTTCTTGGTGGTGTTTTTCTCTCAATTTGTTCTCAAACTTTTAGAAATTTTCTCACTCTGAGATCTCTAACTCTTAGACTCATCGATGTATTATTAAATATAGTTTTCATTTTTTAATGTTTGGAAAGAGCTTTATTGGTTTCCTTGACTGATATTATAATATTGTCAACGTAAAAATTTTTTCTAACTTCATCAACAAGTTTGCTACCATAATTTTCCAGATGATAATTAAAAGTAGCCGATAATAAAAAGGTGACGATATTACTCCAAATGAAACTATATCTGCTACTATAATGTTCAGTATTATCCTCTGTTATCTGCTTCCAAATATTCTTTAACCAAACCAGTTTCTTTATACGGAAGTAATTCTAACTTTAAGAAAGACTTTTCAATAGGTGTTACTATTAAAATATCCATCATTCAGAAACGAAGTAGCACTCCTACTAATTCGGAAAGAGTTAAAGGTCCACGACATAAAACTTCATTTAAGCTTTTAAATGTGATGAGGCATCGTGGACGATTCTAAGTTTGATTGTTGTCTTGTTGGAGTTATAACTTGAGGTGAAAGAAACAATGAATGTCGTCTTTTCTGGATATATCCCTTCAATAATATTCGATTGCAACTGGTCGAGAATTGTTTCATCATACTTAAGTAGTTGTTCATCGTTCAATAACTAGAAATTTTAGACGACCTAAACACAAACCAAAATTATTGCTTAACTTTGCCCGGTCACTTGATATCTTCCATTAAATTTGGTGATGCTTTCCTGAAATCGTTTTAAAGCTTCTTCGTTATCATGCTGATTAGGCTGTTCTTGTTTCCCTATAAATTCTAGTTTCCAGAATCAGTCGATCTTTGGAGTGTCAACAATAATAGAATAATTGTGGTTTGATCCTCTTTTCTTTTCTGAATGGCATGATATTTGGTATATGCTACCACTTCGTTAGGTTCATGAAACCTCTCGTTGAAGCAATTATTGTACTTATCTCTATATCCACTTCCAGCTATCACTGAACCGACTATTAAAGAAAACCCTAAGTTTATAGTTTTCAAAAGTAATAAACTTAAAGAAATGGTCTACTCCAATAATTAGATCCGGTTGTTTCCAGTCTTCATTTTTCTCCTTTAGTGAAAATGTCTGTTACATTGCATTGGTTTATGGAAACTATTCTCATTTTATTTGTTAAATTGTCGACTACTGTAGCTGTGATAGGTAAAAACTCTGATTCTTATTTTTATTCCAATTCGCAATTTGGCACACAAGAATGCTTGAGGGTTCCTATTACCAAATTCCATGAATTTCACTTTCTCGTATTCAATCTCTTGTAGACTTAATCGACTTGCTAGTTTTTTTGATATACAAGTTGCTTAAAATTCCGGCTGCTGAAGTACCGATTCCACCTTTACTTCTTCGTGGGCATTTCGCTCCTCCAACTTTCTCGCCGCCTCCTCCAAGCGGATCATGAGCGAGATTTTAAATTGAAAAGGCTACATTTTACAGCCTTATCTTTAATTTGAGGACTTTATGCAATCTTTCATGAAGCAATCGATTTATGACAGTAAAGACAACTGAATGATTCGGTAAAGGCAGATAAGTGCACATAACCTCAGTTTATTTCAATCTCTTTTGCGCTCTTTAATTCAATCTAGCTTAATTAAAAATTTTAGCGCTTTGAATCTATATTGTCGAAAAATACAAGAACAATAGCAAACTAAATCTCAGATACCATCTTCCTTCTCAATTTCCATGCTTTTTCCTTTCCTCTCCAATAGACCACTATTGAAGTTCGTCGAATTTTGTTTAATCAATTATTTCAAAAATTTTAAAACTTTATAAATTAAATAGCCTTGACAGATCTTTAAATACATGACAATAGTTTACTCATTACATTCAATCGAATCTAATAAAAAAGATAAAAAAAAAAAAAAAGGAAACAAAAATCTTTCCATTTTACTTTCAATCCAAATGAATAGTCCTCGAAACTGTTATCTTTCAAAAAAAAAAAAAAAAAAACGAAAAAAAAAAAAAAAAACGAAACAAATGAATATTTCACACTGTTTCTTATCAAATTGCTTTTTTATCATTTTTACTAACTATTATAAATTTTCGAATTATAGGAAAAACGTTTTTTGCAGGACCGCTTGAAATTTTTGAAGACATATTGTTGCTTGACTGAAAAGAATAACCAGTATTTGGGATAGATTTATTTTTACAAATACAAGTATTTCATTTCCACACTAATCTTCCTGCTACTACGAGGATAAGTAGTCGAACAACTAAAAAAATTTTGCAGATTAGCTGCTGAATTTGATGCATTATTTATGTGGAACATAATTTTATTTGGACATATTTCCAATAGTGATTATACTTAAAGATATTGTATAATTTCATTTAATATACAAACATATTACATTTAAGTTTTTTAGATGATCTTAATTTTGTTTTAGTTTATGTTCTGTGATAACCTACTTCGTTTGGCTCCACGTACAAGCAAAGCAGGTGTGGCTTATGATTAAATATCAAGAAAGTAAAATATAGTATGCAAAAAACACTATTGGGTAAGTTTTATGATTAGTGTAAACTATTAATAATTTCGCTCTTAAAAATGGTTTTTAATAATAAAAAAGAAAATCTTGCGTAGAAGCTTTGGAAATTTAACGAGCGATCAAATTTAATGACAAGCCATCAAAACTGCAAAATTTGAATGGTGGAAACAAATGACCACTTTTCAAAATGATTTTTGCAACACGCATCGATGGGTTCGGTGTCATTCAAAGTTGAAGAAAAAGAAAGTGTAATCAATTCTAGATAGCTTTAGATGACGTTGTGGTACATTCCGGAAAGTGTAGCACTGATCCGGACGCAATCCAATGAATTTTAAATCATTTAGATTATGTTTTTTCTTTGTGCTAGTTTATTCCACAAAAATAGTGCTTAAAAATATTTTCAAGTTCAAATATTTTGAAGTTTTCAAAAATTATTATTATTATTAATTATTTGAAAAAAGATTGCGCAAATCGTAGCAGTTGTTGACTTTTTAAGGCTGTTCAAGCGAAATGTTGTACCAGATAGTTAGTTCATTAAGATCACTGAACATCTTTACCATGACCGCCTTTATCGCCAAGTACTCTGTGATTGTTTTACTCTTCTTGTATATATATATATATATATATATATATATATATATATATAATCGCTATAATCGTCTACGGGTATCTATTGCCTGTATTTCTTCCTCAATATCATTGAGTGCTTATAGTTGGATATTATCCTGCGATGACAGTACCGTAAATATGATACGAAAAAACTTTGATACTTACAATTCCCGGTAAGACTGAGAATTTTCTCCATTTTTGTAACAAATTATATAAATTATCATTGGGGATTTTTGTAGATGCTAATTTTGTTCCCGTTTATTAAATTTATAGAGTCACTACTACTCTTGCTAATAATTTGATGTATAATTTGTTTGTTACAAAATTTTATGTATAGGTCTATTGTTTGGATTATCATTAGTGTTGTTGCTGTCGCTATCATTTTACTCAGATTTTTAGTTAACTATTATATCTTCAAAAGCTTTAATCCTCCCTGAGGTTAAATTGAATCTTTCTAAGTTTGAAAATGGAAAAATTAAGTCATTGTGATAATAAGGTAGAATTTATATTGTCTGTACTATTTCGCTCTTACAAATAATACCTTGACAACAGTAATAGGTGCTGGAAGTGGTGTACAAAATACAGCTTGGCCATTTTCGTGCTGTCTTTCGTTGTTCTCTTCGTTTTTTCGTTTTCTTTTGTTCTTATTTTCAATGATTTAGATCTCCATTATTGTTCTTACTGATTTATTTATGACAGGACTTCGCCGAGCTTACCATTCTTCTATTCCATTTTATACAAGTTAGGCTTACAAAAATGAATTGTAATATTAACCTATTTCAACTTTCTGTTTTCATTATTTCATTGCTTTTAGTTGAAAGGATTGTCTTTTCTCATGATTTGACAGAATTGAAGAGCAATTCATAAGTTTGAAGTGTAAGATGAAGATATCTCGAAGTTTTATTTCTAAAGAACTTATTTGGGGCAATATTGTACTGATGCTGAATAGCTTAGGCAAACGCACTTTGTTTAACTTAACTATCTGGATCACCCCCATTATAGGTTAATATATGCCTGAAAAAGGACGGCATGTGGTCCATGTATGAATAAAATGATTATCATATTCAATGGAAACATAACTGAATGAAAGATAAATAAAAGGGTTACAGTTCTCTAGTTTATTCCTGAGTGTTTATTTCCAAAAATAAAAGTTTCTTCAAAAACTTGTCTTTCTCTTCTTCATTAATTGTCTTAACTTTAGTTTTTTATACCATAATTAAATGACAGCTTCCTAATTACCCGATTACTGAATTATGAAATGTTTTATGGAAAATTTCTATTGGTAGTGATAAATAACAAATTCATTTCGAAGAAGAAATGTTAAAATATTTCAAGGTTGATGTTTGATGTTCAGAGAAGTCGTCACTATTGATGGATTAATATGCAACGCAAAAGCCTTTATCAGCCTAAATCTCTGATTATCCATGCAGATATTGCTCAAAAATGTTTTAGATACCAATGGTGATCATCTCATTCTGTTTGCAAAGGTATATGTATTAATAATTTCAGTGTCCTTTCATGCCTCTTTGTTTCGGATATTTAAAATCAAAATAGATATTTCAAAATTTACATTGAAGTATAGGACGAATTTTGTTAAATTTAGAACTATAAAAAAACTCGGGATATTTGTGATCAGCTTGAATGTTTATTAAAAAGGCTTGAAATAGACCGATTGAAATAGATTTATATTTAACATTTTATGATGGATATTTCCACTTCTTTACGTTCAGTTTTCAAAATCTTTTCTAAACAAGGAATGTACAGAAGAATTAAAAGTTTCACTGATTGTAATTCTATACCTAAAAAAAAAAATTTTAATTAAATTTCATATTCTTAATCACTAATATATAAATTGCTTTATCAGAGTCAATCACTGTTTAACAAGAAATGATATTGCTTTCCTAAGATATATTTCCTCGAATATTGTAGAGTCCTTCTTCTGCATTTACGACATCGAATATTTTCAATGTATCTATAATGGTAAGTTGATTGGTGTACGAAAACGGTTTTTGACCGATAATTTAATTAGTTTCTGAATCGAGGTAATCATTTCAAGATTTCAAACAACAATTTAGTAGGAATTCAAAAAAAATCACGACAGGAGATTTCTCCAATTAGACCAGAGTTGAAGTAGCCAGGATTATTATTTTATAAAACACAAGCATACAGTACTACTCATGAAAATTCCTGGTTGTTAGAAGAAACTCCACAATCGTTCTTTCGATTTAAAGCTTCGAGATTTCTTCATTTTACATTTCAAACTTATCAATTGTTCTTCAACTTTATCAAATTTTAGAATCTTTTAAGTCTTTCGAGTAAAAGCAATGAAGTAATAAAGGCAGGAAGTTGAATTACTTCCCGAATAAATTAGTATTTCAGTTCATTTTTATAAGACCAAGTTGTATAAAAACGGAAACACTTTCCAGAACCAACTTGACGAGCTCTTCCAGTATGCAATTTAAAGCATTCACTTTCAAACTGGCAGACGGTCTAATTTGTTTTGTCCCGGATGATTAAAACCAACTGATTAAATATAAAAATTGATTAATATCATCCACTAGAGAAAGGCATTTAACAAATACTTTATTTCGTAAAAACCATATCAGAAATAAAACACGGATGATTTTTAAAGTGATATGTTATGATCTAATAAATAATGACTCATCTAATTTTAGATATTGTTTATCGTATATTCTATAATACATTTAATAAATGCATGCTATCTGTTATCTTAAGGGAGTACAACAAGAAGTATACATCTAAAATTTTAAAGAACTGGAATTAACATTACTCTGATCATCTCTCATTACATTTACTTACGAAAGAGGGAAGCAGTTTAACAGAACTTATACCAGTTTTTAAAAGTAGATAAAGATTAAGCTAATGGAATATCAGCATTTAATAAAACCATAATTCCCGAACGTATGTATGTTCAATTCGTATAATGTAAGTGTGAAGACGGCTTTCAATCTCTGAATTTTTTTAGTTTTACAGATCACCTATTATGCGCCTCATGGAAGTGCATCGATGACTGGAAGTAGGGTGTTCAATAGAGCATGCATTTTTGACAAATAGAAAAAAGCAGTGTTTAGAAGGATTGCTAGCTGCTTAATTGCTTAAATTCCAAGGAACGATTTAGATCAATCCAAGTGTGACTAACAGGAATCGATTGCACCGATCCCCAAATTGTCAACCATTCGGTGACAATTAACGTTTGCATTGTTGGACATGTAAGAAACAGTGCATATATTTTAATTGCAGTTTCTTTTCAAAAATATGCACGAAAAGTCCTGGAAAAAAAAACAACCGGTTTGAAAAACGAAACAATTTGATGTTAGGCAACAAAGCTAACTGATTCTGCCAATGATATGATCAAAAAACTGGCCATTGTTAAATAACAGACTTTTAACTTACCTAGTTCTAATCTCTAAATTTCTTTTATGAGAAAAGATAAGTGATCTATGGTCTTGACAAATGTTATTCAGCCGAATTGTAATTATAACTGTAGATTTCTCAGGATAGAAGAATGGTAAGCTCGGCGAAGTCCTGTCATAAATAAATCAGTAAGAACAATAATGGAGATCTAAATCATTGAAAATAAGAACAAAAGAAAACGAAAAAACGAAGAGAACAACGAAAGACAGCACGAAAATGGCCAAGCTGTATTTTGTACACCACTTCCAGCACCTATTACTGTTGTCAAGGTATTATTTGTAAGAGCGAAATAGTACAGACAATATAAATTCTACCTTATTATCACAATGACTTAATTTTTCCATTTTCAAACTTAGAAAGATTCAATTTAACCTCAGGGAGGATTAAAGCTTTTGAAGATATAATAGTTAACTAAAAATCTGAGTAAAATGATAGCGACAGCAACAACACTAATGATAATCCAAACAATAGACCTATACATAAAATTTTGTAACAAACAAATTATACATCAAATTATTAGCAAGAGTAGTAGTGACTCTATAAATTTAATAAACGGGAACAAAATTAGCATCTACAAAAATCCCCAATGATAATTTATATAATTTGTTACAAAAATGGAGAAAATTCTCAGTCTTACCGGGAATTGTAAGTATCAAAGTTTTTTCGTATCATATTTACGGTACTGTCATCGCAGGATAATATCCAACTATAAGCACTCAATGATATTGAGGAAGAAATACAGGCAATAGATACCCGTAGACGATTATAGCGATTATATATATATATATATATATATATATATATACAAGAAGAGTAAAACAATCACAGAGTACTTGGCGATAAAGGCGGTCATGGTAAAGATGTTCAGTGATCTTAATGAACTAACTATCTGGTACAACATTTCGCTTGAACAGCCTTAAAAAGTCAACAACTGCTACGATTTGCGCAATCTTTTTTCAAATAATTAATAATAATAATAATTTTTGAAAACTTCAAAATATTTGAACTTGAAAATATTTTTAAGCACTATTTTTGTGGAATAAACTAGCACAAAGAAAAAACATAATCTAAATGATTTAAAATTCATTGGATTGCGTCCGGATCAGTGCTACACTTTCCGGAATGTACCACAACGTCATCTAAAGCTATCTAGAATTGATTACACTTTCTTTTTCTTCAACTTTGAATGACACCGAACCCATCGATGCGTGTTGCAAAAATCATTTTGAAAAGTGGTCATTTGTTTCCACCATTCAAATTTTGCAGTTTTGATGGCTTGTCATTAAATTTGATCGCTCGTTAAATTTCCAAAGCTTCTACGCAAGATTTTCTTTTTTATTATTAAAAACCATTTTTAAGAGCGAAATTATTAATAGTTTACACTAATCATAAAACTTACCCAATAGTGTTTTTTGCATACTATATTTTACTTTCTTGATATTTAATCATAAGCCACACCTGCTTTGCTTGTACGTGGAGCCAAACGAAGTAGGTTATCACAGAACATAAACTAAAACAAAATTAAGATCATCTAAAAAACTTAAATGTAATATGTTTGTATATTAAATGAAATTATACAATATCTTTAAGTATAATCACTATTGGAAATATGTCCAAATAAAATTATGTTCCACATAAATAATGCATCAAATTCAGCAGCTAATCTGCAAAATTTTTTTAGTTGTTCGACTACTTATCCTCGTAGTAGCAGGAAGATTAGTGTGGAAATGAAATACTTGTATTTGTAAAAATAAATCTATCCCAAATACTGGTTATTCTTTTCAGTCAAGCAACAATATGTCTTCAAAAATTTCAAGCGGTCCTGCAAAAAACGTTTTTCCTATAATTCGAAAATTTATAATAGTTAGTAAAAATGATAAAAAAGCAATTTGATAAGAAACAGTGTGAAATATTCATTTGTTTCGTTTTTTTTTTTTTTTTTTCGTTTTTTTTTTTTTTTTTTGAAAGATAACAGTTTCGAGGACTATTCATTTGGATTGAAAGTAAAATGGAAAGATTTTTGTTTCCTTTTTTTTTTTTTTTATCTTTTTTATTAGATTCGATTGAATGTAATGAGTAAACTATTGTCATGTATTTAAAGATCTGTCAAGGCTATTTAATTTATAAAGTTTTAAAATTTTTGAAATAATTGATTAAACAAAATTCGACGAACTTCAATAGTGGTCTATTGGAGAGGAAAGGAAAAAGCATGGAAATTGAGAAGGAAGATGGTATCTGAGATTTAGTTTGCTATTGTTCTTGTATTTTTCGACAATATAGATTCAAAGCGCTAAAATTTTTAATTAAGCTAGATTGAATTAAAGAGCGCAAAAGAGATTGAAATAAACTGAGGTTATGTGCACTTATCTGCCTTTACCGAATCATTCAGTTGTCTTTACTGTCATAAATCGATTGCTTCATGAAAGATTGCATAAAGTCCTCAAATTAAAGATAAGGCTGTAAAATGTAGCCTTTTCAATTTAAAATCTCGCTCATGATCCGCTTGGAGGAGGCGGCGAGAAAGTTGGAGGAGCGAAATGCCCACGAAGAAGTAAAGGTGGAATCGGTACTTCAGCAGCCGGAATTTTAAGCAACTTGTATATCAAAAAAACTAGCAAGTCGATTAAGTCTACAAGAGATTGAATACGAGAAAGTGAAATTCATGGAATTTGGTAATAGGAACCCTCAAGCATTCTTGTGTGCCAAATTGCGAATTGGAATAAAAATAAGAATCAGAGTTTTTACCTATCACAGCTACAGTAGTCGACAATTTAACAAATAAAATGAGAATAGTTTCCATAAACCAATGCAATGTAACAGACATTTTCACTAAAGGAGAAAAATGAAGACTGGAAACAACCGGATCTAATTATTGGAGTAGACCATTTCTTTAAGTTTATTACTTTTGAAAACTATAAACTTAGGGTTTTCTTTAATAGTCGGTTCAGTGATAGCTGGAAGTGGATATAGAGATAAGTACAATAATTGCTTCAACGAGAGGTTTCATGAACCTAACGAAGTGGTAGCATATACCAAATATCATGCCATTCAGAAAAGAAAAGAGGATCAAACCACAATTATTCTATTATTGTTGACACTCCAAAGATCGACTGATTCTGGAAACTAGAATTTATAGGGAAACAAGAACAGCCTAATCAGCATGATAACGAAGAAGCTTTAAAACGATTTCAGGAAAGCATCACCAAATTTAATGGAAGATATCAAGTGACCGGGCAAAGTTAAGCAATAATTTTGGTTTGTGTTTAGGTCGTCTAAAATTTCTAGTTATTGAACGATGAACAACTACTTAAGTATGATGAAACAATTCTCGACCAGTTGCAATCGAATATTATTGAAGGGATATATCCAGAAAAGACGACATTCATTGTTTCTTTCACCTCAAGTTATAACTCCAACAAGACAACAATCAAACTTAGAATCGTCCACGATGCCTCATCACATTTAAAAGCTTAAATGAAGTTTTATGTCGTGGACCTTTAACTCTTTCCGAATTAGTAGGAGTGCTACTTCGTTTCTGAATGATGGATATTTTAATAGTAACACCTATTGAAAAGTCTTTCTTAAAGTTAGAATTACTTCCGTATAAAGAAACTGGTTTGGTTAAAGAATATTTGGAAGCAGATAACAGAGGATAATACTGAACATTATAGTAGCA
Source organism: Brugia malayi (assembly GCF_000002995.4). NCBI lineage: Eukaryota > Metazoa > Nematoda > Chromadorea > Rhabditida > Onchocercidae > Brugia > Brugia malayi. Next base: position 8,500,245 of record NW_025062479.1, read on the forward strand.
GATATAGTTTCATTTGGAGTAATATCGTCACCTTTTTATTATCGGCTACTTTTAATTATCATCTGGAAAATTATGGTAGCAAACTTGTTGATGAAGTTAGAAAAAATTTTTACGTTGACAATATTATAATATCAGTCAAGGAAACCAATAAAGCTCTTTCCAAACATTAAAAAATGAAAACTATATTTAATAATACATCGATGAGTCTAAGAGTTAGAGATCTCAGAGTGAGAAAATTTCTAAAAGTTTGAGAACAAATTGAGAGAAAAACACCACCAAGAAGAGAAAATTGTGAAATATTTGCAGTTCAAACGATACTGTTTAGTCACAGCCCAAGATAATTCCTGAATTAATCATATTTGCAGGCAAAAAGCAAATAGTATAATTTATGCATTAGATGAATCACAAACTTACGAACAGTTTATTACAAAAGTATATTATCATCAATTTTACTACTCGTGTCGCGGAATTCGAAACAGTCATGCAAACCTCCAAATAACTTACAAAATATATCAGACAAAATTGTATTAATCCATAATATTAAAATTCATTTTAATTAAGCATTAGAAATGTAAAACTGTTTCAAATTATACATGATGTAAGCAATCATTATTTCAATTCTCATTTTCTCACTGTAGTTGAGCTTATCTGCTTGTCTGATAACAAAGAGTATGTGCATTGTTTAATATGTTAAAAACTACTTCTTTGTTGCAAATCAAATTTGCTTACAATGTCGAAATATTGTAAAGGTTTTCTAAGCTAATAGTCATTCTTTAAGAAACTACAGTATTAAAACCCATCTCTTACTATATAAAGAGTAAAGATCATCTGATACTCAATAATCATGCTGTTGCTGCAAGTCAGACCCACTATATAAGGGTCTAAACCTTTTGTCTCAATCAACTTCTCAGTTTTATCAGTTTTTTCCTTACCAGTAAGCTACAATTCTGCTGCTCTTCCTCACTCACAATTCAGCTCATTTCCCGACCAATTTATTCATTTACCCATTTTCTTCATCTCATTTGTAGATACTCTGCGTAGATAAATTATTAATATTGTAGATAAATTATCAATATTACTGCTATAGATTAATATCTATACATTGTGGTTGCTAACAAATAAAATCCTTACAACAGACCTATTATTCAACGCAATCATTTATGCCAACTACAATAACAAACAAGGAAGGCTCTTGACCATATGAAAGTTATATTCATTTCATTTCGTTTCCTGTATGCTAAAATACGAATTTCATCAACAGCTCCAAAAAACTCTTTTGGAAAAGCTTAAAACTGTATCTCGGTCAGTTTCTTCAGTTCGTAAATCCGTTGAAACAGGACTCACCTTTTGGGCAAACATTTAATACCCTTAAAGGATTCGAAATGTTGATGGACGATTGAGGAGTGCAAATGTATTATGAAGTCACTTGAGAAATAATAAAGCGAAAAAAAAATAGCAATTGACCGTTTCAAAAATTTTTTGCAATATGCTAAAGAAGAAAGGGAAGAAAAACTTCCGGAATAAATATTGCATAATATTAAATGATTAATCAGTACTGTATTAAAGCAAAGTAACTGATAAATTTGTGTGCAGATTTGAACGTTATTTTAACTCGAACAATTAGTTCGAAAAATTAATTGGCATAAAAGTCTCGTCTTAGCTTCAATATGATCTAAGATATTTTATAGCAAAAAAGAAGGAATGGTAATATAAATATCTAAAATTTATAATGACAATATTTAAAGAAAAAAAAAAAAAAACGGAAAGAAAACCACTTATATATGAGATTCATTGTTTTTCTTTTTTGTTAAAATAAAAATATTTAAATTCGTTTCTTTTTTTTGCTCCATTAACATTCATTTATCCGTATATTATTTGATATTAGACATTCCACATATCAGAAGGTCGTACAGAAGGCTAAAAAATTAGAAGTTCGATAATTTCTTCCACTCTTTTACATCGTAGTATTTATCATAACACAAACTTAAATTTTATTAATTTAATTGAAAAAAAAAAAGTCGAAATCAAATAAGCTTATAAGAATGATTCAGAATGATGGATACCGTATGAGAGATTCGGTAAAATATGACTGAAAAATGTAAACGGATCATTAAACAAACATTTTTCACCGAAAAAACAAAGATGAATGTTAACTGATCATCATTAGCATCAACTAACTTTCACTCTTTGCAGTAATTTGATCTCTCCAACGAAATCTCACGTTTTTCCTTCTTTTCACTTTATGCAATAAATTTGAAAAGATCAATTCTAATTTGTAACCGTTCCTATCGAAAGTTGTTACATATTATTATAATTAATATTGATTATTATTACATATTGTTACTACTATTACTATCATTAGATGGATAATTTTCAATGTATAATATTATATTATGACCTAATATTATAAATCAATTTATTATAAATGAACCACAACAACAACAACAGCGAACAGTGAAATGGTATTCAGTATTTCGTTATCTTTAGATTATGAAATTCCCTTTGCATACCGATCAGTGATAAGCTTGCAAATGTAATTTAAAATTTTAAAAAGCAATAATTCGCTTAACGGTGGCTTTCTGAATGAAATCAATAATTCGCTTAACGGTGGCTTTCTGAATGAACTTCATTCAATTATTTATTATTCAAAAGTTATCAGTAAATTATCTATGAGATGAAATGAAACATCACATACTCATATTCTTTTCACCAATTTACTTATCCCAAATACGATTTATCTGTTATCAGTGAACAAAATATAATCATTAGCAAATAGTTCACTGGAATAATGTCATTTTAATAAAAATTTTGACCGAAAAAGATTAGTTTTAAAAAAAAATTGCAGAAATATCGCTGCTCATTTTTATAATTTCTTGCAATCCAAAAATGATGATAATATCCGCTTTCCAGTTTATTTGTGATAATTCATAATTTTTATTTTTACTTACATTACTATAGAGAAATTATCACTATCATTTATCGTAATATCAAATAATGAGTGAATAATCACTTTAATAAATATTTCGTAGAAAATATTTGAGCGATAGCATAATTTGAACAATTCCACTGCGTCAGTATTTTTTAATGTTATAATGCATTGCAACCGGTATTTCTTTTTAAGCTTATCTTTTGCTGAATTTTTTAAAATAATATTTGAAATAATGGATTTGAGTTTGAATAATCTGAAATGGTTATGTGTTTTGTGGACCATCGAAATTTGAATGACACATAGTGTGATTCATCCAGCTGTTAAGTAATATAGTGAGAGAAATAAAAATGATAACAGAGTGGAATTAAGGTTATATTGGTTCCATTTTAACATTCACTGAATTTATAGCTTGAAAGAAAAGCAAAGCTTCGACCAAAGATTGTATTTGGATGAAAGAAAAACGATGATAAATTCGACGATTAATGAAATCCTTTTATTCGATTTATTCTGACAAAATTCTTTAAAATAAATTTCAAACCAAACAAACTTTGCGCAATAAAATTTATCATTCATGTATGCATTGATGTAGCAAGTGTTATCTCTTAGGATTGTTTTTGATTTTTTATTTTTCAAATTTTTATTGCGAAAATTAATTGAGGAATTTAAAATTATATTTTAGATTCTTAGAATTTATTATGATTCAAAATTGAAAATTTGGATAAATTGCAAATAAACTGCTATGCATTTTAGTGTAACATTTCTTCGATTTTTTTCATTTCAAACAATTTCATATTAATTTTCTGAAAAATTTATTTTTCATTCTAAAATTCATTTTTTTCATTTAAAATAAAATGAAAAAAGAAGATGAAATTTTCCATTTATTTTAGAATTATTTAGGACGCTTATTATAAATGCTCTTTCGAACTAACTTATTTGTATTTTTTTCAAACTTGGTTTACTTTTATTTCTGGCATGATTTATTTGAAAATGGAATAATTTGACATTTGCTGATTGACTTTTAAAAGAAAGTTTCTTTACCAAAAAAAAAGAAACATTACGTACCGTAAATTGACAAAGGCTAGAAAAAAGAAACGAAAGCAAAAACGTTATAAAATGAATGAAAAAGAATTTTTGAGATAAATAAATGAGATAAGCAAATGAAAAAAAACCGCAATTTCGAAATGTCATCCGTAGAATAAAACTTCTTCATCAACCTTTTACGCCTATTGTACTATCTTTTTAATCTTTTAACTTTTTTCTATATTTCTATCTAAGAAACTGATTCAATCTCGAACTGATACGAAGATAAAAAATTTTAATTTATTTAAATTTACTTTATTTAAAAATTCCACAACTGCTTCTAGTCGAATTCATGATACATTTAATTGATGTCAGTAAGTTCATTTCAATATAGTAACGTTTCTGACAAGCAAAAAGGAAAAAGTCTTCTTTAGTAAACAAAGTAAAAGCAAAAAACAAAAGGTTATCTGCGAAAAATATAAATCTGAGTACCATACGAAGGAAAATGACATATTACACGGACTGAAATAATCACATGTTGACATGTTCAGCATTCATTTCTGTTTGTTCCAAATCCGTATGCGCAGCTTTTCTTCATTGGGCAATGATGTGGAGAGTGTAATTATCGCGCTGAAGAAAGCTTTTTTTAAATAGCCTTATAATTATCCTACATAAATTCTGTCGTGAAACCTCAAACTTGGGTAATTAAACCTTTATTTAACATGAAGCAAATAATAGCGCTTTATACATATCGTACGGATGCTACACCGATTAACAAACGCGTAACGAAAGATATAATTATAAAACATTAAAATGATATCAAAACCACCCCAAAATGCAGAATGAACCACCGTATGGAGGACGATGGTTTATATGCAGAACTGAGCTGACCAGATATCCGGCAGAGGATATTTAACTGATGTGAAACAAAGACTGCTAATAAAGGGTTTTGCTAACAAAGGGTTTTTGTTGTGTGAGGAAAAGGAATCAGATAAGAGGAATTTGTTAGTTTTGGATATAATAATTTAAATATTTCGTCTTTCACGACACTCCCGACCAGAAAAGGTGGGTAATGCGTGGGGTTCATAAGAAAGTGGGGGTTGTTTACTTCCATTGATCTGTTTTTGATCGTGTAAATCTCTACAGGTTTCTGATGATGGTGCGGTGATAGTTGTTTGGTCCTCCTTTAATCGAGATTGTCGTTTTGTATTGCTCCTAGTTCACATCGCAATAGGTTCCTGGAGCTCCTCAGTGTTCTGTTCGGTTTCCGGAATTTTCATATTTTCTTTCTTATTAGGTTCAAGATGAATTTCTTCATCATTAACTTCGAGAGGATATAAGACATTTATTGGACGATCGAGAAGTTTCCCAATGGGAGTTTCCACCTGAACGTTCCTAACTTTACCGACTTTATCGATTTTGATGTCCTTGATCCGTAATAATTTCCACATTCCTCTTGGAATTCCCGATTTATTTAAGAGTACAATCTCTCCCTTTCTTGGAGTTCTTTTTTGTGTTCCTTTGGATGAGGTAATTTCCCTTTGCGTGCGTTCTCTGAGGCTAGTTAAATATTCGATTCTCCAGATTTCCCAAAAAACATTGAGAGTTTTAAGGGTACTTTCCCAGTGTCTCACGAGTTTTTCTCTGGTATCTAGTCTATAAGGGGTGAATTCTTCCTGCCTGCTATAAACTTCATTTATAGGTAGATGGAGCGAAGCGTTAGGCAAAATAAAATCAATTGGACATATAATGACGCAATCGTCAAAATTGGCGTTAGTGGTCGGGTATTAAGTATACCTTCAACTTCTGCAATTAATGTTACCAATTCCCTTTCCGCTAGGAATTTTCTGCCAATGGCTCTTCTTAGCGCATTTTTCGTTAACCCAATTAATCTCTCGTAGATTCCTCCTTGCCACGGAGCCTTTGGTTTAATATTTTTCCAAGTCATTCCTCCCTTTGCTAAGAAGTTGGAGACTTTGACTTGTGTCATAAGAGATCTGAAAGCCTGGAATTGAGTGGCATTATCACTCAGAATTAGCTCAGGACACCCTCGTCTCGCAACAAATCTTCGGATAGCATGCAAAAAGGTTTCTGCGGATTGGTCTTCTGCTAATTCGAGATGTATGGCTCTTGTTGTAAAGCATGTAAATAATATTACCCACCTTTTTGTTGACACGCTATTGCCCTTGATTGAAAGAGGGCCAAAATAATCCACGCCAACACGTGCGAAGGCTCTAGATCGATTGACACGAGTTTCCGGGAGACTTGCCATTGGTGGTAATTTAAACGATCTGGAGTTCCAACGTTTACAGATTCGACATCTGTTTATTATTCGCTTTACTTCAGTCCTGCCTTTGGGAATCCAAAATCTACTCCTTAATTCTGAAAGTGTATGGGCGATACCTGAATGACATAGATTTTCATGTTGGTGTAGTATAAGGAGTTCTGTTATTGGGTTGTGTCGAGGGAGATAGATAGGATATTTGCTAGTTTCAGGCAGTTCCGAGTTCACGAGTCGACTAGTAGATCTCCATAGTTTATCATCTTCGGTGTGGAATAAATTCCACTTGTTGATTTTGTCGTCATTGATTCCTTCAGATTGTGCTTGTCTAATTAACAGCCATTCTGACACTTTGTAATCTTCAGCTGTAAATCGATTTCTTTCGATTGAAACAGACTGTAGCCATGATAATCTGCCTTTAGTTGTTAATCGAATGAATTTAAGGATCCACGCTGTTGTTCGTAACAGTCTTAGCCATTTGCTAAAACGTTTGCTATCAATAAATTGAAAGTTATGATCCATGCATATTCGTGAGACTTCTGATATAGTGATTTCTTCTGGTTCGTCATTGTTGGCAAACTCGTATTCCCATTGTGGCCAACTGATTTCTCCTTTTACTAGCCACGACGGTCCATGCCACCATGGTGTAAAACTTCTAAGTTGTTTTGGATTAAGACCTCTAGTTGCCACGTCTACAGGGTTATCTTCTGATGGAATATAACGAAAAATAAATTTCGCTTTACGTATTTCCTCGACTCGATTTTGAACAAATCTTGGTAATAGGTTAGAATGGTTTTTTATCCAATATAAAGCACATTTAGAATCCGACCATAAAATTATCCTTTGTATTGACGATATCCAGCTGTGTCATGACAAATTGCGCTGCTCGCGTTCGCGTTCCGATTAGTATGGCCATTAGCTCTAGACGCGGTATTGTTATACCTTTAATAGGAGCAATGCGAGATTTTGCAAAAATGAGCGATGACTTTGTTTCTTGCATATCCTGACTCACTAAATACACTGCTGCTGAATATGCTACGCTTGAAGCATCGGTAAATACATGTATTCGAATTAAATCTGTAGAAGTTGTTACAAATTGTGGTCTTTTACGACCGTTGCCCATTCAGCAATAAGAAATTTCCATTGCTTATGGTCTTGCTCATCTAATATTTGATCCCAAGAGTTATTCTTTTTCTACAGGTGTTGTAAGAATAATTTAGATCTTACCATTATTGGAGCTAGAAATCCTAGTGTGTCGTATTGTAATGCAACGAACTGTAAAATCGTTCTTTTCGTTAGTTCTCGGTCATTCCATGGATTTAATTTTATCTGAATGACGTCTTGACAGGGATTCCATGAGATGCCGAGGATTTTCGTATTTTTTCTTATTGCTCGATCTTGCTGCGGCAGTTCTGCATAAAATTCTTCGTCGTTAGATAAGAACTCCCTTAGATTCATTGAGGCTTCATTGAAGATGGATTTCATTTCCGCATATTTTTCTAATGCGTCCTGCGTTCCGTTTGATGACACAATAACGTTGTCCACATAAAGATTTTTCTTTATTTCTGCGGCTAATTCACTAACGTGGTTTTCCAAATGACAATTCAAGGTAGCAGATAGTAAAAAGGGGGATGATATTACTCCAAACGGGATTCTTCTAAAACGGTAACATTTTATATTCTCTCTACTTCCTTTAGCCAAAGGAAGCGAGTACAATTTCTCTCTGAAGGGTGTAACTGTATTTGTAAGAATGCCTTTTCAATGTCAGCTGTGATTACCCCTTTCATCATTCTAAAGCGTAATAATACTCCCACAAGATCTGGGAGGTTAATTGATCCACAATATAATACTTCATTTAAACTTTTCATTCCCTTTATGTGCGCTGAAGCATCATAAACAATCCTTAACTTAGTGGTAGTTTTACCTGGATTACGAACATCATGATGTGACAGGTAATGAATAATTCCATCTTGATTCATTTGTGATTGTACTTCTTCGATTATGCCAGATTGTAGTTGATCTTGCATTACTTTATCATATTCTTGTAATTCCTCTTTATGGGACTGAAGTCGTGCTATTAGCATTCGCAAACGGCTGACGCATAATCCATAATTATCGCTCAATTTGCCTTTGCATGGTTTCCATGGCCAACGTACTTCGTATCTTCCATTTTGTTTGGTGATACTCTTCTTAAATTGTTTCAGTGCTTGTTCATCATCTTGTGTATCAGATCGATCTTGGATGCCAATACAGTCCAACTTCCAAAATTGATCTATATCTGGGGCACGGTTTTCTTGAGATGTCTTCGTTGCAAAGATCTGGTGATGGCACAATTCATTTGTATAACCGCTTCCTGCTATGATAGGTCCAACTTTGCTGTTCAGTAAAGTGAATCCTGACTTTAGTTGCTGAGCGTTTTCCATATGAATAAAGTTGAAGAAATAGTCAGCTCCTATAACTATGTCAGGTTGTTTCTTGTAACTTTTAAGATGATAATTCTCACCTTTGTCTACCACTTCCATCACTTGAAGATCGTTTGTCAAATAGTCCATTATAGTGGCTTGGATAGTCACTTGATCGGAGTTTTCCGTTTTCACTCCAATTTGTGTTTGAGTTGTGCGGCATACTCGAGGAGTCCTATTGCCAAAGGAAGAGATCTTATATTCTTCTTCATCAGTTTCTAGGAGATTTAGTCGATGAGCTAGTCTTTGTGAGATAAAGGTCGCATCTGCGCCGACGTCAAACAGTACTAAAGCTTGTACTTGATGTTCAGGTTTATCAGGATTAAAGACATTAATTTCTCTACATAAAAGCAGTACTCGTTTCTTTTCAACTTTCTTAGTTGAATTAACAGATATGTTTGCATTTTTGGCAACAATCTTCCCAGAATCACGAGTCTTAGTGGTACAAAGGGCGCTACTGTGGGATTTTTTGCAATAAAAACAACTTGCTCTTTTTATGCAGTTGAGTTCGTTGTGTCCAGATTTAAAACAATTAGAGCAAACATTGATTTCCTTCAATCGATCAATTCGCTGCTCCACTGTAGAATATATGTGACACTTGCTATCCCAGTGATTGTTATTGCAGAAGATACAGGGTCTCCTTTTCTTATTTGTCGACCAATTTGGATTCTCTTGATTTAGCTGGTTCTTTTCGGCTGAAGCCGTTCCTCTTGTTTGCTTTGATTGTTTTATTGCAATCAATGCTGAATTTTCTAGAATGCTTGCGTTAGGATGACGTTTAATTAAATTTTTACGACTGACGTTATCCAAGTATTGCCATTCCATTACCTGGTCGTTTCTATTAATTGTCTTCCTGAGAAGCTGTCGAAGTTTTGTTACGGATCACTGGCCATCTTCTTCTTTTTGTTGATTAACCTGGTTTAATATCCAGTTTGGCAATTTGGATTCTATTATCGTTTCGATGGTAGGTTGCTCTACGTTTTCGCCAATTGTTTCTAACTGCCTTAGAACTCTCTCCATTTCTTCGATTATTGTTTCCCAGTCTCGGTTGTTTCGTTTTGTAGATATGAGTTCATTGTAAAGTAATTTTCTTATAGTGGAAACACGACCAAATTTCTCCACTAATAATTCTCTTATAATTCTATAGTTTTCAGGTGCCCTATCGTAACCTCTTACTAACTGTAGGGTGTGAGAGTGTATGGAGGCTTCGAAACTACTCCAGAATTCTCTCCATGTTTTAGCGTCTCCACTAAACGTTGGTAACGACAATTGTAGTAAATTTACTACTGGACGACATTCAGTTAAGCTAGGTTCTTTAATTTGTGCTAGACGTTTAAGGGCTAACTCTGTATCATCCTTGTACATAGATAAGGTTATAATGGTATCCGTACCTATGTTAATTAATTTTAAAATACCTCTATCGTCGTTTGCCATTTGTTCGTATTTTTCTTCTTTTTTCTTTTGCGACACTGGGGCTAGTTGAATGTGTTCCAACCATTTGTCGTTGATCTTCTCAAGAGTGCCATTCGAGGCGCATCAACTTTTCTTTGATGATCCTTGCCCTTGCTTCATATTGCTGGCACAATACTTCTACTGTCGCTTTTTGGTCTAACGGAGTTAGATCCATTTGTTGTATTTCATCGAGGAGTCCCTCGAGATTCGCTTTTACTGGTGTAGCTTGAACAATTATATTGGCCGACATACCTCACCTCGGGCACCAAAATTATTCTTTGTCGTGAAAGCTCAAACTTGGGTAATTAAACCTTTATTTAACATGAAGCAAATAATAGCGCTTTATACATATCGTACGGATGCTACACCGATTAACAAACGCGTAACGAAAGATATAATTATAAAACATTAAAATGATATCAAAACCACCCCAAAATGCAGAATGAACCACCGTATGGAGGACGATGGTTTATATGCAGAACTGAGCTGACCAGATATCCGGCAGAGGATATTTAGCTGATGTGAAACAAAGACTGCTAATAAAGGGTTTTGCTAACAAAGGGTTTGCTAACAAAGGGTTTTTGTTGTGTGAGGAAAAGGAATCAGATAAGAGGAATTTGTTAGTTTTGGATATAATAATTTAAATATTTCGTCTTTCACGACAATTCCTAAAATTTAAAAAAGTGTTCTATGTGAGAATGTAACAAGAAAGTCTTTAAAACCATGAGTTTACATTAATTAACCTCCATAATGATGTTTCTTCATTTAATATTTTTGTTCTTTCCAGTTCCGAACCTGTTCAGAGAAGCATTTGCAATACAACTCATTAAATTGTATATTTTATAGTGCATCTCCAGCAAATGCAAACTACAAATTTGCAAACTATAGCCAAAGAAGGTAATTGAGATGGTATTTAAACAAATGAACAATAAAAAATGATTTTTATGCGAATTATTTATGTGAAGAATTTGAGGACTTGTAAAACGTTATAAATATAAAATTAAAAGCAACTAAAAACTTTAGCAAAAACTTGTTCAACACAGAGAACCATATTTTTTTCTCAAGTGTATTAGAAGTAATTTTTACGGATCTTATAGTTAATAAAGAACAAAGGAAGGGCGCTAACCAAGGAGTCATCCTAACAAGCAATCGAAGCGAAGGGAAAAAAAAGCACAATGAGATAATAAATGTACAAAGGAAACGATGTGGATATTAGATCTGAACAAAGAAGGGCTCTCGGCGATATAAGCGGAATAACTTCTCATTACGGATCACATCGGGTTGATGAGTTGAGGGACGATTGTGTTAGGGCGGCTTTAGGTCGCGCTGGAGAAAAATGCTTAAAAGGACGAGTAAGAGAAATTCGTTTCTCATGACACCTATAGGACAACAATTTTGAGGTGCGGAGAACAATCGACGACAACAACGGGAGTTTAGTTACCCAAGTTGAGTATTAAACGACGTGAATTTCGACAAAGAGGAATTCAACGGGTAGAACACAATGTTCTGGCAATAAACGACGACGTACGAGCAAAAACGAAGTTACGACACTCCACGATAATTCAAGGATCAAAAAGAAAAGGGAAGAAGGAAACAACAACAGTCAGCTCAACCAATTATACTGATAGTACAACCGAAGCAAAGAGAAGAAACGTGATAAGAATATAAATTAAGCAGGAAACAATTATATAAAGGAATCGTCTCGTATCAAATAAAGGTTGAAACATTCTTTTTTCCTACAATTCCCGTTAAAAAATTTAAGCGACTATATTAGGTTATAATTGACAGATGTTCCTCAAGAAACCAGATTACTTATTATTTTGGATTGTTGCATCGTTCCCAACACGAGGTTATGCGGTACTTTTGCAGTTCAATTAACGATCGCTTTGCAATTCAAAGTGATCGTTAATTATTTTGAACAGAATAACCACTTCAAATTCGCAACTAATTTGTTAACCTGATTAGGGGACTTCCATTACTTCTAATTGCTGTATCAGTGCATGCTGTATCAAATATGATTGCAACAATCGAAACTCACGTAGTTTCTGATTAAATTCTACCTTAAAAATTTTCATGTTAAAAATGAAATGAATAAAATCATCTTGATATTTTAAAACAAGACATTCCACAACTGTTATAGGAACACTTTTTGCATCTACCATCGTTAACTGCAGAACAGTATAAATTTTGTGCATGCATACAGATTTTAAATCTATATTCGTCAAGTGAGTTTTACTAAATTTAACCTACCATTCCAAAAAATCGTTTCTCTGTCCAGAAGTAATAAATTTAAGCACCTAATTTCTGAGGCAAATTCTAGAATTCAAAAAAAAAAAAAAGACCTGTTCTGCAGTGAATTAATATTATTGTGTTTTTTGTTATACTTAATGAATGGTTCTATTCATTTTACATTGTGAAGCTACTTTGAAGATAATGGACAACATAACCTCTTGGATTGTATGCCAATATTATTTCACCAATAACTGTTTGGACAGCCCTGCGTATTTTCGTAGAGTACTGGAGGGCTACTGATTAACGATTAGTTGAGCAAACGTTTGGCGCACCTCACAGGTAGCAGCACATTAACTATGAATATTGATGCATTTTGTGATACACTTTTGGATTTAGAAAAAAGTAATTTGAAATTCACGGAATTCAGTCGAGAACACTGCACATAGTTTTTTTTTTTAGTGCAGTCGCACACCTTGTAGGGTATTAATCCTTTTTTTTTTTTAAATTTTTAAAGGTGTAATTTACAAATGACAATGTATTCTGTTTTCGTTAAAAAAAAAAAGTGAATCGTAAATAGTTCTTACAATGCAGTTGCTTAGGACAATAAATTGTAAAAACTTGAAATAAATCTCGCGAACCTCCAAATAACTTACGAAATATATGAATTAAAATTGTATTAGCCCATAAAACTAAAATTTCGCTTAACTGAACATTCTTTAATTAAACATTGTTTCAAAATTGCATTTATGTAAGCAATCATTTGCCCAACACTCATCTTCCTGCTGTAGCGAGCTTATCTGCCTGTCTAGAAATTTCCATTTCCATTAGTGACACGAACTTTGAAATCTGACCTAACACTCTTGAAGAGATATATTGGGAACGGGGAAATTTTGCATCTGCAAAATAAAAACAGTTCAAGCAAAATGCATGAATTATTGCCTGTTGTCGCCACAGTGGCGAAGCTATAACGTAGTGAACAAAGGCTATTGTTTTAAGTGATTTTAATCCACTTTGTAACCTTAGCATCCATAAAATCCCTCCCAATTTGCAAAGCCATTCATTATAGTTCCTTGTTTGGTATGGATCGGATGCGAGGTGTCTAGTTTGCTTGTATCTTTAAATGTTTTATAATTAAGATACATTTGTGTGTTACGTATCAATTCATTATTGTAATGTCGTATAGTTTTTAATGTTAACCTGTGGTTTAATTACTCAAGTTTAAGGCTTGAATAGTAAAGTATTTCACGAAGACTCCCACAGTACATGTACACAGACCGGAACCAGTACAGATTTGAAAAAACCAGTATCGAATACAAAAATCAACGATCTGAACTATCAAGAAAGGAAACGTACTTTGTTTCACAAGGAAACAGCAATAAGAAAGAAATTCTAAATTTGCTTTTACATCTGTACAGCAGCAAAAAATTGGATTTAGGGAATTTTCATAAAGAAAGATAAAGAGGAATTGCCTAGTTGAAATTTTACATTAATTCTCAAAAAATAAAATTTTATAAAATTAAAACTGTATTGAGCACTTGAAAGAAATCTATGCCTTGAAATTTTCCAGAATGGTAATTTGTCAAAAAAGAATATGAAGAATGCATACGTAGACTTTTCTAAATTTTGGATTCAGAACTTTTATTAGTAGTAAAATAATCCATTCATCTCTATCCATTACCCATTTAAGAGAGAAATTCACCGGGAAAGGAAAACCGTTCAGCAAATTTATTTGTGCATTCGATAGTGCAATATTATGGAACTAAAGCAGTGCAGACAGAAGTCAGTGGTAAGATTTTCTTTTTGAGACGATCTCCTTTCTATATTACGATTAAATCACTTGTGATGTATGACTTCTTATATAGATTGTTCTTTTTTTTTATTCAAGCGATAATTGTTCAAAAATAATTTGTACACTAAAATATTTTTCATGTTTTAAAGTAAAACTTTTAACACATAAAGTTGCATGATTGAATGTCAACAAAATAAGTAGAAAAAAAACGGAAAAGACTTCATGTCATTTTTGAGTATTCATAATTTCATTAGTAATTTTATTTTGCTCGTACAAATGATTATTACGAATCAGATCATTCATTAAATACAGCCTAGACGAATAATTTTATCATTCGCATATGATTTCTTATTAATTTGGATGATATTCAGAAATAAATTTACAGATGCATATGTAATTTTCTGCAGCTATAACATTAATTATAACATATATCACTTGGACACATCATTTATGAATAAATAGTTTCATTAAAAAATAAATTTTTGATCTTATCAGTATGCTTCTCGAAAAAATTGAATTCTATAAAATTTTCGAAAATTTTAGTATACGAAAAAGATTGGTGACAAAAGAACGAAGGCATCTAAAACTTTGTGATTAACTAATGCAAACAAATTTATATAATTCAGTTATGTGTAAGCGATAGTCTTTTTAAACGTAATTGAGCAGATCACTTTTTGATCTTTTTATTAGCCAAACCAATCTGATAAAGGTGGTAACTTCAAAGGGATAGATCTTGGAAATGCAATCAGAAAATTCTGCTCAGTAGCAGGATTTTCTGATTCTAATTTGTAAATTATTTATAAATTAAATTTTCTAAATTTATTTCTATTTATAAATTAATGAAAATTTATTTGTTTTTATAAATTTTTTCGCCTAACGAATGAAATCGATTTCAGAAATCTGGTATAAAAATTTCCTTTATTTATAAATTAAAGGTGCATATACGTGTATGCACAAGGACAAACAGTAAAAAAATATGTATAAATCTTATATCTTATTCAAAAAAAAATTTTTTTCCACCAGACTGAAGTTCTTTAAACATGCTTACTTAATTAGAATTTGTTAAAAAATAAAGTATTGTGCGGCATAAAATTTCATTCTGATAACCAATACTAATATAAAGTCTATCTTTTCTGTTAAATATTGGCAAACAACCAGTGTCACTATCTATCCACTAACTACTTTTAACTGCTTCGACCATATTCAGGAAGATCAAGTTTTTAGGAACTTGATTAAGAGAAAGCACATTAGCCATAGCATAAGGTCTAAGAAAAAGTATGACAGCGTTTGGCAGATTCTGATGGCTTCGCAAAATTAATGGCATATTTGTCTACAAACATGTCCCATAACTCTTTTGATCTGCATGCAATGTATCAAGTCAAAACATTTTAAGTAAGCAATAAGTCAGAAGTTAATAAATAATTCATACGGTTAAATCGAAATTCCTACTCGATATATTGCTGTGAAAATTAAAAGAGATGAATAATACAAACAATCAATTTCAATTAATTATCGATTACAGTGTTGTATTTGCATTGTTATTGTGATTAAATCATGAGAATTTACACTAATATTCGAAGTAAACAGAATAATCAGATTTACCGAATTTTATTCTAACTAGTTCGTGTGCGAGACACATATCGTAGTAAAGTGAGGAAAAAACGATTTCATTTATTAGATGTCATGGTAAATCATTAAAGCTGCTTTTTGAAAATTTATTTCTAACTCACTTATTCATTAACTTCTCATAATGTAGACAAGAACAAGAAGATACCAAAATATAAAAATAATGTTTTACCAACCAAAGGGTTCTAACACTTCATTAAAAGGGCACAGATTTCTTCTTTAGTCGCCGACAAAGAAATCATTAATGAAATTTACATTCATTAAATTATGAAAATAAATTGAACTAAATTTACTTCTTTTTTTTTCTTAGTGACATCGACAATTGGGCGACCATTTAAAATGATTAATATTTCCATTTTCCATGCGAATTCAATCATTAAAGCAAATGGCAAATATCTTAAACAGGCAATTTATTTTCGCTGATTTACTCCAAAATTGGCTTACTGTTGTTTGCTCTCATGTGAATATCATAATCTTTCACAAATATCATTCGTAAAATTTGGGCTATTTTAGTCAAATAATGTTAAAAAATGCTAGTAAGCATTCTAAACGAATGTAATGCTTCTTCGAATGTAAATGATCTTTATCGCTCATAAAGCTTGTTCAACAAATCAAAACTTGGAATTCAAAAAAAAAAAAAATCGCATGAATTAAATTAACAAATGCATGCAGACTATTATCGACCTGTTAAGCTGCCTAAACATAATATCGCACTTAGAGTATTGTGGTAGTAAAGAAATAATGGAAATACGATGACTTTGTTTGTTGAATAATATAAAGAGAATAATGGATAAAAAATGACAAATTGAAATTAATAAAGTTGAAGCAAAACTGCAAGCAATATAAATGGTAAATAAAGAAGTAATTAAAATAATAGCAAAAGCAAGGAAAGCAGGAGGGAAGGAGGAAAAGCAATCATCCTTGCCTTTACCTAAATATAATATGCATGCCGAAATTCTTGATATGCACCTCTTTTCTTCATATAAATTCATTATGCTTTCAAAAGTTACAATTCGAATTAAGTATTCACAGAAAGGTCAGTCAGAGTAGTTTATAAAAAGGCTCAGAAAGATACAGTATATAATAATAATAACTATTAACACAAATTAGTTTAAATTCTATGGAAAATCTTTTAATTTAACGATGAGATGACACAACATTGCCATAATTTATGAAAAAATGCATGTAAAATTGTTTAACATTTTCATAAAATTCATACTGAGTATCTGTAAATGCAATTTAAGGGACAAAAACTTATGTGTGCTTAGATTCAAAACGATTTTTCATATAGGATTCGTAAAATTCAAATGAGGTAGAAACAGAGTTATTGAAATACTTTAAACTTATCACACTAATATCAGTCTATTTGTTGTCTTCTCTGTCTAAAGCTACTAAAGAAGATATCAGAACAACAATGTTTGGCCAGATTTACATGTCTTTTAAAAAGAATTTCGGAAAATTAAGAATTGTTGCTGTGCGTGCCTAAAAATTTTTGAGCTTTAGGACAGAAATTGCAAGAACTGAGCAATGACAGAACTAAATCAGACGTCCGCTTCTTTACTTGGTGGCAAAGGCACGCTAGAAAGGGTACTGTTCAAGGTATCGCTGAGTGCTGGGACGTCACAAAGTTGCCCTGATTGTAACGGTGTCGCTTTTCGAAGCGATGATTCTGCGAAAAAACAAAAAGCATTAAACTGATATAAATTTTTCTTAATGATTCACATCACTTTTATTTATATTCCACTATGCTGAAAAGTGCATTTGTACTTAAGGCTACAGGTGGGGGACTGAACAAATGACAGGTAAATTTTGAAAACTAAATAATTCCAGTCATAATCTGCTAAAAAATTAGACGAGAAAAAAGGCATACTAGCTGGTAGAGCGTCTAGCTGGGGAGCAAAACGTGGTGTAGTTGGTGCCTGTCTAACTTGATTATGTGACTCATTATTGATTGACTGAAAAGTATTTAAATGTTTAAATGTTTGAATATAAACTTCAATTAGCTATACAAGGAGATACAAGGATTTTCGTCTTTGAACTTCCAGAAAAATCAATCTTTGATGCATTGAAAGAATTAAATTTTCTAAATAGTTCATAATAATGAAACTCGTTACTTCAAGAATCAAACAGTGCTCACTTGCAACAATAGACGATTAGCGCTACCTTCAGATCTTAGTGTTGACCTATAATTATGCCCGGAAGTTGTGTTGTTGTAGGAATGTACACTTCCTCTCACTCGCCTTCGCATTCTGCAACAACTTAATTAGCAATAACTTCATTATTTGAAACTTGGATTGCCTTTGACGTATTTGAATCCTAAATTTTTCAATAAAATTTGAATTTAACTATTTAAGAACAGAAGGGAAAAATAGTTAAATGTTTCTAAAGATACAAAATTCGATCAAAATCTCGTTCCTCTAGAGACTGAGTTATTTGTTGAAAAGAACTTGAAAAGAAGAAAAAACGCACAGGACAGAATAGATGAGGGTGATAATAAGAAGAATAAGTAGAATACCAACAAGTACACTGAGGACTACTGTTGCAACCTTAAAACTGGACGATACCACATCCTGAAATTGAAGATTTCGAAATTCTGAATGATAAAAATAAGTTATTATTTAAAAAATTCAAATTAAAAATTTAACTGATAAATGAAAAATCAAAGATGGAATCCAAAACAAAAAAGAATGGATATTTACTGACTGTAGCAGAAAGTGTAAGAATGGCTCCATTTGAATTTTGACAATATGATTCTTGAATGATTCCCCATGGACATGGCAAGCAATTTTGAACCTAAATTAACTACCACTATGAATTATTTAAATTAACTTTTACGAGGTTGTTACGCCATTGGGGACAAAACTGTAAAATAAACAGATAACCAATGTCAAAAAAGAAAATTTATGGGTAAGTGAGGATATATAAAGAGAACCAATATTAAAGTTACTTTACCTGTCCACTTTTCATATAAGTACATGTGTAGAAAAAGTTTGTTATATTAGACTGACATACTGCTATTGCTATATTTGTCACTGCTTCATTGCAAACCAAATCACAGTTTCTTCCGATTAAACCACCTTTACACTGCATTGAATATGCAACTGTTAACCTGGAAGTGAATTAATTTGAAAATTTTTGTACATAATACATGGATTATTCATGCTTATCTTATTTGATTAACTGCCAAACTTACTGCGTTTGGAGAACAATACCATTGAGATTTCGTGACTGCATTGATAAATGATTTCCAATAGACGGTATCACGGAATTCAAAGGTAAAATAAAAGTATCAACGTGGACAACAGTTTGAATCTGTGTCAGCTCACCTGTATGAGCATTGATAACAGCGCCCATATGATGAACGAATATATCAATCGCTGACTGAAAGTTTTGACACTTATTTCCTTTGTGCAAAATCCCTCTTATGACATTAGGAAGGCGGACAAGTGGTTTGCTGACCAGTTATATTCATCTAATTGCCGTATCATATTTAAAAGTAATAATTAGTTCTTAGCTTTGAAGGTAAATACATGTAGTAACGATAATAGCTTTCATAGTTTCAAAAATTAATGTAACATAAACTCTCATGAAATCTATAACCGGTTTTGAAGTGAGATAAAATGTATGAGGTTGTTGCCAAGCTTGTTTTTGTTGTGGTGACATACTATCGATATCGATGTATCCAGAAGGCGTTAGCGGCATAAATTCAGTTGAGAAGTACTTCAATGATTCACTAAAATTTTATTTTTATTTGAATATCACTTCTTCCAAACAGTACAACAACGCAAAAGAGCTTTTTTTTGATTTTTGATTTCTAACGAAAGATTTCTAACTCTAAAACTTATTCTGGCTTAAGCGAACACGTAAATAAATAACTGTACAAAACGTACTCTGGTGATAATAGAATAACTGTGAATGACATATAACACCGAGGAACAGAGGTGCCAAGATAGCTGCAAGAGAATTCACTTGGACAAACACAAGTTTGTCCTTTTGGGAGCTGAAGGCCTTGGTTAACGTAATTTATGAGTTGTATTTGTACCATTACATTTGCTATTTCAGAAATATTGGCTGATTCGGAATAGTAGTCCTGAAGTATGCCTTTGAAAATAAAATAATTGTACATTACTGGTGTTACAATACAAAAAGAGAAAAGAAGAAAAAAGATCGACTTTGAACTTCATGGAATGTTACTTTTATTGTTCTGGTCAAAAATATACCTTTTGATAAGTGCAAATTAACATGAAACAAAGTAAACTAGAAGGGGAGAAAGTGACATAACTATGGAATGACTTACAATATGGCTTATTGGCTGAAACATTTGAATATTTTGATACATAGCTTCGAAATTATTTTGATCGTTGTAATCATGGTTTCTAGGATAAGAAATCTGAAATAAAATCACCAAAATCATGTGTGCTTAAAAAAAAGCATTCTGCTATGGAAGACAAAAGCACTTTCTGAGTTTTTTTTTTCTTTTTCTTTTGATGAAACTTTAATATTAGCTGTCATGAAGTCATTCTTTAATTTTATTCCGAACTATTCTTTGAAACAAAAAGAATAATCATTGATGAATTAATCTTGCTATTGTTGGAAGTAAAATGGTATTTAGAAAATGATAGAGAAATGATAACTGGAGACTCGCTTAATTTTATTATTCTTTCATAAACGACAATTAACAGCTTTAGTAGAACTGAAATTAAATTGCCGTTAGAAAATTATAACATTTAATCATTAAAATTATTAATGCAGTTCCAAAACGGCTTTCATTAGATCATACAATAGAATAGAATTTCATCCATTAAAATGTTAGCACAGGATCTTTCCTAAAAGTTTTTCTTCTCGATAATTGTTATTCGAGCAGAAAAATTGATGGAAAAGTATATTAAATTCGTTTTATCGGTGAAGTTAACAGAAGTTTTTCGGGCCAAATCAAATAAAACTAAGGAACATTTTTTTGGTTGGAAAAGCTTAAGAATTTTTATGACTTCATCAAAAATTTCAAAGAAGAATTTTAAAGTTTCCAAGTCAATTAAATTTGAAAAGTGAAAAAAAAAATCACATATCAACCATTTCTTCAAAGTTCTATTAGTTACAAAAAATCTCATTTAAGCATATATTCCTTTTTAGATTTGCTTGACTAAGAATTAAAATAAAAGTTCGAATTTTGTAAAGAGATGATTACTCAAATTAATAAGTAATAAAAAGACTAACAAAACTGATAGAATGTGTTTGTGATCCAAACATTCTACGATTTGAACCAAAATTATTATTTCCATTTATATTGTTACCGTTACGAATAATACCAAGTTGACTTATATTCGACGCAGTAATCTGTTGAAAGTAAACTAATAAAGTTGATGTGCACACTATACCGATTCTTCGCATCTTTTAAGACTATTTAGATTTCTATTGGTCAATATTTGAATTATTGCAATACCCTCTACCTTTGCTTTGTTCGACCATTCAGTCTTCCCTGCAAAATTAAATTGCTCCTCAAATGACATCGTAGTTGAAACACCATCAATAGCGATCAATAAGATACAAGAAATTATTATCCATAAACGGGCTAAACAACCGATAAATTTCTTACCAGGCTAAGCTGATAAATGAACATGTAAAAAAAAAAAAAAAAAAAACGAGCGTCACACTTTTGCTTCTAAGTGTGTAAAATAGTAGACGAGATATTTAACGTAATACTACAATGTATGCAGAAGTAATAACTCATATCAGAATTTCATTTTAAAAAAAATAAGTACCAAATTACAAAATAGCTTGCGACTGAATCTACGATTATAGAAAAATCATAAAAATATTTAGCAGTACTAGTGAAGTAAAATTAATTTTCATTAATCTATTGAGAAATTTGTGCTAATCACGAAATCTCTAAATATCTGAGTGAAAATGTAAAGAATGGAAATGTTGCACTAATATCAGAATGACGATCAAATTCTTATCAATGATATCGTGGCCAAATGTGTTGTCACAAGTAGGAAGAAGAATGAAGAATGCTTACAATAGTTACGAGAAACGAAACCTGAAATGTTGCACTGGTACCGAATTGTGGATCATAAAATAGCATCATTAACTGGAAGCAAATGCTTCTACAGTTTTCAACAAACTGAAAAGCTAATGGTTTCTCATCCACGTTCTTCCTTCTTTTCCAATGAGAGAAGCAAATCCTCCCTGATATGAACGGTTTTGTATGTTTAATGATTCATTGCATCACTCTATGAACATTTCTATTCACTGCTGCTGCTGCTTCAATGATTCTTGGCTTCGACCGCGTTGAAGGGAACATGTAATGCTTATTGATTACGTTATTTCTCCTATGCGCGATTTCCCAAAAAACCAAAAAATTTGTTCCCATTTCGGTGAAAAAAGAAATCTCGATCATGTCATCCAAAAATGATCATTTTTATAACAATTTGGAAAAAAAGTAGTTAATTGATCAAAAAATCTCCAATTTCACAATTTGTATAGGAAATAGATCCAACTAAATGAGAAATGATTTTTCATAATAACATCATGACATAAATAGTTAATGACAATTTATTGATGGAAGACTTTTTTTATATTTTAAAAATCGATAAATGTAAATTTTGGTTGAATGCTTCTCTGTTACTGATATTATGTCGTCCAAAAATTTCCGAATCCGATAACTCTATATTTCCTTCATTTTCGATTACTTTTTTATTTTCAGTAAAACTTCATCGGTTACAAATTCGATTTCTGATTGTTGGATTTAGAAATTACCAAAAATGTCCATTTTCGTGATATCGAACCTAAAAGTAATGATAATGAATAACCCGAAGTTTAGTCTGCTCATTTTACTAAGAAGGAGTGCTTATTATCACTCATAATTTAAGCCATAACGAAGAGGCATGCGTCTATTTATCTTTTCGTCTTGCAACTTTCCGCGCGCTGTGTGCATTTCGCTTGCTCTGAAATACTGCATCATATCACTGCATGAAATGATTGCGGAAATTTAAACGATTACGCATCATTTGTTAATCTCTCCTCTTCAATTATATTTATTTCACTCATAAATTTGACAGAAACTTTATCAAATTTTGCTGCAAATTCCAAATTAACCAAACGTTATCCGCTATAATCCATTTTCCGTTTGGATTGCTTACTGAAACTTAACTGCTATAAAAGAAATGAAAAAATGATGCCAGCCATCCAACCACTTTTTTATTCCTCTTTGATTATTGTAAATCCAGAAAATACTTTTAAACAACATTTAGGATTTCTCAAATTAAATCCTGGACTTAGTTTCAGCATTAATTGCTTGAATGTAGCACATGAAAGTGCGTGCACTTCAATCTTCCGTTATTTGATTGTGCATTGCTTGAGAAGCACTTCATATAATTGCACCAAATCAGATCAGATAGATACATTGAGAATTTTATTGTAATGAACTCTTTTATTCACTACATTATTGCAAAACATGAAGACATGAGTCGAACAATCGAAATGAATTGAATTCCACAAATTTTAATTCTACATAATACACGTATTGATGTTTGCATGAAATTATATTTCAGAAAAACAGGTAGAGCTAAGAGGAAAGCAAATTATGCAATGCATCATAATTTTGTACAGTTGAATTTCAAAAAATCTTTTAGATATAAGCACAAGTTTAACAATTACTACATTACGTGGGACAACAAAATTTAAAGTGAAACCTAGATAATATACTAAAATTGACAAATCAGAAGTTATGGGTGAACATACACAAAAGTGACTATTTTTCTTACCAGTAAGTAATTTTATCATCCAAATTTACTTCTGTGATTTAATATCAACTATAGTTACTTTAACATCAGTTATAGCAATCATCGTAGTCGTGCAGTGTTCCAGTTCTTTATCAAATTTATTGATCATTATCAGCATATATATAACAGCTAGGAGACCTGATGTGTACAGTGAAGCCATAAGCACAGCTACTAATCTGAAATAAGGGTGTCTGAAACAGAACTTATGCTGTAGAAACTGCAACTTTTGAAAACGCAATCTCACTAATTTTAATGGATGTCTTAATTAAGTTGAAATTTTCAACATGGATTTTTGAAATTATGGAAATAATCGAAATGGTATACATGCTTAATCCTTCCATAATTTTATTTTGAAACTCTATTAACCAGTGTACTGGGAACAATTTAATTTTTGCTGATAAAAAAATGCATTTCAGGAATGACATGCATATATTGCCTGAAGACTTATAGTATCATCTTTAAATTGCCCTGTTTAATTTATTCATTCTTGAGAGTCGAATATTTATCAGAATTTGAAAAGAGCAAAAATGGTAGCTAATTGCTTACCCTGTCATCATATAAAACAAAATAGCATGATGTTGTGCGTAAATGAGATAAATGAGCGAATAAGCTAACAGTAGGCTTATAACGACACTGAGTTGAAATTTTGTTAAAGGACAAATGTTCCAGGCTTGCTGTGGCTTCGAGTCCGTCACCGTTGAACTGTCGTGCATATGGCATATGAATACGTCGCATATATAGGTAGATATATATGCGACGTATATATATATATAGATAGATAGATAGATATAGATATCTTTTTCAGCAATTTTATTAAACAATTTTCTTCTGAAATTAAATAAGCCATCAAAATATAATACAGCTATGGTAATTATAAGAATTAAAGAATAGAAAAAGAATTTTGTCCTTAATTACATAGTTTTGATTAACGGAGTTGATCAGATGAGACGCCCGAAGAAACATTTCTTATAGCATTGTCCACATTCATCGTCAGCACATTTCAATTCGAAATCAGGAAAAACAAGTTTATAGACAGACAATTTTAAAGGATTGTTATAACTGATAAGTGGATGATGTTCATTAGGATTAACATTTTCTTTTATTCACTAACAGTAGAAAAGCTATTCAAACTCTTTCAATTCTAAGTATATTTTCAAAACTTATGACTCGAATCAGTTCATTTTTTCAAGTCCTATATCCTATTATAACCTTAACCATAAAAAGTCATGTCGCATATTCTACTTTCTTGAACTATAAACTTACTACCGCTGTTCCTCCTAAATTTGAATGAAAATCTAAGCATGGCTGAAATTTTATAAAATTTTCTATGATCCACGTTATTCATGAAAATCCGATATCTTTAACCCTTTGTTGCATTATTCAGTGATGCGTTGAAGTATGCTGAACATCAACATAAATAAATGAGCAAATAAACTGATTCATAAGCGCAAATATAAATAATTCATATATATATATATATATATATATATATATATATATATAATTAATGTGCATATATTCTTCAAATGATTAAATAATTTACGTACTATTTATATATACTATTATTTCAATGATTAAGTAATAGTATATATAATATGTAATACGAATTAAATAAATGGACGAATACTGTTGATCATTTGACTTGTTCTCTTTAACAGTTTTACAGACAGTAAGTTTTATTCTTGATGTAATATGAACAACCTGCAAAACTTATGATATTTACAGATGGCATCTATTATAATTTTATTCTTAATTAGCTGATTAAAATTTATTTCACTCACTTTATTAGCTTTTGTACGGGTAGAATTTTTTCGGAAGCATTTTTGATCCTGCTATGCGCCATCGAAACGAAATGTTCATTTAATAGGAAAAAGTAAATATACTTCATAGCTATCTTTTTTCATAAGTAAAATGTTTCGGTTCGTGCTACATAATGCTTGTGAATGAAAATTTATATTCATGATAAAAAAAAGTGTAAACAAGCGCTATTTGCAGCAATGCAAAACAGAGGAGTGCACTCGTTCTTAGTTAATGATTTATTGGTACTGATAAAATTTCAACATCACGAGTGAATAATATATCACGGATAAAACTATGAATTTGAACTATTTTAATGCTCTATTCAGTCTGAACAATTCGATGTTCAATATTAGGGGTCGGAAAATATGAAACGACAAAATGAATAATGTGAAGTGGTGTGCTATCTTCCGCTGTGAGTGATAAAAAGAGATAGTTTGATACATGGCTGAGAATTTTCCGAAGTTTTTGCTAAGTCGGAACAAATACTACAGTATATCTGATTATGGGAAAATTAGCAAGCAAGTGATCCAATATGAAAACGCTTGATGTCATGTCATTATCGCTCAGTGGTCATGAAAATCTTATTATATACCTTGTAAAAGTGGTAAATTGTAACGAAATGATGAAAACAAAAAATGTCTGAATCTGCTGTATTAATCATTAAATAAGGTCAATATGGTGACCAGTTGTACAACTCCATTCAAATGGATTACGAAGCGGAGAAAAAATTCAAAGTGCAGCACTCAAAACAATGATAAAATTTAACGATTAAACAATTCACCATACTGTACAATGAAAATAAAATAGGACAACACCTCACCACCACCAATCACTACTTCCTTTCAACAGCGCTTAGACGCAGTTTTAACGTCCAACACTGCTCATTCATAAACACATACCACGAATATTTTACATGCAAACATCACATTCGCATGTATACAGATGCATACCCAACATACACGCACGCACACACATACACACAACACACACACGCACGCACAGACCACGCACAGATACATACACAAATACATACATGAGTATACCCAGCAATATAATTTTTGAAAGAACCGGTTTAAATCTAAATATCTAACAGTTTTATTTTCTTATTACTAGAACATAATCTTACCCAGTCAGTGTTATCGGCAGATTTATTTTATTTTATTTATTTATTTTTTTGAGTTTCCGTCAATTCATTTCTATTATTAGTAAAAATATTACCAATCAAATTTATTTCATTAAAATTTCATTTGGATTCAAATTAGTTATTAATAGCTAACAAGAAGCATGTTTCTTTTCTATAATCTTAGCGCTATGAATAACATGATGAGAGTGATAATTAATTATGATAACGCTATGAGAAAGAAATAATGAAAATTCTCCATTTTCAATCAGAAACATTTAATACGAGGATAAATGTTTAAAAGCATTTTGAATCAAGTCGTTTAATGCAGGTGAATTAGCTAACTGATTTTGATTTTAATCAATCTAATTCTTGAAGAAAATCAATAATTTTTTCTAGAAGTTAGAGTAATTTCTCATTCTTTAGGTCGTATTAATTTTACATTGTAATATAATAGTTAAAGAAAATAAATTTAAATTTCAGGAATTATTATTTTTTCCACCATTCCTGTATTAAGCTGAAAATAAAGCATACTGACAGATGGGTTATTTTAAATGTTTGTAAGTGTTTGATAAATAAACTCACGAAAAAATGATGATACTTTAGTGTTGAAAGTACTCACGGTTATCTATCAAATCAAAAGTGCTGTTCCATGCACACTTGTTTACTTGCTTTGTAATCATAAAAAACGTTTGTTGTTTTAATTTTAATTTTCCAGACAAAGTACTTTTCAATTTTTTTATCAAATGCTGCAAAAATGTTTGCATATGCATTTGGAATAAGCATCTAAAAAAATCATAAAATATGCAAAAAATGAAGTAGCATTATTCAAAAGAGAAAAAAAAATTGGAACTTCCTAAATTTTTAGCAGAGGTACATTTCATAATGATATGAAGTGTAATTCAATGACAAAAAATTGATCTTGCTGCAAAACAATCGTAAACTGCAGTCGAATGACAGGAAGACCAGCACCGAAACAAGTTTTTTTTTTTTTCCTTTTCTGATACACTCAAATCTCTTCCTTGAAAACTAAATTTCAAATGTGTCTACATAATGATTCTTGCAATGTAATTTGTGTTACAATATTACAACGCTGAAAGACTTTCTTGTAATGTAATGATTCATCTAATGATTGAAAAAGATTTCTTGAATTCCTAGCACTGCTGATTATTTTGGTGTGTTTTTTCTAAAGCCGCTTTTTAAAATGCATTCACATTGCGAAATACTTTGATGCAAAATAACCAGTGGAAAATAGTTCAGTATTATCAGTTTTTGCTGTTAATTCCTAAAAAGGAAATTTTTTTATCGCTAACCTCTTTTAATACGTGAGAAACATCTTTGTAAAAGAAAATAAAATACAAATTATATTTTATTAAATGATGACAATTGAAGGTACAAATCAAAAAATAATAATAATAATATAAATGAAAATAATGAAAGAACATTAAAGGGTGAAACTGAAAGATTTATTGACAAGGATACCTCATTTGACATTAAATATTATAGTAATAAATGAAAATGATTTTTGTCGTTCACTTTATATGAATGCTATTTATGCATGTCGAGAGTAGCTTAAAAATATCAAATAACACTGAGAGATTGGATATGAGTTTAGCACCATAAGATATCGTGCTGTAGCATGCTGAGTCCTCAAATCTTTGAGAGAAAGGATATTAAGAGCAAGAATGTCAGCTACATTTACCTCTAGCACAACTTTTACTGACAAAAAAAATAAATGTATTTATCATCTGACTAAATAAAATTTTCGAAATCGGGCAATATAAAATCCGAAATTTCATACAAAGATCAAGTAGTCTTTCTATAATGTTGGACTGAAAATCAATTTCCTCAAAATAAAAACTGCAACATAATGTAATTTTTATGGGTCAAAATTCGTAACTTATGGAAAATTTCTAATTCCCATTCTTGTTCGAGAAAATAAATTTTTCATTCACTATGAGTTAATTTGCAAAGATGTTTAGCATTAATTAATACAGTAGGTACTAAACACGATTGAATAGATGAACTTAAATGAAATTGGACAGGAGAAAATTATTATTTAATATATTTTATTAATGTGAAATTTGGAAAAGCATTATTATTTCAAGGAACTGTTGATTTGCACTGCATTTTACATTGAGCGATAGAAAAACAGTCTTTCTGGAGTTCAACAGAATTTTTGAGAAAAATATAGAAATGATAATGATTAGAGCACTGAATAGTTTACACGGTCTATAAAAATTCATTCAGAAATATTTTTCCGTTATCAGGCTAAACCAAAAATGAGCGAATGGATTCTAGAAAATATTCTGAAAGTCCTTTTAAAATAATACAATAAAAAGATTTGTGTTGGTTGTAACGTTTTTTGCTTACTCATTTATTTAAAAATCAAAATTAGATTGCTCAGGGCAAAAAAAAAAAAATCGAAGGTTCTAATCAGATTGAAAGAAATGATTTTACTGTTTATAATGAAGTATTGTGCTATCAGTAACAAAATTTTGCACGTAGATTATTCAATAACAATTAAAAAATGCTGTGTTTCGAAAAATTCGGTTAATTCAAAAGCAAAAAAAATCATAAAATTGCTGAACAGACATCTTAATCAATTTGCTTATTTTTCAAATTGTGTAATTACATTTGGTAATATCAGCTTTCAACCAATTCAGAGTTCACAAGTAAGGAATTTATAATAAAAGTTAAATCATGCTATGTGGGATAACGATAAGGTGTATCAATTTATCAATTGTGTCCAAGATTCGATTCTCCCTTCTACATCTTGCAGAAGTATTTCTGGAACGGTTTTATTGAAAGGTTGAGAAGAGTGTTCGCCGATAATTTAAATAAAACAAAACATTTCAAACTTACTTTTGCGTATAATTGAAGGAGCTTACCAA
Organism: Brugia malayi; assembly: GCF_000002995.4. Classification (NCBI taxonomy): domain Eukaryota; kingdom Metazoa; phylum Nematoda; class Chromadorea; order Rhabditida; family Onchocercidae; genus Brugia; species Brugia malayi. Next base: position 8,529,631 of record NW_025062479.1, read on the forward strand.
TAAGGCATTTGGCTTATAAAAAATAATCATTCCTACAGCTTTTTTAAGATCCTTTAATTATTCCATTTTATATTCTGCTTAATGTTACTTAAAAGAGATATTCCTGATTTATGAACTGTGCACTGTGAAAGAATGCCGATATTTCCAAGATTCAAGACTTATTTGATATAGTTATAATCTTCCTGGCTAGAAGTTTAATTTGTTTAAAATAGAGAAGAATTAAGTTTTTCGAGTAAAAATTTCATTTAAACTGCAAATCTCTAAATAAAGTCTTTTGCTTTCTTCTTTGTTTAACGAAAATTTGTTGATAACAAAAACTATGCATATATATTCGTTTTTCTACAGAAAACAAGTCCTTTTTTACAACCGATGTATGGTGACAATATCAGTGCATGACGATCGTCTATTAATGTACATTCTAAATTCTTTATCAATTCAACCGCAATTCTAAGGCAAAACAAAGGGCTATTCATGATTTGAACACAAAAGAGATTTGTGATATGCATTTCTGCCTTATTTGAAATCTTTGAAGTCCTTTTCAATTGCAAAATTGTTAATCATGATGGCAAAATGGAATGTGTTCTTAATGTTTAATAGAAAAATGATAAAACATGCGAACTGACATAGCAAGGATGTGTTATCAGTTGTGCCAGTTTACGTTTTACCATCTTTTTGCTGTCAGATGACAAGTGGTAAGTAAAATATTCATTGTGCAACAAGATATCTGGATTGTAGAAATGCTCTGGGATTAAAAAAATCCGCAATTCAGCAAAAAGTGAATGATATTTTTCACCATTAAATTATTATCGAATTTTTCTATGTAAACACGGTGAGACCCGTTGATCAGTAGCTAAGACAAACCTCCATCCACTGTGCTACATTTTCTTCATACAAATAGTGTTACAAGCATCTATGAAAAATCATTAACAAGAAATAAAATGAAATTTCATGAAATAGAAACATTGTAGAAATTTAGAAATTTTGAGATTAAACGATTAGAATTGCCATTTAATCTAGCGGAGATATATTTAAGAAAACGTATTGTGTTGCGTATTAAAATAATACATAATTAGGGAATAAATTTGAATTTTAATTTAAATGCTAGTTCTTAATTGTAATTTACTGTTCGTATGCTCAAGCCATTTTGTACCTATTTTCTTCTAATGAAGAGGGAAGCAAATGAAAATTTAGGAATTTCTAAAGAACACTGTAAGATAAAATATGTGTCGTAGTTTTAATGGAAATGCTTTAGCAACAATAAAATATTGCAGAAATTGAAAAACAGACAATATTGATGGCACTGCTTTTCAATTTAACTTCAGTTAATTTTAACAATAGCGCATTTTATTAGCAATCATACATTACTTTAGGAAGTTATGGAATTTTTAGAAATCATCAATAATTGCTAATTAAAGAATGAGCGACAAGATTTACTGAACAATGCTAATGACAGTTCACTAACTACGCTTCATAGACTTTTTAATCTTGTAGATAACAATATCATGTGCAAACAATTTGCATCTAAAAAACAAATCATAGTAGATAGTGCTAATAAGTTTATGAATGTAATTTAACCACTTTCCAGCATGAAATTTAAACTTTGTCAAAAAAGTAGGTCAAATCGATTTTGTCCTAAATTTTGTCGGTTAAATAATAGTTATATGATAATTCAACGGATCCTGTTTTACAATTCTCTCACAAATTATTTCATCCCATATCTGACTACAAAAATTTTAATTTTTACTTTTAAATGATTATTTTTTAAAGCTTTAACCTTACCATTATCGGCAAATTTATAAATTCGACCAGTAAAAAAAAATATCTGAATATTAGATGATTTATATTAAAAAATTAAATATGGGGTAAAGCTTGACTTGTTAACTGCATCATATTTTATTAAGTAATAGTTCACACTGAAAAGTGATTTCAAACCAGCCTTAAACTTACGCATTTTTTTTAAAGGTGGAATCGATGCAAAAAATAAACTCTGACATGAATTTGAAGGATGAAATTGCTAATTAAATGTTTGCACTTAGCATCCCTTTGCAATTATAACAAACTCACGAATTATAAAATAATAAAAATATTCTCTTATTTCCGAGGAAACACAACCTAAATTCAAAGGAAATCATTTCAAAAAAAAAATTTTTTTAATCTAATGGAAAAGATTTGTTTTAATTATTTAGGAAAATCAACTGTTGTCGGAAAAATCATTAAGGAAAAGGTTTCGAAATATTATTTAATTGAAAGTTCGAATTTTGAGAACGAAATTTTACAATTACTTTTACATTAAATGTCTACAAACATCAAAAATTAAGGGATAAAATTATTTTCCAGGTTGTCTCGAGAAATCCTGATATTTGGTGTTTCCACCGATTAAGTAATCAACTTTCTTTTCCTTTAGGATTATAAATCTTTAATAATATTAAGGTATTCTTAAAGATTTGAGAAATCTTTTTCTTCAAAATTTTTCTGAAGGAAATGATGAAAAATTATTTTCATTAAGAATTTGTATGCAATACATCTTAAAATTAGTGCTGCCTTGGTTTATTGAGATTCATCGGCAGAAAAGGGATAATTGGCAACCAGTTTATAAATCAAAAATTTCAACAACTTAATACAAATCATTTAATTTCAAAACTTACTTTGTTAGGAAAAGAAGTCTGCGATAAACACGACTGCTTATATATATTTTTTTCTATAAATTTGCAAAATGTTTGAGTAGGATACGACAAGTACGTGTTCCATAACGCTACAGAGCGATCCGATATTAATTCGAGGCTATAAATCTACCTGATCGAAAACTAATTTTTGTGCCGCTTACCATCCTCCTTCCTCGCCGAACTTATCCGTAGGCATTTAATCTTTTTGATTTTTCTTTGATGATGCCTAACTGTCACTACATTAACTAAAAGTTAGAAATTAAGTTTCAAAAGAGATTTTTGGTTTATAAAATTGGTAGGCAGTTAATTTTGTAGGAAAAAAGAGAGATATTTGAGATCAGCCTTTCCTCGGATTCCTTTGCCCTTTTGACACAAAAAGTGATTTTAATTTCAGGAGGATTTTTTTAGTCAGCATATTTTATAATAATAATGAGTTGAGGAAAAAGAACAAGTTAGCCAAAGAAAAACTGATTTGCTGCTTTAAGGGAAAGTAATTAATTTAAATTTATGGAGTTTGAGTTTTCAGAAATATTGAAGGTATAATTCTGTATAAAGACTAAAATTCTTTGATCTATGTTTAAAAGTTTAAGAAATTGTTGGTTTCGGATTTATTTGTTTCATTTATATGATTATCGAGCAGCTGCAAATTTCTTCTCATCATTTTAGATTGTGCTAATTAGCAAAATACTTGAGAGACAAAGAGTATAAGTGCATATTCTTATGCAGTTTATGAAAATGATGCCAATTGAATATATATTTCAAATACGTATGTTGCTTGAGCAATTGTAAAAATCAAAAAAGCTAGTCTGCAGTTAAATAGGCCTCAGTTATGATAGGTCACTTCTTCATGAATACTTAAATTTATAAACTAAATTTTTTCCTTGATTTTAAACCATATCGCTTAAAATTTTATTCATTAATGCTGAATAGATGAGTTGTAATTGCCAAAGTGCAAAATACATTACCAAATAATTATTTACTAGCTAAGACGTTGTGATTAATTTGGAAAGAGTCATCTGAAAAGAAAATTATCTCAAATAGATTTCAAATTTATAACAAATGCATCTTTCAAAAAAAAAAAAATAAATAAATAAATAAAAAGAATATGGTACTAAAGCAATAATTTTTCCTTCATAAAATTAAATACTTAATGTGATGAAATTTAGCAAATAGAGAGAGAATAAGTCATAAAATATATTTTATGGGTAATTGTTGAGAATTTTCTGAATAATTAGTAAGATAACGGCGTTCTACACAATTATATTATCAGTTGACAATTTCATCAAGAATTTCTTTGCCCAAACGCCAAAACAAAACAAACTCGGTTTTTTAGAATTTAAAATTTTTTTATCGGTTTTAAATCCAAGAGAATTTTTGTTGTTCCCAGAATTCCACATAGTATCTAGTCAACAATTTGCAAGACGTTTTAATATCCAGGTGCGGTGCGTGGTGGTGGACAATGATCGCATGAACCAGCTATACCAGCAACTCCCATCTCACCACGTAACCCTGGTGCTCCGGGATTTCCTGCAGCACCGGCAGGTCCTGCATCCCCAGGCAACCCTGGAGTTCCAGGAACAGTACTTCCTGGTGAGCCAGGCAGTCCTGGTGGTCCTGCTGACCCTATCGGTCCAACTGGTCCTGGCAGGCCGGAAGTCCCAGCTGTCTCTGTAATTTGTCCAGGTGAACCGGCTGGTCCAGGTGGCCCCATTTCACCTACTGCTCCGGGTGGTCCTTGTGGTCCGGGTAGACCTGGTGGTCCTGGTATTGGAGGCTCGCCGTTCTTTCCTGGTGTGCCAGCTTGTCCAGGTGGTCCCTTGGGCCCAATTGGACCTGGTGGTCCTGCTGGTCCTTCTGGACAGTTGAAGCAAAAGTCCTCGGGTTTCGGCATAGCATCTGGTGCGGCATCCTGCCCTGGGATACCATCGTTACCTGGTGTTCCATCAGCTCCTAAAAATAATCTCTTTCAACCTTTCAATTATAGTTTAAAAGTTATAAAGATTTGAAAGTTGTACCGTTCAGCCATGTTTCGTTAAAATGAGAAGATTGAGATTTATATTTGAAACATCTGAACCATCTTTTATAGATCACTGATGACATACCTTTCTCACCATCATTTCCTGGAGATCCTAGAGGTCCCGCATTTCCAACACCGCAACTGCAGCACTGATCTTCACCTTGCAAATTTTGTGGTGAAGTCTTAACACCAGCATCAGTTGGTAAATATCCTGCAACACTATTTAAATAGGTCCCTGTGCCACGTGCTCGAGCTGATTTTCGACCTGTTCTTCCTGCACTACGATAACGCGCTTCCCGTTTTAATCTTCCTTGCAAACCAGTAGCTTCCTCAACCTAAAATAAAGACTTTCTCTAGTTATTTTAATTATTTAATATCTAATTCTTAAAAATTCCACCAAATCACATGAAAAATTCTCGATTTCCAGCACTTGTGTGCTATTGCTGCAATTGAATCAGAAAATAAAGTAAATTTTTTTAGAAACTTCAAAGGTAAGCTATGAATTACAATTCGATATTCATTCCATAGCCCATCAGTTCTATATTTGCAAAAATCTAATTCTCCTGCCAATGATGATTGCACATGTTGCACATAATTGTACAACATTGGTACGGCAACAATTGCCGTCAATGTCGCAACAGTGGAAATTGCGATCCCAAAGAATGCTGAACGTCGTAACCCATCTGCTTCTACTTTCTTCAACTCCTCACACTCGATTCCCATTCTGTGCTGCAAATATTTATAATTATACACTTATGAAGTCTTTCCAAAATACGTTACAATAACACTTATCAATGAATTTGAATTTTTAATAAATTTTTAATAAAATAGAAGCTTTAATTTTGCACTAGCTTAGTAATTATTGGTAATATAACAGAAAGTTACACTAAGTAAAATAGTTTGACAGCTTACGCTACGAATTATTTTTAGGAAACTTACTGACGCCTATATCCTGCAGATAACTACATCCAATCAATATACTATTAGTTAGAACAGAGTTATGCTTAGTAATTAATTTGAGATATAATCGTGATTAATTAATTTGTTCAGAAAAATAAGGTGTCAACTAACAGTAAGCACTACGCATACGAATTACAAAGAAGCATTATCCAGTTGTGACTAAGATGCAAAGAGGAAAAAAAAGATTACATTTCAAAAAAGAACTCTCTTTACACACAAGTCACATGAGACCAGAAGATCAGAAATGATTGTTAGAAATATAAATAAATAAATTCTTCCTTTTTTTCAAACAAAAATTATAATTATCTGCACAAAATAAAGAGACTTTAGTGCTCTCTTTCATTTTTGATCAAAATCTAATTTCCACTTTTTACTTAACAAAAAGTGAAGATGAAAAATGGTTGCTTTAGCAGTTTGAAAGTTACCGAAATAAAGAGAGAAGGCAAATAGAATGAAGTTGGCTTTGATTTTATTTGTTTGATAAAAGAATTTCAATGAAATGACTTTTGAAACCAAATGAAAAAATAGCAAACTCACTGGGTAGCAAGCAGTAAACAGTGTCATTAGTTAGTAGTAATGCAAAAAAGAAAAAAAAAAAGAAACAGAAACAAGTTTCATTTCAACCTCGCCTCATTTTTCTCCTCCTCATAAGAAACAACACATTCGCGTCAGGAAATTGTTTATGTTTGTGTTTATCTGTCTACACACCAAATAATATTTGGATGAAGTGATTTGTTATAGCAGATGGATTAATGCAATTATAAGATTGTAGGTTGCTTCCTAAGAGGTACCATTAATTTTGCTTTTGTTGAAGATTCGATCTTTTTTCGCAAAATTCAAAAAAAAAAAAAAAAATGAAAAAAAGGCTCGATAAAAAGCACCAGCCATAATTGTGGTACAACTTATCGTCATTATATGAGTTGAATCACTATATCTCATTGGTCGATAAAAACAAGTTCTCATCAACAATATGACATAATATTCATGCAGAATTCCTAATTTAATAATGACCTAAATCTGGTTCATCTTAATAATGCAATAATTTCCTGATAATATTGGTTTGGTAAATTATTTCGATCTATTTCAGTCTAGAATAAAAATCAAATTCAACCTAGAATGTGGACTTCTGCGCATTTTATACTTTATAATTAATGCCATTGCTAATGCCTTACTATGTTATCGTTCAGAGATTTACTGAAAATAGTGCAGACAGATTGCTTGCTCATTTTTTTACAAACTTTCTACAGAAGTGAAAGTATTTACAAAAAAAAAAAAACAAATAAATAAACAAAGTCATAAAACATATACATGTGAAAATCTCAATTCTCAGCGCACAATCATTTAAGAATTAGTTCACCGAGCCATCCTGTAGAACAAAAATTGTTGATGACGTGATAGCGCTATGCTTGTGCCGATAAAAATTAGGAAATCAATTGCAATTGCAAATAATTAATAAAATACTAAATATAATTAGTAAAAAACTAAAAATAATTAGTAACTTGTTATTTGCTGGAAGGAATATATTTTACAAAGTAATTAAGTCTAGTTTGTCTTTTTATAAATGAAAACAAGTTTAATTTTAGAAAATAGTTCAAGTGCTTAAGAAATTAGCATCTACTTATATATCATATAGTTATCATTAAGATGCAGACTGTAGAAGAATTGAATTAAATTTGGAGTTCACAAAAAATCGAATTAGATAAGTCATTAAATACAAATAATTTCAAGGCGAACAAGAAGAAACACCTTTTTTCCTGTTCTAAAAAAACCTAAAGTAAAATAAAACATGAAGCGATCTGGAAAGCCAAGAATTGGAAAACAGGAAAAATCACTTCGCAGTATCTATAATGAGCGCAATGTGATAAACATAACATCACACATTGACTTTTGAATAAGTCAATTGCATAATAAGCGGTAAGTAAATTAAAAATTTAGGGTAGAAGATTGCCTGTCAAATAGACAGATCTATACAGTATGGTTAGAATGATAAGAAGACTACATAATATTTTTATCATTTAGAAAATGATAGAAAACAAGATTATGGTAACAGGTAAAGTGTGAGGTTTTGAGAAATAGTAAAAAACTTCACAACTTTCAGGTATTCATATATTTATTCTTAGCTAAAGATACAACGATAGTTAGCAGTATTGCTACTTGTGATAGTGCTGCTATCATTACTGATATAATAACGATGCTTTTATATGTTTCACTGCACCAATTCATGTTTTTCTCTTTTTAAAATTGGTTGGAAGACCTTTTTAAAGCGTAAAGCTTCCTGTCATATTTACTTTTTTTGGACTCTCATTTGTTTACTGTAAAATTAAAAATTGCCAGGGGCGTGGTAAAGATGTGCATAAGTTACACTTAAAAAAGTGTATTTCAAATAGGCATAGGAGGCAATTTGATGTGAAACGAATATACTGGTGCCCAGTATCTGCACTCCCCTTTCCTTTCTAATGTAGAAAAACAGGTCCTGAACCAATATGTACTCCTCTTACTGCACCTTAAATGGTTCGTTTGATTTTTTTTTTTTTTCGGGGAAGAAGACGGGTATTGAATAAAAAGATATGGTGCATAAAATTTTATGGTCCACATTAAAAATAAAAGAAAAAAGAAACAAACAAAAAGCTGAAAATCTGTTGTTCAAAAGGAAGTACAAAAAAAAAAAATGATTGATAAAAGGAAAGACAGGCAAATCTAATCTAAAAACAAATAGAATATTTAGTGTCATACGATTTATAGCAATTAATCTTGAAAAAACACAGTAATTTAAATTAAGGAAAATTTGCTTGAGAAATTCATTATTAAGTATTTCTTTCTTCCTCTCTCTTTCTCTCCTTCTCTCGGTTTCTCTCTCTTATTGCTACAGCTTTCGCTTTTGTAACATTGCGAAAAAAATTTTTGAAGTTTTCTGCCTCGATCATAACTATGACAACTTTTGAGGCAATTTCAGTTTGAACAGCATCATTCTTTTTGTGTCCTTTTACCCTTACTTCAGTATTCTTTATTAAAACCTATCATCGTTAATCATTTCATTTTCTACCTTCTCCACTAATTGCGGATACCACAAATGTAAAGCAGTATTGCATCTCACATTTGAAAAGCATTGTAAGTAGTATTGGAATATTAGAGAAAAGATGTAAACAACAGTAACAATCACTTCCTATACCTAAATAATTTCAGGCTAGAAAGAGAACTTAAACTAGAATTGAAAACAGCCTTCAAGTTAAAGATAATTAATTTAGTGATGTATATGCAAAAACTCTTCTAGTAATTGAAAAATTTAACTAAAATTTTTATTGTTCACCACTTCGGAATGAATTCGTAAATTATTTCGAAATGATATTTCTAAAATTTGGTGTCGCCTTTGTGCTGATAAATTGAAATAGAGGTGAAAATTTTTGCAGATGAAGGTTCTACAATTGAAACAAAAATGATATAAAGCAAAATGAATTTGAAAGAGTTATTATTGAATAAAATTATACATAATCGGAAAGATATTGTATAGATAAACAGTTGTAAAAATTTGTTTCAATTTTCATATACAATTTGGATTTGTTGGGAGTAAAATCCAGAACAGAAGTTTAGCACATTTGGTATCCACAATGTTCAATTGTTTCTTTGTTGGCGAAAGTATTGCTTTTTCTTTTCCTTCCTCACTTTTTCCTTATTCAATGTTAACCTTTCCTACTTGCATTTCAAAATGCTGTACTTTCCTTCTTAATTCTTCACGAAAAAAGAAAGAAAGAGAAAAGCGTTCACTCAACCAAAAAAACTTAAAGAACCGGAAAACTGTTTTTTATGGCTGTTGTTCTTTTCCTTATAATGATGTTTTATAAATCATTTTTCTTTTAACTTGCTTTTCGAATTCTAGAATCACGAAACGAAAAGCAGAAAAAGGATGTACGAAAAAGAGTGTGTGTTTGTGTAGAAACCTTCGTTTAGTTTTTCTTTCCTAGCTTTAACAAAAAAATAATCGGTAGAAAATGAAGTTGAAACTACATGGAACAGGTAGAAGGTGTCACTGATGAACGTTATACATATTTCTTTTAACAATTTCCGCTTTATGTGTTCCATTCTAAATCATCCACACTTCTTGTCGAAAAAAAAACTCAGAAACCAGTATCACGCAATTAATCTGTTTCAATATAAGATGTCAAATTGTTGTCAGTGCAGTGGATTTCAAAAAAAAATAGTTGTTGAAATAAGACTATCTTTTTGATAGCACTATGCAATCTTTCATTATGTGATGGTAAGCGTCTAATCTCCAATTTCTCTAATTTTATTAGTTGTGAAAAAATAGAACAGTCGAATGCGTGTTGTTAAGCAGCAATAATTAAATATTGAGTATTTCTTAACAAAACATTTAACTTGATTGAATTCCTATAGAAATAATATCAATGTAATATAAATATTAGAATGAAACCTTTGAAGTAAGTAAAAATGTGTGGTTATTGATCTTGTCTCTCTAACATTAGGTGCTTCGGTGCTATAATCAGGAAAACTTCAATTATTATTTCCAATAGTAAAACTCGAAGAATTGCACCTTTTTCAATTTATAGTTTACGGCAACAATATATTATTTTCTTTGCTAAACATATTGACAGCTGTTTGTACATTTAGCAACTGTTTTGCAGTTTTTGGAATATTTTCGTGAGAAATTCAATATTCAAAATATATTAGTAAACTTTTTGAAAGTGAGTTAATCTCTCTGGATAGGTTATTTTCATAAATTTTGCATTTGTGTTTGAAAAAATTTTCAAATTGTTGTTTTTTTTTTTACCTAAAAAAAAGGTTTCATTGCAGAAAACTTGACAGGTTTTGCTTGCGAAAAGAAATTGAGGTAAAAGAAATTTTCTTATTTCTCAAACATTCATGTATGCATACTCATTTCCGATGATAGACTTTTTCATTGTCAGAAATTAGGAGTTCAAAATTGGAGTAATAATAATATCTGAGTCAAAATCGAAATTCGAACATAATGCCGCTTTTAAATGTTTGGAAGGAAGGAAGATGAAGATGGCCGTGAAAGTATAACTGCTGTTGTTCTTATCTAGTTGTCTGTACAATTTGTTTCATATCATCAAATTTTTATTTAACTGTCCGGCAATCGTTTACCATCTCATAAAATCAAGATTCAATTGATCATAACTATATGCATGCATTCATCTTAATACATGTACACCCGCACCAAACCAACCAAAAAATGAATCAAGTAATGCATGAAATTGTAAAAAGTGCTAGTTTCCAAATTGAACAGTTGAAGAAATATAAAGAAAATAAATAGTTAAAATCCCTATCTTGTCTTACTGATAAGCTTTTTTTTTTTCAAATTTTTATGTAAGACTATCTGACATTCTTACAATTTTACTTCTTCTACAAACATTCGCAAACTGATGATCAATTTATTTTCGTTCCTAATAAAATGTTGAAAGTTGGTTCTAAAGTAGGATAGGAAGCCAACAATATAATGCATTCATTATTGAAATTTCAACTTTTAAGGGACCTACAGAATTAGATTTGCAGATTTGCAAATTCAGCATGATGACAAGTTTTTTCTTCTTCCTTGCAAAAACTTTACAGTAATGTACTTCTTGTACTCTTAAAAGTGAGTGGAGGGACTTTGTTAAAGAATGATTATTACTATAATACGATATTTTATCTCGTAAGACAAAATTAATTCGAAATTCTTTCACTTGTGAATTTCTTTCTTGAAAACACTTTAAATTTCCTGCTTTTTTTATAATGCAAAGATCTGACAACAGGAATTATTACGCTATTTTTCATGTTGTTGAAGTCGTCAAGCATGCAAAGATTATTAATTTTTTGAAAAGAAAAATAAAGATCAAACCATAATTATTTCAGGACACTGATAAAAAGGGTGAACTGATAAGGTAACTCTGGATGTGTGCAACAATTTGATATATGTTATTTTGATGATGCATTAAAAAAAAGAAAAAAAAAACAGGATTGCAGAATATTATAATATTTCTTAGCAGCTACTTAACGGCTCGTGAAATTTATCTCATGCATATTAAAAGATACTAACAGTATTGACTTTTATTTATAATCAAACAAACGCTTTTAATGCAACCAGTTAAACAAGATTAATGAGACCCATCATTTTATTCGCTGACTGATCACAAATGCAGCTTAAACGTATAGATGCAGTGAAGAAACAAACTATATTAGATATGCAAAAAGCATAATAAGAAGGACAAAGTTATTTCTTTAGCAAATTCTCCAGACTTGAGTTTAATACAGAAAAATGACTGCATTCTTAATTACTAAAAAAGGCTTCCTGTAAAAAATAAAAATAAAAGTTTCATTTTAATTGAAATAAAAATTAAAAAATAAATATTATGTCAGTGAATTCAAATAACAATTCATACTATCTATTCAGTCAATTACATCGAACTAGAAAGTAAGGTATTGCTGTATTTACATCGAAAACGTGGAATATAATATCAAAGTTTTAACATAAAATCACATTTTAGTGCATTAACAACATGTCATTGAATTCAAATAACATCATATTATGCATCCGTGATATTCCAAGATCATTTTATCAGTATCACTGAGATTCTTTCTTTTTCTGGTATATCAAACATTTATTCAGTCATCCCACAGACCTCTTACTCAAAAAAAAAAACCTTATACAAAATGGAACTACGGTATCAACTTCACCATTATCATCATTATTTAGCAAATTAAAGTATCGTTTTTGTAAAATTGACTGATTTCATCAAAAGTTATAAAGGAATGATTCTAATAATGGGAACCAATTTTTGCATTAATAATTATATTATCAATGGTACTGATACTCCATTAAAATAGCCATAGTTTTGATAAAAATACCATTAAATTCAAAATTTTCAAAAAGTTACTTTTTTGGTGGTAAATAAGAATATCTGTGCTTTATTTTTGTTCTGATAAACAAGGTTCGACGGGTCGAATGAAAAAGAAAAACGAATTGTTCAAGTAATATTTGTAAGATTTGTTAGCAACTAGTAAAAACTCAATCAATAGATACCTTTTTTGCTTTAATTTGTTGGGCGATTTTGATTAGTAAGGTAATCAGAGAAAAGTAAGATGAAAAGAGAAACTTTAATACAAAGTGCAAATTATTATAATCCAGTTGTCAACAAAAATGACTATGATAAGCAGAAAAAAGCAAGGGACTCGTATGATCGTTCTTATCAAATGTGAAACTGATCCAGAACTGTCGCTGTAATATTTGACGCTCTTCAGATGGCAATTCAAATTTTCTTCCAGAATAATCTGAAGATAATATAGCTATATGCAAATAAAAGGAGAACTATAAAATATCTGGAAATGATCATCTGTGAATCCAGATGCAAATAATTCTAAAAATTTTTAAATTAGAGATTTGGCAGACAATCTGCAGATTTAACTAAAATGATTATGTGGAACTTCAGTCTAGAAGTGT